>NC_088982.1:13129746-13729746 GCF_963932015.1 Anas acuta | reverse complement strand
TTTAACCACCAACAGAACTTTAAAGCCTTACTCAGCACAAACCACTGATTTATTTATTAACACAAAATGTTATATAGTTTGCTATTACTTTTAACTATATTTCTTCAGATTTATCTTTAAGAAGTGCAGAAGGCTCTTCCTTTTACATTCCATATCACTCAATGGTCCATTAATACCAATATTAAGTTTAAGTTTACATGCCTAATTTCTTTATAGAAGATGTCTATCAAGACACTTCTTGACAATTAGAAACATCAGGAGATCCCTATTCAATACTCTATTTAAAATTCAGAGATTAACTGATGAAAACAAAATATGGAAGTATGACTCTTTTTATGCTCCAAAGTGGACTCATTCCTCTCTATCATCCTTATTCCAAGCTCTAAAGGCACAATTCAAAACCCTCTGAAGCTGACGGAAGTCTTTTCATTGATTTTCACAGGCCTTTGGTCAAACTCCAGTTGACCTAGATAACTGTGCCAATGAACAAGCTGTAACTCCTTGTATGTGCTTGTTTACAAAAGAGATGGAGCAGGTCAAAATTCTCATTTAGTCTCACTGTACTGGATAGATCAGTTACAAAACAGCACAATAGTAAAGGAGACTTTAAAGAGACAGACCTGAAACAACCTGCTGTGCAAGTGTCATTTTATTACTTTAGTTCTCTGAGCTTTATTTTTCTTGATACAACCTGCCAGAAACTGAACATTTCAAAATTAACTTAATGCTATTTCTGTTATCCTTGCTTTTTTTCAACTATTATTGGTTTTTGTATAGTGGATGAATCAATACAATAAGCTTGAAGGGAGTTTTACCCTATTGGTAAGACACAATGAGATCCCGTCCGGCTCAGCATATCTCAGATCATCTAGGGAAATCCTTGTCTCTGACTGACTTCTCTCTGTGCTACAGCCCAAGGTTTTTGCACCGCACTTTCGTCCCTTGTCTAGGTCTGAAGTTGACAGGAACTGAACTGTTTCAGATTTTTCTTACTGCTCCATCAAAGAGGAGTGGTCATTTAGATCAACTGTTATTCCAGAAAGGTAATGGAAAAGTCATGATGGTATATTCCTCTGAGGGTTAATACAGAAGCCTCATGTGATTCCATGTTTTTCTCTGTGAAGGTCATTTTCAACATTTGCAACTAATAGGTATGGTTGGTGTTCTATTTGTCATCAATATCATCAGCATCATCTTCAGTTCACAGTATACCTCATTAAAATAACCAAAAATTACTAAGTCACTCCTAGTCACTCCTAGTAGCACACATACAAAATATCAGTCAACACAGAAGGAGATATTAATTATTTTGGTAATCAAATATTAAATATGTTTCTGTGTTTAGAATTCATGATATTTTATTCTAATAATTTTTATAAGAATCTATATGAATCACTTGAAATTTCTGTTACCTCTTGTATCAGCTATTATATGGATAATAAGACATGCAAGAGAGAATCTAGACATTCTGCTGATTTTAGCAACCAAGTGCTTGGATGCAAAATGAACAGATTCACTGAACAGGAGAATAAACCAAAACACCCACACATTACAATATTTTTCTCCATACTACTGCAAAAACAGGAAAAGCAAAACCAAAGTCAAAGAAATTAATAAATAAATAAATAAATAGATTAAATGGATAAATCTCCTGGGATTGTTTGAATCAATAATCATCAATAATCATGGTGGCCTTAAAGCCTGAAAGCTGTTATATGGAAAAATATACTGGATTGATACTGATATACACCTCCACTGGAGTACTGCAAGTGGAGAAATTATATTCATAAAGAAATTTACTTCTATTCAAAAGTCTTTTTCTTTAGAGAACAATTGCACATACAAACTGAATAAGCTATAATGTTCCTCCAGTGCACTGACTGTTATCTGCTGCCACCAGGACAGCAAATATTCCCTTTTTTCCTCTCTTTTTCCTATCCAAACATCACATGATGTGGCTTCAAAATTGCTGATAACCTCTTTCTTCAAAGAAATTTTTGTAATAAATATTTAGTATGATCAGAAAAGAGCTAATGAAGAGTTTTGGTCAGAACGGAATGTGTTTGTCCTGCCAGAAGATGTGAGAAACAGGAGAAAGAAAAAAAAAAAAAAAAAAAAAACACTTTTTCTACAGTTTCCAGCTCCATGGTACTGACACAATAGAGTCTTTTGCACAACAAAAGAAAAAGAGTTCCCTGTTTTAAGGGACACTCTTTTAAAGTGTCTTTTAACACTGTTTTAAAGGGTTAAAGTGTAAATGTACAAGATAGGTAATGACAGAATTTGTGACAGCATATAATATTGTAGAATGTCTGAGAAGTCTTAATGGCTTTGTAGGAAGTCACTTGAATCTCAAAAAATAACAAGACCAAGTATAGTTTGTCAGATGACAACATAAGTTTTGTACAAAACAAGAATCCAGAAATTCAAGGCATTTCATGTAATGCATTCTACATTAGAATTTGCTATGCTACATAAGAATGTTATGCTACATTCTACATGTAGCATAGCATTCTACATGCATGCTACAGGGAAAAAGAAAAAAAAAAAAAAAAAAAGATAGTTATTGAAGTAATTTCCAGGAATGAGAAAAAGCAAAGTGGGAACAAAGTAAATGATTATAGATCTGATTAGGACTAATTTAAATATATATATATATATGTATGTATATATACATATGTTTCTTTGTAAGAACAAGTACAATGACACATTTTTTTTTTATACACATATCATCTAAGGTAGAAAACTTTGGACTGTGTTCTATGATAAAAACTATGTTGAATTAAAATATATCTCTGAATACAAAGAGGGGATATTAACCTTTTCTATTCAAATTAGCCATGGCTTTGAAGCAGAATTTAAATTGAGTAGTAGCCTGGAAGCTTTGATTTACATCAAATAATTGGATATGAGCTTCCAACATGCAAAGCAGGCAGCTGCTGAAAATGATCTGAAGAAAAACAAGATTTTCAAAATCATCACTGAATTACCAGTAACAAAGGCCAGGAGTATTGGGAACAAAACCAAGACTGAGGAAAATATTATAGATCAGATGATTCACCCAGGAAAGCTTCACATATAAAATAATGGTCTCTATGAATGCCGCTACCATTCAGGGAAAAGATCTATTTGTTATAAATGAGAATTTTAGGAAAATGTTAACTTAGTGTTCAGATGCTCAGGTCAGAAAAACAAATCAAATGCTAGAAATGACAAAGAAAGTAATACAGAACAGACCAGTTACTTTTTCTCTGTATGGAAGCAGCATACATACACGCTGGGTATTCTGAGATGTTATGATTTTCCCATCCCAGCCAGTAGAATGGGTTCGCAGAAGGGCAGTGGAGGTTATCAGGGGCTGGACTAGCTCTGTGAGAAACAAGCGCCAGCATGAGAAAGAAACCACTGAGGAGGGAATACAATAGGGGCCTCTGCAGCCATTGGCAACACAGAAAATAAATAGAGGACAATAGTTTTTTATAGTCCAAGAGATAAGGGTATTACTCTAAAATAAAAGAAACATGCAGCAGATGCAAAACAAAGGAAAGGATCTTCCACACAAGCAGATATACTGAAAAAATTGCAGTGATAGAGTGTAGTTCACAGAAGAAGTGCACATGGATTTAGTGAGGGTTTGAACAAATTCAAGCAGAAGTGTCTGCTGGGGGCTGAGCAGAGGGGCATCACTCTCAGCGAACACTGCACAGTTGCTGGTTTTGTACAGTTCACTAGGCCTCTGCTGCTGGTTACTGCTTGGTGCTGGGTTGGAAGGACCTTCGGCCTAACATGTCTCTTGTGCACCCTCAGGCAGCTGCAGGTGTGCCCTTGTATCTTAAACATGTCAGCTTCATTCACAGTACAAATGATCTTCCACATTGTCAAAAAGAAAGGACAGAAGCAATGGAGACCTGTCAGGGATCAGTAAATTAAAATTACATAATAAGCTACTGATGGTGATTTTCCCATCAAAGGCAGCAGCAGGCATTTGTTACAGAAAAGCAGGTTTATTATGACACAAGCATAAAGAATAAGTTAAAATGTGATGTAACAAGATTGTAACGTAAAACTCCAAAAGGCATTCGGGGATCTTCAGCATGCAGGAATATGTTTCCCATTGACATTTGGCTCAAATGTTCATCAAATAGCATAAACACTTTGTACATTTTATATAATATGAATATCTGCCATATTTTTTTCATAGTATTACTCCATTTATATATATACATATACATATGCGTATATATATATACACACACATATATATATAATCTCAAGAACTCATCCAAAGCTTGATAAACATTGGTAGTAGTTTTAAGATGTTAAAAAATAAAAAATAAAAATTAAACTAAAAAAGAAAGGAAGCCTAGAGTCAGAAACAATAAGTTCCTTAAATTAAACAGGAATAAACACCAGTGGTATAAATACTCTTTAAGAAAGTAAGGTATGGGTGAAGTGAGAAGAGCTCAATAAGAAGGTCTGTCCAAAAAAAATCTTTTCACATGCAGGAGCAAAAGATCGAACAATGAAAACAAACCTCTTTCCTTTACAGGTTCCTATAAAGACTGCAGTGATACAGAATCTTTAGTAGATAAGAAAAAAACACTCCTTTGATTTTACTGGAATTCAAGTGTATTCTTCAAATGCTATTGTTCCTCTCCTTATTTTCAATAACTCGATTCAATTCCTTTGTTGAGCGAGTTTATGGAAGGATTTATTTTTAGTATTTTTTGTCACTGCATCACAGCATTCCCACACTGATTACTCCTCAAGACAATTGTGCTTCCATAACAAGGCTGTGGAGGCAATGGGTGGGGGATGATGGATAGCAGGCAATATATTCAAAGGCTGCTGTAACCTAGTGAGACTGAACATCTTGGGCTCCTTCTAGTGTCGAAAGTTGGAGGTGGGGTTCTCCAGAAAGCAGTTCAGAAGGAAGTGAAATTCCAACTTTCCCACCTTTAATTTCTCTCTGGAGAGCTTATCTCTCTACACTGATTGTGAAGGGAGTTTGGGAGATCAGGCTTATTATGTTAATATTGAGCTTTGGGATGCTACTCCCCTTTGAAGATCTGGCACAGAGTGCCACAAGCCTGTTGGATTTCACAGTAGCATAGCAAAGGCCCCCCGAGACCACAAGTGCAAGATAACAACACAGGCTTTAAGAATAGAGGCTCAGGCCCCAGAGGCATAAACACAAATCACAGAAGGTCAGTGACTCACCAGTGAGGGAATGCAACCTTGGGAGCCAAGCTGATCTGATTTTAAGGAATCACAAAGACAACAGGGAAAATGTATCTAACATATGTAAACATCCTATAGACAGTGAAAATACAAAGATGACAGGAAAGTACAAATAACTATCAGAGTTCCTGCTAGGAAACAAAGGAAGAACAGAAATAAAGGAATTTCTTCAACACCCTCTCTTCCAGTTGCAGAGGCTGTGTCTGAGTCACATTGGTACTTAGCCACAGCTCTTCCCTCCCTCACTTTTAGCAGAGAAGGAGCAATTTCTGTTTTGCCATCCCTCACATTTTGCTACTGTGACTCAGCAATTATATGAAAAGAGTTGTAATAAGTAAATAAGAATTTTGAAGAAAATTTGTATTTCCTGCTCCCGCTTTCCCACAGGATAGTGTGATTTATTACCACAGCATCAAACCAATGTAAACTAGGGTGCAACAATCACAATGGTGTGCATGCAGTGGAAAGTTTTTAACAGCTTGATAGAAAACATCCCAGGAACAAGCCACTTCACACATGAAAATGATGAGATGGTAAAATGAACTGTGCAAATACCTCTTCGAGGATAGAGGCAACGATGAACAAATGATTTAATAAATCTCACTTTTTTTTTGAAAGCATTTAAAACATTGACACATGGACTGAAAAAAAAAATCCATGGAATATAACTGGATTTTACCAATCTAATGTACAGTATTCACCAGTGAATTACTGTGCTGAATTATGAAATTATCACTGTATTCTTTTACAGATGTAATATACAATAGCCCCAAAATATACCCCCAAAGCATGTTCTGTGGCCTGCCTAAAAGTCTTCATATATATCATAGAAAAGTCTTTAAATGAAATAAATTGAACCTTATTTCTTGCTCTATGATTATTTTGACATTAGAACAAAATATTCAGCTACTTGTTTGAACCATGACTCTCTCCAAGAGCTTTAGTAGCTAAACTCCCAGTAATTTCTTGCACATCCTCCTCTGCAGCACTCAGCATTATTTTCCTAATTATTTTATTAATGTTAAGAAAACAGTTCCTCCAAGTTAAGGAATGCTTACTCCTTCATTACCAAATAACATCATAGGTCAGTCAAGGATATGATGATGTCTGCCAAAATGACCTGTTTGTTGAAAGAGATCCTATAGTCCTTAGTTTAGGGGCAGAGTGTCAGAGCAGTTTCCAAGTATGTTAGAGAGGACCAAGAAGAACTTCAAAAAAGGAAACAATACAAAAAATTTGTTCTGATAAATGTAACCCATGGAGTGAATTAAGAGAGAATTTCCTGACTCTGTGGGCCAGAAAAGAGTCTACAATACGCCGGCTTAATGCAGGTTGACTTTAGATTTTATATATATATATATAATATTATATATTATATATATAATATATAATATATATTATGTATATATCATATATATTATATATACTATATTTTTATATAATACTTATACATGTTTATATATATATATAAAAAGATAAAAGCATAGTTTGTTGTCTTTTTTCTTTTTTTTTTTTTTCCACTGGTGTCTCTTATAAACTCATTATTGTGCAGCTGTCCTGTCTGTTTCTGATGCTGTAAATAAGTACTTTCCATTCCACTTAATCTAAATCAAGTGAAGTGTAATGCCAGCCTTTGGATAATATTACAAAACTTTAATTATGCAGTGGTTATATTCCTCACAAGTAGGGAACTAGAATTTTGAATGAGAGCTTTGTTTCCTAACAGACTGCTTCAGGATATTCAAGTGATAATAGGATGTAGGGTTTTTTGTTTGTTTGTTTGTTTTTAATGTTTGTTGTGGTTGTTTTGTTTTATTTTCACATAAACAGCTAAGGCCAGTTTGAAATCTAGGATCACATGGGTCAAGAAAGACATTCCTTCTAATGATTAGCTGCAATTTTCTGGCCTAATGCAAGATCATAGAATCATAGATTCATTAAGTTTGGAAAAGACTTCCAAGGTACCGAGGACTGTGTCTGACACCCAGCAGTCCTGAGGGTATATTTAGCAATTGTTGGTTCTTCATACATCTTAGCACACTTTAGTCACTAATTGTGAGAAAGCGCTAAGAATTCTTTTTTTCAGCCTGCTTTCTATATAATAATAATTAACTCATTACTGAGTTAATTGCAGTGAGCAGTCATGATTTTAACTTATCATGCCACCTCTTTAAAAGAAGTTCATATAAACATAATGTAGCTACTTAGTAACAGCATTTTAAATGGAATTCAGATATCTAATGAAATTATATTATTCTCTAAGCTCACAATGTTAAAATGCATTACAAAGCAGAATATGTAATTGTAATGTAGGCAAAAACTTGATACATTTAAAATTAAGGGACAGCTCTTATAGCTCAAGTAGGCTAAACCTATACCAAAAACAACCAACCAACCAAACAAAAACACCTAACTAAAACTTCCCTTTTCTTCTTATCTTGGGAGGAAATACAACCTGAACTTATAATATAAACAAAAGAGCACATGACTCAGTCAGGGTACATAACAGAGAGTGTCTACAGAGACGAAAAGAGACAGCAGTCACATATTTCTAGTGGTGAATGAATCAACTCAGAATGAAACAGCTTCCAAGAAACATCACTGATCAGTTACCTCATGTTTAGCTTTTTTTTTTTTTTTTTTTTTTTAATCTGGGCAAAAGAAAAGTTTTTTTTAGAAAAGAGCTAGTAAACTAAGATAAGACCCCTTCATGTATTTCATACTTAAGAAGGGAGATCCAGTAGCTTTGTCCTGGTTTCAGTTAGAATTAATTTTCTTCCTAGTAACCAGGACAAGCTTACAGGAAGAATAAGCTTCCTCAGCATCATGAAAGAGTTTCCAGCAAGTTTCCAGCAGCATAGGACCTAATAGACCCATGATTTGAGATACAGTGTGCTAAGTATTAACAGAATCACTAAACTGTTTTGTGATGACTCCAACCAGAATATTTGCTAAAAGCTTCCTGCCAGTGAAAGAGTACAATAGAGAAGGCTTCAAATGTATTACAACTGTTAGCCAGCTGTAAATAACAAGCAGTTGCATTCAGTGAGTCAGACCAGTGCTAAAATAGAACTTGAGGAGCCTAGTTTTGTTTGGAATAGAACCAAACCTTAACCATATTTCTGTTCAAATTATTAAACTGCAGTGGATTTGAAAAAGAAAATAGGATTGCTGCTAAATAAAGATTGATTATTTAAAATCTTGATGAAAACAAAATGTCAAATTGAAGTAGATCTGCAATCAGGAAGTAGCTGAGGAAATTTTCCACGATGTTAGTCACTGATAGAGGTCTGGGAAGTGAATGGGAGAATACAATTACTTCTCCAAAGAGACCGCCAGATGTCCCTTCCAACCTTAACCATTCCATGATTCTGAGATTTTGTGATTAAAATGCCAACTGGAAACATTAACTATCTCCTCTATTGCCAAATTGTTACCAGTTTCAGTTAAAAGAGCAAGTAAAAAAATTATCTTGAATAGGCATTTTTGACTCATGTGTATGCCCAAAGCTGAATTCCCCTATGAATGTGTCTACATTTAAGATTATTTTTTTATTCAATAAATGTTGAAATCCTTACTAATATAAGCAGGACTGAACTTTGGTGGCATGGAGTTTTTGTCTAGAAGAAAGACAATCCCTTAGCATATGTACAGTTGTAGTGGAAAACAAAAAGTTAAAAGCAACCTTTTTTTTTTTTTTTCCTGAATTTTGACAACAGAGTTAAAAAATATTGCTTTCCTTTCTTTAAAAGCTTGTTTGGACAAATGCCATCAGAATAAATCAGTCTATATTATTATTTACTGATAAATAAACATTTTGAACATTTAATGAAATTAAAAAACAGTAACTTGTGGTGACAGTACTAGTTCCTCCATAATTCAAGATGTTTTTTTCTCAGACTTCCTACTCTCAGCCCATCTGGAACACATTCTGGCCCCATGTTCTGGAAAATATAATACAACCATTGATTAGCCATTTCTTAAAACAACACCATTTGCAAGACAGTAAGTGTCTCTTTGATATAAGGTTAGATACTTGCATGAGCTGATTTTTCACAATTATGCAGGATGGATTTGTCATTATTGTCTCAGTCTTGGCTGTCAGATTTTTTTTTTTTTTTTCTCTAACACCCCAATTCTTTTGTAATCAGCAACACTCAGAGGGTTTGGTACACTACACCACTCAGCTGAAATGTAACACTATCCAAGATTTCAAATGACTTAAGGACAGTATTTTAGTTCATAATTTTATTGTTGAATATGACATTGGCAATACAACAGCTGGTGAGATTTACTTGTTTGTTAATACAGAAAGATAATGTGTGCCTTACTTAAACCATTTCAGAGTAGTAGAAGCCATTATTATGATTTGTCTTTCATTTTACATGACTTACAACCTGTTTTCAAGCCCAGACTAGACAGAGTTTCTCCATAGCCTTTGATATGTACTCCCTTCCTTCTCATGGGACTGTGGGTGGATTTGGCCAGAAAACTTCCTGATGATAGATATTGTAGTGTAATCTCATTCTGAAAACACACCATAATTTTCTGCCTAGTACTCTCTCTATTGTGGATCCTAGTTTGACAGCCAGGACTTCCAAACTAGTATTAGCATTGCCAATAATGCATTTTATTGAAATATTTCATCAGATAAAGGAATTTTATTCAGATAATGTGAGCTATGTGAAAGCTATATCCCTTTTAAGAGTCCTTTTTAAGTAACTTCCTTGCAAATCCCAATGCAATCAATGTCTCCTAGATGTCACTTCTCTCTTTATTTCCATCACAGTTATTAAACACAGAATTGCACTTATTGCTACCAGTAAGAATCACAAATCCTGAAGTTGTGAGAAACTAAAATATCAAACTTGAGATCCAACAGCTGTTTTCTCCTCTGAAGAAAATGCAATCTAATTCAGAACTATTTTCTAAAAGCTCATCATGCCATTCCTACAAATGAAAATAACTTACTTGCTTCACTTGTAACAGATTTCTTGTAAATGGCCTTAATAATAATCACTCTTGGGACAATATCTCTGGTTCACTTATCCTCATGTGCCATGAGATGATTTCTCAGCATCACAGTTCTCATATTTGTGCGGTTGTTTACTTGTTTTCCCTTTAGCAGAAAGGGAAAACATGGCCTCAATATGACACTTGCAGAGCATGTTTCTAAAACCACATGCATCATCTTTGTGAAGAACTCATATGTCCTGCTATGAGGCACTGAAAGATGTTTCTTGCTAAATGTCTTATACTGTCCTACAGAGCAAAAATAGGGAAGCAGGAGAAGGGAAGAGAACTGGGAGCAGCTGAAGCCTTCTCTGGCACCCTTCTTTGTTATTTTGCAATGCCAGAGGCAGGCAGATGACCCGCCTTGGGCAAGTGACACAAGCAATTAGCAATACGATTTTCAGAGACCTTGACTATGCAGATGGTATTTTAAGCTTGAATAACATCTGAAATACCTGTTTTCAGACTGTCCTGGTGAGACCATATCTCCTGAGATGAAACAAATTCAAACATGCATACTAGATTCAACATTGTTCCTCCAAGGCCTGTGATCCTGTCCTCCCACTTGGTATTAACACTCCTCAGCTACAACTACCTCTGCATAAAGACTGAGCTTCAATACATGTCTCATGGCCTTATCATATATAGGTGTGGCTTGGGTGATAAACTCATCAAGGGATATTTATGCTTTCTGAGGGCAATTAGCCATGGCTGAAGAACCATCTTACTACATCGTGTGCCTATACCCAAAATGATAATTGTTTTAGGGTCAGCACTGCGTAAAGGATGTGGTTCAGAACAGAATTGAAAGCTTCCCTAACGCGTGCAGTGAAAAAGCACGAGAAGGAGCAATGCACTGTTAAGTTACTCAAGATTTACGACAGAATAATTACAATTTTCATTGAACCTCTGTCCTTGTGAGACTCCTGAATGTTAACTACAATTTCTTAAACATATATGCCTGTCTTATCACACGCAGCATTTTGAAATTTCACAAGTGTCTGTGAGTCCTTCTCAGAACATCAAGAATCACCATTTAAGCACTGCCAAGCAAATTCCCCTTTCAGTTATGAGCCAGAAAAATGCAGAGGAATTTTTCTCCCAGATATACATACTGTAACACCAGCAATAAGCAGCTCAGAGCAGTGCTGTGGTACAACTAAGAATGACAATCCAGACAGCAAATAGGTAGCTCACACATATTGATGGCAATACTGTGCAAGTAATATCTGAAAAATGGTCTGAGCTCCCCTCCCTGTAACAGGGCTCTTCTAGCTCAGCCAAGCCTAGGTGGGGTTGAGCACAGTAGTTGCTGTTGGTTATAGTCATGACAAGTCATGAAACAGGGCTCATGTATGTATGGGGTTCTTATTCACTTTCTCTCCTGGGAAACGTAGGGCTAATACAGTGCATGAAATAAGACAAATTTTAATATACACAGCTGTGAGGCTGCATTTTAGTGTGTTTTTCAAAACTATAACATTCAAGAGTTATCCATTACCAGTACACTGGCAACCCTTCAATTACATGGGGTGAACTACCTCAGCATCTTGAGTGTGGGAGTTGTTAATTTTACAGAACAATCCTTAACTTGCAGGAACTCAAGTATAAACACATGATATTGGATCTACAAAAGCCACCTCAAAATCTATGTTAACATCCATGGAATTATTCTTGAAAATAAAATTGGCTTGACTGAGCCTTTAAAATAGTACTAGCAAGGCATAGAAATTTAAAAGCGGGTTGTGCAGCCTAGTCATTGGGATTCTATATACAGGAATCCTTGGGACTATTTTCCTCTCTCTTATGGGCTTGTTAGTTAACTTGAGCAAATCACCTCATTTCTGGTCCTATATGACCTGTAAGAATGTCTGAAATGTTAAGTCAGATGTCGAGAGAACAAGGAATGTTGTTGAGAGAACAATGTATGACAAGTTTACAGGTATCTTAGTGAAGAAGACATTTCAATGGGAATGCATACATGCACCTAGAAATTACAAATTTATCTGGCTAGAGCTCCTTAGCACTTCAAAGAGTGCACTTCTAAATCTGTATGTTAATGAATCTCAAGATGAATGTTTCAAAAATAACTATTGCAGGTAATAATTATTCTGCATATGATGGAGATTTGATGAACAAAAACCATGGACAAAATCCCATTAAAACAAAGAAAAAGCTCTGTACTAAAGCTTCCCTTGTAGTGTTTCTATTCTCTGTGTGACAGAAACACATTTTGCTACCAAATGAGGATAAAAAGTCTGAAGTCTCCCAAATTTCTTTAGGGTATCTTTTGAAAATTAAACAGGCATGGAGATTTCCAGTTTCTGACCACCAATACAGAGGCAAGTATAGACATGAATGAAGAACTTCCTAATCTACCCATGAAATTCAATAACATCTTTACATGATAAAATGTAAAAAAAATATGAGTAATATGAGTAATAAAATGTGAGTAATGGAAAGATCACCTAATTCCAATCCCCCTCCTGTGGGCAGGGACACCTCCCACTGTGTCAGGTTGCTCAAAACCCCACAGCCTGGCCTTGAACACCTCCAGGGATGGGGCAGCCACAGCTTCTCTGGGTAACCTGTTCCTGTGCTTCATCATCCTCATAATAGAGAATTTCTTCCTTATATCTGATCTAAATCTATCATCTTTTAGTTTAAAGTGAATAAGGAGTCTTGGACTGCACCAAGGTTCTACATCTCCAAGGCAGACAGCAGAGTATTCAGGTATGCCATCTGTAATTTTCCTGAATGCAACCAATGACTAAAGTCATCTACTAGCAATTATGACTGGGAATAATGACTGTGGTGATTATGACAACATTCCTCTTGTAGCTAATGGTGTACATGACAGGAAATATGGGCTATTTGCATATTATAATGGTTTATGTGAGGGATGCTTTGGAGTCCATATATATATACTTTGAATTCAGGCATCTTTGAAGCAGAGGCAATTAGTTAAAATATATCCTGCTCCACACTGTTCCTGGATAATAGGATGAGTTAGGATTCCTGACTACTCATTAGGACAAAGACAGACTAAATCTAAAGAAACAAAAACAGACTCAAAGCCTACAAGCTACAGACACACTGCAATGTTTACGAGACATCTTGTTCCAACAAAATGTGCATGTACAGGGTGTGACTAGACTGGTCTTCAAAATTTCTCATTATGTGTTGTGAAAGTTTATTAGCTTCTATTGGGAAGGGAAAGTCCTGTAGGCAACCCCAGTGAATATGCTGACTGGATGTAGTTCCCTTCTAATTTTTGCATGGGAGATAGCTGGCAACTGAGACACTGAGGTCTGCATCTCATACACGAATAGTTTTCTGCTGGGACAATCTAGTGCAGCACATTGAAATCTGTGTTGCTGAATCGCAGGTTATACAGACTTTTATGTGATAGCAACATAGTACTGTGTTCTAAAACCTCTTGATAAGTTTGAAAATCTAAAAATACCTAATTTAAATGTTCAAATCAAGCACACCTAAGAAATTGTGAATCTAAACATTTTTATCTATTTATCATCTACACAAAACATTTATGTTCAACAAAAAATCCATTTTTAGTAGTGATTTTTTTCTGAGCCCCAAAGCAGAAAAAGTTGCAGCTCTGGACCTTTTTAAAGAACAGATGAATCTTCACTATTAATGCCTTGCCTTTCCAAAGATCCATTTGAAGAACGGAATATGACTTACGTTGTCATGAACCACGACAATAGATCTCCCGGGAACAATTATACATCTTCATCATACGTACCTCACTTATTTTCGCAACTAGACTTGTGTAAAAGCAAGGGGTGACCGAGATAAAAGGTTTTGGCTTGTCAGAAGGGTGCTGCTGCTTTGCATAGGGCATAAGCACCCTCAGGAGCTATGGTTGACTTTATGAGATACCTGGAAATTGTTCCTGTAATCCATTGGCTTTTGGCTGCAAGAGTGCTTGCAGGATTTCAGGCTTTCCTGACTAGTTTGCTACAGCAATGGTTTCTGTGTAACAGCTTGTATGATTAATGGCACTCAATCAACCCCAGCTGGGGGTAGCAAGCAGACTGGTATTTTGTGAAACCTGGAAGCAAACTAATAGACACTGCTGAATGATAGCAAAGTGAACTTTAAGGCATCAGAGAGAAAGATAAAATAGAGGAAAAAAGAATGGATGAACAAAAAAAAAAAAAAAAAAAAAAAAAAAAAAAACCCTGAGAGCCCTGGGGGCACCAACGGGATCTGTAAGCATCTGTAAAGCTTGTAGAGATCTACAAGAAGAATGGAATGGTGGGAATGTGAGGTATATTATTAATGTTATTATTAATAATAATTATATATTATAATTAATAATAATAATAATTGCTTTTTCTAGGTGTATTTCTTGCAAACTAATTTGTTTCCTTTGTTAATTTCAAGAAATTTGTGTAACAAAGAAAGAATCTAATGAAGCTTGTGAACTTTACTGGGCCTATCATTCTTTATTTTGTTTTAAAATTTTAGAATTTTCTAAATCCCAAAAGGGTGGGAACGCACATAGAATTGATGCAAGAGGTTAACAGTCAGCAGAAAAGTGTATAAAAATTTCCAGTGACTTGCATTCAAAGTGTTTTTTTTTCATTTGTTTGTTTTTATTTTATTTTTCTTCCCAAATAATAAGGGGCTTCAGAAACTAATTATTGTGTAACAAAAGACAGGTTTCAATTGTCTACAAAGTATAGACATCTGCCAGAAATATTATACCAAGTGAAGTCAGTGTGCTATTGTTTTGCTATAAACCCATCTGAAAACACTATGACTAATGAACTAGGGCAATTGCAATTATGTTTGAGGAAAGCTCTATTATCTGACAATGTTGGGGACCATTTTTTCCATCCTTCCACTATTCATCCCCACCCATAAGTAAAATACAAATTATACTTTTAAAACCACAAAGATAGACTAGTTTTAATTTCACGAAATGTACCAATTTGTATAGTCTGGCAAATCTTCAATGTCAATAAAGATAAATGCTCAGAAATGGTAGGAAAAGACTAAGACTTTTTTGCCTTGCTCAGTTCTGGGAGCGTTTGGCACTGACAGACTATTTGTTTGTCCTTTTTGCAAAACGTATCATTTTTCTTCTTCCAAGTAGTCAATGACAGTTTACATGGTTTGGAGAACTTGTAATTTAACTGAAAAAGACAATAATCTTCTGTGAGTACAAGAGTGTGTCTGAGGGCTGTATTAACTTAAGATTCAGGCATTTCATTCAGCTCATTTTTCTGTAACAAGCCAAACAACTATTCTTTTAATGCTATTATGTTGCTTTGAGGAGAAAAATGCAGCTTTATGTCCAGTGATCAAAATCAGCAGTCATATCTCTTTAAATGTATATTTATGTTTTTGTGACTGGAAAACTACATTCAATACATGTAACCTATTTTACTTTTTATCCAGCCATGTCTCCATTGTTAGTAGTATTTTAAAAAAATAATAATAAAATCAAGCAATATTAAGATATTGCAAAATCCTAATGGATTCTTATCCCCCCTAACCAATTAATGCCAGTTAAAGAGGCTGGGGTGATAAAAATGTTCCTCCAAAATCCATTGTTTGCTTTGAGCATATTTTCCTGACCCAAGCAGCCTAGCAGATATCTGAGAACTTGCTTTCTTGCGATCTTCTTCCCTACAGTGCAGAGAGGGACCCAGCAATAAAGCAAGAGATAATCTTGCTTAAGCTTCTTCAAGACAAAGGTATATATCTTCACTTTTGTGCCAACTTTCTTCAGACCTTAAATAGCTCCTTTCCTCACCATATTTTCCTGTGAAGTTACTAAAATATGCACTTACAGGCAGAAAATATATTTTTTTAAGCCTTCCCTTCCCCAGCTATCTCAACAGCCTCTCTTTTTTCTAGCCATTTTGAAACACCAGGTACCCTGCCTGTACAGCTTTCCAAGAGTCTCACTGCTATTCACACCAGCACTACTGGAAATGTTTTTCCTCATGCATTCTGGGATCACATTGGCCCACATAAAATGAGTGACTGATATTTATCCCATGATCAGCTCAGGTTTCCAACTCTTTCTTCTCAGGTCCTTTTTGTCTTTTCTCTCTAATGGAGTACTGAGCTTCTAGGAGCTGTATCTGTCAGACCCTGAATACAAGACCTTGCAATTTCATTTTTTGATTTCAATTTCATGCCAATTTTAACTGTACAGTTACAAAGGTTGCCTGGTTCTCCCTCTATGAAATTCTGACCCTATTTTCTCTCAACAGTGCATCCAAGTCTGGTATAATCAGAAATGTTAATTTTTAACCATCTATTGAGTCATAGTCATCAAAGATGATTTCAAACAAGACCCGTACTAGGACTGATAGTTATCTTGGAGACTGCTCTGTGACCCTATACATTGCTTTGCAACACAGCATACTGTTGCCTCCTTTTTCAACATCTCCTCATTCATCCTTGTACTAATTCCCATCTTCTATACTGCAGCTGGTAATTTCCCACATAATGCCTTTGGGCTACGGGAAGGCCACTAGGAGAGCTCTTGATTAATAAACCCTGACAGTATCCATCCATCTTAAACTTAACAACTTGAATGGAAACATCAAGCACACTTCGCAGAAGGAATGAATCGACAATACAGTGTTTACAGAAAGCCTTAAGAGATCCATATGATTTCCCTTCTTTAGAAAACTAGAAAGAGCTATCATGACAATCTAACTGCTGTAATTCCTGTGTTCTGTCAGGCTTCAAATTCAGGATAGTTTTCTGAATTTGGAGACTTTTGTTTCAAGAAAAAGCCCTTTAACTCTAACAGAGCAAGCAAAAAAAAAAAAACCTTAGCAGCTATGTTTTGGTTTATTTGTGGTTTATCATACTTTGGGTGAATTAAACACAAAAACTGATTTGGCTTGAAAGAATTTCCCTTGATCCACATAACACACAGCTAGCATTAAACTATTGTAAACAAACTGTTAAGGTATTGTCTGATTGAGATGGAGTTAATTTTCTTCAAAGCAGCCTGTATGGTACTGTGTTTTGGATTTGTGACCAAACCAGTGTTGGTTTGGTCACCCCAGTGTTTTAGCTATTGTTGGATACTCTCTGTTTCTCACTTCCACACCCCACATCCGTCTTCTTCAGTGAGTAGGCATCCAGGGTGAGCCCCCACAGGTACTAGTTTTCCTGCTTCTGGGACAAGGTTGGAGGTAAGGAAAGCAAGGGCTATGATGGAGGGGATCCAGGGACATAGCTCCATCCTGGAGGAGAAGTCAACTTGTGGAGACCCTGAGCTTTCAGAGAGCTTCTGCTGCCTCCTCCAGGCATTGCCACATGTGGTAAACAAAGCAAGAGAAGGCACCAGGTAACTGCTTGCTTTCAGGTGCTTTGAAAGCTTTATGGTAATACGAGGAAATAGATCTACTAGTCTGGCGCTCAGTTCTTCCCCAAAATCTCATTGCCCTCCCACATTACAACTCTACCACTAAGCAGTACTCATACTCACACTCCTCCATATGCACACTTCTGTAAGAACAGAAATCCAAAAGCAGACAAAAGAAAGGTTATTACATATACTATAAACCTACTTTTCATCTTTTCTAAAATAGGATCAACCTGATCACTCCATCTGCCTAAAATGAAGGCCACAGCACAACCTCTCCATCAGGAAAATCCATCTGGACCAGAGATGCTTGTTTGTATAATAAACTAGTTCACATTGATTATACGACTCTGTCCTTCTTTCCCTCACAAGCCAGCACTATAATCCCACATGTAACACAGCCTGTGATCAGGTGAGCATAAAGGGTGTAAAGACAAGCAGACCTGGTATGATGAGCACAATGCAGATATTCTCTCTCACACATGAAGTTTAACTTTGACTTTTCAGACTGATTTTTCACAGAAGTAACAGCATACACCTAGTATTTTATCCTTCCTGCATTTTTATATTGGGAAATACAAGGGTTAAAGAACAACTCCATAACTGAAGAAAAGTGCAGATAGTAAATACGTCCAGATTCTTAAGATTGTTCATAACTGAAACTGCGCACTTAAATGAAAGTGAGCTCCAAATTTTATGCACAGCAAAGTAAGGAGCTATTGTTCACAGTTAATGACTAGCCTCTAACAGCACATACTGCTCTGGAAGTGCAAATCACCAGGAAGAGAAAGCCAGGATTTCATAATTATATTACAACAGCTAGTAAAGGATATATTTCATTGATTACTTACATCTTTAAAAGGTATGATATGTATAAGATTAGAAATCTGCATATTATCGGTATGTTAAATATATATAACACACACATATATATAAAACATACACATGTGTATGTATATATATATGTATATATACTGGATTTGAATTATTGTCCATAGCTGCATACAATGTTGTCTTTTGTGGCCATTGCTAAAATTCTTGTTTCTAAATATATACATATATATAAATAAAATAATTTTCATACAGTTTAATTTTCATCAAATCAAATGCTGGTTTGTTAAGCACATTGCAGGTACAAGCATAGTGACAGGGGAATGCTGCAGCTAAGTCAGTGTGTATTATTTCAATTTGTGATGGTGAAATAAGAACCACATGCAAGTCTGTTTGAGCATGATAAGAACAGGAACAAACATTTAGTCCATGTTTTGCTTGAGATTGTCAGTATTTTAATATTATGTGGCAGGCAAAATGCTACAATCAGAGTGAGAACAGATGGTAAAAATACTAATGCTTTCCTAGATTGCAGAATACAACTGGATATTGTACTTCAGTTGTCACCAGGATCTACATATCATCCCACATCCAGCTGATAGGGAAAGAGATGAAGGGTAATATTCTAATAAGTTAAAATTACACCATTCATGATATTAGCCGCAAATGAGACCAGTATATCTTCCTTAATGAATGGATGTCGTCAGCGGTGAGATAAATGTATAACAGAATCAATGGTGAAGAACTATCAGAGGACCTCACCCAAATGTAAAGGTATTTTAAATACAGAGGAGAGAGAGATCTCTCAGCTCCTTTTCTAGAACATTTAGAGGAAAAAAAAAAAAAAAAAAAAAGAAAAAAAAAAGCCCTGTGATTAAATGATATTGCCAAAGCAACAGCTGGGCAGTAAGACATTGATCCTGAAATGTTCACAATGTCCGTATTTGCACTCCAAATTGCTATCACAGCACAGCAAGATAAGCCACCTAATATTATGGAAAAGGTTGCTGAGATATTTGACATACTCAAAAATATAACTTGTATCTTAAAGTTTATAGCAATATGTTACCAGATTTCTCACACTTACTTGTGAGGTGTGGCAGTTAGGCACCTAAAAGACAACACTCAAAGCCAGCCCTCGTCTGAAAAGCTTGCAGTCCTACAAACAGACATATGTTAAGACAGGGAGAGACCAGTTGCAGAATCTAGCCTCTTTTCTAGTATGTTCTTCAGAACTGGTACAATGTGGAAGAAGTCCTGGAAAAAAGGAGAAGACTGGAGCCATTACTGGAGCGTGGGGAGTGAGGGCAGACAAAGTAAGAGATAAGAGTGGACTGCTGAATGAGATGGAGTTACAATGGTCTTCAAGATAAAGACGAGACATTAAGCCATCTGGTGGAGAACAGCAAGACAGGAAACAGCAGCAGGTGTGGCGGGGTGTTGTATTTCAGAGATAGGGAGTGGAGTGAGACAGTTCCCAGTGAATCTGCAAGGAGCGAAGTTATAGCAAGGGAGGAAAGATATTTGAATGTATGTTAACTTTTCGATAAAGGAATTGTATTTAATTGTATGGAGGAAAGGAGCAGAGATATTCACAGCCAAGTCAGAATGTGGAGGAGTCCTTACTTCACAATATCAGCCTCACTGGCAGAATGGAGCTGCTGTCAGCAGCAACAGAGAAAGGTAGGAACAAAAGGATTAAGGATGAGAAATAAAAAGCTCAGTTTTACAGTCCTAAGCTTGAGCTGCCAGGACATCATGCACTGACATGCCAGGGACAATCTGCAGCACGCAGCTGGATACACCATGCAAGTACAGTGGTGCATTCACGATTCACCAGTGGAAAACTAACCACCAAAAAAGTACAGGAAGTTGTTCAGGAGCACAGTACTATGAATTACTGTCTTCTCCACAGAGCATTGTCAGCAGCCTGGAAGGTACTTCAAAGGGAAAACAGCAGTGGAGAGGAAATGTATAAAAATGCAATTAAATATGTCAGTCTTTTGAATGGTATAAAATGTAGAAAAATGGTTGATTGTGTTTTAGTTCCTCTTCTTGGGTACTTTCAGTTCTCTGCTGCCTCTTGCAAGCATCTTTTTCTACAGAGTAAAACGGTTTCTGCAGTTTGTTTTTAAAGCATGCACGTCTGTAAGTTCTTCACTAAAGAACAGGGAGATGGTGCTTAGTTCATGTTGACTCTGGTACATCAGCTTTTTGAGTCTTGTGACTTCATAGAGCTTTGGTATCTTTGATATACGATTTTCTTCTCTTACATTGGTGTATTTTGCAAAAATTACTGGTAATGTTTTCACCCCATGCTTTTACTTTTCTGACTTGAGTTTCTGTATTCCTAGAATTTCAGTCTAAAAGATGTTAAAACTTTTCTTCAAAATTATACCTAGGATAATTCTGCTGTGATCCAGCAAAATGTGATCCATTTTTTTCTGGTTTATTTTCATTTTGGTTGTGTGATATAAACAAGATTAATTTTCTTTCCTAACAGGATTATTTTATTTTGGCTTAAAAATAAAAATGAGTAAGACTCTCAACAGACACATAGGAAAACAAATTACCTGTACCGAGTCTTATATAAGAAATAATAAGAAAGTGTCAGTTACAAGAAAAATCATGAGCACATTAAAAAAATTAGAATGTATATATGTTTAGAAGGGAAGTATAATTATGCTATTCCACTAAGGCGGGGTTTATTAATTAATAATTACTGCCTTATTTTTTAAGATAAAAATAATTTGTAAAAAAAAAAATAATAATGAAAAACAGAAGCAAATATTCAGAAAGAGAATAAAGCAAACATGTCTCATTCAGTGAAATACAATTAGTTGCATTTCTATGTCTTAATCTGCCTTTGGAGGGGTGCTTTATATGCAGCATATAAATAGACATTAGTGAATGTAATCCTGACAGTTGCCTCTACAATAAAATTTAAAAGATATGACTGTCCCATTCTTTCCAGAGTAACTTGGAAGACTGAATTAATTTAGAATTAACAAGTAATATTACTTAGGAGAATACATTTGACAAAGCTGTTGTTAATCTCTTCCCTATGTACAAAGGCTAAACAGACACTTCTCCCCTTCAGCTATCCAGATGTCAACTACCCAGAAGTTCATGGTTGGCAGCAATAGTTGTAGCACAGTATAAGGGAGAAAACTCATGCTTAGCTGTAAATATCAGCCAACACAGGAGTTCTCATCACAGTGGGAACCAACAAGTTTATGTTAGAAGATTATATCAAGATACAGAAGATTTGAATTCCTGTACCAGGAAGAGAGACAGGATGAAAATGAGGATAATGCCAGGCAAGGAGAATAGGGTCAGAAGAATACCTGTATCTTTTCTGTCCCATTAGAAAGAGTGGAATACAAACTATGGGGCAGTGTCCCCTACTCAACATGGAGCAGGCAGCCTCATGCTTTGCATTTAAATTGGCAGCTGCAACAAAAAGCCCTCCAAGCAAACCTGAATCTGCCTTTTGCAAAGTGTGTGGGACACTGCAGGAAGTCCACTAACCAGTAACATTATAATGTCATTCTAATAATAGAACTTCAAAGGTACAGTCAACTTCAAGGCTAATTACTTACTGACACAGAAAAAATGTCTGTATTTTTTGTACAGTCTCCTGGGAATAAGTTAACAGGAGTGATTGAGCGATTGTTTTAGAGAGGCAATCTCTGCTACCTCTTACCTTCAGGAAGCTCATATGGGTTGTACCAGGAATACCTCTGGAAAAAGCATCACAGAACATACAAACTCATCGGTTTGGTCCAGTAAGAAGAGCAGAAATTCCTGAAATTCAGCCTAAGATCCCAGGAAACAAACAAATAACAACAACAAAAATAGCAAGGATTAAAAATAGCAAGTGAAGGTGGACCAGTTCAAAATTATCAAGTTTATTGGAATATCTATATGTCTCAGTAAAAAGAGATTCAGATAGAGGTTATAAATATTTTATACATTTAAAAGTGATTGCAGCTAGGAAGAGTAAATTTTGTCTTTTCTCATACTGTACAAATAATCTCTCTGCAGAAACCCACAGATTAATGATAATATTCTCTGAAATCTGAGCCACATAGTCCTTCAGACATTGAGAACATTTTAAACAGAAGTTGTGTGTCCTTACAAGCTCATTGAACTTACTGTTTTGTTGTGTCACGTTTACTTGGAGAAGACTAGTCTATAACTGTCTGTTATTTTTTATGTTTGCTCATTGAACATTGACTTACATTTTGAAAAGTGAAAATTCCAAGCAGGAAATTTGATAAAGAGGCAGTGGCCACTCTGACCACAAATAAATAAAAATCTATGCACAGTGTAGAACTACATGTCTTCGTTATTGCTGTTTACACATATAAGCTATTCACAGTTCACATTTTTTACTTGATCTTATGATCTATGTGTCACAGTGGTACTCTACTCTTGAGACTAAAATGTATTCTCCTCAAAAGGATAAACCAGCATCTGATTTCATTTAGAGAGAGAAATTCACTGCTGGAACATCTTTGTTGTCCAGGAACATTTATAAGTGGCTGAATAATTTCTTCCACATCCTCCTTTATTTAACCAGCCCAGATGACAGCAGTCCTAGAATCCTGATCACTGTAAAAAGCCCTTAAAGTCACTTCAGGGAACTGGAAATGCTGGTGCACTGAAAATTCAGGTCTCCTGCAAAAAGGACCAGATAATGTTTGAGCTGCTATCCAAGCAGGAGAATAATAACCCCAACTGTTTAACTGCTGACTTTACTCTTAAAATTAAGGTTTTCTTTTTAACTTCTTTTAGGTATAATCCTTAAAAAGCAAAACTCATACGAAATGATACTTCTTTATCAACAGATCAGGTCAATATCTCTTGACTGTCCAGCTCCATGACAGGAGGAGGAAGTGGTGTGATACTGGAAGCGGAAAACCTTGTGTCCACCAGGAGACATTACTTTGCTGGACATGCCAGGGATATAGTTGGAGAGACCCCAAAGAAAATACTAAGTTTCTGCTGAGCAGACAGAATAAGAAAGAGAGAGAAAGACAGAGAAGGAAGGAAGGAAGGAAGGAAGGAAGGAAGGAAGGAAGGAAGGAAGGAAGGAAGGAAGGAAGGAAGGAAGGAAGGAAGGAAGGAAGGAAGGAAGGAAGGAAGGAAGGAAGGAAGGAAGGAAGGAAGGATGGATTTTTAGTCATTATAAGGTAGATATATCATAGAATCATAGCATGATTTGGGTTGGAAGGGACCTTAAAGATCACCCAGTTCCAACCTCCCTGCCTGGGCACAGACACCTTCCACGAGATCAAGTTACCCAAAGCTCCATCCAACCTGGCCTTAAACACTTCCAGGGATGGGGCATCCACAAATTCTGTGGGCAACCTGTTCCAGTGCCTCAACACCCTCACAGAAAAAAAAAAAAATATATATATATATATGTATATATATGTATATATCCATATATATCCATATATATATATATATATATATATATGGATATATACATATATATATATATATATATATATATATCCAAATATCTAATCTAAACCTATTCTCTTTTAGTTTAAAGCCATTACACCTTGCGCTATCACTATACTCATTGACAGAGTCCCTCCTCAGCTTTCCTGTAGGCTTCCTTTAGGTACTGGAAAGTGACTATAAGTTCTCTTTTCCAGGCTGAACAATCCCAACTTCCTCAGCCTGTCTTTGTAGGAGAGGTGCTCCAGCCCCTTGATCATCTTCGTGGCCCTCCTCTGGACTTCTTCTAATGCATCCATGTCCATGGACATGATTTCATTTGGTTTTAGTTTGAACCTCCTATTTGAGTTCTTAACACTAGATGTCGTTGCCACCACGTCTCCAGGAGGACAGCTGACTCCTGCTGCAGGGCTTTTAGTGCCTTTCTGGCAGAGGCCTGTACTTTGCAGTATTTACAAACATAAACCTTTTGCTCTTGATGCTGTAAAAACATTTGCCATTTTCTTCAGCCTGTTTTTAGTACTATCATTTCAGCCAAGGACTGATGCCTCAGCAGAGAGGATCAGGCAGGGAAGAAAACTTCCTCAGCTAGGAGGAAACATTAATTCCTTAGGGGAATCCCCAACACCCACAAGGAATGTCATATCCCTACACCCTGTCCCTGTGTAATGTTATATTTAACAATATACATTAGTGGATATCCTCATCTGTGCACGTTGCTGACAGGAAGGCTGGAAGGGCCTCCCGTTGTTAGTTTCACATGCACTGTTTGTGGGGAACCACAGGGCACCATCCTCTTTACACTTGGCATGCCTTGCATTTTTCCATGAGAGTGATGAAGGGCCTTATTCAGCCATGTCAGAATTTCATTGGTGCCTGTTTTCTTCATGTACAGGATGAAGGATTTTTCAGCCTTCAAAGAAAACTCCCTTGTTCTATCTCATACTGACCCAGGGGAAAAAAAAATAAAGAATAAAAGTAAATAATAAAAAATAATAAAAAATAATAAAAATTAAAAAGGTTTCTCTGTAAAAAACACTAGTGAAAGATAAGTAGGAAGCAGTCTTCTGCAGTTGGAAGATGGAGCATCATGATGAGGAGAGGTAAAAATGACGAATCAGTGGAGCATACAGTTAGCCCAGCATCTGATCACTCATCACTAACGAAGTTTTGCTAAAAAGGTGGAAAAAATTGTGATGTTTATGGTTAAGGAATTCCTCATCTCTAGGAAATATTTCCCTCAATACAATGAATTTATATCTTTAGAAACTCTGATCTTATGAACAACAAAACTTTCTCATGGTCATAGAACCATGGAATATCTGGTGTTGGAAGGAACCTGGGAGGATAGAATTGTAAAATGATTTGGGTTGGAAGGGTCATCCAGTTTCAACCCCTGACTCCACACAGAGCCACCCCAAAATCAGACCATGCGTCTGAGTGTGTTGTCCAACTGCTTCTTGAATGCTTCTTGTGGCAGGCTTAGTGCCTTGATCACTGCCCTGGGCAGCCTGTCCCAGTGCCCGACCACCCTCTGGGTGCAGAACCTTTCCCTAACCCCCAGCCTGACCCTCCCCTGTCCCAGCTCCATGCCGTTCCCTCAGGTCCTGTCCCCTCAGGTCCTGTCGCTGTCCCCAGAGAGCAGAGCTCGGCGCCTGCCCCTCTGCTCTCCTCATGCAGGCCGCCATGAGGCCTCCCGTCAGCCAGCTCTGCTCAGAGGCTGAAATACCCCTAACCTGTAGTATTTAATAGTTCTTTAAAATAAGTAACTCCAGAATCTGACTAGTTAGATTTTCATAACCTGTAAAGTACTGAAGCTCAGAGTTTCCTACTTCAGTTCTCAACCACATTTTGCAGAACACATCAATAGAAGGATTTTTTTTTTTTTAATGAAAGTAGTGCGTTTCTGAATCCATTTTATTGTGTCCACTTTTGGTCCACATACTACAAGAAAAGTAGATGAAGCAGCCCAGAGGAGGGGCACCAAGATGGTCTGTGGCTGGAGCACCTCCCTAAGAAGAGGTGCTGGGGAAGCTGGGCTTGTTCAGCCTAGAGAAGAGATGGCTTCAGGGGAGACTAGTATCAAGTTTCCCGTTCATAAGAGACAACTGAGAAGACAGAACAAGGCATTTTATTACAGTACACATTAGGAGAACAAAAGATGACAGTCACAGATTAATGCACGGGCAGTTCAGACTTGATCTAAAGAAAAAGAAATGTCTGTGAGGAAAATTAAATACTGGAACAGGCTGCCCAGAGTGACTGTAGAGGGAATCTCCATCCCTTTAGAGCTGACTGGATAAAGCTGTGAACAGCCTGGCCTAAATTCATCTTTGACACTTCTTTGAGCAGGATATTGCAATACAGACTTTCTGAGGTCCCTTCCAGCCTGAATCCCAGAGGCTGTCTCCAAACTAGAAGTCATGCTGCAACCAAAAGCAGCACAGTACTGAACTAAATTAGCAAACTCTGATGAGATTAAGCAGATGCTTAGCTTCTGGATAACTTGGCACACAAGGAGCAAGGTCGCTTCATTTGGCACAGAAGCAGAGTGCTACGACTCCTACTTTCCCTGTGCTTTTATCCCTCTCTCTGTAAAAAGCAACGCTACAGCTCCTGTGTTCACCTTTGCCTCTGTCTATCTAGGCTGCAAATTCTTTGCTTCTGACTATGAATGTGTGCAGTATCTAAAACAGCTGATCTCAGTTAGGGCTTGTTGTCACAATGCTACCACAGA
This sequence comes from Anas acuta, assembly GCF_963932015.1. Classification (NCBI taxonomy): domain Eukaryota; kingdom Metazoa; phylum Chordata; class Aves; order Anseriformes; family Anatidae; genus Anas; species Anas acuta. The sequence goes on along the minus strand of NC_088982.1, from coordinate 13,703,083 downwards.
CAGATAGCCAAAACCATTGGAGTGCTCAGTTAAAACTCCAGAAGTGTTTTCAGAAACTTCAGGCTGCCATCCACAGATTTTAACAATGTTTTCAAGGATTAGGATTTTCATAAATCAGATGCCATTGTTCTATCAGATGGCATTGTTCTAAAGAAGCTATTGTTCTCAGATGCTGCACTGCTTGTAAGAAAAATTCCAAAGTATTTATTATCAGACCTCCATTTTAAACAAAGAGTACTGAAATATAAAGCTGGCACTCTTCAGTTGTAACAGTGGATCTCTTAATTTCCCCTTTTGATACTTTTTTCTTTAAACTGTGACGATCCCATTATGTACTTTTTAATTTTTCAGAAGGACTTCTTTCATCAGTTTATTAACACTCCTTGATCTGAAGACAGCACTAGCAAAACAGTATTTTGGCAGCACCTCAAACTATATCTTTACCTTCATTATGTTTACTTTTATTCTCAAAATAATCTGTATGCCACAGTGTACAATCCTGTGTAACATTAAATGGTTCCTTGGAAGGAATTTTCTCCTTTTGGTTCTATGATCCCACTGGATTTGGTGTTACCCATAATAGGGTAACATTAACTTTGCCAGATCCAAAGCACTGGCAGTATTCTTCCCTTATTATTTCAGCTAAGGGAAGGGATTTAGTAAAACACCCCACTCCACACATGCACCCCGAGAACTCTTAACTGTTCCCAGAATGATACAAGAGAAATCATCACAGGAATTCTTCTCTTTGATGGAATGAATCAGTTTAACCAACAGGATGTGTTTTGGTAAACTCCAAATAATTTGCTTTGGAGATTCTGGTTTGCCAAAACAAAATGTCATGTTAACAGAGTTAAACAAAGACTTGTATTTCCCCTACCTCTAAACAAGAACTGGGGTCTGCTATGACAAAGTTTTATTTTGCTTTATTCAGAGAGGCCAAGGAATGCATCTTTGGTAACCCCAAATGGTACATTTTCATGTGTGGTGCCTGACCGTGCAACACATCAGCTGATGTGATGCTGCAGTATGACTGCAGGGAACATGTCTGACCTTGCTTTACCACAGGGAAGAAGTTCTGGATTTTGGGCATCCTATACCTTGCTGCCAAAGTACGCCAGCAGAATAGTTAAACACATACTCAGGGGTGCCTACACAAGCCATGGTTCCTGCGGAAAAGTCCTAGTCCAGTACCCAGAGGGGAAAGCAATTCCCTCAGATTTACTCTGACCTCCTGGCAAAGACATGGCTTCCCAAGCACACTCACTTGATTTTGCATTCTTGTCATCTACCTAGGCTTCAAATTATTGCATTGTCTGCATTTCTCAGTCTCCTTACTCACACACAGACAGTTCTGCTGGGCTGAAGTTAATATTGCATGACTGCTTACTGAAAAGAGACAAAAAAAAAAAAAGGGGGGGGGGGGGGGAAGAAAGAAACTCCTTTCCTTTTTAGACTACGGCACAGTTTCAGATGATCTTGGACTCATTTCTTTGTCTACTGACACTTTCCATTAATTTCACAATTCTGTAAAGAATCAGTTCTGAAAAAATCAAGAAATCCTGTATCTCTGGTAGAAAGGCCCTTGGCATAAGCTGAAGCCCAAGTCAGAAGCAAGAGCTGTATCTCCCTGCTATATGCTTGCCTGTCAGCATCTTCTCTGCCCACTCCCCCAGACAAGCTAGGCTTTCTGGAATGTGGGAGGCATATCAGATGGTGTCTGTCTATATCAAAGACCAAATAATGCTGCTACATTGCATGTAGAGGTGTTGTATTTTGATTTTTTTTTCAACAATTCTTCCTACAAGATGTGTAGTCACAGTCAGAATATACCTTTTATAAATGTTCCTCTGTGGCTAGCCTTTCTTTGGGAAGCCATAAGCACCCTGCAGTTTTCCTTCACTTTTATTAATAATTCATTGGAGCAGCCTTCAATAAGTGCTATGTTTTCTATTACTTAAATGTAAACCAACAATAAGTAAAACATTTCTCTATTCTTAGGTGTCTGAAGAGACAAGCCATTCTGCATTTTGAGACTTTGAACATTTGTCTGAAGCAAGCCATCACTGCATGCCAGCTTCCCCAAAAATTGAGCTTTCGTGACTGTAGCATGCATTCATCAGTCCTTCTCATAATTTGTAAGCAGTTATCTAATTTCAGCAAGGTTTGAAAAGAGAAGTGTAGTCTCAAAGATAATTACATTCCCAATAAGTTTCACCAGTTGTTATAAAACCTGCAGGAACATAATCTTTGAGGGAGAGGATATTAGTGTCCCTCAGGGAAAGGCTCCAGTACAATCTCAACAGTCATTTCTTCTGTTTGCCTTGTCAAAAACCATAGATCCACACTGGAAACAGCTGTACTTTGATAATATTTAAGAAAGACTTTGTGTAGAAATGATGATTAGCTGATAAGTGAGGTTTATTGGAGATATTACAGGTGTCACAGGGAACATGGAAGGAGAATCACAATGTAATGTAGTGAGACAAGTGTAAAAAGAGTGCACAAAGCCAAGAAAAACAGCATTATTAGTTCTATTATTAGGCATTAGTTCTATTATTGATGTAATCGGCTGTTCTTCTCAGACTTTATTGTAGGAAGTGTCTTCTTTTCCCTAGAGACCAGGACCGCAATCTTGCTATTTGAGAAAACATCTAATGTCAGAATTCCCATTTAAATATGCAAAAAGTTTTATACTTGTGCTGTCCTAGTGGGGATGCATCATGTATAAGCAGGAAAAAAAAGAGCACTTCGGATGAACAGGCTAGCCTAAAGTGTGCCTTCCTTCTTTGCTTGTAGTCTTCAAATACTGAATTCATCCTGAGTTACTAATACACACAAGCATGCTGATGTGAAACTTGAGACAAAAAATGTTAACACAAATTTAAAATTGGTACACATCAGAAACTGCATGGTTTAGTATGAGTTTATCTACAGTGTATATGTTATATATGCAGAGAAAGCATCCTTAACTAAAAGCACTGTGTGCTGTTTCATTAGTGCTTACAATTTACTGCTTCTGCAACAGCTGTGTAAAAACAGAGGCAATCCTTTGCACAGAGATTTGCTAGAAACCATTAGGAACTCTTTAAACTTACAAAGATGTCACTTATGAAATGACATTTATGCAGAAAAAAAAAAAAAAGGAAAAAAAAAAAGAAAGAAAACAAGGAGACTTGCAAAGCTCAGGAAGATGGGCTTATTAGTCAGTGCTTATTCATGCACTGACTAATGTGAGATGTCACTTGTACAGAACTGAACGTCTCTCCACAGCCTGCAGCACAGGAAGCCCACAGGTGGTTTCTTGGCAGTTACAGTCCTCTCCTTAGATCAGAAAATATTCTCCCTAAATTATGTTGATATATTTTCTTTTTGCAAACACTTCAAAACCATAGCTTAGCATTCCCTAGGGTGTTGTGTCATTTTCCTGAACTCATCACTCTTTGGGAATTTGCTGTCTACTCTTCACTTTCTTTGTTCTCCCATTTTTTTCGGTGTAAAAGAAAAAAAGAGGACACAACAGGTACACAATGGGCGATTGTGTCCTGGAGGGCTTACAACACAAACTGCTGTTATAAGCTAGAATCTCATGTTTTTGAGGTAAGTGGACCTAAATATACTAAGTAATGAGATACTTCAGACTGCCTCTGAAGGGCAACTCTGAAAAAGGCAAAGTCAATTTTTGGACGTGTTAATTGCTGTATTTCAAACAGATATAGGAAAATATTGATGTTGTGTGAAGTGTTTCTGCTGTGTTCTCAGGGGTAATGTGTATCATTCTAGTCATTCGTGCCCTAGAGAGGGACACAAACTAAAAGATGGCCAGGATGACCCTGAATTTGGAGATGCTGTCATATAAGGGTGGTTTGGCTGACTTAATGCTGCAAATCAGCACTGAGAATTGATTTGATCATTGAAACATCACTGCATTGTTACAAAAGAAAAATTCTACCTAAATGAGAGAACAATTTGTTAATAATAATTATAGGTTGATAATAAATAGGTTTATGATAGAAAATTTGAAGAAAGTTCTGCATAAAAAGTAAACTGAACTTGTGAAACAGACTTCCAGCTGCAATAGAAGATACAAAAAAAGATGGCCAGGCCAAGCCAGGATGTCAATCCAAGGGCAGACTTGGCTTGGTGGGTTCCGTGGCCAGGACAGCTGTGGGGAGACAGATCAGGATCCTACAGCATTACAGGGTCTGACAAAGTAATGTGAAGGTCCTCACCTGGCATGATTATTTCAGTCCATATTGTTTAGGTAAATGACATGTATGAAAAAGGGGACAAAAAAAACCACCCTTCTTCTGGCTAGTAAAATCCCATGAAAACGTTCATGAGCAATGAATGAGATGAATGTTCCTAAGGGGACACATGGTGGCTCATACTGCTGTTTTCTCAAAAGCTCAAACAGCTCTGCTCTTAGCAAATTATAACAAGGGATTCAAAAATCTTGACCACTGTAACTCTAGAGTTTCACAAAATATATGTAAAAAATATGACTAGCAAAAAGCTTTCTGGTTAGCCCACTTCTACTCTCTTATGAAGGTACCTGATTCTCTATATACTCAATACTGCAGTGTACTTTTCCTAGTGCTGAGTCCTGCAAAGCCTGATGTCCTAAATAATAAGTTTTAGGCAATGAAGTTCATGGCTGAGAATGTCTCATACCTATTAACTCACGGTTCTTTACAGAGGAAGGAGATCAGCAACCAAAAGATTTAACAATTCCATCTGCCAGAAATCTTTGTAGACCATAAAAGAATGGTGTTCCTGGAATAGCAACAGACGAGGAAAAAAAAAAAAAAAGTCACTAAAAAAGAATAAAAGCAAAGCTTTAGCACATAATTTACTGCTGTATATTGGGACTTATAAACTGGGTGATTTAGAAAGTTGTTTAAAATCAATACTGAGTGCCCTAGATTATGTCTATTCTATTAAATTTACATGTGGTGCCTGTGTAATTTGGAAGGAAGTGGTGTGGTGGCAGCAGGTTGTAATTGCTTTCCTACAGCATAATGATGCGAGAAAGAATGTTTCCAGGCAAAACATGAGTGAATTTGCCCTAAGTTCCTTAAATTCTTGTGGTATTACTGTCCTCAGAGCCCTGTCACTAGGCTCTGAGGTAGGTACCCTCTGGGCTTCCTCTTTTTAGATGAGTTCACACACACACACACACACACACACAAAAAAAAAAAAAAAAAAAAAAAAAAAAAAAAAAAGCTTTGGCTGTTTGTAGTATGAAAATGTAGGCTAGAACTATAAACTTCTTAAAAGAGATTAAATCTGGTGAAGCAGAATAAAGCATCTGTAAACATTTTTCTCTCTGAGGCCTTTCAGGCTGGAAGGAAGGTTTCTTCCAGCGCAACAGCTTCTGGTGACTTGCTGAGCTACCATCATCTCCCCAGTGTCCCTCTGGATGGTTTGAGACAGATTTTTATCTTCTTGCCCCCTCCTAAGACTTGACTGTTGCTATTCTCAACTCTCCTGGTCTCCAAATGTGCTGCCAGTGCCTGTTCCACATGCATCCCCCTCTGCTAGCTCCACCACAGGCCCACAGGGAGCTGTATTATTCCCCTGCCCATATTTCATTCAGTCTGGCCCAGGATGCAATTACCAGAACAAAGTGAATAAGCAGGCTTTTACAGAAGTATGACAACCCAAAATCAAGCATTCAGGACTCTTGCAAACTTCCTTAAATACTGGAATCCTTTCAGGCTGATACATACAGATGTCTGGAAACTCAGTATGGGAACAAAAACTTTTCAATAAAGAACAGTTGGCCAATATTTAAGTAGTCACTAATACTTTTAAGGACTAGCAGCAATCATATCATATAGATTTCTCTCTATATATATGTTTGCAACAATGATGGAATAGAGAATGTAATTTTCTTTGTATTAGCAGTATTAAAAAAAAAAACAGTCTTTCTTTTGAGGAGTCTATGAAGATTTAAAATATATATTGGCAACTTTCTTCCTTTCATACAGGTTAATTTGAAATCAGTCTTTCTCCCTGGTCTATAAATACAATGAAACAATTCCTATTACTACTACAAATCTTATCAAAACACACAAAATTTACATGTAGTGTGTGATACACAGTCCAAGACACAGCAAATTAAAGCCAAAATAATAAAAAAAAATCCCATCAACCTTCCCTCAGTAACTGTTCACCAAGCCACTTATGTAATTCCAAAATTCATTGTAGTCAATGAGTTTTGACTCTCAAGTCAAATGCTCTCAAAGGAGTGCATTTCTTCTCCTTTCCTATCACGTCTATGTGGGAAAGCTGGCTGATGTGTTTTTCAGTCTACCCCACTGGTATATTCTTATTGTTTGTTCTGTGATACCTAAAATTTTCAACCTGGATACCATTTTTTAAGGTGCATTGTTAAGTAGGCATTAACAAACCCTTCTTTATAACTCAGATAGGGCCATCAACTTCATAATATGGTTTTGTTTATAATACTTTTATGAATCAAATAGCCAGGTGTACGTAAATGCACCATAATTGTTTCTCCACACGCAGTTAATATATGGCTTGCTAGAGGATAAATATTATTTTCCTAGAATTTGATATTTATTATGCATTAACCAGAGTTATGCATGCTTTCCCCACACTGAGCAGGGAGGATTGGACTAGATGCTTTCCAGAGGTCCTTTCCACCTTTCCAGAGTTAACTGTTCTGTGATTCTGTGATATATTTTATTAAAGTGTTGTGTCCAGGGTGAAACACGCTTGCTATCAGACATTTGATATTTTAAATATCATTAATCCCATCTTGAAATTGGGATACAATGTGAATATACACGAATAAAGTGGCTATAGATATATTTCCATTTCAAAGTACACTGTATGTTTGTTCATCTTCTTCCACTTGCATCTTATCTCTTCATCTGTGTATCCTCAGTACCACCATCCTTTGTCTTTTTAAATCTCTGTGCACAGCCACAACTACACGCTGCTCTTTACATTCTGGTTCATGTGCAATTCACAATGGGGAATATGATAATACTGTTGCCTTGTAATGAATGTGGCCCCATGTTGAGATGTAGGATTTTTCTTGTTTGTAGAGAGAGCTTCTCCCACTGTACTTCAGTAACCTGAGACAGTTGTGTAAGCAGGTATCCAAAACAAGGGCAGATGAGGGAGCATAGCCAGTCATATCATTGACTTCCTGACTAATGAACAACACTCACAGTCTCATTAAATCCATTTAAGCAAGAACCAGTGAGAACCAAGAGCTATTTCTATGCTGCCTGGAGGTTTCTAGCCTGAAACACTATCCCTGGATGTAGAGCCATATAGCTGTGCTCAACCCTAGAGTGGACTTTCAGCAACTACTCAAATCAGCAAGAGAATCAACCTGAAACTTTGCCAGAAACCAGAAGACGGTTGGGCCAGATCCAAGATTTGAAAGGTTTATTGTCAGAAAACTTGACTGCAGGTAGACCAATCCCAGAGCCTATAAGAATGCCAGCATATTGATTTAGCTTTTCTCAGCACCATGGGCTTTTAAATTATTCTCTCATATCCTGTGCTAAAAATACTGTTCAACTTCCACACTCCTTTTTTTTTTCCTATAAATATATGAATACAGGAACGCAGTGTAACCTAGCCATTCTGATATCCTTCCAGGCAACAGAGCATATAGTTCAAAAGGATTTTTCCTTTATCATATAGCTTCTTTCTAATATTCTCTCATTTCCACAATAGCATATCCTCTGTCTAATAGCACAGACACTAGTTGTTTTAGGTTTTTTGTTTGTTTGGTTGGTTGTTTTGTTTTATTTTTCCAAAAGCATCATTAATGCCAGTCATTAGCAGCATGCCCCAGGGGTCATAACTGAGATGGATACTACATACATCTTCATTAGTGACCCGGATGATGAGGAAAATGTTTGCTGCAAGTTTTCTGATGATGCCAAAATGATGTGGACTGGCTGATGCACGTGTGAGTTGTCCTGCCATCCAGAGGGACATGGACAGGCTGGAGAAATGGGCAGAGAGGAACCTCATGACGTTCCATAAGTGAAAGTGCAAAGTTCTGCACCAGGGGAGGAGCAATCCCAGGCACCAGGACAAGCTGGGGGCCACCCAGCTGAAGAGCAGTTCGCATGAAAAAGAGCTGGGGATCCTGGTTGTCAACAAGTCAAACATGTGCCAGCAACGTGACATTGCTGCTAAGAAGGACAACAGCATCCTGGACTACATTAGGCACAGCTTTCTCAGCAGGTCAAGGGAAATGATTCTCCTTCTACTCAGCATTGGAAAGGAAACACCTGGAATGCTGTGTCCAGTTCTGGGCTCAGTTCTGGGCAGTACAAGAGAAACATAGAGGTACTGGAGAGAGTCCAGCAAAGGGCCACTAAAGTGACTGATGGCTTGGAGCATTTATCTTATAAAAAAAAAAGGCTGAGAGAGCTGAGTCTGCTCAGCCTACAAAAGAGAAGGCTCCGGGGGCTCTCATCAGTGTGTATTAATACCTAGTGGGTGGACTAAAGAAGAGGGAGCCAGGCTCTTCTGCATGGTATCCAGTGACAGGACAAGAGGAAATACAGGAAATTACATTTAAACATTTTTATTTTATTTTATTTTATTTTATTTTATTTTATTTTATTTTATTTTATTTTATTTTATTTTATTTTATTTGTTTAATTGAATTTTATTTTTACTCTGTTTGTGCTTGAACAATGGTACAGGTTACTCAAAGAGGTTGAAAAGTCTCCATCCTTGGAGATACTCAAAATCTGGTCTAAGCAACTTGTTCTAGCTAAGCCTGCTAGATCGTCTCCAGAGGTCCCTTCTAACTTTAACCATGCTGGGATTCTGTGAGACACTACATCCCAAAGAGAAAGATGATCATATACACAATTCTAGCACAAAAATCTAGATTCTTAGTTCTCAGCACTGCCACAGATTCCCGTATAAACTGGTGAAACTAATTTATAACTATGTGCTACAGCTACCCTGTCCTTAAAGGAAAATAATAATTTATTATTATTTATCCTGCTGTTGTATCATCCCATTGAAACTCAATGTTTCACTAATATTACTGAACAATTAACAGGACAGCTTGTTTTCAGGGCTTCTATTACTTAGAACGTAGTCAGCCATAAACAACTTCTATAGTTTTCAAACTATAAAATCTTTTTAATGTCTGAAGAGCCAGTCTTTCAAGCCAAGCGATCTTTCATGTCAGATAAGCATATTCTTTGGCACTACCTTTTATACTGTTGGCATGTTCTAATCTAGAACATTATCTGTATTTCTCTTCACTTCCTTCATAAACCCACATTATGGTTTTAATAAGGATGGTATTTCTGAACTGCAACTTAACTTTAGTTATTAGGGGTGAATGCAACCTAGGAAATTTTTTTTTGTATATTTTATTCCATTTTCTAGGAGATGGTAAGGACATTCAACAAAAAAATTTTTTTTTTTTTCAAACATCCTACAGCTTTTAAAAAGTCTGCAATAAGCAACAAGAAAAAAAAAAATCTGAAATGTCAGCCCTAACACATTAACATTCTTAAAAATGGAAGATGCCCATGTTTCCTTTTGCTGTTTTAGCACATTAACAGGTTTTGTGAAGTCATTCATTTTAGCTGTGTGGATCTACAACATATTTTTCATAGTTAAAAATACAAAGAAACAACTGATTGAAACAAAGCTGATTTTCAAGCTGGTTGTTAACATTGAGAAACTTCTAAAAAAAATCTAAGTACTGAAGCCTATAGAGATTTTTGGCATTTAGGTGTGTAAATATAAGGTCAGTGAGGAAAAAAATTAACTGTGTTAAATTGGTATGGAAAGATAATTGCTGTAGTATAGCCTTGTTCTGGTGTGTCTAACAGGGGAAGCCATGTCAATCCAAATGACAGTTCTCCAGCAGAAATAGTCATGAAATCATCTTCCTAACATTATCATGGCAGACAGGGATAAAAATAACCAGCTTCAATAGCAACAGCAATTATGTGTTATTTTCCAATAACACCTACTTTTTCATTATCAAATAACCAACATGTTAGAGAAACATTCATGTCAGGCCCTCAATAGCATGGAGACTATGGATGCAGTTGTGCCTTATGGACCATCACAAAATCCCACTCCCTTATAGGCTCTGCCCTTCTAGCAAGAGCCACATCAGCATTCTGAAGGTTTCTAAGTGACTTGACATACTTTTTTTTTCTGTCATGGGATGCCTGTGATCTCTACAGCATGACAATTTTTCTTGACAGTTTACTTCATGTTATAATTTTCCACATTTATGAAATATCTTTCATCAGAGGATCTCACGGAGCCTTACAAGAGCTGGATTATTTTTTATAGTGAATTTGTATAAAACCAGATTTCGTGTCCTGACTCCTCTGCTCTATTCACTAGTCAAAAATATTTTCCTTGAATATTTAACTGACTCTCATAACCAGGGTTGCTCTTTCTCTGTTCTTTAAAGGAAGTTGTCATGAGCACAGAATATCGTGAATCAAGTTCATGTTTGTTGAATAAGAGCACAGGACTGTTCACCACCTAAACTTGCTAAAGTGAGACCAATTTTTAAGAGTCAAAAGTAAACCATTCTGAAAGCTGTTTTCCTGCATTTCCAATTATTATGTAGCCCAAAGTAATTTGAAGAAGTTAATCCATTTCTTAAGATGTCTATGGATTGCAGAACAATCAGTAGATGCTTTGATAAAACAAATTGCTTATTAGCTCCTTATGGTGTTTCCTCTGTAATATTCAGATATCGCATGTGATCACTTTAATGCAACACCATAGAGATATACAGGTTTTAACTTCTATTTAAAGACCTAATCCTCAGTGGTTTCAGTGGAAAGAAGGTAATTTAAACAGGATTTAGATGTTTAATTCCCTTAAGGATGTAAGCCTTTGTCTTTCCATGGTAGATAGTTCATCATTGCTTTCCAGACAGTTAAGTGTTGACTGTTTTAGCTTTTGGCTCTTTACACTCTGTGAAAGTTAGTCACTAATTATAATCCAAAAATTCTAAGAGAAATTTGGATCATTATCAACTGTATTTAGTGATCTGCTTTTACAGTGATAATAATGCCACCATTAAAAAGGAAAAAAAAAAAAAAAACAAAAAAAAAAAACGACAAAACAAAAATCTCTATCATAATGTCTGAATGTTGGTGAATAGAGCTAAGAAACCCATATGAAACTTCATTGTGTTTCATTTGTATGCTGCCACTTAGCACATCTTTTGAACATTCACGAAAGCTATCTGAAATATATATATATATAGAGAGAGAGAGAGAGCTTTGGACTTTATAGACATAAAATAATTAAGAAGACTCTTACTGAACATATTGGGTTTTGAATTAGGACCATGCAAAACTACTTCCTATGCAACAGGAAAAGTTTCCTGATATTTAACATGGTTGAATCCCCTGAGTGTAGTCATTTAAGAAATTGTTTACCAATGGAGTTACTCTAATCCCACTTAAGGAGCTTCTCACTTAAGCAGCTCTGATTCTTCTTCACAGTGGGGTCATCTTGGTAGACTCTACTTAAAAACAATCTTAGAGAAACAGGGAAGACAAAGGTCTCTGAAGGCTACTTAAATAGTTCAGAATCAGATTTTCACCTCAAGGAAAATGATACCAGCCTGGCTGCAGTTCATTTCAAGTACATCCTCATAAATGTTGTACAATTAAGAGTTCCCTTTGCTAGACTGAGCAATCTCCCACGTGAACAAACATTTTGTTGTTTACATACTGGAGCTGAGACAGCCTCTGTTTCAGGGCTCTCAGTAAAGTTTTCTGTATTGCACCTTTTCTGGTTCCACCATCACATCTTCTGATGTGAATCCTTCCTCACCAAATGCAGTCTGATGAATTATTCTGTGACACTACTGCATTTTTGAAGTGGTTTTCCCCTTTTTATTCCTTTTAACTACCAGGCTTCTTTCTCATTTGCATATGTCAGTCTTTGCCTCATTTGCTTAATTAAGAGTAAAGTTCTGCTCTACTAATGAGAACAAAGCCTAATTCCTACACAGCCTGTTAATGTAGAATGGAGAAACTCTGTTATGCTTCTAATTCTTGGAAAATAATCTAACTTCCAGTACAGGATTAATATTAATGTTAGAACGAAAAACCTTTTCATGCCTCAAGATATAAGTATTTCTTACATTATTAACTATGCTATAGGAACCTTAATTACATACAAGCTACCATCAGAAAGCCGAAGATCAACACTTTCAATCTTGGGTGCCTCAAGGCAATTACTTTAAGCTGTTCCTATTATAGGTCTGATTTTTATGGTGCTACACACATACAACCACCCCCTCCCCCCCCCCCCCCCCCCATGAATGGAGGTGAAGGAACACGAATGCATTCAGTACACTTGAAAATGAGGTCACCTTATTTAGAAGCCTTACTGCATTCACATTCAGCTTTGACAATTTTAGTTTGGATTCATGTTGCTAAAAATGAAAGCACACCAAATCCAGACAAGTACACTGAATGGCACGGGAGAGCTACTACATCTTGGAGAGCTATATCTTACAGTGTGCAGTGTCACACTGCAGAATTATTTTGGCTTTTACCAGTGGTATTAGTGGTATGCTACAGGGAGCAGAGACTAGGCCACCAGCAAAATGTGACAACTATAAATGGAGTGGGTGGCCAGTAATCAGAGCCAACATGTAGGAAGAGTACCATGAATCAAAATAAAATACTGATGTCAAATTTGAATGCCACATATGGCATCAAGAGCATCAGCAAATGAAGCACTATAAAGGACACCATCTAACTATTAAGGGTGTCCCGGGTACATGAGTGTCATCTGGATGCCAATGCAGTTCAAAAAAAAAAAAAATTCCTTATTTGGCCATAATACACATTTCTTTTTAGAAATAGCTACTCTTCCTATGATCAGAAATTTCAAGGATTTACATCTCCAATGTCCTTCCACATTTCTAGCCATGTTGATAACAGCACTGCAACTAAATATTTCAACTTTTCTTGTCAGACCAGATCAACGATGAACACTCAGGAAGGAATAGCTTTTGTTTGCAGCTGTGTATAACTACAGACAGCATGTAATACATATCTGGGAGAAACAAAAGTTTGCCTCTTTCAGAAGCTTTGTGTTTCTTTTGTTGTTAGGAGTAATACAGGTACAGCTTCTTCTTATGTGGCAGTAGGCATGGAAAAAATTCCTGACACTGGAATACCTACATCATAGCAGTCATCGTAACAAATGTACAATGTGCTCCATTGCATGGTAACTCTGTCCCATGATCCCAGATGTAGTAAAGATCCTTTTTTAAACCACTTAAGCTGGTTAGGAAGAGAGGAGCTTTAACTGCTTGACAGTTTTGGCTGTTGTAAATTGCCTCATTTAATTTGGTTTAAGGCAGTTGTGAAATACAGAGATATAAATACATATGGTTTCCCAAGTCTTCATTACAAAAGATTGTTATCTCATCTGTTTCAGTCTGTATAAATGTAAATAGAGTAAAATAAAGTAGCCCATAACCTATATCATGTTACAGGAACTAGTCAAATATATATGCTCAAAGACATAAAACTTCTGCAATACAGTCAACTGATGTTTTTTATGTTAGAATTTACACCTGCTTCCAGCTGGTGTATACTTTAGGCCCCAAATCAGGAAAGCAATTGGTTTTCTTCTTCTTTGAGGCAATTACAATACTATTTTAATGTATATATAATCTGTTATATATACCTGTTATCTTTTTAAATCACTGCATTCAGCTAAACCCTTTGACTCAGTTAGCCTGTGGCTGAGAATTCCATGGGTTAATTCTACAATACTCCTTCTATCATTTCTAAATCAATTGCCTTTTAATTTCAATGACTGCCCTCTTAAGAGGGTGAAAAGGATCTAATTGCCTCCCTATGGACCACTTGTAACTGCACAGCCCTCTGAAATTCACTTTTTCATTCCTGTGCTGGATTTCTGTGTAATTTAACTTGATCACGTATCAAAATGCCTTCCTTCTCCCCGGTTGAAAATTATTTTGTCATCTCTTCAGGTTCTCTCTGATAAATTTTCTGACAAGATGTCCAAAACAGAATGCTATGTTACTGGTGAAAACACAGACTACATCGATAAAACTTTTTTTTTTTCCTAAGAATTTTAATTTTCCATACCCTTTTCTCATTCCTTTATGCAGCTGGGGGTATTAGAAACACATCTTTATACATTATTGTCAATGTTACTGAGATCTGCCTCAAAATAAATAAACAAATAAATAAATAAATTCTGTTGTTGAGCATATTCACCAGAACTTTGTGTAACAAGATAGTGTCTTTGTATTACTAACAGCTCCAGCTAAATCTGTATTGATTCAAACACAAAGAGGGTTGTGTCTTCAGAAGGGAGTCCAACAGCAATATTTTAACAGACAAACCTGCATTTTGGAGCATCTGAGATGCTCTGAACACTAAACTCTGAACGCATTGGAGAAGACTGCAGCACTTTGGCCATTCCAGAAAGGTCCACATATGACCATTTTACTTTTCATCACCTTTGTAGAGCTCCTGCAGTTCTTTTCAAGGTACAGATCCCATGGAGACAGAGATTTTGCAAGCCCTTCGCTAATTGCTACAAATGCCAGCTGGAGCACCAGGTGCTCAAGTAGTTACTTTCCACATTGTTTCATTAGAGTTAAACTTTCAGGTTTGCTCGGCTCCTGACAATTTTAAGAACCAGTAAAATAGAGAAATAACCAAGGTTTAGTTCAGTAGCAGTCAAAGCTAACCTAAGTCTGTATTGCTGGTTTCACAACCTTCCCATCATACATTACAAATCCCTTGCAGCAGCCCCTGAGCTCATTTAACAGGACTGTGAAACAGGCCAGCATTCATTTAACTGAAAACTAACCTGCCAAAAATTTGATATGGTTTAGCTCAGTTCAGGTCTCCAGTCTAGGAATGGAAACACACAAGTATCAGAACAATGGATGGGGGAATAAGCTGAGGCCCAACAGGGAAACAACAGTTTAAATTTTTATATATTGCATGATCAAGTGGCTACATACATATATATATATAAATAACAATTGAAACTATTGTAGTTTTTAGCTTTCAGTGTATTTCAGGGTATCACAGTCAGATAATACTCATCGCAGTCTGTCTTTTTTCATTGACTCTACAACCAGAGTTCTGATATTGATCCCAGAGGAGTCTGTCTGGAATAAAAAATCAGTATTTCTTACAGAAAAAAAAACAGACTATTAGACTATTTTTCTGGTATTTGCAACAAATATTGTATTAACTAATATATAAAGCACTGACATCTGGCATTCTAAATTTTTGTTACAATAGCAGCAGGTATGATGCGCAATGCTAATTCTCATTTCAACCTCTGGGTTTCTTTTCTGTGACGGGGAGCAGTTTCCACCATTTATACCTCAGGAAATGGTGATAAACCAGCTACAGCCTGGGGAAAAAAAAAAAAAAAAAAAAAAAAAAAAAAAAAAAAAAAAAACACAGCACAAAGAACTATTTCATTTAACATTCTTTTTCGAAAAGCTGATGGCTACTCAGCATCACACAAAACTTGTGTATAAATGCAATGCTATGCTAAGTGATGTGGAAATACCAAAGGACTGTGAAATACTTTCTAAAGAGCTATTAACGTGTGCCTGAGGCTATACTGCTGAGCTGCAAATTTAAGGGGCGTGTTTGCATCAGTATTCAAGTCATATTTGTTAGTGAGTAAACGAGAAAGGTAAATAGTGCCAAAAACATCTGAAAAGTTCCTATGGATTTTAGAAATTCCCTGCATTGAGCCATACAACAGCACCATCACTGACTATTTATTACTTTCTTAGCTAACAGCCTGAAGTCCAGCCTTAGATCCACATATCTTCCTCACACAATGTTGTCATTTATGCATATTGTTACCCTAATGCTGGCCCACAGCCTCCAGCATAACATTAGTATTCAACCATAAATACGTGAATAACATCTCTGATATCACATGCCTAATGGCAAACACATACATGCCTGGAGAAGTGAGGCAGTAGGTTACAAGCCTTCTGGAACATAAATTTATCATTACATATTTTACAACCCACTGTATGTATCTGTGACCAACTAAGTAATAATATTCAACTGTTCTCTAAAGCAACCTAATATGATGTCCCCATCATCACTATGTGATGAATGCTATGTGGATGAAGCACAGTATAGCAGGTGACACATTTACACTCTTGAAAAAGACATAGCAAAACCTTGCTTTCCAAAACACTCAGAGATATACTAACATGTGCCAAGCTTAAGCCCAAGGGTGGCAGACTATTCTGGCACATTTAGTTTGGTTGACTGAAGCACTAGCTGCCCACCCTTCTGTCAAAGACCACCATCTCCACAGCTATACTGATGTAAATTGACAGTGGCAGATTCCCACATTTAATGGAAGAGCCAAAGGACAGCTGGAACAGTAACGTCTTCAACTATTCCAAATAAACCTGCAACCAAACTTGTATCAACCAATCAAGAGGCTGAGGCACTTGCATCTCCAGATAAATAGAACACTACTTTATAAAAATCCCAAGACTCTGCCAAAGAATAAGGATGGTTGTGAAAATGCAAAAAAATTGCTAAGGTCAGGTAAAAGTTATTAATGTGCTAACCAAGTTACCAAAAATAAGTCTTCACAGTGAAAAAAGTAACCTCTTCTTCAATGCCATCCCATACTACAAGCTGAAAAAATGGAAGCTCCAGACTTGCCGTGCTGAGCCTTACTAGTCTACTTCAGATTTTAATTTCTAGCCCCTTAAATAATATACTAATTTAAAAAAAAAAAAAAAAAATCAGTTCTGAAAATCTGACCGTACACTTTTCGCAAGTACCCACAGGCATACTTGCTGCTTTCAAACCTAGACCATTATTTATGAGGTCATTGATTTAAGAAATTACAAATGCAATTCCTGCAGGGAGAGGTAATTTTTTTTTAATTTTATTTATTTATTTTTTTTTTTGTGAATGAATGTAGTTTAAAAAAATGTAAACATAGAAATATTAGGGTTGGAAAAGACCTCCAGGATCATCCTGTCCAACCATCCCCCTACCACCAATGTTACCACTAAACCATGTCCCCAAGCACCACGTCATCGTTTTGGGCATGTAAGGTTTTACTCAAGTACACAAGATATAACACAGCTTTGATGCACAAAAACACTTTATTGCAAATGCAGAATTTTTATCTTGTATTCATTGTCAAATATTGGCATAATAAAAAATATATAGCTTCATTTATTTATTTATTAACAACAACAAAAATGAACACATCAAAAAAAAAAATGTCGTCATATGGATAATTTGATTTTTACTAGGCATTCGTTTAAAGGAAAAGTAATGTAAGGAAACTAGACACAACAAGGGAAAAACCCAGTGCTAGGTCACTTTATGAATGAGGCAAGTTAGTGACAAAAGTACAAAACAGCACCCATTTCAGGAGCTTCTGCCAATTAGCTATAAATTCTTCACCTCGGTGTATAATGAAGAACTGATGGTATGCTCAGGATGTATACTTATAATATTGGAAGGAGAGAAAAATATTTTTTTCCTAAGTTATAAAGGAGTGGTGAAGGTGGCACGTGTTTCTCCTTACTACTTGTCTAAGCGGACACCTGGTTCTACCTCGTGGTAAGATGTGAGATAAACTATCTGTTTGCTAAGCACCTGAGCAATATCTGGACTTGAATGTCATCAAATAGCATGAAACTGCACGAAAATACCCTATTAAAAATTACAGCATAACTATAAGCTTCAGAGGGATGAGGCAGGACTGATCTTTGACGAAATACTGACTGCAGGCAGGACGCGGCTTCTTAACACCACCGCAAAAGGAAACCAAGGGCCAGACACCTTCACAGCCCGTGTGGCAGGAGGTAACCGCAGCCGGCTCCATCCCTACCCACCACCATGGCTGTCTGCAAACCCAAAGGAAGGCTCTGCGCTCTGCATAACTTCTGACCAACACCCGGTGTGCCCTCGGCGGCTGTTACTGGGACAAATACTCCCTAGGGGCCATGTTTGACCACACATCAAGAAGCAGAGGCCCATGTGGCATGGCGAGGGAGCCCCTGACAAGAAGATGGGAGAGGGGTAAAAGCCCTGGTGCCAGGAGCTCCCCCACCTCCCTCTCCTCACAGCTCCTCTTCCCGCCACCCACCCGCCGTCCCCATGGCAACGCCAGCAACCGCCCTTCACAGGTCCCCCCGTACGGCTTCACCACCGCTCCTGCGCATGCGCCGCTCAGAATGGCGGCAGGAACATTAGGTGGCGCGGCGCTGCCCGCGCATGCGCAAGGCGCCGGGTGACGCCCAAACCCGAAAGCGGGCACCGCCGCCGCGTGGCGCCCTGCAGCTCCCAAGCGCCGGGGCGGTGCCAGTGCCCGGGCGAGCCGACGGCATTTCCGGGGGAGGGCGGGAGGGAGCGGCGCGAGCAGAGTTGACTATATATGGTCATAGGCAGCGGCGGGCGGCGCGCGGCGCGGCCGCTTCCTGGTTCGGGCCGCGGCGCTGAGGCGGCGGCGGCGGGCGGGTGAGGAGCAGAGCGGGAGCCGAGCGGCCGCCGGTCTGCCCGCCTGCGCCTCCCTCCCTTCAGCGCCCTCCCGCTCCCTTCCTTCACAGCGCCTCGGGCCGCGAGCGGGCGAAGATGCCGTACGAGATCAGTAAGCCCCCGGCGAGGCGGAGGAGGGAGGGTGGGGGGCTCCGGGGGGACCGCCGGCAGCAACAAGTGACCGCGCCTTCTCTCTCTCTCCCCCACCCGCCTTCTCTCTCTGTCTCCCTTCCCTTTTTTTTTTTTTTTTTTTTCTCCTCAGAAAAAGTGTTCGCCAGCCTCCCGCAGGTTGAACGAGGCGTTTCCAAAATCCTCGGAGGTGATCCTAAGGGCAATAATTTTCTCTACACCAACGGAAAATGTGTCGTCATCAGGAACGCCGATGTAACGTATCCCGCTTTATTTCGCTCCCTGCCCCGGCCCCGCTCGCTAACTTTGGGTTTTTGGGTTGCCTTCCCAGCCCCTCTCCCGCAGCAGCCCGGGCTTCCTTCACGCTTAATTATCGCAATTTGAGGTCGCGGCTCCGTGATGGGCAGCAGGGGGATAGGAAGGGTGCATGACTCATGCGTGCAGCCATGGGCAGCAGATACAAAAATCTGTAAAAAATCATTTTTTCCTTCCGTTCTCCGCATAGGATTTACGCAGCAGAGACCGGTATGTTCTGGTTGGCCCTGTTTATCTCCTCCTATGCCACTGTTAGGAAGTTGAGAGTTCTGTTTGCCTAATAAATGAAGTCTTCCTTATTTCCTGTATCGGGCCTTCTGCTAGTAAAAGGAGCATGCAAATACTTGCAAACAACTGTCTGTAAGTCCATTATTCTGTAGCTTCCCCCCCCACCCTGTGAGCACTCCAGGAATCAAACCAGTTGTCAGGTACTTGACTCTGTGGCAGGCTGCACCTTGAGCCTTCACCCTGCTCATAGGGAATTTTTCTTGTCATTTGAATATTAAAATGCCCCCAGTTAACGTTTTCACTGGTGTCGTGTTTTTTTGCTTTGGTGATAACTAGGGAAATGTTAGATGAGTTATTTAAATGATTTCAAAGATGGCATCCCTTAGAGAAGTGTGGAGGAAGTGTTACATGTCTTGGCTATTGTCTTGCTATTGGTTTTCAAAAATCATTCTTTACATCAAAGTAAATGCTCACTCTTTAGAAAAATCAAATTTTCCCCTAGATTTAATTATCTCTCTTACTCTAAGCTTGGCTTGCAGTGGGGAGGGCTGCAATGGGACAGATTCTACCTCTGGAATTTCTGGGTCTCCACGACAGTGTATTTGTTGATGTCTACTTTTGTAAACTGTTTTTTTCATGAGATATTTTCCCGATTCATCTCATCACTCCCACTGTATTCAGATGTTCCTTCACAATCATGTCATAACACAGAAATGCTAGTAAACATTTAATACTTTAAGTTCAGTCACTGAAAAACAAAACCATGCTTGTAATCTGATTTTAATGCCTCAGTATTTATCCTATAGTAATAGTGTTTCACTCTTGGTGTCAAGAAAAGTTCAGTTTTCTGAAACCATAACCCCCAGTTAAACACTGTAATGGCATACAGTGCAATGAGAGAAGAGAGAAACGCCACTCTGCTTACATTACAGTTCTTGCCCACGATATGGATTGTGACCTCCTCCCTTGCACTGTCACTAGTGCTTCTCTGACCCTATTTTGGGGAGTTGAATTGGAAGAAAACAACTTGCTTTTTGAATCAGCTCACTGAAGGTTTGACTGGTGCCAATGTTAGTCCCAGCATGAGACAGAATGTAGAGCACATTGCAAAGTCTGAGTGCAAAAGCAAGGTGGGACTCTGGGAGTTCCAATTTAGACTGTTTAAACTCTCAAGGGATGTTGAGAATGGAAGTCATAAACCCTTCAGTTTTATGTTATTTAAGCTGGCATGCAAATTTACCGGAACTGGCAAGCAGGGGAAGAACACCCACCTCTAAGAGCTAATCAGTGGTGATGAATATAGCCTTCAGGGTTAATATGTGAGCATGAGCTAGAGACATTCTTTAACAAGGAAATGTCCTGGAGTGGTGAAGAAGCTCTCAGAAACAGAAGGACTAGTGATATTTGTAAGGTTTCATACTTCATAAATAATTTATACTGTCTTCATGGGTCCAAGCCTACTTCCAAGCTTGGAACTTTAACTGCTTGTTTTCATACGTGGCTCTGGTTTCAGTGTTCAAAATAAGCCACATAAGCTCTCTCTTCTAGTTGAATCCGGTATTAGGTACTGTATTTGTCCTAGCTAACAAACTTATCCTAAAACCTCTTTAGAATTGATTTTTTTCTTCCTGGTATGAAAAACACATGAGATTTAAAAATAAATTAAAAAAAAATCAAATAAACAGGATTTAAAATGGTAATTCTGATTTTCTACCTCATATCCTGAATTTATTGACTGTATTTTAAATTTTGGAATTTGATCTTAATGGTGCGTTTCACCCTCTAAGTCAGTCTGTACGTTCAGTCTCATCCCCTTAGGTCCCTGAACTCTCAGAGTGTTGCTATAAAACAGCAGCCACTTACGTATGCCATTACTAACCGAATGTGGGGATGGTTTGAGCTCCTTAAACTTGGAGACGGTGCAGCTATAGCTCAGGGAAAACATTGTGTATTGCTTAGCTAAAATCCCAGTTGCACACAAAATGGAGAATGACATGAGGATGCTGCAAATGCAGACAATTGTGACTTAAGTAAGGCTATAATGCACTCAAGCAATGTAAAAGCAGGAATGAAAAAGCTGCCGCTTGCATGAGTAAGCTATATTTTGTCTCCTGAGATGTAGCAGTACTGCAACAGCAAGAACTCATGCAAGCTAGAGACTCTTTCTAACACAGAGCAGGTGCTTTAGTTTTTCCTGATTGGACAGCTGAATCATGCCACAACATCAGGTGGTTCTCTGGTTTGGTTGGATAATTCAGTACTTATTGCAGCAGCTAAAATGGACTTTTGTTTTAACCATAGGATAATGTTTCTGGAGCTGGAAGATGCCTGTTAACTGCCAGTAAAAGGCTGCTCTAAGGAGTAGTGCGTTACATTGTAGCTTAAGCAGTGTGTTCGGGAGATACACGGAATGGCTTTTTTGTTTATGCAGTTAATTTGAGAGCAGGCATTGGGAGAATTTTTTCTAGATGTTATCCTTTGATTGGTGTGGCACCTCAGTATTGTAACACCACTGATCTTCTGAGGCGCAGTCAGTTTTATTATCCAGCCTGAAGCCTCTGAAAGCACATAAGACCAAAGAGATAAAACTGTGATGACATGGCAGCAAATTTCTTTCAGAACTCCTGTACAGCTGTTGCTACTAGGGAAGACTTCCTGTGCTAGTCTAGTAGCTTTTTAACCAGATTTCAGTTGGCAAGAATGAGTAAGCCTTGCACAGCTCATTGGTTACTGAGTAATCCGTAGTGTGTGTACTGATGAGTAACGGCCATGCAGTATGGTTAACCATCTGCTGAACCTTCATACTCCACTATAGTACAACTTCTGGGTATGTGTTCTGAAGCACACCTTGTGTTTAGTGGTCTACATAGAGAGCTGCCTTACCTGGCCAGCCTCATAAAAAGGACATCTGATGCTTGGCATGCTACTTCTGGACAGGGTTTTTCTACTTTTCAGCAGATACTGAAAGGAGAAGAGGGTCACAGCTAGTTTTGGTTGTAAGAAGAAATACTTTAACTGTGCCAGTTGTGAGAAATTAGCATATGATGTTTCAGTCATAACTGGACAGCAATTTTCTGCAATGTGCCCTGCAGTTTTCTTCTCATTTGTAGACTATATCTTGATTTAAAGGAGAGTGAGAGAAATGCAGGGAGAAATTATGAATTTTATCATGGAATGTCTGATTTTACTCCTATGAAAACCAGAAAATGTTACCTAGTAACTTTTTTTTTTCCTTTAAATTAGAATCCTGCAATTGCTGACATCTATACCGAGCATGCCCACCAGGTTGTAGTTGCCAAGTATGCTCCTAGTGGATTCTACATAGCGTCCGGAGGTAAGGTATTGATGCGCATGCTGGATGGGCTGTGGTGGCAGAGCTGTTAAAAGTGCTTGGCACAAAACTTATTGGCACAACAGAGGAGAGTTAACCTTTAAATGTATGTCCAAACTATATGCATCCAATGTGACATGCTGCAATGGCAGTTTGTGAGGGAGGAAGGAAGAACTTGTGCAGTTGTTCCTCTAACCTCTTTCTAAAGCGTTGAGTTCTGTTTCCTGCTTGGTCTTAAAATTGGTGCTTAAATCAGAAGGAACCTGGAAATCAGCTTTACAAAGTAGAAAGTTAAATAGAAGAAAGCTTAAATGACGTCTGTACATGCAGCAGAATAAGCTATTTCTGAAATATGGGGCTACTGTTTCTTCCCATTAATATACTTAGATACTTCAGGGGTGAGGGAAGAATATACTCATTTTGTTTCTATAGCCCCTTTTTTCCTGACAGAAGTTGGCAAGATTTAGCATCATTTTTCTTACAGTTGTAACACAAACTAAAAAAGGCTTTCACTGGTAAGTTAACAGGGAGAGTGGCAGATTCTAAACTTCTGTGAAATATATATATGTGTGAATGAATATCTGAGAATGGGCAACGTGAATTTCCTTCTGTGTGAATTTTCTGGATTATTAGCAAAAATGGTTGCAGTTTTTGATGACTTAAAAAGAACTAAAACCCATGTTAACAGCAGCTTGGTTCAAATAATTCATTCTTTTCAGGAGGACTTGGTGTACAGTTGAAGAATATTAACTTGCAACCTCCATTTCTTAGAATTGCAATCAATTTGTATATTAAAAAAAATAAAAATGCCATTGTCAGTTAGAAACACTTGAGAAGCAACTAGTGGGCCCAAATAGTGCAAAACTTCCTGGTTTTAAGTAACAGATCAGTTACTATTAATGAAAATAAACATTCTGAATATGTACCCCTTAGTGAGTCTAGACTCCTTTACACAGGCCTTAGTAGTTCATGAATTTCTCACCAATTTTACAGGTATAACACTTCTGAATTTGTAAAATACCTATCCTTTCCTCCATATCCAAAAGCTGTGTTAGAATATGTGTCTTCTGAATACTGGAGAGCTTTAAGAACACTGATAACACAGCCTTAGGTTTTCATATTTTTTGTTGTTCCTTTTTTCCCCTCCTTGTCTGAAGGGAACGAAAGCCAGGATTTTCTTGGCTCAGTCTTGTGTGTGGACCATATGTCAAACCGAGTACCTTCTTAACATTGAGCTTGTATTCTTTATTCTACCAACTTTGTGCTGTAGGTTTTTGCTGTACTTAACCCTCAGGATAACCATCTATTTTGTTTTTGTGACAATGTAGATTCAGTATTCTGTAAAATAGGTTATATATGCCTAGCTTGATCCGAAAAGATGTCTTTCATTCGTGATCAGCCTTGCTTCTAGGGGAATTATTCATTTTTTTTGTTGTTGTTTTTATTTTTTTTTTTACTTTAGAAGTTGTTTGTCCTACCCTGGTAAACAACCTTAGGCTGTAATATTTCCTTTAAAAACTGTCTTCTGTATATCACTTATGGTTTCATGATACTGCTGAGCATTGGGTCCGAAGACAGTATCAAGACTCTTTAAGCTTGTTGAAGTATAACATGTAAGACTCACTTCTCTATAAGTTTGCATTACATATGCAGCCTGCATTAATGCTTCATGAGACAGACCTTTGGCAATATGTTTTGTGGGTTTTAAGGTAACTTCTTCCCTATTGCTGTCATAAGAGACATAGTAATGTGAGATAAGACAAAATTAAAGCTGCGTGTCCTATCTGTTAATAGATAAAACAAACAGATTTTGAAGTCTGAACTTAAATTCCACTACAAAAGCATTCTCTGTAAAATGAAGGGTTCTAAATCTGTCCTTTTAGCAGAAGTAAAGGAGGTGAGTCAATGGGCAGGTCCCAAAGATAAAGGGATGCTGTATGTCCATGCTATAAAGATGCACTGATACTCAAAAGAGCTCTGCTGTGCTGGAAGATAGGCCTTTAACATATAGTTTATTCTAAAAAATGTTTTTTATGAAGGGTTCAATACACACAATCCACTGTGTGGGCTTTGTTACAGATATGTAAACCTGTCTGTGCATAGAACAATTCTGCTGGTTGCAATGTTGCACCACGGTAATTGCTTCTAAATGGAAGAAAGCTCTAGTTTTGTGTAATACTTAGGGGAAATAATGACCAAGGCAGCTGGGATTATGTTGCCCTAGATTGTTAGGATTTGTTGCATCTGCTGCTTGTGTCATTAGCATTTTTGATACTGTTAGATTTCTTTGTAATAATCAAGAAGCTGCATGTGGATACCTGCAGAAATGAGCATGTACATGCTTTTGTATAGAAAAAGCATGCTGATGTGTGCATGAGTAGAGCTTTATATGGGTAGAGGTCTCTTCATACCTCTCTCTATATATCTTCATATTTACATGCAAAACAGGTTTGCTACAAAGGTGTAAAAAAAAGTTGAAATGTGAATTTTAGTACAACAGCCACTGTCCACCAGTTTCCTTTCTTATTGTAGGGTGGGGTGGCTTACTTTCCAAAGTAGCATGTGTGAGCCATCTTGTAGTTGGTGGGGGATTTTCATTTTTTTGGTAACACAGACATGTAATATGCAAATGCTTACCTTCTCTTTACTATGTGATTTTAATCACGTTCTCAAAAGTTCTTTACATGCATTGTATTTATTGCAGCATGTCTTGAGCCTTAATAATCTGGTTAAAAACATACATCAGTGAAACAGATGTAGTCTTCAGCATTCTTAAATCAAGTGATTTGTGGTTGTTGAGATAAGATTGGTTCCTAGTACCAATGTTCAGTGTAGCTGAAAATTTGTATCCTGGCAGATTGTTGAGTCATGTGACCAAGTCATGCTGGAACAACAATAGTTATATTCTGCTTTATTATGGCAGATGTCTCTGGAAAGCTAAGAATCTGGGATACTACACAGAAGGAACACTTACTGAAGTATGAGTATCAGCCATTTGCAGGAAAAATCAAGGATCTTGCCTGGACTGAAGACAGCAAGAGAATTGCTGTGGTCGGAGAGGGAAGGGAAAAGTAAGTAGTTCTTTTGTATTTTGTATAAGTTGTACATATGTCTGTGTATTTATGCATAGGTATTTGTGTGTGTGTATAAATATTCACACTGTAAACCTCTGTAATCTAGCAAAGCAGATTCTTTGCAGAAAGCTTTTCCTTCTTCAGAGGAAGGAAATCGTGGTTTGTTCCCTCTTTAGACTTCAAAATGTCCTGTTCTGCAGCAGAATACTTTATGAAGTATTTGACAGCTGTAGAGGTACTCAGAAAATACAGTAGCTTAGTTTAAAGCAGTTACAATAGCTTAGTTTAAATTGTGTGGGTTTGCTTATTTTTTTAGGGGTGATATTATATTAAATATCTGTTCAGTGTGACTCTTTGGGGATTTCTTTGTCTGATTCTGACAGAGTAGGAAAGAAAAGCCACAAGTAGATTTTCTTCCTCTTCTTTAACCCCTCTCAAATTGAGGATACAATTGAATAAGACTACAAATAAAGAAAACCTTGTATCTGAATTCTCTCACCCAGCAACACTCCCATACTTTTAGGTATTACTGTGTTGATTAAAATTGCAACCAGTTGTCCTTGTCTGACTAAACAAGGTGTCTGTTTCAGTTAGATTTGTCCTTCATGTTTAAAGACTGGCAGATCTCTAAAGCAGAGTCCATACCAAGTAGTCTCATATCCAAATGTCTGAAAAACAGTGTGGTCCTGTTCCCCACCTCCTGTACCATTTCTTAAAAACCATGTCCTGATATTGCAGAGATGTTCTTTGTCCTTGTCTGTCCCTTCACCCCTACCTGCCCCTTGATAGGTACTGTAGAAATTTTGTTCTTCTGCATTAAGAAACTGGACTCTTTCATATTAGGTGTGTGTACTTCAAAACTAGAATTGAATGCAGAAGTCATTCTGTTGAATGCAGAAGTCATCCTACAGAGCCCATTTTAAATAGCGATTTTCTGATAGTTTAATGCCATGTACTGACTATACTGATTTAAATGCCATTGTACTGACTATACTGATTAAAAAAAAAAAAACACCTTAAAAGGCAAAAATGATTCCTTATATCTTTAAGTAATTGTTGTAAAAGTGATGGTACCCAACCTGGACTAAATTGTCAGATAATTGATCTGATGCTATTGTTATCCTAGCTCTCTGAGTTCTGTGTAGTGACTAGGTAGTTGGCAAAACTTAGTGCTTTCTCTTATAAACTAGTAGACTTGCTGAAGAATATCTTCGGGATCTCTGATTGGTAAAAGCTCCGTACATTTTAAAAAAAAAAAAGTTAGTCTGACCTTTTCAGCAAATGTCTCCTATTAAAGCCTAGGTTCTATCTCCAGCAAGATCTTAAATATCCTTCAGGGAACTGTGATGTGGTTGTATGAGATTAATGAGATGACCTAATTTCTTTGAGTGCACTCAAATCTGCTGTTTGCAGATGATCAAGGAATTGATCTAAATGTAACCTTTATGAATTATACTTAATGTGTACTTCTCTAACTAGATTTGGAGCAGTGTTCCTGTGGGATAGTGGTTCATCTGTTGGTGAGATCACTGGACACAACAAAGTGATCAACAGCGTGGACATAAAACAAACAAGACCTTATCGTCTAGCAACTGGCAGTGATGACAACTGTGCTGCTTTCTTTGAGGGACCTCCATTCAAATTCAAGTTTACACTAAGTGTGAGTTTTAAGCTTAGTTATGGTTATATTAAACAGTGTACCAAATTAACTAAAAGCTTTACAACAAGCTTGCGGTTTTTGTCACAACTAGTTTAAATAAGTTCTTAATTCCCTCTTTTGAGCCATAGTTGGTGTCATGTGTCTGTCTTAAACCCATGTTTATATATAACTGAAGGCTTGGCTCAAGCCTACAAAACCAAAAAAGATAATTGCTTAAGAAGAAAACCTGAAGCATTTTAAATTAATTTTGGCCTTACATCCTCTTTCATAGCATAAGCAGTAGGAATTCTCATCTGCCCTTGTGGTGCTCCATGAGCTCTGCTTCCTGACAGAGAAATGCGTAGTGTTTCTTAAGATTTCAAGGTGCTTGATTCAAGAGAAGTGGTTGTGTGAGTGGAATTTCCCAATCTGTTTAAGAATGCTCAAATCTTAAATCCCAAGGCAGCTTTGAAAGGGTGAGAGGAGGTGTTTTGAAATGTAACTAACCACAGAAAATATATACCCAATACTCGTAGAAATCAATTTTCTGTTTTTACATTTTCTTACTTTTTTATTGTACTAATTGAAATCTCGTAACTGAAAGGAAGCCTGGAACTACCACGTTTAAGACAGTCATTGTTACTTGAGGCAAAAAAAAAAAGCCAAGAACTTGTGTAGCTTTTTCTGATGCCATAAAACGTGTCTTGCCTAAAAAACAAACAAACAAAAAAACAGTATTGCAGAGATACTGGATTTTATTGGACTAGTAAATTCCAAATATTTATTGGCTCTTTTTAAAAAACTACAGTAGTAGGACTTATTTTCGTAAGTATGTGCTTTGAGTAAGCTTCGTACATTGACTTTAGTAAGGATTCCATTCCAGTTCTAGAAAAGGAATTGTTTTGAGCTCTGCAATCCAATGAAATGATGTAGTTGCCTAATATATTTCTGAACTTAAGTTGATACTTACATTTTGCTAAGCTGGTTCTTCTGGAGCTGTGAGGTCTGAATTGCTTACCAGTGCTGCTCAGACTGGTATGCGCTGGAGCCTTCCTTTTAAAGTGATATTTGAGTTGCTGTATGGGATTCAAGTACAGGCTGTTAAATGGCTTAGATTGAAGCTTGAGGTATTGTGGGGGTGAAAAATGTATTTAATCAAAGAAAGTAGGTTAGAACCTGCCTTCTATAATACTAAAAATAGTCTTCTAAATCTCTTTGCATGGGAGCTTTGGCCTCATTGCAGTGCTTTCCTATTTAATGTGTGCTTTCTAGTTAACATCGTTTGAATAGTCTCCTATTTGTAAATGGCCTATTTGCGGAGCATACATCAGTCTTGCCTGGTTATTTCAGAGCTAGTGTGACTGCAGTCTCCCAGAATTGGAATTCCAGTGGACAATTTATTCTTCACTGCTCTGTTCTTTTTACAATAATGAGCATAAAATACTTTTCTGTGTGCAAGATTTACTTGGACAATGAAGTAAGTCAAACTTTAGAGAATGCTGCAGAAGAATTGACTTGAGGACAGGAATCCCATGATTGCATATAGGCTGCACGTGAGTTTTTCCCCCCCACGTATCCCTGATACAGAGGTTACTCATTCACCTGGTATTGTGCAAGTAGTGTGAACTACATCAATATCCAACGGTTTCTTCCCTGGGCTGTTGTTGATTCGCGTGATTTTCTTCAGATAGAGGCTTGGTTTGTTCTTGAGAAACTGAATAGCAGTATTCTCTACAGCAGGCATCTCCTACATAACTAATTTATGGCTTGAATATAGAAGAACTTCATTGTTACTGGATTATCTCCTATGTAAACTAGTCTCATCTTGTATGCTGGTTGTTCTCTTTTCTACAGGACCATACGCGGTTTGTGAACTGTGTGAGATTTTCTCCTGATGGGAACAGATTTGCTACAGCTAGTGCAGATGGCCAGGTAAAACACAAGTAACTTTCTGTAGTGATTTTTAGAATGAGAGTTTGTTGTGCATTTCCTTATTCCTGCTTTTTCTTATTCTTGCTGCTTTTTCTTCTGAGAAATGAATGGCTTAAACTTTGTGTCCCTCTACAGAGGTGTAACAGCTGATATCAGACCATTTTCACTTAGCCTTGTCCCTGTTCCATCTCCCTGATGTATTACTTCTCTTGGAGATGATTTTGGTAGGAATATATCAGACTTTTGCAATATGTACATCTTGTTACGATTCTGAAATTTCTTGTTGAAATACTGAACTCATAGATGATATTGCAGCTCCATGTGGACACCCTGCTGCTAAGGCCAGATTTAATAACATTTACCATAGGCTGCTCCTTCTATGTAGTAGATTTCCATGTTGTAGGCAGATACCCCTGACAACAGTGCTAAGCAGCTGCCATCACAGCGGGAGTTAAAAATGTTACATGTCCCACAATTTCAAATGTCAGGATCCAATGTACAGGGTGGCTTACTATGCTTATTTAGAATTGTCATTTTATTGATTCAGGCTTAAATATCCAATGCAGGAATACTTGTGCCTCTTCAAAAATCTGCTACTTAATAAGCTGGGAAGTGTGCTTTGTAACAAAAGAACATGAGCAATGCAAGTACTGATGTTCTAGTTCTTCAGTGTTTTTTCTGCTGTTACTGATTTTCTATTTGTGATACCTCTGTGTGCTCTTTTAAGATTTTCATCTATGATGGGAAGACAGGAGAGAAAGTATGTGCTCTTGGTGGAGGCAAAGCTCATGATGGAGGTATTTATGCTGTAAGTATCACTTCATTTGTGCAAATGATCCGTGCTGTTTCATTACAAAGTTCATGGACTGTGAAGTCTTACAATAATAAATACATTTACTATCTTGTGGTGGCATTTGCTTTTACAGATTAGTTGGAGCCCTGACAGTAGCCAGTTGCTTTCTGCTTCTGGAGATAAAACTGCTAAAATCTGGGATGTTGGTGCTAATTCTGTTGTCAATACTTTCAACATGGGATCAAACGTGCTGGATCAGCAGCTGGGTTGTTTGTGGCAGAAAGACCACTTACTGACTATCTCCCTCTCTGGCTATATTAATTATCTGGACAAGAACAATCCAAATAAACCTTTACGTGTCATAAAGGTAGGTGAAACTTACATTGTCACACCAGAGTCTCTCTCTCTAAGTGGTTTGGTGATTGAAGTTGTCTAGATGGAATAGTTGAGCACTGACAGATGGCTTTGTTAAATGAGCATTGCCAAACAAGCTATATGTGACTGACTATCCCAAGTCATGTAAATCAAAAAGCTACAATGTTATGTGCAGTGATATTGTGCAAATATATACAGACTGATTCGATTTTGATTAAGGTTATCAAATTTTTCTTTTGTAATAGCTTTAAACATTCTTCAGATGAGAGAAGAATACAGCATAGATAGAAAACTGCCAGTGATGTCTCAGTCAACCAGAGCCACTGTGTTGTGAACAAGGTGACTAGGGTTACTATACAAGTGAGCTTTAATTTTAGGAATTATAGAGTTCGCTGACACAGCACTCTCACGGGAACTTACATTTTTACATGAACTAGAAACAGATGTCCCAGATTCTTGCTACTGCTACTATAATTCTGGCAGCTGGTGTGGGTGCACAACCACATTTAATCTTCATCTGAATTGTAAAGTGCTTGAAAAGTAAACTTTGCCTATGAAAAGGCTGTGAAAGTATTTTGGCCTAGCTAGCAGTCCTTAAGTAATAGGGGTATTCACAGTGCTTATTTTTTCTCCTTAATGAGTAGTACATGTAAACAGCAATACTGCAGTAGTAAAATGACTTCGCTAATTAGTGGTTTGTATTCTGGGTGACCTTTAATGCTTATAAATGTTACTTTCTGAATAACCTCTAATTCTCAAATAGATTTGAACTTATATATGGATGTTAAAATGAAAAATTGCCCATCAATAATTATTTGTCTCCTATTCACAGGGTCATAGTAAATCAATTCAGTGTCTTACAGTGCATAAAAATGGTGGAAAGTCCTATATTTACTCTGGCAGTAATGATGGTCATATTAATATCCTTTGAATAATAACGTGATACTTGTTTTAACCTAATAGTCCAAGAAAGCTTGTTAGGGGAAAAAAAACGCTTTATTGAACACAATTTATATCTGCTGAAGAAACTTACTTTGTCTACTTTGTCTTCCCCATCTTATTTTACTATTTGCCTGCTAAATACACGCCAGTTCCTAATTGCAAATTCTCACTACTTTGTGGTAGGTATATTGTTAGAATGGAGAAGTAAGTAAATATACAAATTAGCCTCTTGTAACTTTCTGTATATACTTGATTACACATGGTAAATATGTATTGCTGATGCTTGCTGTTACATGCAGTAAATAGGTTCCAGCGTGAGCTGGAAGTCATCTATTTTGTTTTTTTTTTTTTTAGATGTTCAGGCCAAGGAAGATGATAAACTCTTGTTTGATCTCTATCTGACCTAGTAATAAGCACTTCTTACAGCAGTTCTTCCCACCTGTATTCAGGTGATATATTCTGTGACATACCAATCCTGTTCTTTATTTGATATCCCAAATGTCACTAGGCTTTCTCAGTACTCAAGAACTTGTATTTCTCTTAAGATTCAATCCCAGTCCTGCTTTTTTCTGAAGCAAAATGTTGGGAATGCAGAGTGATCCCTAAAGGGCATGGGTAAAGGGTGAGGCTGTGGTGTATTTAGCTAAAAGACTTGGCTTTTCTTCAACATTCTGAAGATTATAAATAAAACTGCAGTCCAGCTTGCCATGGTGCATTAAAATGGCATTACACTGGCAGAAACCATCACAAAATAAAGGACTTAGCTCTCAGCAAATCTCTAGCACAAAATAATAGTTCAAACTGATGTTAATACTTCTTATGAGGAAAAGCCAATGTTGCAGGACTTCTAACTGTAATTCTTTTCAAAAGTACTTTGTGTTCTCAGACCTAATGCTAATTGTTCCAGTATTTACTATCAATTGTAAGAACTTACGTAGCTTATTACAGAACATCAGAATTTCATTTAATAAATAGTGTGAGGGATATTGAACACTGACATCGGTTTCCTGGAGAAATTGTAGAGACTCCATTATTGGAGATGCTCAAAACCCAATTGAATGAACAATCTGCTTTAGCTGAACCTGACTTGAGCAAAGGTTTGGACTAAACAGTCTCTAGGGGCTACTTCTGGCCTCAGTTTTTCTTATTATATAAGCTATTTAACTTTTTAATTTGGATGTTGTTCTATATCTGACTGCACTGGCATCTTCAAATATTCCTTAATTCTGTGTGTACATTATTGGGATTCTGACACTGGAGAGAATGATGGCTTTTCTGGGAAGGGCCATACAAACCAGGTTTCTAGAATGGCAGTGGATGAAATGGATCAGCTGGTCACCTGCAGTATGGATGATACTGTGCGCTATACTAACCTTAGCAAGAGGGACTACAGGTTAGTTAAACTTATCTTTTATTGTAATATTGAAGCCTTTTTTATTTTACAGCAACCGTTTTATTGACTTATGGGGTATATAATTTTATGCTGCAATTTATTCAGGTTTTAAGTTACCATGGAAACTGTAGAAATGATTGCTGCACCAACCTTGCTTTTTTCTGTGACAAAGGGAAATGCATCCCAGACTTTTTGCTTAGTCTCATCCCTTTCGCAGGTTAGATAGGTATCTGCCTGTATCAGGTGGCTTAGGGGATGGTGGGAAGGGTGTCAGTTACTCTATGATTCATTAATACACAGGAATACTGTTAATAAGCAGCTTTTTAGGAGGGCTGGGATACAGCTGTTTCTTCATCAAAACTGCTACTGAAGGAAAAAAAACCTTTACAGAATTGTATTAAGATCACCTAGTTACATCCAAAATTCATACTCTAGTGTAGTAACACTGACTTTCACTTAGAAGGTATACTACATGATTAAGATATGTTTACTCTTTAGAATGTCAGTAAGGCAACTTTGCAGATTTTAAAACTTTTTATGCGTATCAGTGAAGATCATTATTAGGTGATTATTTTAAAACTGATTATTCAGTAATATTAAGTTTGGAATGTTTTTTTCTGTTTTGCCCTTCCTGCTTCTCTACCCTATCACACCTTCCTCTAGTGGCCAGGATGCTGTGAAAATGGATGTTCAGCCAAAATGTTTAGCTGTGGGTCCTGGTGGTTATACTGTAGTTTTATGCATTGGACAAGTAAGTATTCACTCCTGGACTTGCAACACAACTGCTCTGTTAATAATGCAGTGTATGGTAACAAGATGGCTTCTAACTTGTTTAGTATTGTTAGCAAGAACTTCAGAGAACATAATTAAATGAGCCCTTATGATAGCCTTGCCTTTTTTCTTCTACCAATTCAATGGTCTTATGTATGGATTTAAACTTCATGTAGTCTCTGGTGTGCATACATCTGAATTCATTATCAGTACAGTTTTGTGCTGGAAGGCTGCACCAAGTCTAAATTGAAACAGGTAGAAAAGAGCCCTATTTACCTGCTGAATTGGAAGCTAAATAGGCATGTCTTGACTGTTGGATATAAGTGCGCCTGAAATAAATCCTCTCAGGTACTGATTATAAAGAGATTCTGATTTGCTGTCACATTCAAGTTCATCATTCTTGATTCCATTCTCCATACTCCTTCTCTTTTTGGAGAAAAAAAAATCCCTTCTCTGGGAAGAGAGGGAGGGCAGAAAAGGTCAAGGCAATAAAATTAATTTTATCATGTAACTTCTGGAGTAAGCACACTTATCTCTATGTACTATGCTGGCTTGAAGAACATTTTTGGTAGTATTTAGGACTTCTCTGGTGTATTTTTTTTTTTGAGTGATTCTCTTAGTTGATTCTTTTCTAAAGATTATAGGGATTAAGCACTATGTTTATGCAAGAATATTAACTTCCAAGTAATGCTCTTGTGTCTTCTGTTCAGTGAGGCAGTTCTGAGGAAAAATTGCATCTTGCTGCTGCATTTTTTGGCAACTAATCAATTGAAAAAATGCTGTTCAGCGTGGATAACTCTAATTTGCTTGTCAGCAGTATTCAGATCACAATACTCCAGAAGGATTTGTATCATCAAGGCAATCTTGTATTAAAGCCTGCTTAAGTTCTGATGATATTTTTTTCCTTATTTGGATACTTGTTCTATGGTTAGGCTTTTCACTAATATTGTCCAAACCTGTTTCCAATGTGAGTTATAATTCCAGTTGTCTGTTACATAAATCTAGGTAGGAGATAGCCCTCAAAATGTAATACTGCAGTATTAATGTGCAGCTAATTTGGTCCTGCATCCCTTCCTTTAATAGTGAACTGGGCAGGGAGTGAGCACTGCTAAAAATACTACTTTATCCTTGTTTCTTTTCTGTTCTGACCAAGTGAGGTAAAGCTGAATGCAGTAGAGCATGCACTGTGCTACCTAATGTAGAATGCTTCATCTGCTGTACTAGAGTACTCAGTCACCACACTAAGTGGTGACTTAGTGTCACCACTAAGGCCTTCTTTAATTTTTAAAGGAGTGAATCAGTTCCCTTAGGATCAGAATATAGTAAACTTCTGAGTGGTCAGAGTGGATTTGTGACTAAGCAGTGTGGGTTAGTCATAGGTGTATTGGGTGCTTGGAAGAATGATCTTAATAGTAACTGATTTTTTTTATTTATAGATTGTCTTGATGAAAGATAAGAAAAAATGTTTTGCAATTGATGACCTTGGCTATGAGCCTGAAGCTGTAGCTGTTCACCCTGGAGGAGGTACAGTAGCAGTAGGAGGAACGGTAAGGTTGCACTTCTTAAAATTGTACTTCTGTGAATACTTGCACCAGTAACAGAAGCCTTTAACAATAGTAGATCTGTTGTGTTGAGTAGTAGATAGCAGGTTGTAACAACAGCAGTATTGTAATAAGTAACCTATGTGTAATTGGTATTCCTGGGGAATGAAAGCCTAGGTTCTTCCACCACTGTGACCAACATTTTATTTCATTTCTCCCATCTCGTCTTCAGTGTCTATAAAGTGTTTTTACTCTTTTGCAAGCTTAAAGTAGGCAAATTCTTCAGTACTGTATTCTAGACTTGTTGGACTGCAGCCAGTATAAATGACAGTTCTTTATACTGTTTCTCAATATAAGCAGTACCAGATGGAATTGATGAAAACAGCCCAGAAGCTCGGTGAGCCTTCCTGTTTCTACTGTACAGTGATTATTTCTGTACTTTCCCCTCTTCTCCACTTTTAACTTGCAGGATGGGAATGTCCGTTTGTATTCAATCCAAGGAACCTCTTTAAAAAGTGATGATAAGTCTTTGGAAGCCAAAGGTCCTGTTACTGACCTGGCATATTCTCACGACGGTGCCTTTCTTGCAGTCTGTGATGCAAACAAAGTTGTCACTGTCTTTAGTGTCACTGATGGCTATGCGGTAAGAAATGCTGCATTTTTTTGTTTAAAAACAAATGCTGGCATCTTGTAGCTAAATCTGTTGTGGAATGTGTAGCTAGTGGACATAATTGTTAAATTGCAAATGTGTATTTGGTGTTCCTGTGACTTTACTTGACATCTTGGGATAGTGTTTCTTTTCACAGCAGCTTATGTGAAGCCATCAGATTGTTAAAGTAGGTGAGGAAATGTACAGCATAAGTTGGTTACTATGAAAATGCTCAAGTTCAGTCTAATAACAAATAGGGTGGAGTAGGGAAAAGGGTCAGGTTTCCACAGCCTAGGGGTAATTAAATACAAAAGATTACAAAGTATGCAGGTTCCATATTTGGGTCAGCTGAATCAATAGCATGGAGTTTTCTTGCCTTTTTTTCAAAAGTCAATGGATTGCATGCATGTCAAGTAGAGAAATTGTGTGCATTTCTGTACAATAGATAAGAATGCAGGCCCAATTTGATGAGAATTCTGCAGTGCAGTAAATTTTAATGAAGTGAATAAAGCAGACTTAGCAGTGTAACTTTGCTGTCTGTGGCATACAACTTTGTGGTAAGAACTAAACACTGAAAGGGATATATGGTAGTAGGGCAGGGAATTTTGTTCTGTCCTTAAATCTGTCCTTTCACCAAGAGCCAAGTAACAGGCAATTGCTGCTTCTCAGCTGAGTAGCCAATATGTGAATCGGCATTCTAAAGTCGTTTTTACTGAAACCACACTGAAGTAGAAAATTCAGGACGATATTCCAAAAAAACAGTTTAGTTTCTAAGTAAAAAATTAAAAGCATTTTTCTTTTTGAAAACATTTGAAGGGTTATTTGAAAGGCCTCTAAATAAAAAGTAACTTGCTGTATGTGCCCTTTACAGATCCATGTTTCTTAGAAAGTCTTCAAATTGTTTACAAAAGGTCTGGATTTTTATATACATTTTATGCCATTTAAAGTTTGATCAAAAGAAGTCAGCACTTGGCTTAGGGCATCCATCTGCACCTTTAGATACACATTAAAATTATCATTGTTCATTTCTGTGATGCTATACATTGAAAGCCAGTGATTTCCTGCAGTAGCTGGAACTAATGAAATGACGCTGTATCCCTGTTAACTTTCAAATAGGAACATAATGTCTTCTATGGACACCATGCAAAAATTGTTTGTATTGCCTGGTCACCAGATAATGAACACTTTGCTTCTGGAGGCATGGATATGATGGTATATGTTTGGACTGTAGGTGATCCAGAGACCAGAGTCAAAATACCAGGTATGTCTGCTTCAGGATCTTACTTCTAAAAGTTGCTAATCTTAAAATCCTGCATGGTGCTTGTTTTCTAAAACTGTACAGTAAGCAGATAAATTGCTGTGTATGTTCCCAAGCTAATTTAGCCTTCATGTTAATCTCCTCCATATAACTTAGCTGGCTGTTTTAGCTATGTTCTGTTACGTTCTTTTATTATGTAGTAACAAAATATAGTACTAGTATTTAATGCAGCTGAAAATCACTTTTGGAATATGTGCTGAAGTTTTGTCAGCCTGGCCTTCCTAATTATTTTCTTATTTCTCGCTGCCATACAGATGCTCACAGACTACATCATGTAAGTGGCTTGGCATGGTTGGATGAACATACTCTGGTAACAACATCCCATGATGCTTCTGTCAAAGCGTGGTCTATCTCCTACAATTGAAATAAGCCGTCTCTTTGGAAGGACCTAATCAGGGACTAGAACTACTGCAGCGGAACATAGCATTTCTCTTAAAGAATCTGTATTGGCCTCTGGGTCTGCTATCATATCCTCATATCTTTACAGGGTGTTCATATCTGTAATTAAATGTACTTTGAAAGCTTTAGCCAGTAACAGTTTGCACATGAAAAGCACTTAAATTATGTCTGGAGCTTAACCTTTGTGCTGAACATTCCAGAGGCAACAGCCTAGCAAGTTGGCGTGAAAGATTCAGGCGTGAAAGATTCAAACTCAATCACTCGTTCTTTTCTAACCAAGAAACATGAGACTGTACAGCATGAGAGTAATACTTCTCATTTTTTCTAATTACAGAACATTTCTGTACTAACGGTCATAGTAAGAATATTTAGTTGTGATCTGAAACCAATCAAGCTGTGTGCAGCTACTGTATATTGCTTTGCTTCTCTGTACTGCACAAAACTGTTGCCTCAGATTTTCTCCTCCAGATAACAAAATGGGGTACATACATAATAAACTTTTTATGTATTTCATGTCAAAGCTTTGTGGTTTATTTTAGGATGGAAGTGTGGGGTTTTGATGTACTTACTGTTGTGGGTATAATGTTTACAAATAATTGTTGTGGCAACTTCTTGCTTCGAAAACACATTTGTTACTTTCATGGAATAAGAATGTCTAGTCATTTCAGTGTCAGAAAAATCTGTTTCAAAGATTAAAGATTTTCTGTTTGAAGGAGGAGAAGCATGTTATTGTTCACAAAAAATGCAGTACTTCTACCACCCTTTTTTGAAAGTACAGGAATTAAACTAAGTGAAGCATTGTTATGACTCAAAGTGCTTTTTGAGGAGATAGTGTTTGCTAAGTAACTTCTATGGATCCGCATGTACAGAACAGTTGCATGTAAGCTGTTATCTAATGCAAACAGATCATGCTCTTGTGTGTAGTTCCCTTCTCACACTCTACAGCACATGTAAGTGATTTGATGCTAACAGTCCAGCCAGGCTGGAGGAGGGCACTGGTGCAATGTAGTAGGATTTGTTACCATCTCTATTGGCCAAAAGTTGGTGGTGGTGTCCACAACCTTGGAATACTTTTTTTTTCCGAACTTTCCTCTAAGTCTTTATCACTGTCACCCCTCCACTATTGGTTTGGTTTTTACTAAGCTTTCCTTTCTGTGTGGATTTGTATGTTGTTTTTCTTATTAGTTATATTTCTATTGATTAATTGTACAGCAAATAAAAATTCTTCCACTGAGCCTTTCACTGATAACTTACAATGTCAGATGTATCATGTTATGTTTTTTTAAAGGGGGAATAAATAGTGGATGTGTATTTGGCTACATAAGCACAGCACCTTTTCCAAAGAAACTGCTGACCTTTCTAGAGCTATCTATGTGGAAATAGAGTTCTAGGTGAAAACAGAGCCTTCGCTGTTAGGTTGACTATAAAACGTATGTGTGGTAACAGAAACCACTGGCTTGGCTGGACAAATAGTGATTTCAGCTATCATACATCCATTTTTTTTCTGTGTTCCCTTTCTCCTACACCCCTGTTCTGTCTGTGGCAGCTCATGACAAGATGCTCTACAGGCAAGTTTTCAACCCCTTGACCTCTTTTAAAAAAAAAAAACAACAAACAATAGACTGGAATAGACTGGGTGTGGACTGATTTCCATGAACTGACAATTAGTTTCTTCAGTGGTAGAGTACGGGTGGTAGTGACCGTGAAAGGAAATAGGGGAGATACTTTATGAAGGAATGCAATGACAAGAAAAAATACTTTGCTCTATTAGAAGGCTAATTGTTTTTGTTTTTTTATGCTAGTTGAAGCCCTGACCAAACCTGGCTTCTCAAGCCCATTGAAGAGTAAAGGTTTCTGTTTCAATCATGCATGTGCTTTAATTTCTAGCTGGCAGTTACTTGAAAGCAGGTTTCACTTCACCACGACTGGCAGCTTGCCTGCTTTACAGTGAAAACGTGGCTTAATTAGGCCAGGGTTAGATTTAGAAAACTAACATGACCAGCAATTCCTCATGAGGCTGTAGTGCATGGATTCTCCCCTCCCCCTTCAACATTGCCATTTAATCCTGTTTGCCTCTTCCATTTCTGCTGTGTTTGTACAGAACATTGGCCTTCCAAGAAGTTGGTCTATGCTCTCAGCCAGAAACTAGCAGCAGCTGTTCTGTGGAATATCATCAGCAAATCCCAAATGACATCTTTAATTGGCAATGGTTAAACAGAAAGGTAAAGGACATCATAAATCATTTGGGCATGGAAGTGTTTATAGAAAGACACATGATGGTGAATATCATGCATAGACTTGCAATGTGTTGTGGCATGGCTGATCTACTAGATGTGTTTTTTTGTTTGCTTTGCTTTTAAACATTAGGGCATCTTTTTGGAGTGAGGATAACTGCCTGAAAATCTTGTTCATGCTATTATTCTTAAGCAAAGAGCCAAAGCCATGGGATCCTGGAACTGAATATTTGAAGCTATGTTTCTAAGCAGAGAATCC
Source organism: Anas acuta (assembly GCF_963932015.1). Classification (NCBI taxonomy): domain Eukaryota; kingdom Metazoa; phylum Chordata; class Aves; order Anseriformes; family Anatidae; genus Anas; species Anas acuta. Next base: position 13,663,189 of record NC_088982.1, on the reverse strand, counting down.
AAGAATTTCTCCTGCTGCCCACGTTAATATGCACTGCAGATACTGTTTCAGGGTTGTGGCACAAGAAAGGATTTGCTGATCGAATCATTTCCCAGTGATAAATTTAGCTATGGCTATCTCTGATGAATGTGTACTGAGGAGAAAAAGGTCCCTTCCCTGTGTGCCCAGGAGTGGGATGACAGTTCAGCTGGCTGAACTGAAAACAAGTGGCAGGTTCTCAGGCATACAGGAACTGCTTGGGCTAAGAGAGCAAAGTTCCTTGGAGAGACTTGGGCATGAAGCTAATTAGTGAAATGCATGTCTTTTGCATACTACAAAAAGTTCATTTGAATTTTTTACTGAGATGAATTAAATCAGTTACACCTATTCATAGCACAGAGGTATTGGTGATAGGGACACTGAAGATCCCCTTCATCTGGTACAATTTCATAGAGGAAGTAAGACTATGAGCAATAATACCTTAGGTCAGCTGTGTGTTTTGTTATGTTCTCCTAGCCAAGGCATAGAAAACATGACTTGATCACACAACCTCTTTGAGTTATCTGTTCCTGTGAAGTTTTTGCCAATGCGCAACCTGAAATTCCCAAATTACAACATGGTCACTGTCCCTTGTTACATGTTTTGTAATCAGGCATAGACTGAACAATATGGCCTTATTGCCCCCCAGAGTAATTTATCGTTCCTTCCTGGCCACCAGATGGATGTTCAGTTGTTGACTGCTGGTCAGAGCCCAGAGTCCATTCTCCCAGCCCACATACCTCAGTTTTTAAGTAAAACTGCTGGGGGAGGAGGTATATGAATAAAGAAGTACTGCATTTGCATCCTGATGGTGAAACACCTAGTTGTCAAGTGTGATTTCCCTATGGCAAGTCAGGGTAGACTATTTCTTTGTCCTGTAAGTATTTAGGATTGAACTTCAAGGGGATGTGCTCCTTCAGCTGCCCCGGGACTGTAGTGAAAGCTAAGGAGCCACTAGTGCTCTGGCTCTTCCTTTTATTCAAGGTTGCAGCTGGGTACATCTTCCAGTCATCAGGTCCCTCCCATGGTAAACATGCTTTTTTCAGTGATGATAGATAGCTAGCCGGTGTGATTATAAGATAGTTATCTCAACAGCTTTGGGTGAGTCCCATCACAATGCTATGGACTTGAATGCATCCAATTTGTAGGTGTTCCCTAACGTTGCTTTCTCTAAATGTCCCTCTCCTCTTCAAATCACATTGGTATGAGAGCAGGGCTGTCTGAATAACAAGGGCAAAAAAGCTCATGAATACCTGAACCTTTCATACATCATCTAGCGCTGGGTTATGTTACCCATTTAAAAACAGCCTCCTAGATTTCCTTGAAATACTCAAACCATAAAATTGGGGTGTGTGTTTATATACATATCTGAAGCATTCCCATATTTCTCTTGAAACAAAGACAGAAGAAACTTTGTTAGTTTTTGTGGCGTAGTTGTCTGAGGCTTGCAGGAAATGCATTAAGTTTGAGGAGTATGCCTCATTTTCAAACTCATTGTGAACTTAGTCTTTACTTCTGAAATATTTAATTGTGTAGCTGCTGTAATAATTACAGCCTGATGATGGGAGGTTTGCAGGTGGCTGTAGGATCTTGCATCAAGCTGTCTAAGTCACAGTTCACACTAGCTCTATATAAACTAGGCTGAGAGAGAGTTACAAAAGAAAAGCCAAGAATAGCCGTTTTCTTCTCTTCTGTAGGTTAACCGGCTACTAAGTATATGTCCTGTGTACTCATGAACATCTACAGTAGGGTTATTTGCTGTGGGTTGAAACCAGCCAGCATGCACTGTGGGCAGTCAGTCCTGAAATGTCCGTGAGTCAGACTGGTTAGTTCCAATTTCCCCTAGAGAAAGATAAAAATTGTGAAGTGCGGCTTATCTCTGATGCCAAGAGGAATTTCTTCTTGGATACCCAGAAATGCTTGTCAGTCCAGATTGCCTGGTCTGCATGATTTACGGTGAGTCTGTTCCACATGAACAAATGAGTCATCCATATTTAGCAACCCCTGAAAACATGGCTTATCAACCTCAGTCAGGCTGAGATGTCAGGGGCTCAGACTACCTGAGAGCTCCTCGATGTGTCAGCCAGGTCCCGGTGCTTGACTGTGGATTTGCTTTGCTCCATAACACTTGCATAACATTAAAATGGGAAGGGAGGGGTTTCCTGGGAGTAACAGTACCCTAAAGCACTCATAGCCAGGGGTGAATAACAGGCATTTGTGCTGTGATTCAGAGGCTCTGATCATAGGCCAGAAGTGATTTTTGGGTTGGCATATACAACCTGTGTTTTCTGTAGCTTTTTGTTTTTATACAGTCTGCAGCTTGTGCATGGCCCATGCAGCAACTTGCTACCTGCTGTACCATGCTTCCTCTGGAGGTCTAGCACACAGCACGCTGACCTGCCAGGGCAATGCTGGGTTGCTGCTGCTCTGTAAAGTTCTCAGCATCACTATCAGTGCAGAAACTGTGGTCATGGTAACTGTACCTGGCCACAACCCCACAAGGCAGGAGTAGTGGTGTGGGATGGGGAGGTAGCGTGAAGTTGCTACAGCCAAACAAGGTGATGAGAGGTACTTAGAGACATTTCTGCAGATTTCTCGACAGCATCTATATGGATATGGAAAGAGACCCTTCCTGCTGAGTTTTGCTAATAACCTTAATGGAGAATCCCATCCCAAGCTGTTTAAAAATAAATAAATAAAAAGGAAAAAAAAAATTGATGTGCACAGCAGATTATGTGATACCTCAGTTTACAGCCACAGCAACACCTGCATCATAGAAAAATGTAAAATGGAAACATCAGGGTAAGGGAGGGGTCAAGACCCCTCATCAGATCATTCATGTATTTGATGATTTTTAGATTTAGACATTAAGAATGACAATGATCTTAAGTGCCAAATAAAAAGGACTAGTTAGTAGTTACATCTTTGCAAGTAATAATTCCTATGTTATAGGGTGTTATTTAGTCCCCAGAGCTGCTCTACACAAAGGAGAATGATAATTGCTTGTACTAGAAGTCATAAAAGGTCAAATAACTTCTTGACAGTTATCTTTGGTAATGGGGTGCATACGTTTCCTAAATTACTAGATTTAATCCTGGCAGCACTGCGAGGAGAGGCACTCGCTCTGTGCCAGCCCTAGCCCAGGAAGGAGTGAACTGCCAGGAGGGCAGATGCTGTGACCTGCCAGGACACGGCTCTAGCACCAGGTGGCAGAGTAGCACTGGCAATTACATCTCCCACTTCTGCTTTTCCACCTATTTCCAGCAGATTGCGATATCCCCACTGACACTTCGAAATTACTTCTGTTTCAGAAATTACTTACCTACCTGTTCCCGTGTGTGATTTCAATCTGCAGCATGCACAGTAACAGGGATAGTTCACAGCTCTGGCCAAACAGCCCACATCTCAGTTATGTTTGTGTGCCTTCTACCCAGCTTTCTGCTGCTGCTGTTCATTTGCACAGCACTATCAGTGAGCAAAGTACCATATAGCAGGGCACTGATCTAATGGGGAAGAAGTCTGATAAGGAGCCGAGTCAGTGCTTTGTATCGGATCAGCAAATTACCATCTCAGGAAAGAAGTCTCTTTCAGTCACATACTATATAGAAAAGTGCAAAGATTACTAAAGAGGCTGTAACCTAGGCAAAAAAAAAAAAAAAAAAAAAAAAAAAAAGCTAAAAACATAAATAATATCAGAAATATGTACTTATAATTTTGACTATATGTAGTATTTATTTGTTTAATGATAAGTCTGTAACAATCATTTCTTATGAGGGCAGAGAAAGCGATGCCTGACCAAATTTGAATCCAAGAGAAGATGAGTTTTCCTTTTGTAATGCAGGCGAGAGGGAGCAGCAAACAGGGAAGATGGTGGGAGAAGGTGGATGCACTGGAGCTTTGGCACTGGTTACTGGAAGGGCTGAGCAGTGCTAAGGGAGTCAGTGAGGTGGCTGATCAGTTAGGAGAAACTCAAAGCTGAAAACAGTGGTGCTTTGTATAGTCACTTTGATGCTGAAACAAAATATGAACCAATAAGTCTATTTATTAGGGGACCATATCATCTATGACTTACCAAAACAATGAGTTAAATCAATTCCTTAAGTATTGTGGTCAGCATAACTTGATTTATTAATATCTAGGTTAACAGAGAATCAGTGAGAGTAGAGGTAAAATCTGAAGTATATAACAAGGTAGCAAAATCAATTGTACAAACAGCTGGAGCCAGAGAGAGTTGCTGACCCTGCCCTGACAACCGTGAATGCCCAGAGAACATCACAGCTGGACTGCGCAAGAGTTGGCCAGCTGAGCCAACAAAGGACTGATATGAAGGAAAGGTCTTTCAAGGTGGCCGTGTTACGCTTCATGGTGCTGCCCGACAGGTGCCATTCACATCTGTGGGAGTCTACTGCAGCTGACTGGCTCAGTTGTACTGCAGAAGTGAACCTTTCTTTATCTGAAATTCCATAGTCCTAATTTGTATTGTAGCCATGTCAAAGCCCATTCCACATACCAGTGGTGTACACTTGAAGGGAGAATCCCATTTACAGTTTTGAGTCACATTCCTGTCATTGCAACTGGGACAGGAGTACAGATTTTATATGATCTGAGTTTTGCACTTCTTACCTAACATTTGTGCTTTTCCAGAAAAAAAAAAAGTCATTGGGAACTTGTGAGGCCTGTATCACCAACAAGCATCAGTTCCCACTACCTCAGCTCTTGGCAGCTTCAAGGTTTTTTCACCAAGTTCTTCCCAGCAGTGGTCCTGCAGAGAACAGACATGTCAAACTCATGTTGGATTAGTGGCTGAAAGGTAGCAATCATTAATAGCAAGTAACAGTAAACCCACAGCTCAGCTGGACTTGGGAAATGAGCCTAGTCCTGGCCCAGATTCTGAAATTCACAATGGCATTTTCAGTTCCTTCTAGGCTATGTTCTGGCTTCTGCAAGATGTTCTTGGATTCTGTTTTAATTGTGTTTCTGATGCCGGCAATGATTAGAATCTACTACCTTTTGCTAGGCCCCGGCCTCATCGTGACTTTTGATTGTAGTATTTTTCTTCAAAGATAGATGGCCTCTTTGAGATCAGTTTTCCAGACTGAGAAATCAGGCCCCTATTTCTGAAGTATTCATCCTAGATGCCTGTTTTATCCCTTTATTCTGTCAGGGTATGCCTGGGTGTATGTGTGGTTGTTTTCCCATTCTGCGTGCTCCACCAAGAGGACAAGACCTCATCAGCCAGTTCTCATTTGCTTTAGTGTGTTTGTTTTGGTTTCCAGAGGGCTTTAGCCTGTTATCACAAGGTCCTGCTAGAGCTTTGGAAATGCTATCCTGAGGAAGAAGTTACTTAACTTAAACTGTTCAATCCATGATCTCTCTTCTTGATCCCTTGGAATAGTGCCTGAATGGCCTCACCAAAGTATTCTCTTCCATAAGGTATCAGATGGACAGATCGGATGATTTCTGTTCCAAAGCTAAAGAACTACTGCTGTGTTCATGAATGAGCAGCTTGAGATAAAGCACGCTGTGTGCTCACCCAGCTGTGTGCACCTGAGATCCATGGAGAGTCCAGTGGAACACAGCACCCAGCTGACATTGCTGTACCATTTTTACAGATATATTTATGTTAACCCTTTTTTCAACCTCTTTTCCTTCTGCCCCACAATGCGCAGAATGATAAGACTGGTTTTTGATTGATTATTTACATAATGGCAAGTTTTCTTTCCTAGGAAACATTCTATTCAAGCCACTGTATTGCCTTAACATTAAACTAATATAAATATTAACCTCTGGGACACCTGCATTATACATTAAGCAATAATGCTGCAATACTGGGTTTTAGGATATAACATTCCAATCATTTACCAAAATGAATTAAATTTTCCCAGGTATTTTTAACTTTCAATATTTTTAAGGAAAATAAAAGCAAATTTGGACAATGGGATCCTGAGTGTCAAAAATAACATTTCCTAGGAGTGTTTTTTTTTAAATGGTGCCAGATTCTGATAAATATGAGACATTCTTCTTGAATATGAGTACGCCTGTTTGCTTTGGCAGCGGGTTGTAAAGTTCTCATTAAATCATTATACTTTAGATTATTAGATTATGATGGCAGCACAAAAAATGGCATGTGAATACTTCTATGAGAAATTAATATATAAATCACAATTGTCCTAATTCAACTCACAGTGATTTGATTTCTCCATAGAAACTAGGCTCTTAAAGGGATAAACTAAGTTGTATTTTGACTACTCTTTTAGGGGGAAGTCAATAGGATGAAATTATTTGATTGTAATATCTTTCTTCTTTACCATGACCTAGGCAAGCCCTGTATTAACAACAGTGCACTTACTGGTATGCCTACTGTAACAGAACTTGATGTTAATTCTAAATTCCATACCAAAAAATCCCCTTCCTCTATTTCTATATGGGTTTGCCCATTCTTGGTTGACACATGACTTAAAAAATATCCAGGTGACGTCTTTCCATCACCAGCAGGATGCTGGTACAATATATATTTCTGAAAGAATGTAGAACTGGTTTGCACTATTTATTCATCTGTTTAACTCCTTGTTTTGCTCTACTGTCTATCTCATTCATTATGAATACTTGTAATTTTGTTAAGGAAAAAGGTACACTAGCAATCATGTTATGAGTATTTCTGGAAGTTGCCTTCCAGAGATGCACTGATGGTGTGCCCACCTCCCCTCCACAGCGCAAGAGGTCTGACTTCAAAAGCTTGCAGTACAAGAGAAGCCTAGAGTTATTCTACACCAATGTACTTTGCTGTTGAATCACATAAGCCTGTCTCATGAGCACGCAGGACTGGTACTCTGCCAGTACTATGCTTTGCCAAAACTGTGTTCTGTGTAGTACAAGTAGCTGTTCATCAAGTACAACTGATGATATCCTGGTGATTTAGTCAAGTTTATCATATTATGAAAGAGAGGCTTTTTTCTTAGAGTGCTGTAAGTGGAACAATTTCCTGTTTGCTACTCAACATGATCACACCATTCCCATGTCTCTTCTTCAATCTGTAGCACCACCATGATACACCTAACACCTACATTAAAAGCCTTGCTCCATGGCACTAGATGTTATGGGAGAATCATACTTGATTTTATACTAATGTTACCATATTTGTCACAGCAATGTCTTCATACTTCCTTTATCATTAATTATACGATTTCTTCTCTTAGGAAAGAAAAGGCTCTCTCTGTCATTGATTACTTGAGAAGACGGTAATGTGTCATGCTAAAAAAATTGTTACAGGAAACAATTCAGACCACAATTCTGTGGGCTGTCGTTTGCTTCCCAGTAACCCCTGATGAGACAGCTCTCTGGGTGGCATATCTCACTGAAATTAGGGTCAGAAGGAACAACTAGATCATTAAATTTAGCCTGACGTATATCAAAGGCATTTAAATTTCACCGGGTAAAGTCTTGCTTGTTACATATTAAGTTTTCAGGTGATGAATCTACACTATTGTGTGGTGCTTAACAAAGACTGACCCCTCCCTTTACCCCCAGCAGAAACACTATTTCTTGCTCTCACCAGGCCCAGCAAGCCTAGAGGGAAAATACCCTATGGCTGTATACATACAGCAAAGTAAAGGAGGCCCAGTTCCATACTGTGAGACAAAACAGGGCCACATGGAACAGGTTGGTCAGGGACAATGTGGTGCTTGGATTTGCACCTCTCCTGAGCATTAGTTTCAGGGCTCCTAAAACAAGATTTTGAGTTCACAATGTCTGAAATAATACGAGTGCTGTGTTGCAACCCATCAGGGGCATAGTTTGATTGCGTGACATGACCTGGGTGTGTTGTGTGCCTTCAGGAGTCACCTGAGGGTGCAAAGTCTGCTTGGATAATGTTGAAGGACTGTGCAGGGTGGAGAAGACAGACCTGGCACTTTTTTGTACATAATGCCTATTGGGAATGCTCCTTCCAGTCTGCTGTCTCCCTGACAGAGAGGCCCTGCGGCCATGCCACGTACTGACATTGACTGCAGTGCCTTAGGTTGCAGCCTACCCCTGTGCTATTTAGCACAGGGGTAGGCTGCAGCTTGTAACTGTGCTAAGCAGCAGTTCTGATTTACGGAGAATGTTATTCCAACTCAGATTAAGGACCAGCATGTAAATGGGACCAAGAGTCCCAAACCCAGTAAGATCAGCATGTTTTTTTTTTTTCACTCTGGACTCAGAAAACCATAAAGAGGTAAAAGAACTGGACTGGCTGTAATCCCAGGAGAATCCCCAGTTCCTTGAAACACTAACTGAGAACTGTCTTTTGGAACTGTTGGCAATACAGTCTACCACACTGCTTGGTCTTTCTTTTGTGATAATTTTTAAAGACCTGCTGAGCCAATATTCCCCAATTCATACTTAGCTCTAGTTTGATTCAAGTCAACCACTCAGCAAAAAACGTGTGACCAAATCAAAGCTACGAACATGCAGCAAGTCAATAGAATGTAATCTTTACATAACTAACTGCAGTGCTGCCTCTGGCCATAGTTATTCATTAAAAGGTGAGGGATATTTCCCTTTGAAAAACATGCTGCTACATATTCCCACCTTCCTAGCCTTTTTATGTTCTCAAGGGTTTTCCAGCAGCTTTGAGACCAGTTTGCCATGTATTAGGTTATGAAATATTTCTCAGCACGAGCCTTGAATACTGAACAGAAGAAGAGTTAATATAGGAATTCTTTTTCATCATTATCATAGAATCATCTCCACTTTGTAGCTTGGTAACCAGCCAGGGCAGTTCACTGGTACCTGGTTCTCTATTCATTACAGAAGCAATGAGCCTGTCCTCATGGTGAGTCCAGGTATCTTGTAGATTAACACATTTCTAAATAGCTGTTCAAGGTCCCACTGTTTGCATTAAGACCACAGATTGTACAGCACTTAATATAAATATTTACCTAGATATAGCAAGAAACAATACCTCTGTAGGGAAAACTAGGTTACTTGTTTGTGCATTTTTTTCCCACCTGTCTCAAATATATACAGTTGGAAAACAACTGTGAGGTCTTCCTTATCAACGAGGAGCAACAGAAATTCAAAGCAAGGGAAAGCTATGGCATCTTCGAACGACCACAGTGTATCAAGATTAAGACAAGTATTGAGATGAAAGGTTTGGTGGCAATGCTAAACCAGGTTACAGGTTGAAAAGGCTCATTAATTTCGCAATAAAATATGCCCTTTGCATGTAGGTCAGGAGAGCACTTCCTACCCTTAACCAATCCCAATTCCAGTATCATGACCCTCAACTGCAAGTTTTTCAATAATGAAAGTTATATGAAAAGACATGAGGGTGAGTGCTACAATTTTAAAAACCTGGACTTCTTTATCAGTAGACAAGAAATATGACTCTTGTCTCATGACTTTTTTAGTACATCAAAATGTTATAGCATTTGTCCTTGTTGCCATGATCAGCCCAAGACTGTCCCAAGTAAGTTATATGACAAGATGAAAACAGACTACTTTATTACTTGTGCAATTAAATCACACCTGTTATTGCATTATTGCATTTTGGTTCAACAATTAAGCTTTTTCTAAATACTGCTGAGGCCTTATTCTAGATACCAGTGAGGAACACCTCTTCCACTTTCTGTTTTCCCTTTTAAAGAAAAATCAGCACTAGTCAGAACAAATTTTAAGATTTTTTTTTGAGACAGAAGTGAAAACCCTGTCAGGGATTTTGAAGTTATGTGCCAAATCTTAAACAAGGAATCCTACTGATAATAGATATTGCATATATGCAGCTGCAGCTGGCCTTTGTAAATACTTTTACAATGTGCTATTATTCCTAAAACCTTAGAGGAGAGAGTGAGTCCATGTAATATTATACTTTGTTACCATATAAACTTTATACTATGTAATGGATTGGATGCATCTCTGTATGTCACTCAGTGCTAATGTATGGGATAATATTGGAAAATTAGTGAGTTGCAGGTTCTCTCCTACTTGTCAACATAGGCGCTGAGCTTTCCCAGCAACACGTCTGGAACCAGATGGCATCCTTTCTTTGACATTGAAATGGCCAGAAGCTCTTCAAAGGGGCTCTGAACCCAAAGAAATATCTGGAGAAGAGGCCAAAATATATTTGGAGGGATCTTTTGTGAAAGCACTACACCTGACACATTTTTTCCTACAAGCAAACAACCATTCCTATAAGAGTGAACAAGGAACATTCTGAAACCGATCCTCTTTCTCTGCATCTGAGATGGTGAGGGATGGTGAGACAAGATACTTCTGACAGCCTGTGAAGACAGCCAGGTGTATGCACAAATAAACTTATACTTTGTAATATTTTAAAATGTATAACTATATCTGCTTCTATGATAGCTAGACAGCTGTAAATCTCAATGAAAATTTTGTATCAGATTAAATGTCCAGCAAGTTCATAACTTTATTATGTTTTCATCCTTGTTAACACCAATCTGAATTTTAAGCTGTCTAATGAACTAAGTATAACAAAGACAAGGAAGCAGGTAAAGAAAGCTCCAAACTTGCCATTTATTAAGGGAGCTCCTATCTCACTGCTTTTCAAATTGAGCTGAAAGACTGCTTTTTAACTGAAATGTAAGAAAAGACACAGAAGTCATTGTGTAATTTATGCCAGTAACAAAATATCCATTTATTCAATGGACCAAGGATTCATATAAAGTAGTCTCATTTTCATTAACTTGTATTTCATCATCCATTGCAAATAATGGAATCATAAACCTCAGGTCCTGTTGCTTTAGATACTGTATAACTGTGAAAGATCTAATCTCTGTCTCTCTCTCTCTCCAGAAACACAAAAAGAACTCAATGTAGAATGACTTACAGGCATGACAGTTGGGCCCACATACATTCTTTGCTGTTAGGAAACTCTGATTATATTTAACAAGTTCCACAAGTGCATTCGAGGTAAAACCTAGGGTTATGAAAGTCGCAGTTATTTTGGAGTCTGTGTGTAACAGGAGAAGAATGCTGCACTCCTTGCATCTTACATCAGTTCTTCACAGAGTGCTGTGGTGCCAAACACAGATGACTGACCTTGTGAAAATGAGGTTCAGTGCTCCCCTAAGGTGCAGGAAGCTGGCAAATATGCCACCTGGTGTGCTTTGGGGCATAGTGAAGAACCCAGAGGGACATCAGTATGATACAGAGCAGGAAACCTTTTGGTCCAGCCATCTTCTCTCATATATGGCTCCATCAGGATACTCCACAGGAAGCTGGTTCTGAAGGGTAAATTTGAAACATAAGAATGGAAAAGGCCTTCATTTTCTAGAAAATTTGTTCACATTAATTAACAATAGAAAGCCAAGCTTGACTTTTGAACTTGCAAAAGATGTGAAGACGCTATTTCCTTGAGAAGCTCAGTTTTAGGGTATTTCACAAAGAAAACCGTAAGGATGCCCTGTCACATAGTATTTGATGTGAGGGTAGATTTAATCTTTACTACTGAATCAACAGGGGTTTCACTAGAAGACTGTACATATATGATACACTGAATTAATTTTTTCCAGGCTTCACTATCCATGCTTCCTAGCCAGCAGCACTCAATTTTGAGGTCTTGTGACTGAATCTAGCCTGCCAATAGTGTGGAAATTGCCAATTTGTATTATTGCACATCTGCTTGAGTGGGCTGTCTGTCACGATCACCATTGACAGAAAGTGATGCTCTTCATTTGGTGCAATTGGGAAGAAAATATTGCACATCTCCTTGATGTAGGATAAGGACAGCTCCATATTGACATGTCAATATGCTAGTTTTTGTCTTCTTTTACCATTTCTTTTAATATTTAAAGTGCAATTTTCATTTAATATGAATTAGAACCCAGTGAACTGTGCAAACTTCAACTATAAGTGAACTCATGAAAATTTCTCCTTGTTGAGCAGCAAGACTGGAACATTACAGAAGGTTTGTATTTCATGTTCACACACACAACATAATCTAATTTTATGCTTTATCCTAGTCTTTTTATTTATTTATTTATTAGTCTGTTTTTTTCTCTTTTATCAAAAATATTTTTCTTTACAGGATGTAAACTCTGACACATCCCAATTAGGTGGCAGGAAAAGTCTGAATCAGACCAGGTTAAAAGAACATCTCTATCTTATTTTATTTCTAAATGTTTTCTGACATTTTCTAGATTTTTTTTTTTAGATATTCTGAAGTTAGAAAAAAGAAGGGAGTCCATACTGAAAGTTCAGGACATTGCAAATTTCATCAGGTTGATAGGAGATGTATCAGATCTCTAAGGAACATGAGTATATCACATATATTTGAGCCAGTAAGCAGACAAAAAATTAATTTAGGCAGGAAGCCACCTGCCACTTCTGCCTCTGGAAAGCCTGTGAAATGTACGTTTGGCTGTCATAGCCAGTTCGGCATCAGCAATTTCTCCTTTTATATATTAGAGAGATCAATCACTACAGAGATGAATCAATATAGTGGTGATGCTGATCTTCTTGCTTTACAGATTCTGTGTTTGTTCATTGCCTCTGGCTTTTACAGAAAACTTTTGAGCATATTCTTTATTTTCTCTGCTTTGGGAAAAAAAAAAAAAAAAAAAAAAAAAAAGTTCATTACAGTCTGTCCTGATTCTTCTGGGCCATTTACAAAGGAGTTCTTTGAGTATGGTTGTTCCTTCACAGTTGGGTGTGTCCCACAAGGGGAAGATGACACTACAGAGTGCTGAGACCTTCAAGTTAAAAAATTTAATGATTAACAAAAAAATATATATGTATATATATAATCACAAGTAACAAAATGCATTTAAGCATTCCTGATTTTATCAGACAATTTTCATATCTGCTATTGCATTCAGGAGCTAATGACAAAGATAACATGTTAGATTACCTTTTATAGAATGTAAAAGACCTTATTTACACTGAAGTACAACTTTAAGTGCAGTAGAAACCCATCTCATTTGCAAAAACTTAGGTCAATACATGGAAAGATGTTACTGCTCTCTGCCTGTCAAAGATCACTATGGAATTGTCCAAGAAAGAAGGTCAGTATATGTTTGACCTTCTTCATACCTCAACACATAGCATTGAAGCTCCTTTGCTTCCCTGAGGACTCATTTCAAAAGCATTTAGAACATTTTTTGTCAAAGGAACATTCAAACTTCAAAAGACACGAAACAAAGAGAAAAGAGGAAAGAGAAAGGAAAAAGATAAAAGAGGAAAGAAAAAAAAAAAGAAAAAGAAAAAAGAAAAAAGAAAACCTAAACTAAACTAAGTTAACATTAACTAAAACAATTTGGTGTTTTAATTTGGTGTTTTATTTTGGTGTTTTAAAAAGGACAATTAATGAACCAGGAAAGAAGGCAGTTAAAACCAGTTCCAGTCACTAATGAACATTGTATAAACTGTGCTGTATCTTCTTGTTCTTTTTATTTCTTATTGTTTTCCACACTTCCTTTATCAAAAGGACTTTGCATTTCCTGCTCACAGTTTATCTTTTGAAATATGTGTATAAAGAGAGATAAATACATATTGCTAACAATTCTGAAAGCATTTACTAATTAACAATATCCTGGAAGAAAAGGAAGAGAAATGAAACAGAACAGACCTGCAGACTGGTAGGATTAGGATTTCTAGGTCAAAGCCAGTCACAGGTCAAGCCAGTCATAGGGTTTTGCCGTCATCAGGATATGCAACTGCAGGAGACTCAGGGATGTTCAAGGTAGAAAAAAAAAATATTTTCCCCAGGCAGTTATTTCCTGAAACTAATATATAGTCTGTATATTAATCCTGTAAAAAAAAAAAAAAAAAAAAAGGTGGTTATTTATTTCTTTGACGTTTGTATTTGCTCTTTATGTCATTTACTCTGTGTAAGAGGAAAGAAATTCAAGATGTGGTGGTGGAAATGCCCTTGGGAAAATAGCATAGATGGGGATAAAGTTGAGTCATGCTCTACCTGTTCACCTTAGGTCTGTTACTCTTTTATTTAGATTCAAAAACCAATGTCATACTCATTTTAAAATATGACATACTTTAACTTTATGAATTATTTTATCTGCTAGTAGGATTCATCAGAATACTCTCATAGTTTACCTTTAAAGTAAAAAGGAGACCATTTCTGAAAGTAAGTTGCTTTGGACTGAATTTTCATTGAGAATCTGTAAAGAAGGATGATGACAACACTCTCCACCAGAAGACAGACTACAGCACTGTGACTGGAGCATGCTTTAGGATGGAGGAAGGCTCTAGAGTGGCTTCTTGGTAGTATAAGAAAGGCAGGAGACAAGAAGGTATATTAACATCGTTTTCAAGGAGAAGTACTATGGTTAAGGCTTGTATAATGCTTTAGTCTCTTAACCGGGGATTTCTTCCATCAGTTTTGCAGTAAAACACTTCTGATGTTATTATTTTGAGTAATAGACTCAGCAGCTGAAATGGAGGATGAAAAATTTTGTTATTTTTGCAGATAGATATTTTCACATCTTGATCCTACTCTGGCCTGCCGAGTATGCACCTATGGGCCTTTTGTTGGCTGCAGTGTTTCTGAAAGTGCTTTTTAAATACAGATGGAGACAAAGCGCAAGGAAGCATTCTTCTTCCTAAATCATTCATTAGGTAGCTTATTGCCACCTGTGTTCAGGAGTACACTCTTCTCATTTGAACATTGAAACCTATTTAAAGCTCACCAAGCAGCAATGTGAATAGTTCTCTCACTATTTACAGTGTAGCTTCTGCCCTAGAAACAGTGGCCAAGTTCTGTCATTTACAAGGAGTTATTCTACAACTAAGAAGCACCTGATTTTACACATGATCTTTTAAGGTGGAGTGGGAGAGCCTAGGCCTAATTATATTCTCTGCACAGTGCTGAAGTATCACATTTCTGAATCTGATTTTAAAAGACTGTGATCTGAGATGATGACAGATCTTATCTAAGAATTCATGGGGCTGAATCTGGTAAAAGGTGAGTGAAACGGCTGCTGCAGTTTATGCTAGCTCTTGACAACTCCCACAATCCCACTCTGCAGCTGAAAACTGACTGATCCAAGTATTTTTCCATTCCCATGCCCAAAAGCCAGAGTATGGCGAAAAGAACAGGGGCTCTCGGGAAAGAAGATTCCTAAAATCTTCCTAAAACCGAGAATACGAAGCGAGGCAAAGTCTGCCACAGATTACCTCCAAGTTGTTCCTTAAGCAGCCTGAGGATGCCACTTGATTTATAGCAATGCCTGTTTACTTTTCACCATTTGTATTCCCCCACCCTGTGAGGTCTCCATTGGACACAACTCCTGTACCAGCCACGTTCAGGAGTGCTTCCTCAACCACTGTGGGACAGTGCTCCTGTTACAGAAAATAAAGACTTATTAAGAATTACTGTGACCAGTGAAGCATTTGAATTGTCAGGAGTTGGCATAAATTAGAAAATACATTATTTTAACCCTCAGAAGATGTCTTGGAGCAATAGAACATTTCCAGGATCTGAACAAAGAGACTAGGTGTTAGAAGAGAGAAGAGTACAACGTGCACAGAAAGATCTTGGCAGAAGAGATTAAAAATATAAATAAATAACAAAGAGGGTTTGGTCCTGAGCCAGACAAAAGTTCAGCAAAGGAACCATCTACACTTACAGCAGCCAGATAAAAGAGAGGGTACCTGGCTTTGCTGGGCCTCAAGAAAGGAATCAGAAGTGAAAATGGGATGGTTTCTACATGACCTTTAGTGTCTAGTTCCTGTCTTGACAACAAAAAAAATAGAATATTCAAATAAAAAAATAAATAAATAAAATTGTGAAGATTGTGCATCTATTTCTTTGCATCACTCATCTATAAACCAGCAATCATTGGTAAATCAGAAGGTTCAGACTTCAAAGGGGTCTGTGACAGGTTGAGGGATTAATATTAGAGTCAGTGCTAGGTAACTGGTTCAAGAAGTCTTGTTTCTCAGGTAGCAGCTGGAGTCAAGAGAGCTGTTCAATAAGACAGGCATTCATGGCTTCAAGGGCTTGAAACTCTCTGAGGAGTTCATGGTGGTGGTTTATAACCTTCAGGCAGTATTCAGAAGGAGATCTCTTTGAGATTATGGAGATCTGACCTAACAGTACGTCCTTGGATTATTTTCAATGACTTGGACAAATGCTTCTCTGTACCATAATACTGCAAAGTTAGTTAACTTTGCTCCTAAATCCTTTTCATTTTTGTCTTGATCTTCTTGAAAGAGAATGAACATGAGGTAACAGGCAGAAAATCATAAGCCTTAGTAAATAGCTTGAGCCTGCAGATGAAAACTTGAATAATGCAGTATATAAAAATGCATTATGTATTGTAATATACTGAATTATGTATTTTAATATTGAATTTACTTGTAATACACAATTGCAGCTATATATTAAAATGCCTAATACATATTAATTATCGTTATATACAAAATGTGCTGATGTAGAAAGCCATAGATTATCCAGCTAAAGACCCTGACATGTGAAATCCCATAACACATACCCATAAACTGCAAACTACTCCACAAAGTGATCTTTTGATCTTTTCTGAACTTGATAAAAGCTCAGTGATAACTGACAACTCCTCAGTGATAACTGTGGCCTAAAACCAGCATGAGTAGGGCTTGAAACTGCTCATATTTCATCACTGTAGTTTGATAATAGCAGCACTGAAATGTTCCCACACAAGAAGCCAAGGTGTGAGTCCTTGGAGCTTCTGTCCTTACAGGCAGATCCTCTCTGCATCACTGATGAGCCCTAGGCCCAAAAAACTCTCAGCAATAGTCCCCATGTCTTCCAGTGAAGCTGAAGGGAAGTATTTGTTTTTAGCCTAGAAGTAAAAGATGTAGGTGTGATGCAATCTACATCTGTCATTCTCATAAGTATAAATGAGAAATCACTTTTATAAAGTAAAAGCTCAAGTGTAATTCAAGTGTGTGGTTATTGATGTCAAAGGGAAGAACTGCATATAAAAGAAAGTCATAGCACGGAGTGCAAAGCTTATCATTTTATTGCCTATAAACTGCGGCCTAGCTATTTAAAAAAACTTTTTGTTTGTGTTTCATTGTATAAATGTTGTCCCTTTTTGTTTTTCTCTCTGTGAGATCTGTTACATAAATTTTTTATTGGAAAATATCTAATATAAATTATTTTTGATATTTGTTATTATTATTATTATTTTATTATTTTTGGCAAAATCTGTTGGTCTCCCATCAAGAAACAATTAACCATATACCTACTATTCGAGCCTGCAATCTGGAATTTTCCATGTGTTTGGAAAGCCATTACCAGCGTGCCAGAAAAACAATGGGTAGAATAAAAGTCAATCTTTATACAAAATGGGCATGTCTTTTGCTTATTATAAGAAAACAGCAAGCAAGACTTGGCTCCAAGTAGTTAGTGTTTCACTTGTATGATTACTTTAATTCCAAAGTCATAGATTCCCAACAATGACCTTTAAAAAAAAAAAAAAAAAAAAAAAAAGATCAAGAAAAAACTGATGTTCATTTTGAAATCTGTTTGAAAGTTCCTGACCAATATGATTGGTATATTGTATTGGTACTTCTATTATTTTTATTTTTATTTATTATTTTTTTATTTACAAGTACTTTTATTGTTCAAATTTGTCATTCACCAAATGTGGTATGCTATAAAGAACAGGGATTTATAAGGCATTATGATCCAGTACATGTTAGGACAACTAGGACAAGGACAAGGCTAGTGGGAGACTGAGCCTCTGTGTTGTAGAATTATAAAAAGGTGTATGATTTTATAGTTGAAGACTATACCATAAAATATATATATATATAAAATGAGGACTGCAAGTGGTACATTCAACGTTAACTTCTGTGTCTTTAAGTAGCCAAGTTTTTCACTGTGCAAGCCTAAGTTACAGGTAAGTTGAGGGAGAGGGTGGTCGTTCTTTAATCCCACATTAGTGGGTGTTCAGTGTGGGCAATTTCTTTCAAATCCTCACATTTATCTTCCAATGAAGGAAAAAGAGGCAGAGTGGGTTTCCTTGGGTCCTTGTACTTCCACATATTTTGGTCATTTGGGCAAGTGAGTACACCATTAATACTGCCGGCTTCAAGGTCAGTAAAGCAAATAGTCTAAGCAAAGCCCATTGCAATAATATATGGGCTTTAGAAAGCTGTAGGTATTCCCAGCCTACTAACCACATTAACTTGTGTTTATATTTTCTCAGCCAAATCTGAGAATGGTATGCAATTATGCATAATAAAATCACCAGCAATTAAGAACAGCTGCATTTCCAGTAAACATGTTTCCTTATGTCTTTACAAATGCCAAGTCTGACTAACTAGTCCAAGTTCCAGTCGGAAGTGAATACCAAGACCGATGTACTTACAGAGCGCCCTAATTTTCAATGAATCATGTATACAGATAAAGTAAAAACAGCCATCACCTCTCCACTGTGGCTAATAAGTAAGTACAAAAAATAGGCTACCCTGATGAGAAGTGCATTTAAACAATTAAGAAAATCCATCTATAAACAGAAAGATGAAGTTAAAAAAAAAAAAAGGACAGACACAATTTACTCAGATATGTAGCCTGCATCACCTCAAAACAGAACTGAAGGTGTTGGAGTCTAGCAGATGTGTTCTGGCACCATCTTCTTCAGATTTCATACTCCTTAAGAGAAAAACAAACATCTTGAATTGTTCTGCATGCTCTGTGAGAAGGGACAGTATACTGGGAGATCTCTTCCTGGAGCAGAAAACAGACCTGTTGTCTGGACATGGTCCTGGTCAAGCTGCTCTGGGTGGCTCTGCCTGAGCATGGGTTGGACCAGGTGACCTCCAGAGGTCCCTGCCAGCCTCAGCCATTCTGTGACTGGGATGAACAGCTGAAGGACAGCAAGATGGCTGGGGGTCGAACTACTACCAAAGGCAGAAGTAAAGGGGAGGCAGGTAATTAAGAACCAAGAAAGAATGAGTAAAGAGCCAGGACTCTTCTCATGAGAAGAGGGCATTGGATGGCCAGGAGGGCTGTCATCCCAGCTTCTTGCCTGTCGTGCCAGGATAAAGGACAGCTAGGTGACACTGTGTAAGAAAGGTGAGGACTTCAGAGGACTAGGGCTCTTCCTGAGCATGTGTGATATGTGGGTGCCTAACTATAGGGAATGAAGAAGAGGATATGATACCAATGCTGAATGTAGTTGGACTAAAAAGAGAGAAAACTAAAAACACAAATAGAAGGAAAAAAGAGAGAAAGATAAATAACAATCTAATTGAGTAACCTATATAATTGCAATGGAGTAAACCAGAATTAGGTTAATGCTAGGGTGGAAACGGGTCTTGACTTTCTTTCTGTGAACTGCTCTAGTTTATCAGCTGCATAGTCAAAATAATCTCTAATAGGAAAACAATTCTTAATTATTATTCAACTCTAAATTTCAGGCCATCATCTAAACAGTTATCACAAGCCGTGTTTAGACTGTAGCAATAACTGGCTTTATCTGCAGTGCAGCCAGGGTACAAAATGAAGCAGAAATAAAATACTACTTAAGGTCATGGAGTCCACACTACATTTATTATTTCACACAGAGTTCTCAAATATGTCCTGATCTTTCAATATCCTACACTTTAATGGGCTTGCTAATTTAGATCTATCAATAAATCAATTGATTACAGAATGATTTTGTTAGTTGCCTGGGATAAACTTCCCAAACTACTATCTTTCCTATGGCTCTGGAATTGCTAAAATAAAATAAAATAAAATAAAATAAAATAAAATAAAATAAAATAAAATAAAATAAAATAAAATAAAATAAAATAAAATAAAATAAATATATATGTGACTTCCAGATCACTTGTAGGCATATCACATACTACAGAAATAAAAAAATACTACTAATAAAATGTGGTGGGGAAATATTTTGGTGAAGAATGAAATACAGAGAGGGAGAGACAACAAATTAGCTGTTCCTTGTAAATGTAGGAAGGGTCTATTACAGTGAGGCCTTCCTTTAGATTAGTTAAAAGCCCAACAATTCAAAGTCCAGTGGAAAATTATGAACAGCCTGCCATATTTTGTGGGTATTAATGTGTTTTTCTCCAGACTTGATTTAATTCCTAGAACTAATCAGAAATATTTATGCCTATTATATGATAGGCATAATAATTTATATATATATATATATATATATATATATATAATTATGCCTATTAAAAGATGCTTACCATAGAATCACAAAATAATTTTGTTTGGAACGGACCACATAGGCCAGACTCCTGGACTAGCAATGTGAAGCAAAAATCATACTTAAATTAGGTTGTTCAGAGGCCAGCACTTCTCCAGATACCTCTTCTAAAGCTTCACCAATCATTGTAAACTTTTTTTTTTTTTTTTTTTTTTTTTAATGTATATACAACTAGGACTTTCCCTTCTGCACTTGGTCATTGATCACTGCCTCCAAGAAGAATTTTGCTATGTCATCTCTAGGTCTGCCCCCTGCTAGGAAGTGGAAGACAGAAATTAAATTTACCCCTAAGCTTCCTCTTTTCCAGACTAAGCAAGCCTGTAACTCCCTCAGCTTCTGTTTTCATGTCAGATGTTCCAACCTTTGGAGCACCTTTGCAATCCTCAGATGAACTCCCATCCATTTGCACATCACTCTGATGTGCCAGGGGACCCAGAGCTTAACATGGTACTGCAGAGGCATCATCACAAAAAATGTCATCATCCATTATCACTTCTCTTGACTTACAGCCCAGTTTACCACTAGTCTTTCTTCTGTAATCACATTTTAAGACATATGGAGATCACTGAGAATACTAAAGAATTAACTAACCAATTAATGAGAAGATATTCAAGCCATAAGTTTTCTTTTTGAATCTATTTTGGGAATTGTGTGTTTACAGATCTGTTTCCTTACCTCGGAGTAGCTAAATCCCTACCATGGACCAGAGCTTAAATGTAAAAGATAGGTACTTCTGAAAGAATTTAGGGTTAGCTCATCTACTGAAATCACTGACTGTTTTTTTTTTTTAATGCTTATTTTGGCCTAATTTTACTGTGTTTGAAATCAAGAGGTTTTGAAAATACTAAATAAACAACAATTATTTTCTTTGGTTAGCTTTGATATAAATTGAATGCGTTTTGTATTCTATTTTAAATCATTTTCAACAGCTGTATCGACAGAAAAATGCTTGAGGAAACAGGTCCATTTGCCCCAAGAGCCACCAAGTGTGAAACTTCCTCTCAGACTGAGGTCAAGTCCCTCCCCCTCCAGGAACACTTCAGCAGAGGGAATGCAGTTAAACTGCTTTGCTTAATTAGTCAGTTTATCTGAATTTAGGATGGAGTAGTACTATAAAAGAGAGTTAGCATTGCTTAAGAGGAAAGGCTGATTATTTAGTGGAAGAGTGTGTAAGAGAAAGGATGGCAGCCTGAATTAAAACTATAGTAAGTAGAAGACTGTATCTAATATAGTTGGTAGTTCTCTCCTGCCTTATTTATATATTTACTTATAAGCTGAGATATTGAATTGGGGCATACTGAGCTAGTATGTTAAGCATGTATGTATGGGCAGGGGAGATGGATGGTTATTTTGCGCTGTTTTTAACTTTATGTATATTTAGCATGATGGCACAGGCTGCAATCTACATGTATGTAAAAGTCATGACCATGCTTCTTACATGCTGACTGATACTATCAAAACATTTGTCTTTTATTTTAGATAAGGGTTTAACTTACAGGAATTTTTAAAACATTGCTAATACATTGATTCACATCAGATTCCAGGTTGTTCTTCTGCTTATATGTTCATCTGCACACATCCTATCATCTTTTATTCTGTGAAAATTACTCAGAATATATTTTCTAGATTGAATAAGAAATATAGCTAAGAAATTATAAATGGTATTAAATATATATATATAATATACCTTGAAACTCTAAAATATATATGTTCCTTGACCAGCCAACAGTACTTGCATAGATTCCAGGATGGGTCTCTTTTTTTGGATAACATTCTCAATGCTACAGTTGATGAATAGCTGATATTGTGGTTGTTTGCATTAGCAATAAGAACCCCAGAAGCCCCATCCTTTGAGACAGATAATTAACCACAATTTATTCTTCAATAAAATTTATCATTTACCATAAAATCCCAAAGGCGTATTTTTATTCAACAAAATCTTAATTCATTACATTATGCATAATGGAGCATATTTATTAGTATAATCTGGTCTAGTTTAAAAAATTCTCACATTAGCATGTATTTATTAGGGTCAAAAAGGGGTGTTAGAGCAAGAAATTCTTATGTAAGCCTAAACTGTGTTTTACATGCAGGTAATCTTCTTAAGAAGTAGAATAAAGAAACAAACAATGCAAATAGTAATAGAAAGGAGCAGAAGTATCTGTTACATATGTCACATTATGAAATACTAAATATGGCTCATGCTTTTTACAATTTCAACTAAGTCTTTGTGCATAGTTCACATAGTTCTTAAGAAAGAAACAGAGATGATTTTAATAGCCAAGTTTTTAACTGTCAACAAGTTTTTAACTTTCAACATATAAATATTACACACTAGAGCTAGGTTTGGATTTTTACTTCTCTTCTAGGGTTTCACGTATCTGAATGTAGAGTGGCTTTATATACACGTACAAGGCTGCTGTTGTTTTGGGCAAGGGGATATGGGGTAGAGTTGGTACTGTGCTCTTATAAAGCCTTGTTAACTCTCCAGCAATTCCACAGAGAAGGCAATCTGATACAGGAGACATCAGTGAACACCAGCGTGCTCTCTCTTGTGGTCAGAGGCAAATCACTGGGCCAAATACTTATATGCTGTCTTCAGCTGTGTCCTGCCAATCTTTATTTCATCTCAGTTTGATCCATTCAAAGCGGGTTTTACAGCCCTTTATTCTTACCCTGCTATCTCAACATTTTCAGCGTGTTATCTTGTTAATGTTCATAGGAAAAATCTCCCTAAGTCTTATTGTTTTGCAGTCTATGCATGGCCCATATTTTCCTATCTACACCTTCCTCTACAGGGTCTATAGAAGCACAGCGCTGAGACTCTCACACCAGTGCTGTGAGTTGGCACAACCCCCAGCCGAGTGGAAGGTAAGGTCTCAAGCTCTGGCTCTGTGTTGTGCCAGCTCTGTCCCCACCTGCAGCTCTGTGGCCGCTGGACCGATGTGGACTGGTGTGCCTAACACTGTCTCTTGTCTCTGAGCCAGTCTGGAGAGCTCTCTGTCCTGATCTCCTGTAAATCTGACTCCGGGCTGGCAAAATGGTCAGTTGGTGACTGTGAATTAACAGGATTATATGGGGTTTTAATTGGCATATTAGGTTTAATTCACTGCAGGATTTAGATGGAATTTGAACATTCAAAATTGATCTCATGAAAGCCCAGTCAATTTTGATTTTTAAACTCTCTTGTGTGAACCTGATAGCCCTAAGCACAATAGTTAATTTTCTCTAGGTGGCTGCTGGTTCTGCAATAGCCACAGTGCTCTCAGTCTGGTCTAAAGTGAGAGAAATGGTCTCAACCAGCAATCACCTCTGAACATGCTGGGAGGCTCTAAGGCAGGTATACTTATCATATGCCTTAATACAGCAGGTAAGTCCTGAAATGACAAAAAGAGGCAGCTGTAGACATGTAACTGGAGGAACTACTGCCCATACCATGTAAATAGGCCAAAAGAGGACTCAAAGTGGAGGAACAGTTTCAATGCCCTCTTTACTCCAGTGATTTTCAAAGGCTTGCTCACCCCAACTACCTCTCATTGCAAGTCACAGGCTACAGGTTTCTCTTGGAGGGCTGAAGACTGTGTTGCTCTGCAAAAGATTACATCGACAACAGCATTTCTTGTGATCATTTGAAAAGGGGGTATCCTAGGCTCTGTACCAGAATGCTGTAACTACTTCTGCCATAGCCCCAAGCTTTCCCTTAGCTATGATTAGTAAACCTCCTCTTCCTTGTTGCACACTGGGTAGCATCATCAGGACAGGATGCAGCAGTATCTTCTCTGGCCTCCTATCTACATGTATCTCCCCTAGTTTGAGCCTGATCTATGCAAGAACTGGAGGAAAGGGAATGATTTTCCAGTAGTGCTAGACTGTTGAAGAAAGACATGAAGAATGGCTGTTGTCACTGTGCTCACAGAAGGTTTTTGAGCTTCAAAAGCTCAAAAGCCATACAAGTTACTTGATTACAAGAGGCAAACTGAGTGCCATGCTCTGTGACTCACTGTCCATGTTATACACTTTTCTCTAAAAAAATTGCAGTAACTTGAGACAAAATCTCTGGCAAATTGTTCATGGCTCAGCCACAGTCCTGAAAACTTATCATAATAGTTCAGTGCTTACTGATAAAATTGTCTATATTTCAGAATAATCCTTCAGCATGCCCATCAGGAACTTCCAGCAGGATGAGATCTAAATGTATCTCCTGAATATCTGTGACTTGTCCTTTCTCTTGTTTGTTGTTCTCACCTTATGTTCTTGACTCAAAGTACCTTAAACTCCCTGCTAAGGAACTATTTATCTCCTGGATAGTGAAATAGAATGCTAATCCTGGGGCTTGTAGTCACTACTATGTAAATATTTAATGTCAGTGATAATGACTCTTTGGGAAAAAGGTTGTATCGCCCATAAGTGTTACTGGCACTGCTATTACAGTTCCCTGGACTGAAGCCAGAAGGGCTGGCAGATGTTAGAGGAAGCACACTTAAACTCTTAAGTGAGGCACTAATGTAAATACAACAGTGTTCTCTATCAGCACCTCTTCAAGCAGTGTGTGGTCATTTTGGCTGGATATCACCGAGTCAGTGGAAATTGTTAATCTCTGACAGTTGTGAGTCCAAGGCTGAGTTCCAGTAAAGTTCAGGCAGGGAATGACAAAGTGATTTGAAAAGAACTCTGAAAGAAAAAACGGGATTCTGAAGTACATTCCAAATGTAAATAACTTATTAGCATACATGTGACTAAAGGTATAAAATGCAGGATTTCTTAGGTGTGTTTATTTTTTTAGGTACTCAGCTTGTTTCTTCATCAGAACTGTCTGTAAGGTAAGACCTAATTAAAAAATAATAATAATAAAATAAAATAAAGCAAGTACAGAACTGGATGTTTCAATGAATACCAATTCTGTATCAAAGTTTTAATGTCTAATATAGGAAACCGTTTTCTTTTTATTAGCCCTAAGATCTTCGGAGTGCTCTTGCCTTTACAAGGCTTTCAATGCAGTAAAACTGACCTATTGACAGGAAAACTAATGAAACAACAACAAAAAAGTATGCTTTCTTTGAGGTCTTACTACGCTGATCTTTGTTCTCTCATATTTGTTCTAGTATACTTAATTGCTTAATATTAAGCCAACAGATCAGCTTAGATGCTATAAGTTTCTCTTCATCTGTTGGCTAACTTTATTTCTTAGTTACCATTCAGCTCCTACCTCCTTTTCAGAAACTTATAGCTACGTACCTATCATCCCCATGGGGGAGTGAATGTGTTGGACAGAGGAAGACTTGGTGAACTGAGAGGTGTGATTTATGTATTTGGCTGCTATACTTG
This sequence comes from Anas acuta, assembly GCF_963932015.1. Classification (NCBI taxonomy): domain Eukaryota; kingdom Metazoa; phylum Chordata; class Aves; order Anseriformes; family Anatidae; genus Anas; species Anas acuta. The sequence goes on along the minus strand of NC_088982.1, from coordinate 13,637,675 downwards.
TAAGGCCTTAGCAACTTCTAGACAGTGGAGACGGCAGGCACGCCTACCCCACCTCCATCAACAGTGCAGTGATTGAAATCCAACTTGCAAATATAGGGGTTGGCTGTCTTCCTAATACTGTTTGACTCCTGTCTACTGACTGGGAGGAGAAGAAGCTCTTCACTTTCTCATTGCTTCTCTTGCATGCCAGCACAGCAGAGGATGCCCACCGCTCACTCGTCTGTTTAGATTCACCAAAGGTTTGTTTTTAAGGGAAATCTTCTGATTCTGAGAGAAGGCTATGCATGTAATACCACAATTTTATCTTCTGAAGGCATTGCTCTGTAACCACTGAGCTCCTCAGAGGTACTCTAATGCTTTTTTAATTGATGAAAGCGTAGATTAATCATATGCTAACTTGGCAAGTAGCTTTATTGCAAATTGCTTCTGTCTTCAAGTAGAGTAAAATACTCATTATATTAAAAAAAAAAATAAATCATAGGTAATTTCAGGTCCTTGGCACAAATTCTGAGTTATAAACTTGGGGTTTGGCATAAACATTCTAACCATTACACAAGAAATAATTTTTACAATGGTAAGATCTAAAGAAAAAAGGGGCTGATATGGTGGTTCTTAGCATATGTAGTAACGTATCTAGAAATGTGCAATAGATATTTGCAGGTCTTGAATCCATCTTTGTAAGAAAAATGATCAAATATTTGTGCAAGTTAATGGGAATCTCTACACTGGGTCTTATGGGGTATAGTTTATATCTACACACATTTTAAAAACTGATATTTTTTTTTTCCTTAACTGGAAGGCAGGACAGCAGGGTTGAGAAATCTTTGCAGCATATATCCTTCTAAAAACAATGAAGACATTCCTTTCTCAGTCAAGGGGCTTAATTCTGTATTATATATGCTACGTGTGTTGAGGCAATTCATGGAGAAAAGATTTTCTTATGAAGATTTATGCTGTTCTCCTAAAAAACACAGAATACTACTGAAGGCTTAAGTTCAGGCTCTGATTTCTGTATCTCCTCTCTTCTTATTCATTATCTTTTGAGTCATAAGACAGAAGAAAGAGCTGCTTTCTGCAATTTGCTTTGTCTTTGCCTAGGCACGTAGTGTGAAAAGCAAGCAATGATCAAACTGTATGAAGTACGTCAAGGAAATCAGAAAAATAAACCCATTATAACTTTTTGTCAATTAATTTGGAGTAAATTTTTGATTCATGATGCTTCATTGAGATGAACAATACCCCAAGGCCTATAAAATCCCTTTCTCAAATGCCCTTTCGGCACTTCAGACCAATCTTTAGGAGGCAGTGACTGGTGATACAAGAAGTGCAGGTGGTAGGCTTGCTTACTGACTGACTTCAAACTTTTTGTATATTTGTTTCTGTATGTTTCTTCAAAAATACTCATCTGCTGTCTCCAGTGTTTTGGAGTGCTGGACAACATCTCAGTAACCAAAATGTTTGACTTGGAATATCTAGAAAAGTCCAGTTGCTCTATGTACAAAAAAGTACAAAATTTGTTAAGACTGCAAAACTAGAAGCTAGGCTGGCAGAGACCCTTAATTTGGCAGTAAGTAATTCACTCACATTTTTAGACTGCTCACAGTGAATGTATTTAATAGTAATACAAGAGGATGAGTAGAAATGTGCATAAAATCCAAATATTTCCATTAGTATCAGACGTGAGATGGTAAGCCTGCCTCTGCACCACTAGTAGGGACCAGGAGGTAGGGACCCAGGGAGCCAGATGTTGTGAGCTTATACATGCAGCCCTGCTTGCTTCTCAAGCAACTTCCCAGGGGCCTTGTCCAGACAGTATTAGCTCTCTTTGTAAGCACCGTCTCTAGTATTGCCAACCTCATATTGCCTATTTGTCCCCTCCATTTTCTCCCTATACTGAGGAATAATTTTGGTCCTCATCCTATGGATGAAATTTGCTCCATGTTGCTTGGCAGTATGGTAGTAAGGGGAAAAGAGGAGGAAAAGGTGGCTCTAAGGAGAAAACTGAAGAACAAAAAAAATTTACTGCTTAGTTCTGTTTTTTTTTTTTGTTTTTTTTTTTTTTTTGTTGTTGTTGTTGTTGTTTGTTTGTTTGTTTTTATGTTTTTTGTTTTTCAAAAACAAAATCTCACAAGTAGTACTGTGCAAAGACATGGGGTGGTCAGCCCTATCCTATGTCAGATCTTAGCCACCAGGTTATCTCATTGTACCTCAGGGGTATATGTTTCCCAGTAATAAAACATTACCTTATCAGTTTTTTAAAACGTAAATCTAATTGCTGAAGATAAATATTCTGTCCTTCTCTGTAGTAAAGACAATGAAAGATAAAAAGTAGAAATTAACTCCTTATTCCTAGTGCTAGTCTGCTTGAAAGAAGTACATCTTTACCGTTGGCTTTCAACTTAAACTAAACTAGTCCATGAACAAGAGAGGGGAAAGTGGACAAGTAATGGATCAGGGGGGGTATTTTTCTTCCTTATTGCACTGAGGTAGACAAATCCTACTAAGGAATGCAGGGTCTTTCTCATGGCTTTGCGTTAGCAGCCAGAAGGCTGTTCCTCATTCCTAGCCCTGATGTTAAAGGGGATGTGGCAATGAAGGTTTTGACTAATCCTAGACTTTTACTAAGAAGAAACTTTATGAACAAACATCACAGACAATGGGAAGAAGGCAAAGCAGTAAAGATTTGTTTAACTAGGGAGTTGTCAAATTACGTAGCTATAATTGCAGAAGGATTTTTTGTTGCGCCATGGAGCGTGAGGAAAAAACATTTATTACTTTATTACTGCTTCTTAGCTTACAACTTGTCAAGTGTTTTTTTTTGTTTGTTTTTGTGTGTGTGTGTGTGTGTGTGTGTGTGTGTGTGTGTTAGCAGTTTACTCCTAAAGGAAGAATAAATAGGTAATATTAGAAGATATCTGTATTTTCAGATGAAAAAGAACTTGAGGTTCCATAATAGGAAGCTGTTCCACTACAAACATCTTTGGAGAGCAAGCTGGTTTTCAAAAGGATTAAGAAATAACTTACTGGAGCTCTTGAACAAGTGAAGCAGATCGAATAAGATCATAACACAACTAGAGCGTGTATCACCAGAATGCTTTGAAAAGACTGGTATCAACTATTGCAGTCAGACAAAGTGTTTGGAGTCTTCCTGTACTTTTACAGAAACTGAGTGGTTAAATTTCATGCAAAAACACCTAAGTGTAACCTTGAGGAGGCTCAACTGCAGTTAAAAATGTTTTGTCTTCTGATTTTTCAGTGTTTCAAGGTAATTCTTACAAACATGAGAGCATGCAGAGAAGAGGCCAGCTTAAAAGGAAGCCACAGCCAGATTACTCTCCCCCTGGGTTTTGGAAAAAAATTAAACAGCATGTGATTAAAAGCTGTGAGGTCTTTTCTCAGATTCTGTAGTTATTTGAATCTGTCACATCATCCCTTTTCCTACCCAGATCTGCAAAGTCCCTCACTCTAATCTCCAAGCATTTTCTTAGCAACCTAGATAGGAAAAACAACTTGTATCGGTAGTTAAGAAAATATCAGCTTAGATGTGAGGGTGAATTAGGATAAGTTGAGATGTTTAGTGTCTAAATGCAGTTGGAGTTGTCCAAAATTTTACATACACACTGCAACAGAGGTGTAGATCAGAAGAATAATATATATGATCTGCTGTTTCTAAAACACATGATCAGAGACTTGCGTAACACAGACAAGTCTTGCATTGGGCTGTGGCTCATGTGGAACTGTGCGCACAAGTGAGTCACAGCAAAGATGTTCATGTAAATTTGCAGCAATCTAACCTCAGGTTCGAGAGATTATCTTGCCCTTGGTATCTCCTACCTGACAAAGGATGCTAGGCTTTAATCAATCAATGTAGGTCAGGACAGAGGTCACTTAATGAGTTTTGAATGCCATAGGGTTTGGTGTGGTAAACAGTCTTTAGCCAGTCTTTAGCATTAGTATTTCCTGTTCCGCATTTTGGGGTGAAGTGTGAGGACAAAGTAATGTCCCTAGAAAGAGATGAACAACAGTACACGGTGTTCTTTACTACATTTACGTCTAAATTACTTATGCACAGAGAAAGGAGTTGAAGAGATAAAGCTAGGGTTTCAAGCAAAACTGAGTCTGGGGCAGTTGTAGACAGCAGGATGATGTAGTGTAGTACTTTGCATGTAAAGGGAAACAAGCATTAATCAAAATGATTAAATGACAAACCAAGTCAGAAGGATGTGGAAGCCAATAGGGTAAAACTGAGCCTCAGATAGCATCATGCCCCAGTCCTGCAGAGATGTGAGGAAAGATGAGACAGGGTCAGCAGCCTATGGAACTCCAGGAATGAGTTCTGTGGCTTGAGATCAAGTGCTGTGGGTAGGGAAGGGGAGTAGCAGAAGAACAGTGGCAGGAGACTGAATGGAGGAAATCAACACTTTCCAAATTGCTGTTTTGAGAGAAGTGAGAAGTCTTTTGAATCTGCAGGATTTAACATTTATGTTACCTTGCTGTTTTGAGGATTGTTGAGAGTGTATCCGACTAGAGTGGACACCAGCAATGAACTATTTCAGGGAGTTACATATATATGCCATTTGCATGGAATACTCTACATATGTGGCTTTAGCACGACATATGTACCAACCTAATGCATCAACATTTATGATGGCAGGTGTTGTAGTAAAAGAGGTTATGACAGTAAGGTATGGGAGGTTTGCTTTGAGACAGTAAAAAGCAAACAACAACAACAACAACAACAAAAACACAGGTGTAACAATGGCCACACTAAAGGTTTGCCCATCTTATTCTGTCACATTAGATAGCTGTTTCTTACAGGCTGACTAGAAGCTGCATACGTCTTTTGCAACAGTAATTATTGCACAACTTAGTTTTTGTTGTTACTGTTCAGGCTTCCCTGGGTTATGCTTTTGCAGTCTAATGAAACAACCAGGCAAGTTTCCAGCTGTTATTAACTGTCTGAGAATTGATACAGGTTAGAGTAAAATGGAGGGATAGCAAGCAGAGTCCATATTAGCTGAAACTCACAATGTTTCACTAGTTTAAACAAATTTGCAGTGTTTCACTTCTCCATGGTGGCTATTCACTCTACATCCATTAAGATCTTGAGTACAAAGGTGTAACACCTCAAAAGGATTGGCATTAACATGTTTGCTTGTAGATTATCATCTTGTTCTGGTGAACCTGATAAAACAGTCTTTGGTTCTGTTTAAATATCACACCATTTTTTGGTAATCAGTAATTAAACTATGAGGAGGATATTTGCTCTTGGTGTTCCTTTGAAATGCTGTTATGCCTTACACGGTTTGGTCTGAAGTCTAAGTGCCATGCAGATGACTCTTTTGGTAACAGGATATTAATATGATACTTTGTCTTCATCTCACCAGTTGACACATGACATGTTATGGAAGATCAAAGAGCAGTTTTACACTAAACCATCTATTGAGGCGACCTCTTAATGCTGCATATCAAATTTGCTGGTTTCGTGTTCAGAATTTAACTGGTGGTGGGGTGGGAGAGGAGAAGGAGAAAATGTGCATTAGACCAGAGAAGTGTTTTACTGTTACTAGAAGATCTTATATGATGTCTATTTCTGCTGCTTACAGTTACGTGCCTGGATGAGCCCTTCTTTTTAGACCAGACCTGTTCTCATACACTGAGAATCTACTCTATTTTATAATATATGTATGATAACTTTATGAAAATAAGTGAAAGGAAAAAGGTTGAGTTTGCCAGTAAGCCTCTGTTCCTTGTGCCCCTCTATTCTTTGTAGTGAGACTTTAGAGTAAAGGGATGGCAGCAGTCTGTGGGGCTCAGGAGCATACACTAGACACCTGATGTGCCCAAACCTTTGTTGACCAACAACAGTGAACAACAACAACAACAATAAAAAAATGCTCTAAAAACCTACTGTGTATACATTTCTTGCAAAGAGGGTTTGAGCAGCCAAGACAGACACATGATATTTAACATTCTGATGTGTGGTATTCCTCTACCACAAAAAGAAAAGAATATGTAGAGACTTTTGCATGTTTACAATAGTACTTGTTCCTGGTCTTTAGATATAAATAGCCAGGACCTGCCAAACCCCACCTATAGCCAGTAATGATGTGCTGTATCCCATCTGAAGTAGGAACAGTATGAGCAATTATCAAATACAATGGGAGTGAGAAGGTGAGAACTTTAATTAAATCCCTTCTGAAAAGGAAATAACTAAATAAGGATCTTGATTCTGGTAATTTTGTGAGGATGGAGAAAAGGTGGGGAGAAATAAATGCCATAAATATTGCATTTAAGGCAAACTAAGAACTTGGAACAGTCTCATAGCAGTCCAGTTCTTCTCACAATGAGTTTGACTTACTCTACTCTTTGCATCCCACTCTTAGCTTCTTGCTTTAACAGAGGGTATTTAACTTGTAGGGCTGTATTTCCAATAAGCTGCTTCTGCAGGCTGCAGTGCACCATTGCGTTGATTGTTGCCTTTTACTGGCTTCCCTAGCAAGCAGTGAGGGCTGTGGTGTTCTACTTCTCTGTGACCTGAGGGGTCTGGCTCCAGACTGGTTTTACCACTGTGCTAAGTTCTCTCTTGCAACAGTTCCTGGCAGCGCTGCTGCACCTCAGGAGAACTGGAGAATCTTTACCAAAACAGACACTTCCTGTGTCTGAAGTGATTCTTTAAAATAAAGGCCCCAAACCTGTGTTGGGAGGGGAGAAGCCTAAGGGTGAGGTTGTTACACTTCTAGATGAAGGGCAATTATTTGGGCATATGGGGGAGATTATGGTGCAACCAAAGTACTATTATTGTTTGGATTTTGGTTAGCCGAGACATGCTCTAGCTTGTGAGGCAGAGATGTCTTGAAACATGTTAACTTGTTTCCTTTCAGATGAAGTTAAACCAAAAGATATATTCCAGGAGGTCATCAAATTGCTGATAATAATTCAGCCCTAGGATCAGCTACCACTAATTCAAAATAAATATTTATTCTTTCCTTATTCTCCTCTATCCCCCAGCCACCACCAAGCTCTGCATTGTGCAGATGCCAGGTCTTCAGTGTCACCTCTGTTTCCTGGTCACGCTCCTGTTACACCATATAAAGTAGTTTGGCTTCATAAGCTACATATAAATGTCATAAAATTGGTTTTCACTTTTCTATCTTCACAAGACATCCTATTTGTGCACAAATGTGCTTGTAATCCAGCTCTGTTTACCAGCCCTTTCTCTTGAGTTCTTTTGCTTGGAGAACCTTTGCAAGGGACAGTTAACTAAGCAGACAGTCTCAGTGTAATGAAACTAACCATTGTTTTGTTTGGTTCAGCCTTGTAGTAGCATCTCACAATGGCTAGTAAAACATGTCTAAGGAAACAATAAGAAACTAAACAAATAAAGGAAAAGCCTTCCCCAACTCAGCTGTCTTGTTTCTGGTTATAGGTTTCTTAGGAATATCCTAATTTACAGTATGCATTTGGACCTACTTTCCAATTTACTTCTTCCAATTACTTATATTTGTCATTCCAACATGCTATGGAATTGAGTTACACAGTACCATGTGTAACCACAATTATACATGAGGTTGTTAATTTTAACTTATTTTCTAATGACATCTGTGGAAGCTCCCTAACTCTTATGTTGTAAGACATATCAGCCATCTCCTTCCTAAGCTAAAGGGTTCTTAGTATACATAATCTCACATAGTAGTATTCATCATTTCTTCACTTTTCTGCATCTTGTCTAGCTCCTTAGTACTTCTGTAAGAGCAAATATCCATAGCAGAATACTATTAGTAACAGTTCAGACCTGTAGCAACACAAGGACTGTCCCGAGTACTGTTTTGCAAAAGCTCTTCTAACATCTGCCCTGCTTTTCAAAATAACTCAATGATTGAGTAATACAAGTCCCAGATATTGGTGGTATTGTGCATTGCTTTAATATTTGATGGAAATAACTTTATGCAGAAGTAGCTGAAGTCAGCAGTGACCAATACCCAATTTAGCATGGAGTTTTAGCACTTGTATAACTTGAATGCATGCATGTTCTTGCATTCTGTTATTGGTCTGGAACATCAGATTACCCTTCACAGATCTGGTCACGCAAAGTACTCAGAACCTTGATTTTCATTACAGTCGTAAACAGGAGGTGTGGAGATCTATACCTCAAATTATGCTATACAATTAAGTTATTTCAATACTTACTTGGGAAATAAGCCCATGTCTGCATACATTCTTCTCTATTACTATTGTCTATTATCTGTAAATTCCTGCTTCTGTTTGCAGGTTTTTTTTTATCAATTGACAATGTAAGTCTTATCATGAAAGTAATGCCCCTTGAACCAACAGCAAAGCAAAATGCAGTATGTTAGTGTTCTTCTGGGATTTTCAAAATATATTGCATTAGTCATGCATTCAGTTATAATTTAGTCATGATCACATTGTGTTGGTGTACTTGGCAATAAAACTTGAGTCTTGTGAAATGACCTAGGTTCTTCCAACAATCTAGTGACAATCTTACAGTTAATGACTTGCCATATTTCAATGTTCTTCCTTTCATATTAGATTACATCATAAAATTATTGTAGCTTGTTCAAATTACAAATCTTCAGTAGCAAGAGTGGGCAGAGATCAACTCTAACTGAATTTAAGAGCCAGTCCTCAACATCAACAGTCCAAAAGGTTGCTATGAGAGAAAACAGTTGAGCATGGGTGAAGCAGAACGGATAAGAGAAAGCTTATATAGTAGCTGTCAGCACCAAGCCAAAAGGAAGATATGAAGCTATCACAGGGTGTTCTGCAAATGTATAACCTGATGCTTTTATGTTACCTTAAAGTTGTACATACATGTGTCTGGAGGTTTGTGTGGTTAAAGGGCAGGCAATCCTTTTTCTGGAAAAGATCTCTTGCTAAGAGCTATTCACCAAATGCATGATTACTTCCTGTGGGTTTTTGATATCTTTTTTGAAGGCTTGGGGTACTTTTTTTCAGCATCAATAATTAGTGCTTGCAACAGTGCAGTGTGGAACACTACAATGGTGCTTGGGTAGGTCTTTCTTCTTTCTCCCCATAACAATAAATTTGTGATCTATCCACTACAGTACAATCAGAACCACAGAAAACAAAAGAAATAATATTTATGGGACTATTTCACAGTATAATGTTGAGGATTAGAACTGATGAGCAGTTTTTCATGAAAAGTCATCCTCAGACTTCAGTCCCATGCTAGAGATATGTTCAGCTCCTTGTAGAAATGGGTTTTAAGTATACTAAACCTTGTGCAAAGACCTATTCACAAATTATACGTCCTCTATGAAAGAAAAGTTTGGATTCAAAATAATGGTCTTTTGTTAATGAATAAAAATATGTCTTATTTACTTGAAAACACAGTGAAATTAATTTCATTTCAAATGTCTTCCTGGAATATGGTGTCCTGTTCAAATATTTATTTGTATAAAATAAGTTGTTGAGAAGTATTACCATTTTGATTAAAGACTGACATTTCAGTTTAATGTAGAAGAAATGTTTTACAACTTGCTTGCAATTGGAACAAAGAGTCTTTTTATGGAGCATGCCTTCTACTGATACTAGAGTTAACCAGTCAATAGAGTCCCGCTACTGACAAATAAATATACTATATTAAACTTCCACAGTGTCATCCACTTCCTTTTCTAGTTTTCTAAAGATTTCAGTTAAAAAGATCACAGTTAAAGTGACTCTGGTTTCCAGAACAGAAAAAACATGCACTGGAAACACTGTTATGCTCAAGATACTGCTTATGGGCAAAGAAAAGACACACCTTAGATATAACAGGAATTTATTACTGAAAGATTTATGATTAATTGTGGGCTTACTGTAAGTATAATTGGAGTTTTAAGAGTCTCATCATTATCAGTCTGTATCTATTCCAGAAACAGAGAGACTAACAATACAGTGAAAGGTATTATAGGCACCCTCCCCAGCTTCTGCCCCACCCCCTGGCATTATGTCCACCTTTTCCCTTCTCTAAGTCCTAAGGTTGGTCATTCTCCCCTAGAGGGTGGTCGTGGTGGTGACAAGTCATCTGCACATCCAGTCCATTGTTCTTTCTTCATTAGTCTGCACATCTGAATTTACTATATATGGTGTCTTTGATGTACGTTGCATACTATATCTCTGTTCTCATTTTTATCCCCCAAACCAATTTTGTGTTCTTGCAGCTTATGTTCACAGTTAGCAGATGCTAACTGAGACAGGGAGATGTTATAGCAGCCTCCCAGTACCTGAAGAGGGCTTGCAAGAAAGCTGGAGAGGAACTCTATCAGTAAGTGTAGTGATAGGACAAGGGGGAATGGTTTTAAACAAAGATTGTAGACTTAGATGAGATATTAGGAAGAAATTCTTTAATATGAGGACAATGAGGCACTGGAATAGGTTGCTCAGAGAAGCTGTGGATACCCCATTCCTGGAGGTGCTCAAGGCCATGTTGGATGGGGCTTTGAGCAACCTGATTTAGTGGGAGGTGTTCCTGCCTATTTCAGGGGGGTTGGAACCAGGTGATCTTTAAGGTCCCTTCCAACCCAAACTCTTCTATGATCTGACAACAGATCTGTTGTCAGTTGGCTCTGCTGGAAATGAGGAAGGAACTATGGAGGCAGGCATCAGTCAGGGTGGTAGAGAGGGGCGGAAGGGAAGTCAGTCCCATATATAAGGGTACAGCAACCACAACTTGCAGCTGGAAGGGGAGCCAGGAGCACAGAGAGCAGAAGTCATCTGGTGGCAGTGGCCAGGTTCAGCCAACAGCCCTGAGCCACAGATGCCCCTGAGTGATGAGGTAGGTCTGAGGTTAAGATGGGAACTGAAGTCAGCAACAGGCCCCTGACCCCAGCACCCATGGTCAAGCACAGCCCAGTGGCCTACAGATGAGTCCATGGTGAGGAGGCAGGCCTGAATTTCATCTGCAAAGTCTGGCCTGCTGGTGAGGGTAAAGGTCTGGGTCAGCTCATGCTGGACTAAGGACAACATCTGAGAATATCACCATGCCATCCAGAATGAAGGTGGAGGGAGAGTCCCCGCTGTAGCTTCACCACAAATCATCTCAAAGCAGCTCTCCTCATGGCCAGGTGCCTGCACCTATCAACTATGTTGGCCCTGAGCCCAGGGTCATGACATCAAGAACGGCTGGAAATGGTAATAACTAAGAGACTTTGACCTCAATAGCTTTGAAATGCAAAGCAGGCACTTCTCCCCTCCTTCTTTCTAGTATTTCATAACCTATGGAAATATAAGAGAGTTTCAGATTCTTACGTTCATGTAATTGAAACCTACTAAGTATGACAAAAGATTTTTTGTAATATTATTTAAAGCTACAGCAAAATACATTTAAATGTCTCTGGAAATCATAGTCAAAGGTGTGTGGGGGTCCACCTCACTAGTTCTTCCACTCTCTCATTGCTCACAGTGGGATGAAAACACATATGTTTATAACATACTGAAGTATATCAAATTTACATATGAAGCTTTACTTACACAGGAGAAGGTAATGACTCTTTGAAGCCAATTCCTATAACACATTATCTTTCCCTACTTTTAGAAGGGAATATTTTGGTAATTTCACATGAGAATAAATGTTGAGCTACTGCTTGCCAGGCTTCATGAATCTGCAGAGACACTAATTTGTTACACAAATATCCCTGTGTTATTTTTAGTCTTTAGATTAGGAAAAACTAGATATCAGACCTAAACTACAGCTAGACAAGCTAAAAGGGTCTGGCAACTTGAAGTGAAGCTGGGATTTGTGACTTTAAAATAACTGGGTTGGACAGGATGAAGTCTGGCAAAGCTTACTTTTGTAGCCTGATTTCCAGGACTGACTTTCACACAAAGGCAACATGAGTAGATATTTCTACTCTGAGCTTGCTCTGCCTCCTTTTTAGGCACATTCAACAGTGCAAGGAATGCTTGGACTCTGGGCTTCAACAACCGCCTGTGGCTCCCAGAGGGCTGAAGTTCAAGCACTGCAACTCGAGTTTTGAGAAAGCTGGAGACTGGCGGAGGATGCAATGCATGCAAAGATTTTGTTTTATTTCCCCCCCCGCCCCCCCAAGAAGTCAAGAGTGATGTCTAAGGCTGAGAGGAGTAATTATACCAACAACGATGATCCCTTTCGAACATCAGAACATGGAGCTTCATCTGCAAGGGCCTTGTATTTGAGCATGATATGGTATCAGTTTGAGCGATCTTTCAAAACAGATCAGTGGTTCTCTGAAGGCTTTGAGAGGAGTAAGAAACAATTCCTAAATGTAACCAGAATTGTTACACTCCTTGTTGGAAAAACTGTTTCTCTAGAAATCATCTACCTGTTCTTGGTGCCTATAATGAGACCATAATCAAAGATGTATAGAGACTTTATCTGTCAGGGCATACCAGCCTGTTGGAAGCAGGTGCTACTACTACACAGGGACAGGAGGGAGGCTCACGCCTGTAGCGCAGTGAGCAGAAGTTTCCTTGCTTACAGCATCAATAAAGACAATATAATCTGCTCAAGTATTTCAGTCTTGGAAATCCCAAAATTATTTTCTAAACATCAGAAAATAAATTCTTTAATCCTGAGCTCCAAATTTCCACCCTGGAAAGGCATTATTTTGGGGCATAATCCTGCTTTCTAACGAAAGTTACTTTGAGGGTATTTCTTTTCCACCTGGAAAGAATGTACACCCAGGAGTAGCTCTGATCTTAACTCAGGGCATGACCTTACAATATAAAAGCTTCTGCTTGTCAATATTTAATTCAACATTTACTAAATGGCAGATGGATGCCAGGCTGACCTCACTGGAAATAACCTGGCAAAGATTAAACTAGCTTCAATTTACATGGAAGGTAATACTGGAAGTAACCCTAATGTAACAATAACATTAAACTCATGCTTCATGGGATTTTTCCTAACTGATGACATACCAAACTTGCATGTGTAAATGAGAGAAAATGGTTAAAACAACACTAATGACCAACACAGTGAAAGGTGATTATTAACCACTTTTTCCTACAAAGAACTGGAAAATATTCTGCTATAGGTGATCCAAGGCAGTATTATCTAATAACTAGTAAAAACCTCTTTTAAAATATATAATATTCCTACTCTGTTTTTCCCCTTGATCTGTTAGATCTTTTATAATGAATGCAGGAACATACTGTGTATGTTATAAATGACTGAAAAGGAAAGCTCTTGCTTGTACTGAAGCCTATATACTGGGGACATTGACACTTTTAAGCTGAAAAAGCTATTAAATAAAAAAGATCAGTGTACTGGCTATTTTTGCAGACTTGTGGTTTTAGCAGCACAGGAAGATGTTATGTTTCTATGAAGGACATGCAGCCATGAAAGATATGAAATCACAGTTTTGGAGTTTTGACTCAGTGAGAAGTGGGTAATTCTCTTTTGCTAGTGAAGTATGTACATGCCTAATTGTCCTATAGAACTGGGTTTAAAACTAACCTATATTCTACTGCTTTGCCAGAGTAGGAAGTTTTTGCAGAACAGAAATCTGAGCATAAATTTGGTTTACCAATATGAGACTGAATTTGTGCATGGGGCTTGCTTGCATAGAAACCAACCACATTGTTCACAAGTGTGAACAAACATTTGCATATAGCTACAAACACTGGTTATCAAGTTTATTTATGGTAGTTACAACTCTGGTTATCATATTTATTCTGGCATTTCTGTTTCTAACTTCATAACAATGAAAAAATTCTTCTTGAACATGAAATTAAAATTTCACTGACTTTTCTCTGAATATTCACTTGGTGACCTTTCAACTTAGGCTTGTTTGTAAATATTGTCTCTCTTTTTTCTCTTCAGTTTATAACTTCAATTAAAAAAAAATCTTTGATTCTTTTTTGTGTGGTATCTAATAAAGTAATTCTTGATTTGTTTGTCCTATTTCTTGATCATGACTATGTAAATTGCCCTTGAGATGGTTTCTTTGTATTCTTGCTCAAGCTGATACAAACTTCATAAACTAATCTAAAACTAGGGAAAGCTTAGATCAAAGAAGTAGTTTTGTTTAGTCTGAAAGGATTAGTTCTAGCACAGAGCAGGCTGCTCTTAATTCTAAGATATTGGGTGCCAAGTTTAAGGATGTTTTTAGATAAACACGCTAGAGAATGTTATACAGAACTTCTTTCCTGTCCCTCAAAAGCGATGCTTTCATAATAGTCTCCTTGTAACTGAAGAAGGATGCCCATGTTAAGCTGAAGCAAATTTGATGGTAATATCTTTTGAGGACTCAATCCCTTTTTTACCTTCATTGACATTTATGCAACAGTGTCAAAAATGATCCATAGGAGCTGCCAGGTCATAACCTGAAAGACAAATCAAGCACCACACGCTCAATAATGCTAACTTGAGCAAAGTTACTTCAAATCTCATCTAGAATTTGGAATTTCAGCCAATTGATATCTGTACAGCTGCCTCTCTACCTAGTGCATCTTGGATAGCTAAGTACTTGCAAGAATACAGATAATACAATTAGATTAGCTGTCAGTGTCCTTGAAGAAATGCTGATGAGCCTAACTTAACATGCAATGGCTTTTCAGAGTAAGCAATGTGCAGGGAAAAGTCAACATGGAGCACACTTTCTCATACCTAAGATTGTTCTTATCTCCACTTAGCTTTGTGATATGCGGAACTGACAACACAAGTAGTCAGAACTGTTACAGCCTTGTCATGACCCGTGTTTTGTTTAGTATTTAAACCAACACTGATATGAAGTTCCTCTCTATGGCACAAAGTCATAACAAGAGACAGGCTAAATCTTTTTATGAGCTACCGTGCTTTTTGTTACTGTACAGTATGTCTTGTCTCAATGTTTCAAAGCCTTGTAAAGGGGTGACTCCTGACAAGTGAGTACTACGCATTCTTACACACAAGTACTGGCCCAACACATCACTATTAAATGTCATTTATGCACATGGAATGCTGTGGGTGTTCCTGAATCAGGTCATTTGTAAACAAGTAAGAGTACATGAATGCAAATTCTAGCCTTAGGCATTTACATTTCAAATGGCTATTGGTTCAAATGTGGGAAGTAAAGCTTTTTCACACCATGTGGCAATGGAAACAAAGACCTCTTGTATAGTATTGCAGCCATACAAGGCAGTTCATTTTCTATTGGATAAAAAAAGATTTATTGCATGAATTCCAGCCAGTGTCTTACTTTTTATTATTATTATTATTGTTAATTATTTATTAGTTCTGAAAAGGTATAAAAAAGTTAAAGCTGGCACAATGGTTAGTTCAGTAATTCAGCTGTTCCTATTTCAGAGAAGAGAACTGCTCTAGCAATCCAAAAGTTGCTTCTGAACTGACTGAATTTCAGAAAGCATAGAGAGTGAAGAATACTTTGGAGAAGTGGTAAGTAATGCCTGGAGTTGATAGTTAGCAAATTCTCAAATTCAGCAACATTAGGGTTTGACTCAGGGAAGGAGGGATAGTTTAAACCTGATAAAGAACAATTTTTTGAAATTTGTCAACAAATATTTTTCTGTGTTTGTCAAATACTCAGTAGAGGAGATAAGATTGTAAATTCTGTGAAATACTGAAATCCAGATGGAGAAATACATCACCTTGTAAACACTCTAGTACTAACACTGCAGATATTGTTAAAAAAAAAAAAAAAAAAAAAAAAGACAAATTATAAATTATGTAACACTGTATCAATTCATTACTTAAGAGAACAGGTGTTTCTGAAAGCTGAGGTGTCTACAGTATCTGTGGTGGAGGAGAGCTCTAACTAAATAATTTGGTACCATAGGAATGCTCTGTGATGTATTGAAGTCATACCATACCAGACTCCAGCAATGGCACATTAATATTGGAACTATTTGATATTTTACACAAATAGTATGAGAAGCATTGACTTGCATGGTCTCATTTGCACAGGAATAGATCTGTTTTAACAACACTATTTGCAGGGTAAATAATACCTTCTGTTATTAATGAAATTTCTTAACACCTTTTTTAATCAGATAGTTGTCACTTACAAAAATCTAATACATAAATTGTTCCTGCTTTATATTTGATCTTTACATTGGATGTTGTAATTAATCAATCTTTTCAATAATCAGTTGTGGGTTTATTTTGTATGAGTATGTATGCACAATTTATAGTATCAGAGGAACACACTTCATTGAAGTACATGCTCTAGAGTAGTGACGGAAACACCCAGCTGGAAGAACAGCTTAAGTCCTTTCCCTTGCAAGGATGACTCCTTTTTTCTGCAAGGTGCAAGTGTTCAGCTGTAGAAAATTTTGGCTGTAAATTGCATGGAAAAAGGTAGCTGCAGTAACTCTAAAGCACACAAGCTAGGGGAAGGAGTGATATTCAAACTTTGCTCCTCAGTTTTCTTTTACTAGCATTTTAGGGTTGAATTAAAATAGTCTTCTGAATCACCCACTTATTTCCAGTAAAATCAATAGGGAACCTAAGTACTCAAGTTGGACAGGTGAGCAACTATGAAGAAAATTAACCCTATCCCAGCTGAAACTAGGACAACAATTTTGCCTTCCCAAATAAGAGATGAGGAAAGGAGAAAAAAGGACAGTCACTAAAAATAGATGTTTGCAAAGTGATATCTAATAGACATCATTCTACCATGATACAATGGGACTTACTGAATATATTTGGGTTATTTTTACACCAACATGCTTTCCAAAGCTTTGCAATTCACACTCTATTTCAGTGTTGTCTCTCTGAGTGCTTCTTTTTCCCATTTGTAAAAGAAATTAAACTATTCTGTGCTACACCTGAAAGAGACTTACTCTGAATGCAAATCCGTCCCCTTTGGTCCCTGAGAGGCTGTTATGGTTTATAATTACAGTAAATTTTTTCATCTCTAAGCTGCTTTTCTGATTTCCATATTTTCTCTGTGAATGTTACTACTACAGTGTTGACACGGACATAATCTTTTAACAGAGGTAATATATTTTGTGCTTGTGAGACAGATGTGGAAGTGGCGTATGCCCATCAAGAGGAATCTGTGTCACCAGAACCTTGTAAATTGCAGATGTTTGAATTCCTTGAAGCTTTGAAGCTTTCTTGTGTTGTGCCTGGTGTTCTTGAACGGGGTGCTTGGTGTCCTACTGTTAGCCCACAGCCATCTGAACAAGATGGTAAACAGGCCCCAGCTGGCCACCACCCCAAACATACTCAAAGACTCTCAAAACTGAACGACAGTTGCTCTATTCATGGTCCTTTACCCTTCTTAGTTGGGGGACAGGTGGGGATGTCTTAATATTTTTGGATTAAACTCAGCTTTTCTGAGGTCTTCATCTCCTTAGCAATTCTGTCGTGTAACATATCAAACACAGACCCTTCAATCAGAGTTTATCTGTGCTACTCCCTTTGCATATTTGCTCTTTGTGAACAGGACAGCTTTCTGATAGCTTTTGTTTTTCCTGACTTGTAGTTAGTCAACAAATGTCAAATGTTCAATTCAAACTCAAAATAAAACCTAGATTAGAGGGAGTTTATTCACACCTCTCAGAGTTCAGTTTGCCGTGTCAGCCATAATTGCTTCCTTTTTGTGAACTGTTAAGCCATCTTTGCCAAGGCTAACAAATTATAGGAGTTGGTTGGATTAAATATCCTGCTAATGAACTCAACCTATACTTTGCTAAATAAACTGCTGGACACTTAGGTAAGCAAATTGTAGTTCTGTAATGCTGAAACAGGTGTTTCAAGGCCTGACATAAATGAACTTTTCCTGATTTTTCAGTCACCTCCTGACTAACTGTACAAGTTGGGGAGCAGACGGATCTAATTTTCCATGACAGAGAATTAAAAATGAGTGAATATTTCTGGATCCACATCTTAAATAACTTCTCTGGCACAAGCAATATGAATAGAATGACAGAATACACTTTGCCCCCATCTGTTAAAACATTTCAGTGAATGGCCACTGACAGCAGCAGGTCAAACCCCAGACTTTCATTTTCTCAAGCTAAATATTGCTTAATTTCTTGCTTAATGTTCAATAGATTTTGTAAGACACTAAAGTCAGATCTTGTTTCTACTTGCTCGGATCCTGTGTCTCTTCCCTGCATGCAAGTCAATGAGAATCCAGAAGCAATATTGGTAAATCCATGAAGGATTTCCATGATTTATACTCTCTTTCCAGTCTAGATTTCTTACTTTCTGTGTCACATTGAATGTCTGTCACAGACAGGGTAACATTCCTTTCTATACAGTCAATTGGATCTGTTTAAAAAGTAGTGAAACTAGAGTTACCTAAAATACAGGAAGGATTGTTTGATCTGAACTCTTCCACAGATGGTGCACCATTGGTACTGTTGGCTTTCCAGACAAGCCAGAAGTATTATTAAAGTGTTTCAGAGACTGCCCAAAGAACAAGAAGATTCAGCCATATAAAAAAAATGTGGTGATGAAAAGGAGACATAAGTTATCTGTCCTTGCTAGTGGCGTAGCTGTGAGGTTGAGTGATTTCTCTTTAGACGCTTGTGAAACTGATAGTTTGTGTCTGAGTTTGTGCTGTTTCTGTTTCAGTGCTATGCCCCATATACTCTTCATCCTGTAAGCTCTTAAATTCCAGTTTGATGATGCTCTGTTGGTGCTGTCAGAAGTGCATCACCTATATTTCGTTAATTTAATTATCTGCCTTAAGTATGAAAAAATGCATGGTGTATGGGTGCTGTAGTAAGGAATTCTGACAGATTATTTTTGGTATGCTTGTTAAATGTGGCATGGGACAGGTGAAATGTCTGATAGTGAGACTAAGTGTATCTCTTATAAAGTGAAAAGCATTTGCCTCGAAATCGCTTTTTTTTTTTTTTTTTAAGAGTAATTTACCAGGGATTGATGAAGACCTTTTGCAGTGAAAGGAAAAATGTTGTGTTCAAGTTTTCAGTGCTGTCTGCTCTAGGAGATGGAGAGGGAAGATGGTAATTTTTGTGGGTTTAATGATTATAAGATCCCAGCACTTTTCTAGGTCCTCTTCCTTTAGGGCTCAGCCTGATTTCTTGTAAGCATCTGAAATAATGGCCTCGGTACTGTCAATGGTATTTCTTCTATCAGACATGATTTCTTCTGAGAAAATATCTTGTATGTGTGAAGGCTTGAGCACAATTCTGCTCCAACCTGCTGTTTCACTAAATTGACTGTTAGTCCCTGTGTATCATAGCTCACTTTAGACAGGAATCTAAAAGACACCTTGCATTCAAGACTAGATCTATCATTACCATTTATATTACCATTTTACCTTAAGCAAAGCAAGCAAATATCTTGAAATGTGCTGTCCTCAAGATGTTGACACAGAAGAACCCAGTAATCCATATTCCAGATGAACTGAACAGCTTGAAAAACTGCCCAAGATCATACAATGAAGCACAGTATAAATAACAGTTAATCCACCCTCCCTGAAACCCCAGAAATCAGTTTAGTTTCTTAAGAAGTGATAATTAAAATGTCTTTTAACACTATTAAAGTACACATCTTGACAATCAGGCAGGAACTTTCTTGCAAGAGCAGTAAATAAGTGGACCCTTCCTTTGCAAATGTGTTCATGCAATGGCCCAGCTAATGTAAGGGGGCAACATAATCATTAAAATCACATCAATTAAACTAAATGTCCTGGCTGCAACCCAGCCACACCCAGTTCCAGCTGACTATCTAAATTCTAAATTGCAGTTCCAGTGGGTCTGTTGCTCACATGCTAACAGAGAGAGGACATTCTCTCTGAAAATGAGAAGAGAAGAGCCGTCTTCTCTGAGAAGATCCTGATACCATATTTTTTTTCCTTTATGCTTTAGTTGTGGAAGGAACCGCTGCAAAGTTCATGTAGCCCTCTGAGTAGATGGCTTATGCATAGTTAACATGTATTTTTAGTTGCTTTTTATTGCATTCAATTTGGTGCAGCTGTGCCTTCATGAACAAAGGTTAGATTTTTGAATCGAGTAGCTAGACTTACAAGCTTTTAAAGTCCTTCATGGGTCAGATTTCTGATTATATTAAAAATAAACAAATAAATAAATAATAGTCTCAGCTGAATGCTGCCACAACTTTCCCTCTTTTCCTCCTCAGCTATTAACTAACAAGGTGACAGGATGGAGAACAAGCAACAAAGCAACGGTGAGATGAAAGAAAAAGTGCTGAAGAAAAAATTGGTAAGTGAATTCCTCAAATCTTCTGCCAATGTATGTGTTTGTCATTTGGGGAGTGCAGACAGAAAATAAACATGTGGAACCTATGTGAATGCTTGCAGGCACAGGCTCAGTTTCATATACACAGGAACGTTGCTCTTTCCCTTCTCCCTTTGGTACTGGGACAGCTAATAGTCTCACTGTGCATCTGCACCGCAGGCCTCCAATTTTTTCCCATGCTTCTCCTTATATGAATGTCTAGTTTTGAACGAGCCAATAAACTGTTTAGGCAAACCATTCCAGAATTAAGTGACTTTTGAATAGGTTGAAAACTTCCTTTTCTGGGAGGGACTTGGTCATTGAGGGCAATGGTAACACTCCAGAAGAGTTTGTGTGCCTTCACACAAAAAGTCTGGAAGGATGTATTCTGCAGAAAAAGAGCTTTGGTTTTGTCTCTGACACAAGAACCCTTGCATCTGTGTGTTCTTCTCCCTTTTCCCTCTCCACTCTAACTTGTAAGAGGTGAGCAAACTGACACTCGTCTCCATAGTAATATGGAGATTTGAAGGAAAGCTGCCAGGACTAAAATTTAAGGGGTGCAGAGAGTAGCATCATTAGTTTCTGTAACTCTTATTAATGGTGATTGTAAAATGTCAAAAAACATAAGCATGGTGAAGTGAGAAACTATGTCTGTATTAAGCACATGCAGCCATATTATTTGTATTTGAGTATCAACGGCTGTGAACTACTTGCATTGTATTATTTTAAATGAAATTAAATAAAACACAGGTGTCCGATTCTTCTCAAATGCACTCCACATATTTTAGAAGCTTGATTCTCCTAACCTGACTCTTTAAGTGCTTGTGACCATTCAAAGAGATTATAAATGATGTCTGGATCATCTATCTATGCTGATGTTTCTCAATCTGAACAGTAATTTTACATGTTAACGAGTAGCATCTGGATTTCTATTCAAAGGTTGCTTAGCTTGATGTGTGCCAAGGACACTTCAAAGTTTCTGCATCATGAACTGCTTTCAAACCTGCAGTGCTTTACGGCATTACTTATGTGTCTTTGAGGACTCTAAGGTAGTGGTGAGGTATGTAGCATGTCAGAAGTGGAAGCAGCAGAGATTTACACCAATATGAACTGCAGACGTCTGGGAATAGTTCCCAGATGCACTTAGTACTCATCTGAGACACATCCATTGCCAACTGGAAGGTGCAGTTTAACTCTTAGCAGTTCAAAATCCTCAGGCTTTACAAATAGGCACCTTCAAAACTAATAGCTGGAAGCTTTTATCTTCCTCGGGCAACATGTCTAATCACCACCTGCTGCACAGCAGCAGTGCCGTGTGTCAGATCTGAACCTCCTAAGGCTGTGTGAACGTCCTTGTGCCGTGTGGTTTTACATCTTAATTAGTTACAAGGCTTGCGGTAGCTTCACTTTCCAGCTTCGGTGACGAAGGGAAGCTCTTCCCCTCCTTTCTCCAGCGCCGTGTATACAGCAGGGCAGCCCAGATGGCACCGGGCAGACCCCACGCCGGGTTTAATTTGCTTAAGTTATGGACGTGCCCGCTTATAAACGGGCTCGGGCAGCTCCAGCCCCTCAGCCGCGCACTGCGGGCAGAGCAGTTCTGACCCCCGGCGGTCCCCGGAGCTCCAGGCTCGGCCCCCCCGGGTTCTCCCCCCTAGGGTCCCTCCTCCGGCTCTGCGCGGCTGCGGCCGCGCCCCCGCTGCGCGCTGCCCGGCGGAGATGCGCGGCCGCTGCGCGCCTACGGCATGGACCCAGCGGCGGCGCCCGAGGAGGACACGCTGGTGGCCCCGGCAGCGGGGAAGGGTCCCCGCCGGGCAGGGAAGGGCGTAAGTAGCGTTGAGAGGCGCGGAGGGCTCGCGCGTGTCCCGCAGCTTTGCAGGTGGAGCGGAGCCGGTGAGCGGCCGCTGGGGATCCGGCGTCACTCCGCTTTGCTTCCCCCAGAAGGGAGGAAGGGCTCAGGTTGCAGAGCCCGAGGCTTTTTCCCCGCTCGGAAAGTTGCTGCTGGTGTAGAGGAGAGGCCGGCGGGGTTAGGCTGAGCTAAAAATATAATGCGGCTGCCCCGGCCGGGACGCGGAGGACGGGAGGAGGGCAGCGGCTGGGGCCGCAGGGGACACCCCACGGGCTGGGGACACCCCACGGGTGGGAGAGAGGCAGGTGCCGGGGGCTGCTTTCCCACCAGCAAGGCGAGTTCACGGGCTAACCCCCCCCCCTCCCCCTCCCCCTCCCCGAATCAGCAAGTCCTAAGGGCAAGGAGAAAGGCGAGGAGGGAAGCCCAGGTGTTCCCCCTCCTGCCCGGCGGCGCAGGAAGGTATCGCAAGCTGTGGAGCGCGGTGCGGTGCCAGCACGCACCTGCCGGCAGCCACCCGGCTGGGCACGGCTGCTCTCAGCCTCCAGGACCGCTCCGGTGCTCGGCGCTTCCCTAAAACTGCCTGTCGGGAAGCCTACGACGCGAAAGGTGCGCAGAAGTCCTGGTTCAGCAGGCAGTCGGAACGGTACTTGTTGCAGAATCCTAAAAGTTTCTTCTGGACGTTTGTAGTTTCCAGCTTACAACCGTGATTAATCTATAGCCAACTAACCAGAATACAATAGCCCAAATTGTGCTTTGAAAACATAAATGCAAACCAATATGCGTTTAAAACAAAGGCAACCTAAGGTGCACAGCGTGCAAATATTATACTGCATGCTGGACAAAAGAGGTGTGTTGGTAAAAGCATTTTGGAACCTCTCGGAACACTGTGCCCTGGTAAGAGCAACAAAAGGACTTTCACAAACAAGCAGCTGACAAGAGGCTGGATGTCTTTGCTGGGATCTGACAGACAGCTTTCCTCACTGCACGTTTATTGCTCTGGTGACAGCAGCAACAGATGAGTGCACTCACGGTGTTAAACGACTACCTCTGAGGAGGTGCGGTTGCAGTCTTGTTTCACAGTCGTTGTAAACAGGTTGCTGAGTTTGTTGCTTTTTTTTTTTTTTTTTAATGTTTCCACAGGGTTAATATTTTTCTGAGCAACCATTTATTTTTTTTCTCCTCCCCTTCTTGCTTCATTACGCTTTCATCTCTTATCTGGTGTTGCTGAAACTTGAGCAAATATTTAAAATAGCGTGTGAGAAGACAGGTCATGGAGAAGTTGAAGTGCACGTTCCAAGAACGGTAAAACTTCAGGGGAAATCTGAGGCTTTGTGTGCTTTCTGCAGTAGACTACATACTTGAAAAATTCTTGGTACAGAAGTAGTCTCTAAACGCTGCTATTCACAACACTTGAAAATAAAGTGGATGTGAGGTTTTCTAATTTGACAGCACTTTTGTGATTTGTACTGTATTATTTTCCACTTAACCCTATGTACATATAATTTGCCTGTGCTGAAAGTTTCAAACATTCACTGGACTTTTTAATAAACACTAGGATATATGGTCCAAATCATCTTGTCTGCAGGGCTTTTCCCAGGGTTTTAATGCTACTGAAGCAGATGCCCTTAGCAATATTACATCAAGATTACCATACAGCACACATGAATGTGCACTTATCATTTGTGACCCCTTTGGGAGCAATCTGGTAGCTCTCCAGGAATATTCTATTCAGTGCCATTAGTTCAGGGTAGTAGTGATTCCTATAAGCATAGGAATGGTTGTTCATAGTAGAGAAATAACAGGCACCTAAGATGAGGTGTTATGAACACCTAAATAAAGCTTTATGCCAATGTTTCTACTTTTTTCTTATCAAAGTAATGGTACAAAGCTTTGTGTGTGTGTGGCAGGTTCATTTTAAGCAGCTGGCTAATAATAAGAAATTGTATTTGGCTTATTTAACAATCTCAACGGGATATATTCCTTACACGAGGCTTTCCTCCCCCCATATGCTTTCTTCTGACCTGACTGAAAATAGGGCAGTCAATGAACTGTGTAATCTCTTAAAAACTTACCACATCATGTGGAAGAAGTTAAAACATCTAAGCTGTCCCACAGGGCACATTTTAAGCCCTTGGGAAGTGCAGCTGTGTAGCATGACAGACCCCACGCACACCAAGCTGCCAAGTTGGGCACTCAGTCTCTGCTCCCAATGTGTGGATATCTCATCACTTCTCCATGATCCAAAGTGAGATTGCAGTGACATGGTGGCAATGCAAGCTCTGGCGCATGCCAACTGCCAAGCTGCATTCACTTTCCTTACCATGTTTGTCCTGGGGCTGGTAGAGCTCGTTCCTGTGTATCATCACCTCTGTTATGCTATGTGCTACCTACACAAAAGTAGCTTGTGCTTCAGATCTTCATTTTCCAAAGCAAACACAAGTCTTTGTGCAGTTGACAAACATGTATAGATTCATTAAGCTGTTGTGTCCGCTTGAAGGGATGTAGGGAAAGCTGTGTTTATTAGGCCTGCTTAATCAGGTGTTTCTCCTTTTGAAAAGATTCAGACTTCAGCAAGCAATCAGACTGGACATAAAACAATAGTCAATGATACCTGAAAATATGGATTCTTAGTGGAGTCCTTAAAAAACAAAACAAACAAACAAAAAAAACAACAGTTGGGATGGCAGGGGTGGAAGGAGGAAAGTCAGAAAGGGAAGTCAGAAAGGGAGAGTTTCTGGAGGAAGACAGCAGATGGCATCTCTGCCAGCATTTTTGTGTGGCAGCAAGTTGCTGCTGGAAACTTACATTTGGGTTATAAAATTTAGTTTATAGGCATCATTTCAATTTTTTGTCAAATTTTCACCAATGCTTCTGCTCACAGGAGCAGGTGGACATTGCTCCTAAGTTGGCTCTACCTAAAGCCCTGTTGTATCAAATGTATGCTACCACATGCTTCATTGTTTTAACTGTATGTTGCCAAAGAGTTTCCTTTGCTGAGTGTATGCCTCTGTAACATTTAGCTTTTTTGGTGTTGGGGACGGATGGGATGCTTGAAGCAAAATCCATGGGGTTGAAAGAAGTTTAAATGTTCACTTATGCCTTCGTAAATGTTAACTGAGATGCTGTCACTTCAAATTTACTGCTTCTAGGATTGCAGAAATAGAAAGTGTTTCAGGCCACATCTCCTTCTGTAGCAAGGAGATGTGCCTGCAGGAGCTATGCAAGACAGAGTGAGGAATGTTTAAAACCTGAGCTATTTCATGTATACTAACAATGGCTACGTTTTTTCATTGTTTTTCAGAATTGGTCTGGAAGTCTGATTGTAGCCTCTTTAACTGGTGCTTTTGGATCATCTTTTCTTTATGGTTACAATCTCTCTGTCGTGAATGCCCCTGCAGTGGTAAGTGACTGACAAAACTGTCATTTACTATCAGTAGAGGGCAGCCTTGTCCATCTAGTGTGTGCTCTTTAATATCTTGCTTTTGTAATCCTGCCAGTGTATTAAAAGAGGTAGAACTTTTGCTTGAAAAGTTTTCTGCTATCTGTGAAGTTTCCAACTAGGTTCAGTAGCTGTCAGGAAACTAAGTGCTCCTGTTGAGGTGAGTGGGTGCACAACATTTCTTTTTCATTCTCCCAAAGCCAGAATAATGCTAAATCTTTTTCCACACTTTTGTGTTATAAGGGATTTTTAATAGCCTGTCTTTCTGGCTAGTGACTATTTGGTAGTTACAGGTGCACATTCAACAAATCCTGTTCACATTATTCAGTTCTGGAGGTTGACATGGTATTTCATTACCACAGTACAGATAATGTAAATAATGTCTCTGGCTGCCTCTTAAATAATGGGCCTCTTCTGCATTTTGTGGTTATGCCTTGTTTGTTTCTGATTTTGGATCTGCTGTGTTGACCATCTGTTGACTGCAACATGTGGAATGTGTCTGATGAAAAGAGCATTGTAAAATCAGTGTACAGTATCTGAGGGATTTCATTAAAATATCAGCCATCACAAATGGAAATATGAATGTTTTGGTTTTATATTGGTGGTCTACAGCGCCCTTTAATTCAATCAAACATGGAAATAACCAATTCAGTGCAGTTGTAAGCAACACACACACACAAAAAATACGTAGTAAAATTTTTCAGCTAGCTGTCAAAAGTCCTTTATTTTTTATTTTTTTTTTTAGTTTGCAGTTTGTATTTGGTCTTTGGTCTTTGATAAACTGATAACCCAAAGGATTAGAAACAGACTCACCTTGTTTTAATTGTCCCTTGTAGCTTCTGTGAATTTTCTCGAAGTTCCTGGTACCTTCTGTACTGGTAACACAGGTTTAGACAGATTAGATGTTTATTCTAGCATGGCACGTCTGTGCATCACTTCAGCTTGCAATCTTCAGAAAATAAACATGACTTAACAGAATCGGTGGGGAGCTGAAATGCTGTGAACAATGGTATTGATTGTACTGACGATAGACATCTCTCCTGCACTGAGTCAGTACTGTCAAAGGAGCAGTGTGAATTATCTGACTTCAGAACTTTTAAGTGCCCTTTACAAAATGGACCATCTTGGTAATCAGAGCTCTTCTATCACTTTCTGCAGAAGTAAAAGAAAGAAAGGGCAATCATAAGTGCTGTCTGGCAACATTCAGAGGGTTAGATTAGAACCATGTAATAGATTGCAGTGGTCACCAGACAAGAGTAGAGGTGGGAAGGTTGAAGTTGCAATCATACCATGAAGAATGCTAAATTCCAGGCATTGTGGTTAGTAGCACTGTCAGGTGTGTCTATTTTTGCTTGAAATCTTTACTGTGGTTTTTGGACAGAAAGTTGGCACCATGTTGGTGGCTCTTGTTGATGAGCTTGATGATCTAGTGTTGACAGTTATGTATGAAGTCTGCCCTTTTCCAGTGTCGTATTGCTGTGTTCGGTTGAGAACATAGTGTCCTCCTTACTCATGCTAAGCCATATATCATGTAGGTCTAAAGAGTAGTCCTAGTTATACACCCTACTGAAAAGACATACATGGCTGTGTGGTTCAAGAGCAAAATACCAGTGTGGCAAAATACCAGAGAACTAGACGGTCCTCTCTCTAGCCCCAGAATCAGGCTCTGTCATCTATTTTCCTAGGACAGGACACCTCCCTGTCTTTGTCACACACTGTCCAGGGTGAAGAGGAGAATCTGTGCTCTGTTTTTAGCCATGGTGAGGAGAAATGAGCTGTACTAGTGCTGTGCTTCCTGCAGCACAAGAAAAGGAACCTTTGCCCTATCTGTTTTCCCCTTGTGTGGCCATGCATCACCAAATCAGTCTGCTATGAGGTGATCCTTTAGGAACACTGATGTGTGCTAATTGAGGAAAATATAAGGGAAACAGCTTTTACCTGTAGATAAGCAGTACTCTTAAAAGAGACTATATTTGGGTGCAGTATCTCCTAAAAGTTGTAAGCTTTGATTTTTAAACTTGGTAGGTCAAATAACTTGTTCTGGTCATATGCAGCTTACAGCTTGCATTGTAGTGAGCATCTCTGTGTAGGATGTTGGGTATCTTTTGCCTCTATTTGCTTCAGTACAATTCCTTTCAATGGCTAAAGTCCCTCAGTCTTAGAGAAGGCACTGTATGATGCTTCTGGAGGTTTTTAGAAAGTGCTTGATCACGACTGTTGACTAAAATATGGGATGTTTCCAGGAAACTGGATCTGAAATGTCAGCATGATTGCTGAACTGTGTAGGGGAAGTTCATTTAAGGCTGAAGATATGAACTGTATTTGTAAATCCTTGTGTACATTACCTTTGTGTACATTACCTGCTGAAGTTGTGCCAGCTCATCAAACCACGGGGGAATACCCCTGCAGTTCTCAGCTGGGAACTTTACCACAAATCATCTTGTAAGGTATGCTTGGTCCAACTTCCTTTTTGTTGCAAGGCAGAGATGTAATGCACCAGATCTGCTCAGAGCAGAGTTGTCTGTACTGACTAGTGCAGAGATGGGAAAAGATCAGTTCCCACTCAGTCCCCCACCTTTCTATGGGAAAGTGCAATGGCCAGTCACAGGTGCATTTTCCCCTGCACGTGGTGTTTGACCATGTGAGAAACCCAGCATTAGAAGTCTGCACTGACTTCTATGAAGAGCTATCAGAATTTATTAAAACATCTGGGAACATTCAGCAGTAGGAAAACTAAGATTTTAATTGTCTAAATGTTGAAGCTGCTTTTTTCCAAGTGGCATTTTTAAAATGCATTCCACGGACCACTTGTGAGCAAGGTCTTCAGAACAATGACGTGCTTTGTGCTCTGAGCAGGACGTGAAAACTCATGCTGGCAGCAACACCCTTTTTGCCTTCTTCCTGCTGGAAGCTGTGTTTCTGCATTCCTTTTAGAGCTGATACTGAGAAAGTGAGACTATTACAAAAGTATATAGCTGACTGTGACAGCCATTGGATAACTGTCACTAACTGTGAGTGGCCCTTGTAACTATTGGCAAATCATTTTTAATTCTCTTAAGGCTGTCTTTTCACTTCCCTTGCTCTAAGTATTTACAGTTAAAGAGACAAGAAAAATCACTCTATATATACTACCTGTCTTTCTCTTTCTCTCCCCTCAGCACCGGTGATGTCTCACTTTGAGTACTGAGTGAAATTTTGGGCTGGTGAAGACCCGTGGCTTGTTCAGCCCAGAGCAGAGCAAACTGAAGGGAGGCATCATAGTGGCCTGCAGTTCCCTCACAAGTGGAGTGAAGGGGCAGGCGCTGAGCTCGTAGAATCATAGAATATCCTGAGTTGGAAGGGACCCATAAGGGTCACTGAGTCTAACTCCTGGCCCCACAGAGGACCATCCAAAATCAGACCATGTGTCTGAGAGAGTTGTCCAAACACTTCTTGATCTATGGAAGGCTTGGTGCCACAACCTCTTCCCTTTTCTTCTCTCTGGTGACTAGCAACAGCACCTAAGGGAATGGCATGGAGCTGTGACAGGGGAGGGTCAGGCTGGGTGTTAGGAAAAGTGTCTTCACCCACTGAGAGGATAGTTGGGTATGGAACAGGCTCCCCAGGGCAGTGGTCATGGCATTGATCCTTCCAGAGTAGCTGATAACAATCACTTGTTGGAATGTTGTTGGAATGCTATCATTCCTTGCAGGCTTTGGTTAGGACCTAGAAAATTTATATACAGAGTTAGCATTATTCAGACAACTGATTGAAATCCCAAAGGAGCCTTTCCACAGAACTCAGAAGATTTATTGGATCTGATTTGTTTTGTGCTTTAGGTTTTCATTTCATGTGCAATACCTCAAACTTCTATGTGTTAATAGTTTCCCATTTGTTGGCAGTGGAAACCTAGACAAAGGTGATGTACATGTTGGCACATTTGTCTGTTATACTTGAATGCTGTAGCTTGTGCTTTCTTTTCATGAATATTTGCAGTTATTTCATGTGTCGTTATAAATAACAAAGCTGTGCTTAGAAAATTAGTTATAACACAAGGGGAAAATAATTTGCATACTATTTTTAGTCATTAGCATTAGCAAGAAATGTTAATAGTGTTCTAAAAATATTTTGTGTTAGTATTCATTACTATCAAATACAAATTTCAAATAAACAAGAAGATATCAGAATCTAAATATATACCGAGTACAGTAGAGAGAGGATTTATTACTTGATTTAGGGGCAGATTTATTTGGTATTTCACTGTGAAATTCTGTTAATTGTGAAATGGACCAAGAACCAGTTTGACTTTTTTTTTCTCTCAAGTTTTTTTTTTTTTTATGTCTGTTTGTATAGAAGCATATAAAATAAGATGGAAGAAATAAAATATCCCCTTCCTTTTAAAATTAAGTTACCATGGGAGAAAATTGTTTGTCTTCTCTATTCCTACTTAGCTGAAGATAGGAGAACCCAGATATCAGGTTTTCATTTTTTTTATGAGAAACCACTTGTCTGGCACATAGATTTATATCTGGATCATAGGTGTCTGATTTCATGTTTGATACATTTTTCAATACTGAAAAGAAATTGCTTATTTTGTTTAGCAGCCTGTACTTCATTCAAAAAGCAGTTTATGTAAATGTGAAGGGGAGAAGCTATAACTTATTTATAGAAGTGATTTGTGATTCTTAACAGTTCAAACAAAACTATCCCTTTTTGATACTATGGGCTTTTTTTTTTTTTTTCTTTTTTTTTTTTTCCCCATTAGTATGAAACCAACAGCTGTCAGCTCTTGCCTCTCTCTTCTAACAGTTATTTGTTTTGGCTGTGATTTTTTTGGGGGAGAAGAGTGTTATTTTTTTATTGCTTGACTTAATAGGTCCCTGATTTTTTATGGCTTCCAGGTGCTACACTATCACAATAAAGACATAAAAGTGGATGCAGCTTCCCTTCTTATCTCAATCCATAAAACCCCATTTTTTTTAGTTCACTCTATTTTTTTTTCCTAAACTTATGCTAAAGATTTTGCTATAGCATCACTCATTTTTACAATACTGCCCCTTCGGAAAAAAAAAAAAAAAAAAAAAGTAAAATGCACTTCATTTTGAGCAGATCCAAGCTCTGTAATTTAGGACTGAAATACAAAATAGAGATGATAAATGTTGTTTCATGGTGAGCACAGTGCAGACCAAAAGGATTCCTACTTATATAGCTTCTAAAGTACCATTAAAAATTTTCCAGGGAGTTTCATAAGCTAAATATGAATCAGAACAGGCCACCGAAGTAGTACAAATTCCAGGAGATAAATTGCTTCATAACTGGTCTCCATTCCTGGTTTTATTTTATAACTTAATTTTAATGTGACTTTCATGCAATATAACAGACAAATATCTTTTTGGTGTGAAGACAGAAAGCAGATTTCATGTGTTATACTCATTGGGGATTTAGAATTTGTTGCTAAAGTCAGAAAGTTTAAGTTGTTTTCCCAGGTGCTCATAAATACCATATAGTTGCCTACTCAGCTGAGCCAAATGTCTGTCTTATTATCTATATTTCTCTCCCTGTCACTGTAGTTCTGTGTTTGAAGTATGGTCTGGGACAAGATCCTAATGCCAGAGGTGGAGATCTGCTGACTTTTGGCCATTTGGCAGCCCCAAGAGGATGGCTTTTGGGCAGACATTTCATCATGGGTAGTGAGCCTGACGTGGGCACACTGGACCCACTACTTCACTACCCAAAACTGTCTGATACCCTTAGAGTATCACCATTTTGAACCTGTGAATAACTTATCTTCTGTATCTTTGAACAAGTATACAACAGATTTTGAAATCCTCCATGAAAGACTGTGATTCTCTGTGGTAGCTTAACACCTGGAGTATTTTCCATGTACATGCACAGATTTCTGAAATAAGCACAATGGCAGCAAGGCAAAAAAAGGGTCAATAAATGTGAAAACTACTGTAAGATACTACCTCAATTGTGATATGTGTGTAGAAATGAGTGGATAGTGTTAATTTAATTCCTCCCACTCCACACGCAAATGTGGCTCTTTTCCTTCTTCCCTTCCTCCCTTCCGTCCTTCCTTCCATTTCCCCCCTCCCCAAGGTTATTATCATTACAGATCCATGAAAAAGCAGTACAATTCTTGTTGATTCACCAGCAGTACGCAGTACTTAGCATTTAAGCATTTATATATATATATATGAATATATATATATATATATATATGTCATGATGTGTGCTAGAGTGCAGTTTTGTTTAGCTTGTCCAAAAAATGTTATGCTAGGGTGTGAAGTGATACCTTGTTTACCTCAGGTTAAGGGTATGTATATGAGCAGCCAGCGGAGCTCAGCTGATGTGCAGCACCATGCTATGTGTGGGTGGTATGATTATGTGCCTGAGCCCTTATCCCAGTAAGGCTAACACAAACTGTTGCTCATGTTGTACTGGCAACCTAAATTGTAACAT
Organism: Anas acuta; assembly: GCF_963932015.1. Classification (NCBI taxonomy): domain Eukaryota; kingdom Metazoa; phylum Chordata; class Aves; order Anseriformes; family Anatidae; genus Anas; species Anas acuta. The sequence goes on along the minus strand of NC_088982.1, from coordinate 13,605,786 downwards.
CCTTTCTTTAAAGAAGTTTCTCTTTTATAAGCTTCTTCTACATTCATGTCTACTGGTGTTTCCACCTTGTTTTAACTGGCATGTCATTGTATGCTGTGACTGGTTCAGTTAGTCTGTAGCACAGTTACATCTAGAGTTGCGTACCCTTTTTTTAGAGGAGGGCAATAGAAATGCAAAGGTGGTCCTTGCAAACAAGCTACTGTTGTTAATTCAATTTCTGTAAGTAGTGTTCTTAAAGGGTGGTTTTTACATGTATTATTGTTATGTATTTTCTTTCAGTACATCAAGAAGTTTTACAATGAAACTTGGGAAAGAAGATATGGCTTCTCAGTGGACGAAAGCACCCTGACTCTCCTCTGGTCTATAACTGTATCTATTTTTGCCATTGGTGGCCTTGTAGGTGCCATTATTGTTACCCCAATCGTGAAGTTCTTCGGACGGTAAGTGTATTGGAAACCTTCTGGTTTCTAAAGCAGTTGCCAACCTAACTTCTCTAGAAAGCTTTACTTGTATTTTTTTTTTTTTTTAAACTCTTTTTACCTTTACCAGAATGCAAATTAAAACGTCTTCAAATTATGAAAGCTTATATCTGAGAATTGTGAATTTCAAGAGTAAAATTAATACTCTTTTCTCTGGCCTTACTGTGCATTATTTAAATCACAGAAACCATCTGCTCTGAACTGACAGTGGGTTCAGATGTCAAGGACGTTGAATAGACAAGAGTGCAAAAGGAAAATACCATATAAAAGGAAGGATTTCAGAAAGGGTTGACAGCTTCTTGTTCTGCAAGCTTGCTGGGTATCTTACTCTACACAAATAAAATTATCAATTTGTCTCATTTACTACTTCTCAACCAGATTTGTTGTCTTGCAGTAATAAAAATCTTTTTTTTTTTTTTTTTTTTTTTTTATCCTTATTGTCAACTTAAAATATAGTTTGAAGAAATAGACTAGGGTGAAGTTCATGTTTATTTTTCCACATGCTTGTTGTCACCTTCCCTGTTCTATGCAATGCAGCATATGACCAAATCTTGACTATAACAAATACCAGTATTTTAGAAATGTTTTTACTGGTTTGTCTGCATTTTTGCAGTAGGTAGCAACTAGATACTTCTGTCAAATTTCAGTTTCATACCTTCTTCCAAAGACTTTTAAAAATGATTTTTAATTTCCCTGTTTGGAAGGGGCTAGATAAAAAGCCACTATAATATGCATATTTGTTTTTTTCTTAATTATAAATTCTATATCATTTGATAATCTCTGCTTGATTAAATCACCTAAGAAGGTCATCATAGAGTCTCAAACATAAGCAGTCCTCTCCATTATTTTCATTTTTTTGTATTCTACACTTGACTATTTCAATCATGCACTTCACATTGTGCTCTCCCAAGCCTGTTTGTCATCTCTCTCAACCCCTCTGCTTAGATTTTTTTTCTTAATTGTCACTATATTTTATCCCAACTCTTCCACATCCCATTTTACACCTCAAACAATAGTTACACATTCTTCCATTTTGCGCTTACTGCAAGTCACTGCTCTCTACTTTGTAAATCTATTATCCAATTTTATTAATGTATTCTATTCCATCAATTCACCATTCAATCATCATTTGAATTTTAATTCATAAATGTTTTTTGTAGTCACTTTTTTTTTTTTTAAAAGGTTTGCAATTTCTTTTTTCTATTCATCAATTTGGCTTTTACATACTTATTGAATATACGAAACTCTCCCTTAGTCAGACTGTTTAATTCCTGGAATTGTCACTAAGTCTGCTCTTTTTTAAATTAATGTAGTAAAAAACAAGTTCACAGAAGAATGATTTTTGGTGAAGAGTAGAATGGTTTTGTGTGAAAGTTTGTTAAAGTGGTGATTGATGTCAGTTGTAAGAATACTGCTTTGATGGGAGTAGATTGTATTTCCAGGGCAGAGCTTTAAAGCTTGGAAGCTCTGTCCCTGTTTATTATGTTTATCCCTGTCAAACCATGAAAATAGCTTTGTCATAGATATGGTATAAGAGTACTTGATTAGAGATAAGAAGGAATGGCATCTCTCAGAGACACTGGATAAAGACTGCTCATCAAATGTGGCTCTTGGTTTTGCTGTTCACGTTGCAGTGTGTTTGTCTGGTCTGGGAAACCAGACTGACATATCACTACAGTAACTGTAGAGCACATTATGAAATGTTGACAGAACAATTAAATATGCTGTTAAATTGTTTAAGTGTAAGTTAGAGAGCTGTGTGTATGATGAAGATGTGCTCCATTTATACTGACACAGAATAGTGTACTAATGGGGATCAAAAATATTAGTTGTAAATAATGTATGACTTTAAAAAGAGCACTCTTGATTCGTATTGCTGTAAGATTAATAACACAGTTTCCAGATTACCAGATTGCTAGGCACTACTTATTTCAAGAGAAGTTCAGGGCAAAATTTTCAAAGAGGGCCTTCATCCACATAAGCAGAAGTCCCGTGTTCAGATGTGGTTTTGACACTTTATAATTTAAATTCTCGTCTTTTAATGAAGAGTAGCTGCTGTTGCACATCCTAAACATCCTGAGAGATATGCTCAGTGAATTGCTTGAGACACTGCTGGGGAGGAATTTGCAAAAGAGGTGCAAGGCCTTACTTCTAGCCCAGTGAATTGTTTTGAGTCTGAAGCAATTAAAGGAATTTATCTGGATTATTTTAGTAATGCTACCATTTCTTTTATTCTCAAGTTATCTGCCATAGTTAAAATAGTGATCAGTATTTGTTCTGTTACTGGACTTGACAGTTCATTATTTAAAAACCTAGCTTCCTTACTATACTTTTTGTATAAGGTATCATATTTGCTTCCTAAGGTGAGCTTCTAGAGTCTTTATTGTACTGAGTCTTTATTATATTTTGAGGAAATAATAATTTTTTGATGAAACTTAAAAATTCTATCATTTTCCTAGTTTTGAGTTTTATGCAAACAGATCATTAATTCAAATCCCTAATTAAAACTGAAATTATTGCAGCTGTGGAGGTCATAGAGTCAGTAGGATTCTGTTCTGGCCTTTGTGGAACTATACAGTATCATAAGAGCAAATTACAACTTTGAAATCACAAGATAGATGTGATTTTGGAAAACAAAACAAAACAGTTCTAAGGAGGAGATACTCAAGATACTCAAAAATATCTGTGAAAAAAACTTTTTTTTTTTTTTTGTAAAAAATATCTATAAAAAAGAAAAGGGAAAATTATTTAAAGCTTAGCTCTGTTTGTGTCAAGTTGATGCGTAAATTGTCCAGCTCAACTGGGATGCTTATAGAAACTGTGATTTCTACTGAGCAAATTGCTCATCTCTTACAACTATTTCCAACTGAGCACAGAAGTGGAAATTATAGTCCTGCAGCAGAACAAATAGCCAACCTTAAGAGACAACCAATTTTTGGTAATAAGTTGCCATGCTTATTGTTTGGCTTAGGATATAGCTGCTTGTGAAAAACTGCTCTGTGCTCAAACAATCAAAAGTTTTTTGATTGCATCTTCCTTTTGGAATGCATAAATGTTTTATTTCTCTGGGCTAGAGAAAATCCTGAATTTGAGCAGAAGAAGGAACATTAATAGAAATATAATTCCCCATCCCCTCCTCCCCCTTCCCCAAACATATTTCCTTTTGCTCTCAACTGAAACAACCCAGGGGTCTTCACACAAAACAGTGACTGTCTGCATGCCTGTAAGTGCAGTATGTGTGGGGGGGTGTCCTCATACTTGGATCCAGGTTCCCTTTCCTAGCTCTGACACTGTTTTGAAATTTAGCTTTAGGTTGAGTCGACTCCACTCCCTATTCGCCTGTTTACAAAAATAGGGTTACTGATGTGCTCTATAACCTTCAGCAAGACTGAAATGAAATGTGCTATGTGAGAGCTAGGTATGATATTTATATTTCAGTGGGTTTCTTGTGCCATTTGACAATTGCTTGGTCAATCAGTTTGTGAAAATGATTAGGCTGACCAGTGCACCAGTATGTGACTTTTCTTCTGGTAGGTTAGTTTTGAAGTTTGTATGCTTACACTCTGTAAGTGTGGTAAGCACTTATATGATGATATTGGTTAGAGTTTCCCAAGGGAAAGTGTCTGCTACAGTACTCTGTGAAGTGTGGTATCATTACATCGTTTGTATTGAGTTATACAAGCAGGATATAAAAGGGTTGTTTTTTGTTTTTTTTTTTTTCATTTTTCTTTTTCCTATGCCCTGTGTCTAGGTTAACACAGTTCTGGCCTATGTGACCAGGAAAGCATGGCTAATTTATGATTGTAGCAATTCTGAATACAACATGACCTGATTGGAAGTAAAGAAAAGTAGCATGTGGAATCTGGAGGGTTTTTTTTGTTGTTGTTTGTTTGTTTTTTGAGAAGTGGTTATTTATGAGAAGTGGTTATTCCTGTTCATAGATGTGCTGGGCTGGTCCCAGCTGACAGCTGAGCACCCCACCCAGCTGCTCATCACTCCCCACTCCGCAAGCTAGACAGGATGTCGGAGAGAAACAGGAGGAACAGCAGGAGCAAGAAAACTCATGAGTCAAAAAAATAAGAAAGAGAAATCGCTTACAAATTACTGTCATGGTTGAAATAGACTCAGCTTGGGGAATTTAAATTATTGCCAGTTAGCATAAACATTTAATTACTGATCAGGTATTAGGAAAGAAAGAAGGTGAATATTGAAACACCTTTCCTCCTACGCCAGACTCCTCTACTCACCCTTGATAACCACAGGTTATACTGAGTCTCTTTGGTGAGGGGCCAGGTGGTAAAAGGGGTCAGGGTCGGTGCATAGCAGCTTCCCTCTGCCCATCCTTGCTTTTTTCATATTCTCCAGCATGCTTCATAGAATAAGTGGTTGTTGCCAACCTTTTCTAAAAGGATGTTATATTTTTCCGTTATTTTTTTTAAGTTGTAAAAGAAGAAAGTAACAACTCCAGATGAATGTATAGCACTTGTTTGACCTGACTTATTTCCATTTTTTGACATTATTTATTATCTTTAGCCCTCTATCCATTTGCCCTATCCATTTAGCCCTATATCCATTTGAAAACCCTATTTCAAATAGCAAAATCAGCACTTTTCTCTTGACAGCTATGTTATACAGACATGTACTTTAAATGTGCTGTATCTCTTTCTTTGTCTGATCTCAAGCAATCTCATTCAAACAGTGTTCAAGCAGTTTTTTAATTAAAAAAAAAAAAAAAAAAGGAAAGTTAAAACATAAATATTCAATATACTTACTATTAAAAATATATTAATTGTTGTAACTAGTTGGATCATTTGTTCAATGGCTGGGATATTTCCATTTGGTGGCTATGTGTTGAACTCAAGAAGAATGTGCAACATGGACCACTGTGTTGGTTTGTTACTCATTCTGGAAAAAAAAAAAAAGGAGGGGGGTAGACAGCCCTTCTGATCATTCCTGTTATTTTACATGGAAGTGGAAACATAGAGAAGGTGAAAATCCATTGAAAATACTTTAAAAATTTAATACCACTTTAGTTCTTTAATAAAATTGGTGTGTTGTCAGCCTACATAATTTACTGTCAAAGTTAATGGATTCCTCATAATTAACATAATCAGTGATGTTTGTCTGCCGGTACATTTTGTTATCAAATCAGTTGTTTCCTTCATATGTTGTTTGAATGGAGCTTGATGCTTCAGCATTGAGTTGTAATTCAAGAGCAAAATCAAAACTGTTCTTAATTAAGTGACTGAAAACCTGGTAAATACAAAGCTCTGTTGCTTTACCACATATAGCTGAGTGAGGTGACTAATAGATGGAAAATATAAGGTTAGATAATTTTCTTGCCACATTATTGTGAAAACAATTATGTTTTGTCCTGTGTTATATCATAAGCAATGCTAATGTGATGTAGTGTAGAGAGGCCACCACATCTTCATTAGATATTGCAAGCGATGGCTGTGATTCTGCCGGGGAATTTCAAGAAGTTTTTTCAGTCACTTGTAGGGCTGAACCTGAAGTTAATGGTTCTCCAGTCATTCACCTAGAGGCTGTAGTTTAGCAAAAAGCCACTTGTGGGGAGACAACAAGATGTGTATAAGGTAGCAGTGATTTTCTGAGTTTTAGGTGGGTTTTCTATTTAATCTTTCAATGGAAGATAGTTGCATCAGAGCTATTGATCTTACATCTTTACCCAGGCTTCTTGCATAAGTTCAGAGAAATAGTATGTCTGTGTTTGAATTTGACAGTCAAAGGACCATGAAATCATACATATTATTTCTTTTATAAAGTATTTCCTTCTGGAGAAGTTATGAGACTTATGAGTCACTGTTGAATTAATGAGTACTCAAATTTGAGCAGAAGGTTCTGTAAGATGAGAACTGTAAGATATACTGCTGTTGGCATAATATGAATGGGAAATGGAGATGTTCTGAAATTTAAAAAATATATTTTCATGTCTTTCTGTGTATGTGTTTTTTTTCTTTAACAAAGGAATATTTTTTCATAAAAAAAAAAAAAAGAGCTTTGAAAAAAAATCAAATTGACTCTTATACAATGAAACAATTCAAAAATTGGAAAAAGTTGAAATTATAAATCAATATTTTGGTTAATTTCAACATTTTTGGAAAGAGGTTGATTTTTATTGCCATGTGTCCCTTTCCCCCACCCCCACTTCAAGTGTGTTTTCTTAAAATTACAAGTAGTAATTTTCTTCCATGTATCTATTTAATGTCATGGGTTTTGGGTTTATGGATGCTATGGATGGATTATAATGACATAAATAATGTCAGTGCTTAGAAGTTCTTAAAATGGTAAAAACAATATGTGGAATAAAAATGGCTATAGTTACGTTAGCTTATTACTATTTGAAGTACATTTGCTGGTTCCTACATACATTCATTTACTCAGAATATGTTTGTTTCTATTCATATAGAGAGTCTCAGGCATGGCTCTCAGGTTCTTAGGATGTGTAGGATTGCTAATTGCCATGCCTTCAAAATACAGCTCTTTTGTTGACTATGATATTTTTTATTTTAAAGCCGTGGTATAGGTTTGGAACTGTATCCATTTAGGTATAGCATTGTGCTATGCTTTGGAACTCTATACAACATTTACAAGGCACAGTTTGTTAAGCACTTTTGGAGTTTATTTATGAATATATAAGAATTATAGCCTAATGTGCTTGGAATATGATGAGATTTATCTGTTATGGTGCTGGTACCTACATAAAGTATCTTCTCCTTTTAGGAAGTGTACACTGCTGCTCAATAATGTATTTGCAGTGACAGCCGCATTGCTGATGTCACTCTCTTTGTTGGCGGGATCGTTTGAAATGCTCATATTGGGCCGCATTATAATGGGTGTCGATGCAGGTAAGCTATTATCATGCTGTACATACCTGTAATACTTGCATTACACATAAGCATTCCCTCCCCCAGCCTCTGGTGTCCACCCTAATTCTTTCCCCTTTACTTTATCAGCTCCTATAGAATATGCAATGAAAATCATTTCATTGATTAGGAGGATGTAGTCTATTTATTAAAGCTTCTTGCTCTTGTGTGTTTGGAAGTTGTTTAATCCAATGCTAATAGTGGTAGGATTAAATAGGACATTTGGAACATCATCATTCACTCCTAGCAACATTGTCTTCCCAAATTAAAAGTAAATCATGGAAGCACCTCTGCACCAGAGTAGTCTTGCACCTGGTAGTGAAGTTCTCAGCAGCTTTACAGATTTCTAAATGGTTAGAAGTACTAACCTAATATGGAGACAGACTTGATGGAATAAGGTGGTTTTATCCTCTCTGTATTTCATTGCTTAACATGAAGTTAAGCAATGGAAAGTTTTGGCTTTTGCAACACTGAGCATTTCTGGCAAACTTTGGCTATCTTGTCTATAAGTACAAACTACAGTTCTTTGAAAGTAGATGTGTATTTCACTTGCAATATGCAGTTTATGGGGAATTTTGGTGCTAGCTGCCAATTTTTGTCTCAGACCATCAGCAGATGATCAAATGTTTGGAGCTTTGTCAGTATGGTCAGTGAGCTAACCATGGTCATGAATTTGTTTATTCCTGGTTTTGAGCAGCATTCTTGCCCCTATTTTATGCCTGCTGTCAAAAGTTTGCTGTAGTTATAAGCCTGTATTTGGAGGAAAATCTGCTAATACTTTTCACAGTGAAAATGTTTCATTTGGCACTGTCTGCTCTCTGTGTCTGATATGTTGTTTTTTCTTCCTTACCTGCACCAGTGCAAACTTCATTTTGCTTCCTTTGGGGTGAACAAATTAAAAACAACAATGAAAAATCTATTATCTTGGTGATTCTCATCTCAGTAACCTTTGCTGCTTCTCTTCAGATAGCAGCCAACACACATCACTGTAGATGTGTAACAGAGATAATCAATCCCATGGCTGTTAAATAGTGCAAAAGTAATTAGGGATGCAGACAAGGTAATTCATATTGTCTGTGGATGTAATTCTGTTATTTGAAAATTTTTATGCCACTTGTGTGAGCAGATTAATACTCAGACTCCTTTCAATAGCTGTTCATTTTGTACTTGGTGTAAGCAGAAGGTGTTATGACTTAGTTTATGTTTGTCTGTTTTTTCCACCTTTCTTTTGCAGGCATTTCTCTGAGTGCCCTTCCCATGTATTTGAGTGAAATATCTCCTAAGGAAATCCGTGGTTCATTGGGTCAGGTCACAGCAATTTTCATCTGTGTTGGTGTTTTCACTGGGCAAGTTTTGGGGCTGCCAGAGATATTTGGGAAAGTAAGTATGCAACAGACATTTTCTGTGAAAGAACACAAGCATGTTTAAAGAGCAGTATTTTGGTATTTTGACAGAATTCCTTATGAAAATGGGGAGCAGAACCATTGCTTTTTTTGTTTTGAAGCACTTAAAAATGGTTTCTTCCATATCATTTAAAAGACTGTGTGTGAGTTTGGTAGATGTTGCAACCGGTTTTAACAGCTTGAGTGGATTGTGTGTGCATATGCATGTTTTCCCATCCCATCCCATCCCCTTTCTTTATATACATTTATTCATGCTGTTTTCCTGTTTCTCTGATTGCCATGGAAATGCTTAGGAATTTTTGTATATTTTATTTATAAGTTTTCAAAGTGAGATAGAATAGAAAAAGTCTTGTTTTGAGTTTGTACAAGAAGCTGACTCTTGCCCAATAATTATAGTGCTTTTTGTCATGCACTCGCAGGTGCAAGAGCAGAGTTAGTGTATACCTTTATGTAAAGAGAATATCTGTTTAAGGATATCTGTAGGAGGTTATCTTGCTCCCATAGGCTGAGATTAACTTGGTGGCCACTGGATGTCATCATTACTCTGAACAAATGAAGTCGAGGTTTATTCAGGCTAGCACTTGGAAATACTTTTCAACCAGAGATGAGTCTTCAAGGCAGTGCGGAGGAAGTGTCTGCAGCAATCCTCTTGCAGTGAAACTTGTACTAGGAATCCCTTCTGACAGCCAGCAAAAGTAGTAAACAGCTGAAAAGTGAGGAGAGCTTGTCCTCCCATGTCCATCTAAATTCAACTCCTTGTAAATACATGATAGCATCTTCCCTGACACTTTTATTTTTGTATGACCAGCTCTCTTTTTCTATCTTTTTATCCTTGGGCTTACTTACCTAAGGTTCTATGATTCTACGATCTTGTTAAGCTCTCCTGAAGGCAAATGTTTTGGTTCAACTTACCCTTTAGTTGAAGAACAGATTACTTCCCTCTCTCCCCTTTTAAGGCAGCAGATCTTAGGTAAAAACTTAAAATGGCTTTCACTTCATTGCATGGCTTCTGTAATGTCCCTTCTCTTGCTTTGAAAGCTAGTGCATTACAAAAGAGTGTATTAAATGTCAAGGAGCTGATTCAACTGCTTAGGATATATGTCATCTCTTAAACAGTAGATTTTTTTTTTTCTAAGCATGCACATGCTTTTAAAGGTGAGGTGTCATGTGAAAATTCTTATTTTCCTGCCAGGTCTCTGGGTTATTTTGAAAAGGATATACTTATTCCTTAGTTTCATACCACTCTTGTTCTTTTTGTTTCTGTTCTCCCCTTTCCTCTGTCTTAATTTTTGTCACTCCCAAATCATGCAGATTACAATTCTGCTTCTACAAACTGCTTTAGTATTCTGTTAGTAAATACTACACCATTAAAGTTAGACATTACTTTATATAAGAAGAAATATACTTTATCTGTGGAATTATTCATTTTCAAGATGAGTAATATCAGTATGTAAAAGGAGCACAATTTTGGCTGGCGTGAATTAGCATAGTTCCAATGAAATTATTGGAGTTGGCCTGATTTTTCCGGTTGGGTATGTGGGTGTATTTTCTTTCTAATGCATTAATAAAATTTAGCACCGAGGGAAAACCTCAGGCTGTTTGAAATGTTATTACCTAGTGCAGTCTTAGCCCTCTTTGAAAGCTTTATCAAGATTTCGTTTGGTTTCAGTCAAGCCAGGATTTTTTTCCATAGCTTTGTGTGGTGTTCCCCATGATATCAGTGGGAGTTTTACACAAGGAACAAACCGTTGCCAGAGGAAATTGCTGCAGAGGGTACATCTGAGGAGTTCACTTCTGTTGAAATTGGAAAGAACCAAAGATGGTGTCCTCTTTGAGTTCTTTGGTTCTTGCAAGACTCTCCTCCTCCCCTTCTCAGCAAACATCTTGCTGTGATTCTGTGAAATTTCAGTTACTGTGTTTGATCATGTTTGAAAGTACATTCAAGACATTTGCTGACTACCTTCTAGATGTCAGCTTCTCACTGATTAATGTTGTGGCTTCTATAATGATGTGAAAGCTTATCAAATTGCTCCCGGAATACCTATTTTGTTCTCCATTTTCTTCTGTTGGAGAAACCTTTGATGCACTTGAAGTGAGGATAGTATTCCAGATCCACAGCCACCATATTTCAGAGATGGTTTCACATTCATGGTATCTTCTTAATGATTTCACTTGTAACTGAAAAGCAAACACTTCCTTTCCTCAGAATTCTGAGGCAGTCTCCATTACAACTTAAGCCAAGGCTGTAACATGATGTTCTGTGATATAATTCTACATTTGAATGGCAAGCTCCAATCTGTGGGAGCTTGTCACCAGTGATCAGCATTCTGTGCCACTGATTGCACTAGTATTTGGAAAAAACAGCTTTGATAAGTCCGTCTAGCAATGACCAAATTTTAATTATCATGGCTTAAAGCCTCACATGGAATAGTTTTCATTGCTCTGTGGTTGGTCACTTTTTTTCTTTCAGAGTTGGTTGTAAATAATGGTAATGTGGATAATGTAAATAAGTTGCAAATATTCATCTTCCGTCATGATTTCATGAAAATTTTCTCCTGAGGTCTGTCATGTATTACTTCTAACTTAAGCTAATTGAAAGGTTATTAATCATAGTATTTAAGCTGTGATACTTTTGAAGAAAGGAGGAACAAAGACCAAGTTGGTCATCGTGCTGGAAGAGACTGTTTGGAACAGGAAGGAACATGGGGAGAGAACTTTGCTTGCTTGGCTGAGGAAATAGAGGGAAGGGAAAAGATTTGACTGCACCTTGTTAATGCAGAAGGAAGAACTAAAGAGGGAAGAGCTGCTTAATCTGAAGGACAGTATTGCTACAAGAACTGTTTATAAATGCTCTGTGAATAATTGCATGCTGAAATTCAGCAGTGATGTTTGGAACAGACTTCTGGCTGAAGTAGCTTGAGCAGAAAATTTAACTTTTAAATTGGAACTTGATGCATTTATCTGGATTATACGAGGTTGTTGCCTTCAGTGGTTCTGTAGAAGTCTTTCTACAGAAAAGGAAAGCATTTACATAGACTTTGGGGCATAGCCTTACAAGTCTTTATTAACAACCTGTTTGGTAGCTTCCTCATTTGTCGAATGCAACAGTGTTCCTTTAAATGTGGAAATGTGATTAAAAATAGCTCTGAAGCTCTGAGTATTACTTGAGGCAATTCAGAACATGCTTACTTCTTTTTGTGTCAAGTAGGTTAAGCAGCCCCAAAGTGATTTTTAGTAGTCTTTTATTTATAAAGCCTCACACAGGTGAAGCAGGAGGCGTGTGCACAGACCAAGATTTGATGCTGGGGGGCAGTGGTCAGGTTTCAGTTCTTTGGCTATGTTATTGCACTGCATGAATGCAAACCTGACAGTTTCAGGGCTCATGCAGAAAATATGTGAAGCACTGAAGTGAAAGAGCAGGAGAGCAAGTGCTCCTCCTCCTCGCCCCCCCAATCTCAGAGTCCAGTTCCCTACTTCCTAGACTAATTATGTCATAATTTCTTCTTCAGAAAAATTACCAATGTTTGTCTTAAAGGTGGTTGCTTGTTTCCTATCATTACAGCCTTCCCAAGCTTTCTACTGGAAGTGTTGATGGTTGAGAATCTAATTTAATTCTTTTATCTTTTTGTGGCTAATTCTGTCAATTTATCCTCATTTTCTTTTGGTCTTTTTGTCACTCTGACTTTTTCACCACCTACTGAAGTGTGCTCACTTTATCCTCATCACATTACTTGTGATTTTTGTGTTTATAGAATATTCTGAGTTGGAAGTGACCCACAAGGATCAACAAGTCCAGCTCATGGCTCTGTGCAGGACCACCCCAAAATCAGACCCTGTGTCTGACAGCATTGTCCAAACACTTCTTGAGCTGTGGCAGGCTCTGTGCCATGACCACTGCCCTGGGGAGCCTGTTCCAGTGCCCGACCACCCTCTGGCTGTAGAACCTTTCCCTAACCCCCAGCCTGACCCTCCCCTGTCCCAGCTCCATGCTGTGCCCTCGGGTCCTGTCGCTGTCCCCAGAGCAGAGCTCAGCGCCTGTTCCTCTGCTCCCTGCTCCCCTCGTGAGGGAACTGCAGACCACCATGAGGCCTCCCCTCAGCCTGCTCTGCTTTGGGCTGAACAAACCAAGGGATATCAGCCACTCCTCATAGGTCTTCCCCTTTGGAGCCTTCACCATCTTTGTAGCCCTCCTTTGCACACTCTCTAATAGTTTTATATCCTTAAGGTTAGTTTCAGGTTAGATCATATCTTCTAGTAAAACAGTCTCTGTAATCTCCTTCTTATCCTAGGTGTCTTCCTCTATATCAATTCTGGTTTTAAATTTAAACCCAAGCAAACAGTTACAGAGATAACTCAGATGAGATGAAATTACACTTTTTTTTTTTTTTTAAATCTAAATACTCCTTATTTCCTGATTCTTCTGGAAATGTTTTGGTTGAAATATTCTAGAAATACATCTTTTTCTGCATCGTACCATATGGACAAGAACTTGCTAAACACTACTACATCCAATTTTTAAATTATAGTATAAAAGAACAGATGCAAGAAATATAATAATGATTCTAAAACTTGAATACAGCCATTCTTTTGGTTTCTGAATATATAGGCTTTTATTCTATTTGTCTCCAAAGGTACTAATTTTAGAGTACTGAGTCTGAAGAATGTGTTCCTTTAGTGTGCAATGTTTACTAAGAGTGATTATTCCAAAGCAGAAAAGCTGCAATCATGACACTGGTCCTCTGCTGCTGTGCTTTGACATTATTTCCCCTATCTTAATTCCCTCCCATTCACCCAAATCCCAACAACTCTTTTCATTAAAGGTTCTGATTCTGACACATCTTAACCTACGGGAATCCATATCTACTATGTTTCTGTTGAGGGTCGGGGAATTATGCTATGGTAAAGCTGGCTGGTGATCAGAACACAGAGCACAGCTACTTTATATGCTGGTGACCTGCTTCTCTCCACAATCCTGACCGCTGTGAATAGCATGTTTGTTTTCATTTGCTAGTATCTTGTTCTAGCCTTCTCTAGTCCACAGCCATTTATTCTTCAGGAAGCCCTGGCAACTGTAGATGACAACTTGATTCTGTCCCTCAGGAATTGAATCATGTTACCTGCCATAAGGTGGGCACTGAATTACTGCTGCTGGCTACAAGATTATTTCATTTGGGGCATTTTTGGTTGTATAGCATGTGCAGCTTTCTGCATATTTAACTGAAGGAGAAAATAGATATTTATGATAAAGAAAAAGTATTTCAGACCTGTCACTTTATAAAAACACTGCCCTTCGGGTGTTTTTGCTTTCTCTTTCTTTATGTGATTCTGCAACTAAATAAGCCAGAGCATTTTTTCTGACGGATTGTTCCCTACAGATCCTTTGCCAGTGCATTGTCAACTTTAGTTCTGAAAGTTCAAATTTACTTTTACGATCTCAGGGGAATATTCCATGGCCTTAATTCTGGCATATTCTGGGTATTCTCAAATGGTATCTCTCTGTAAGTAACTCATCTGTTTCTTCCTGCATGTAAGCTTGTGTCCCACTCCAAAGGTTTTTCTTAGTTTGGTAACATTTTAAAAATGTTTTAGACTATCAAGCTGATTTTTGTCTATTGCTTCAGCTTGTTTAATGAAGGTGGGCTTTAATCTTTCCTTTAATGATGGAAGATATAGTTTATGAATATATTTGCTGTAGTTACTCATTTCATATTTTTTATGCATTGACCCTCGGTATCTTTTCCATTTTTGTACAGATATGAGAAAGGGTAAAAATATTTCAGTGTGTGTGTATTCAGGACAGGTTAAACTGAAACTGCTGCATGTTGCCATTTTTTCCTCAGACTTTGCCATTCAGAGCCCTATTTCCTGTGGTGTGTAATGTTTTGCTAAGGTATAGTTGTTTCTCCAGCAATTTCCCCTAGTGGCTGCCTGGCTCTGGCTGCTGTTCAGACCAGAATGTCTGTCTGCCATGGGTAGGCCAATGAAAAAATAGATTTTGTTTACTTCAGGAGTCCTATTTTCTATACTTCAAGTCTTTTTATGTCATACTTGTCTAGCTAGATTGCACTGTTTCATGGTGAGTAGCATGTCATCCTAGAAGTCTTGCTGTGCTTATCTCCAAAGGCCTATTAGGGCAACACTTTCTGAACAATACCTATTGCTGCAAATGGAAAAACTGCTGAAAGTGTGGTAAAATTCATGATGTGTCCATCTCTTGAATGATACAGGTAGTTTTAGTCACCCTATTTTAACAAGAACAATACAAGGTACAGGTACAGGACAGAGCAGCAGTGATCAGAGGCAGGAAGGGCTTCCTGAAGAGAAAAGACTTGTTTAAGGTTTGATGGCTCTTATGGGTAACCCCATGTGGAGTAAACAGATTTAAAAGAAAGAAAAAAAAAAGTATCTGAGAGAAGACCCAAGACTTTTCTTCTGAATACATCTTGAAGTGATACACTGCATTTTTTTTTAGATTTTTCTCTGCCTCTTCTAAATACATTCAGAATTTGCTATTGCTACAATTTACTAACTCTTTATTAGTTAGATGTTGTCTTTTGTCATTGAAACAACATGAATTGTAGTTTATATTCTACTTTTTGAGGAATTTGAACAACTTTAACGCTGTCTAGCAATTACCTGTTTATACAAAAGGAATTGGAAATAAGTCTGCAACATATGATGATACTAGGCAAAATCCTCCCACAGCTCTTTTTTTTGTAATAGCAGAAAAAAAAAATGTTGTTGATGTAAATATCAATTTTTATGGCAAAAAGAACTAAATTTGGTAAAGGACTAATGAACTTAATCTATACTGTAGCTGTACTTCATGCTAGTAAGGCTAGTAAGAAAATATAACTGTGATGAACCCCTTTCAAATTAGTTCTTTCAAATGGAATAGTGATTTATTTATTTATTTTTAAATCGAACTCTAAGAACTTCTGCAGATTCCTTGTCAAACTATAATTTTCTTTACAAAGACTCTTGAAAATGGCATATTTGAAGTGATAGATTGTTGCGTACTTAGGAAAGTTTATATAGAAATCTTTCACAATGCTTTACTAAGTTCTTTCAAAAGTATTCCTTCACTTGCACTAAAATAGACAGTGATGAAATAAGCAGTTTTATAGACTGTTTAGTTGAAATCTGTTCCAAAAACTAAGCTTTGACTTTACTTGTCAAAGCTTCATTATTTTTAGTGTTGTTTTTTTTTTTTTTTTTTTTTTTCCTTCCTTGTTTCTCTTTTTCTTTTTAACTGATCCTTCTTCTCAAGACTCTTGACTGACATCCAAGGACTCCTTAAAAACTGTCTGTATATTACAACTGAGAAAAAGCAATTCAGAATTGCTCTGGGGACCCACAGACTGTAGAGGGACACCAATGACCAAATGTCTGCCTGAGATGCTCTTTAAATGAATCTTACTCACTAGCATTATAATACAAAATAAGAATCAATCAGTCCTCCTCATATTTTTCTGTGACCTCTTTTATTCTATAAATCTATTTTCCCCTTGAACCATGAGAGTGACTATGGCTAAAGGTATTTATCTTTCAAGGTATAACTGAGAATTTATATCAGAATATAGACCCAAGAGCTCTTGTGGAAGAAAGAGATAGAGGAGAACTTACACAGGCAAACACTTGCCACTGTGTGAAGCATCTTGGAAATGAAAGCTAAACGCTCTTTACATAATACGAGAACAAGGTTTTGTTGCTTCCATTAGAGTAGGACATACACTAGTTTCCCAGAATCACTCTATTTCCCAGAATGTCATATTTGTAATGAATACACATATCTCTCTGTTTAGAACAGAGAAGTATAACACCTTCATTATGTGTAGTCATATTCCAGAAATACAATAGAATCACAGAATTGTCTAGATTGGAAGAGACCTCCAGATCATCGAGACCAACCTCTGATCTAACACTAACAATTCCTCCACTAAACCATATCACTAAGCTCTACATCTAAACATCTTTTAAAGACCTCCAGGGATGGTGACTCCACCACTTCCCTGGGCAGCCCATTCCAATGCCTATCAACCCTCTTGGTAGAGAAGTTCTTCCTAATATCCAACTTAAAACACCCCTGACACAACTTTAGCCCATTCCCCCTTGTCCTGTCACCAGGCACATGGGAGAATAGACCAACCCCCACCTCACTACAGCCTCCTTTAATGTATTTATAGAGAGTGATAAGGTCACCCCTGAGCCTTCTTTTCTCCAGGCTGAACAAGCCCAGCTCCCTCAACCACTCCTCGCAGGACTTGTTCTCCAGACCCCTCACCAGCTTCGTCGCCCTTCTTTGGACTCACTTGAGCACCTCAATGTCCTTCTTGTAGCGAGGGGTTCCAACAAAGTAGAACACAGGCTAGTTGGAGGCCATTAAGTGTACCCCAGGGATCAACCTGACTAACATGTTCATTATTGATCTGGATGATGAGGAGGAATGCACCCTTAGCAGGGTTGTTGATGACACAAAACTGGGAGTAATAGATGTTATTGCCCATTGGTTGTCCTTCTATCCAGAGAGACATGAACAGGCTGGAGAAATGGACAGAGAGGAACTTCACTGAAGTTCAACAAGGGGAAGTGCAAAGTCTTGCACCTGGGAAGGAACAACCAGTACATGCTGGGGGTCACCCAGCTGGAGAGCAGCTTGGCAGAGAAGGACCTGGTGGGCACCAAGTTGAACATGAGCCAGCAATGTGACATTGTCACAAAGAAGGCTAATGGCAGATTGACCTGCATTAAGAGGAATGTTGGCAGCAGGTCAAGAGAGGTGATCCTTTCCTTCTGCTCAGCATAGGTGAGGCATAACCTGGAGCACTGTGTCCAGTTCTGGGCTCCCCAGTACAAGAGAGACATAGATGTACTGTAGAGATACCAGTGAGGGGAGATGAAGATGAGGAAGGAACTCAAGTGCTGCATACAGGTTGGGGCTCCCAGCAAAAGAAGGATGTTGACCTGTTAGAGCAAGTCCAGAGGAGGGCCACCAAGATGATCAGAGGGTTGGAGCAGGTCTCTCCTATGAAGAGAGTCAGAGAGCTGGGGTGGTTCAGCCTGGAGAAGGGAAGGCTCTGGGGACACCTCATTGTGGTCTTTTTGTACTTGAAGTGGCTTATAAAAAGGATGGAAACCAATTTTTTGGTCAGGAAGATAATGACAGTACAAAGGGTAATGGTTTTAAACTAAAAGAAGGTAGAATTAGGTTAGACATTAGGAAGAAATTCTTTAATATGAGGGCAACGAGGCACTGGAATAGGTTGCTCAGAGAAGCTGTGGATACCCCATTCCTGGAGGTGCTCAAGGCCAGATTGCATGGGGCTTTGAGGAACCTGGTCTAGTGGAAGGTGTCCATCATGCAGGAGGGTTGGAACTATATGATCTTTAAAGGTCCCTTCCAACCCAAACCATTCTGTGATTCTATGGGTAAAATAAACTAGGAACTAGGTTCATCAGTGCTGGTCCCCCAGTTTTTTTTTTGTTTAGGAGTTGCCTAAGTTTGGAGTAAGCTTCATTAAATATTGAGGAGGAGTTTTCAAATTCCTATGTAAATGCAATGCCATTGAGACAGACTTACAAAAGGTCAGTCCAGTCTACCCTGGTCCCTATCATTCCTCTGAACAGCTGAGCTTGCACAGAGTTTCTTAGAAGCAGACAAGCAAAGCCTCTTCATATTCTTCTAGTAAAATGCAAAACTCTGACCTAAAGACTAGAGCATTCCCCAGAAGAATGTTTTAAAATGTATCTTAAGGATACAGCAGACATATTGGTACTTGTAAATGGCTGCTCAAATCCATAAGGGGATGGAACTTCCTAAATGTAGCTCACAAAAGCAGCTGTACAAAGATACAAATTTCTAAATACAATCTTAAGGAAAAAACAAACAAACAAACAAACAAAAAGAACTTTCAGAGCTTATTTAGATAATCACAGATTTCAGCAGGTGCTTTGAGCCTGGATTGATTTTATGTATCTTTAATGTAAATCTGTCTGCACTTCTGTAAACTGGTACCAGACATGTCAATTAAGAATTACTTGAGATACAGATTTTTAAGATGACAATCCTTTTTAAAGTATTCTCTTAGTCCCTTCTTTTAAGAAATGGGAAATTTCTTTCGTCTTTTCAGAGTAACACATAAGACACAGAGTTACCTATTGCTGAAGCAATTTCCATGTCCTGTATCAAAATATTTGCACTTAACTGCAAGCTATGAGTTGCTGAACAGGGGCTTGGAGGTCGCCTTACCCAATAGTTGAAGGGAATTTGCTGTGTAGTCACCAGGATAGAAAAGCATGGCCTTGGTCACACTGACAAGGATACAGATATGCTGCCAGGGCCCTTTGGGCTATTGCATATTCACAGGACAATTTTCAATACAAGATCAATAATAACCATGGGATGAGGAGGTCTGTTCTGTTACACCAGCCCTGTTGGTAGGATGTGGTGGGTATTGTTGGTATATTTATAATGGAGACATTAAGTGAGGTATTTTGCTTATATCTACTGTGGACCAGCTGAGGTTATGTATTTACTAAGGATCATAAATCAACATTTTATTGGTTCCCCCAGACAGACACAAAGGTATTTATTTGTTCTTTTTCTGTACAGAACTCATTAAGTAATGCATGGGAAAACAGCTGTGAGTCTTTGTAAATGCAAATGAGTTTCATTCCATTAAAGTTGTGCTGTGAGGCTTAAATTCCTGCAGTTTTAGGAATAACACGTGGCTGATTGGCATTGTGTAATATCCAAATGTTCCAATTTTGCATTGGGTAGGGGAATGTCCTGCAGGAGAGGATTTGTCTGTGTGTGTTTATAGAAGAAAAAAATAAATATATGTATTTATTTATTTTTAGACTTATTGCTGAACAGCAGACAATGCCAGCGCATCTAACATTTGGATGGCAGTTTCTCATCTTTGAGGATTTTCTCATAGACAGTTGAAACAGTGCCCACCTAACACTTGAGATGATGAGGTTTATATGTAGGTGTACTCTGTTTAACTAGATCAGATGAAAAAACAGTCGATAAGCATTATTGGAAAGAAGGCCTTCAACAGGTTTGAAGTAAAGAAAGATTTCAAAATACCATGAAAGCTGAGGGTAGTTATTCATAGTTTGTCAGACAGCTTTCTCTTGATCCACTGAAATAATAGCACGTTGAACTAAACACAGAGTAATTGTTTTCCACTTATATTTAAGGTTTGACTTTTTGCTTTTGTCAGATTTAGAACCAAAAAACTATCAAACAAAAACAAACAAACAAACAAAAAACACTAAACAAACACAAACCTTTTTCCATCTATTGTGGTTGACTTACTAAAAAGAGCGTTTACGAACCTCATCTTATCTGGTAGTAGTTGGACTCCACTTCATTAGTTTATGAGTTGGTATAGACAAATATTTAGATGATGTCTCCTTAGTGCCTGAATATCTGATATTATCTGGTATCTGATAATATTTACAAATCTGTTATTAAGGAATAAATCTGAAATGACTTGACCTGTGGCTTCCTTCCCAGTGTGCTTCACAGTCTGGGAAGATAATGACCACTTAAACCTTTTTGAAGGTTCTGGATGATTAAAATTTCAGCTATAATTCCCATTGTCCTTTATAAAATCACCCATTACTGCAAATTCATGTCCTAATATGTAAATTTGTCCTTTACAAATTGGATATTAATACTGTGGTTAAATTGGTCAAGCATCATAGGGTAGCATGCAGTCATTAGAGTTGAGTAGTATTTTGTAGACTTGCATTTCTTAGTTTGCTTTTGGAACCATTGACAACAAATAAAATCAGGAGATATATACTGGATTGGTATTGCACCTTTGAGGTTTTTTTTATTATTATTTAAAATAAATGTCAAATTAAAATGATTTTTTTTTGTTTGTTTTTAATCTAAACCAGATTATTGCTTTTAAAAATGTGTCAAGATAAAATGTTCAGCTGTTTCAGTTGATCTTAAAACAGCAATTGCTGCCTGTCTGTTTGTTTGTTTTAAATTATACATTTTTCTTAACTTTTATATACCTTATTCTAACATTTATAACTTTAGTTTGGCAAAATACAACCACACATGCACACAAAAAATGACATACGCTGTAATTTCTAGATGCCCTGAAGCATCCTGCCTCACCTCCTGCTGCAACCCCAGAGTGATACAGGTCTCTTGAGTTTTGTGTGTCACATCTGCCAGTCCTATGCAGATATCTATGGTACACTACAGCATCAAAACAATACATACAGTATGCTCAAACAACTGAATGTTATCCTCTTCAATTACTTTAATTTACTATTTTATACTGTATTATTATGTATTATTATTATACTGTATTATGGAAGTTAACCTGATCCCACATGCTTTTCTGTAATGAAGTCTGTCAGAAATTTTGTGTAGCTGCAATATACTTTTTATGTTTCTTTCTAAATATACTCAAGTTATGCTCACTGCTGAAAATAATCCCATCTGAAAGCTTGCTATTTCCTATTGCTATTTTTCAGAAATGAATAAACAAAGTAGGCAGCAATTATGCCATTTAAGTGTTAGGTAAAAAAATAAAAATAAAAAAAAATAAAGCAATTGTTGACTCCATTAAAAAGTTGAACAAATAAGCATTATGGTAACTCTTAATTTTCTGTCTCAATACGTACAACATGATCTAACAAGCAATTTAATGAACAGAAGCTCACAGAATTTGGACACCAACCATTTTCAAGACTGTTCTAAGTCCTGATCCAAAGGTGATTCAATCTGTAACAAAAACCTCCCACTGACTACTTTGAATTTTAGTTTAGGATTGTACAGCCATAAGTCTGGTAACTTTCTATAGTGTATAATACCTGGGAAGATGCTGAGACTTGAGTAGTAGTGTTGTCAAGCTATATCTATAGTAGCGACATAGAAATAAACATCCACATGGGTGCAGAATTGAGGAGAAAGATGTGTACTATTTGGGTTACCTATGTTTTAAACAAGAAAGTAAGCAATTCATAACTCTGTCATTAAAACTTATTATGACAAATGGGGGTTACAAGTTGTATGCAGCAGGGATGCAAGTGTTGATTGATGAAGTTAGCTACCTCTGCAGGCAGAGGAGGCTGTAGAGACGAGATTGGAGTGGCACCAGGAAAATAAGAGGAAGGCAGTTAGTTGTCTTGCACGTTACACAAGTAGCTGGTCTTAACTGCCTCATGTTCATCATACCCTTGACTTGCAGAAAAGACAATTTTAATGCTAAGAAATTAGTTCCACCTTGATGCTTTTTCAGTCCTTGGCCCCAAGCCTGTAAGGTTGTCCTTTACCATCAGGAGTATATTCTGTGGAACAGTAATGGATGAACAAAGAAATGCAAGACTTGTGCAAGATTTTCAGTGTTGCACATGCAAGTAAGTCTACTCAGCCCGTTCGGAGCAGGGATGTGATTTTTCTGTGTGACAAACAGAATATTTGTGGTATAATTTGAAGTTTTCATACTGAGTCTCTATTAAAGAGGATAAGATTCGATTACTTGAACATATCGCTATACGGAAGCATTTTGATGCCCTAGCACACCTTAGAAGTCCGCATGGGACTGGCAGATGTAACACACAAAACCCAAGAGACCTGCATCATTCTAGGGCTGCAGAAGGAGGTGAGGCAAGGTGCTTCAGGGCATCTAGAAATTACAGTAGATGTAATTCTTTGTATGTGTGTGTGTATGTGTGTGATTATATTTTGCCAAAATAAAGTTGTGAACATGTTCCCAATTCTTTTAGGAATATGAAAAAGCAGATGAATCCATCTTGTATTAGGTGCTGTTCTCCACATACAAAATGGGGAAAATGTGTCATTTTTCATAAGAAAAGTATTATGCAAAAAATCATTATTGATGCTAGTGTTAACTGTTTTTGTAAACCCATCATAACCCATTCCCCACTCCCAAAGGAATTAATTCTAGAATAAATATTCAGAGGAGTTGTGAATAGTGACTGGTAAATGGACATTGTATACCTTCTCATGGAGAAATCATATTTCATGCTGTGCATTGAATGAGAAAAATGGATAGTGACTATTTATGCTTCTATATTAAACATATTGTTTTAATTTAATCCAAAAGTTTCAAGCAGTAAGCTAAATGACCCCCTGATATTTCCATGAGGTGGCATGGCTGTTATTCTTTTAAAGGTATGCTTTCAAGAAATTATGTGTATATATATACACACACACATAATACACACACATATATATGTGTGTGTGTGTATATATATATATATACATATACATATGTATATATACACAAAGAGTAGAGTCTGTGGCAGTCATGTATTTCCTAACTCAGTCTTTTTGCTCTTATTATATATCTTGTCTAGTAGACTTAATTGGCCTAATCATTTTTTTCCAAAAATGAGTATCCATGTGTGGGCCAGTACAGCACTTCTTCTCACCTCTGTTGTATGACCCTGACAACATCTTTTTAAATTTTATATGTATATGTATATGTATATTCTTAGCCTTTCCTGTGTGGAACGTGTCTTCAAATTTTATCAATAAAATCTTCCTAATCAACAAAAATTTTAAATGTAGCCAGAGCTTAAATAGGTCATTAAAGTCCATATAGTTCATTAGTTCACCTGTCAGCAGTAACCATCATTACTTTCCCCATGCCAGTTTATTTTCCACATTTTAATTGTTACAATATGTTTAATTTTCTACTTTTTAATTAGTAATTTTCTGACAATAACATTTGCTTTACTGTATTCTGATAACAGTTAATCTTGTCTAATTGATAAACCTGTGTCATGTTTTTTATCTATTTTTTTTTCCCACCATGTGTTTCTACAGCTTTGCACTTTATTATATCAAACTTTGAATGAGTCTGTGGATGTCAAACTTGCTCTGCTATTTAGCTGTCTTTTGTAAATAGATCAAAGCTGGGTTTTTCATGCTCCAGCCTAAGCAAATATTCACAATGTGACAGTTTAAAATCTTACAATCTTGACAAGTTATTTGTACAAGTTCTAAGCAGGTGATGAGTCAAGTCCTCTGTAATTAAAATATTTATTGCTTTTCTCATTTTTTCCTGAGATAAAATGTGTTGTTTTCATTTCTCTCAGTAATGTCTGTGTTATTGTCCTTACTGACAGCTGAGGCAAAATGTTACAGTGTTTTCTAAATGATGCCTAAAATGTCTTTTCTCTTCACCTTATTAATTTTCTGAACATTGTCCCTGTTTGTTCAGGTTCTAGTAATCCTTAAAAAGGTTAGGGTACCCTACTTTTCTCTGCTTCCTTTAATTCTTTTTATAGGGTCTAATTCTGCTTGATCTTCATCAATGTGTACTTTATACTTTCAGACCAACAAGTGTAGCTCTTTTATGTATCTTTTTAAACTCAGTTTAGTCCTGATATTTCTTTTCTGTATAGGGATGAAGAATCTGAATATGGATAATGTTAATTAAGAGAAAAGCAAGTAGAACCCATTCCAAATGGATGGAAACATTTCCACTAAACTCAGTGATTTATCAATGTTTGTTGTTGTTGTTTCTGTAATATGCACACTGTTAAAAATGAAATAAATTTCTTAACTTTCCTATCAAAATGAAATTTTTGCCCCTTATCTAAAGGGCAAAACAGCAGTTTTATCACAAATGTATGAATTTGATTCAATTACAAGTTCAGAAATGCTCAAATTTCCTTGTAGAATGTATAGAAGTGTAGAAGTATATTTCTGATTGCTTTACCTTAATTTTTTTATGAGTTAGCATAATAAAAAGTAAATATAAAATCTTTCATAGAGGAAATAAAGGAAGGTCAGTGTTTTATATAGTGAAAATAAATGCCTTATTATTATGTCAAGGTCTTAATTATTGTGAACGGTAAGTTCAGAAGTTTAGTCTCATTCATAGCTTTTTCAAAATAACATTTTCTGAAGTGTTACTTTAAAGAAAATTGAACTGAAAAAGCATGCACTATGTGAGACTTTAAAAAGGTTGAAAGATTAATCCAAATTAAGTCCCAAAAGGATGACAGAATTTTAATCATAGCAATATACAGTAGAGGGTTTTTTTGTTTGTTTGTTTGTTTTAACTTAAAGAATCCTTGGTATTGTGGAAAAAACTACTCTCAATCAGCACATCATATTTCCTGTATTTTTTTTTTTTTCTAGAAGTACTGTGAAAGCCTTCTAAACTTTATTAAGCCTTGTAAACTTTTTGTATGATATGTAGAAAGAGTATTTCTATTATAGGAAGTAATCATGAGAGATTACATAAAGCTGTAAAAGAAAATCCATTGTTTTGTATAAAATAAATGTTTCCAGGCAGATACAGAATACAACTGATCAGACTGCCTGAAGAAGAAGAAACCTAAAGTTTCTTTACAATCAGTTTCCTGTTTTGTACATGCAATTTATTAGTTATTCTTAAAGTCTTAACCTAAGTTTATATTTCATTTTTTAAAATAGGACTGGTGATTTTTCATTCATAAACAGACTATTAACCAGTCTTAATGCTCCTATACTAGGTAAATTTCTTCAATTACCTGAATTAAAAAAAAAAAAAAAGTTAAGGAAGTTAAGGAAGAGGTTCTTGAAGTCCTCATGGTAACAAAGGCTCTGAGGAAGACTGATAACATTGAGATTTGAATTTTTTGAAAAATCCCATTCTCAAACTGTTTTGCTATCTCTGTTTTTTTGTTTTGTTTTTTCTTAAAAACAACAAAAAACAAAACCACAAGGGGAGTTTTCCCCTCTTATTCTGCCTGGGAGTTATTAAATGAGCTCATGTCCCAGTTCAGAATCTGAGCACAGTTTACATCCTCTAGCGTGCAGTGCAGTTGGATCACTGAAGTGAGAGAACATAAAATAAAAACTGTCAACAGTTTAGGGGCCTTTTGAACTTTGATATGACTGTGAAAAATTATGTTGAAATAAAATTTATTGAGTTCTGTATAGGGGAATGTGGGCTCTGGATGGATAGATTCATTCTGAGGGAGAAACTGGATCCAAAGCTCTAGTGCCTTTCAAAGTTCAATCAGACAGGATGCAATGCAATCTGCTTTTGATCTAGCCAAGTTTTTGAAAATGTGCTAGACATTATGGCTGAGCAGTGGGCCCACTGAAGTCTCACCAGGCTTTTCAATTAAGAACCAAGTCTCAAATTAGAAAAAAATTGAATTAAATAGATGAATGATGACCTTTAATGAGAAAACTACTATAGAAAATGAGTCTTGGCATTAGACAATTGAAAGAGAAGGTATCTTAAGAACATGGACAGATAAAGGGCCATATTGTTGAGAAAATAATACTACAGGCACCTTTCTTCTCCAGCTACTTGTTAGTATTTTCTTTTTGGAGTAAACCCAGAGAGCTAGATATGCTCTCTTTAAAGCGTTTCCCAGCCTTTTACTGAAATGGTTTTCCACAGATGGCCCTCTAAAGCTAGTTTTAAATAATTAGTACATTTGAGGTTGCTAACAACTTTGTTTCATTTGATTTCAAAGAGAACAATGCCACTTTTTTTTCTTTTTTCTTTTTTTTTTTTTTTTTTAAAACAAACAGATTAGAGTAAGAGACAGCTATATGTAACTATATGAAGATACTGCTGTACAATTTATTTAAGAAAATTTGGGATATTATTGTGAATGAGGACGACTTGTAGAATATATGAGTATATATCAAGATTTTTGTGTGTATGGTTGTTGATGCTGAAGGAAAGGAAAAGTATGTTTTCCAGCTCCCCTTTCTCTTTTTCTGTTTCTATAAGTTGAGGAATTAAATTCTGACTTCCTCGGCCCTTGAGTAAGGGGATCTGACGGAAAAGTGTTCAGACTGCTTATTGATCTCAGGAAGAAGACATTACTCTGCTCATTGGCACGCTATGTCAAATGATGAAAAGTTACAGCATTTCCATTGTAGCTATTCGTGTTCCTAGTGTCAATACAGGAGAATATTAATGACTACCATCTTTGTTCCTGTTTACAGGAATCTCGGTGGCCTTACTTATTTGGAGTGATCATCGTTCCTTCATTGGTACAAGTTGTGATTCTGCCTTTTCTTCCTGAAAGTCCTCGTTACCTCCTACTTGAAAAACATAATACCAGCAAGGCAGAAAAAGGTATGAATTAATACTTGGTTTCTTGTAAGAAAGCACTTTTATTGTAGGGATGCAGGCTGGAAAGAAATTTCAATATCACAGTGAAAGCAGAATATTTTAACAACAAATATTCTCTTGACAATTATTTTTCCCTTGCTTTCTCCATTTGTCTTTATATGTCTGTAAAAATAACTGTTTGCTTTTATTTTATTTTATTTTATTTTATTTTATTTTTTTTAATGAATTTCTCCGGCAACCTGACTTTGTAGTATTATGCACAGTGATACAAACTTACCCAACTCATCCTGCTGCTGTGTATCAGCCACTACATGCAGTGTTCATGAGGGAGTGTAGAGGTGATTTCAGTCTTCATGAGTGTCTATTTATATGGAGTCTTTGCTGTTCGGCTAACAAAAACACTGATTCTCTTTCTGGGTTTTGTTCCATAGTCACTGTGTTTACCATGTGTTCTGCAACTCCATAATCGTTGTAGATCTAATAAAGACCTCATACACCTATTTAACTGAAAATATGCAGTACTCCTATATTGCTTACTTCA
The DNA here is from genome assembly GCF_963932015.1 of Anas acuta. Lineage (NCBI taxonomy): Eukaryota > Metazoa > Chordata > Aves > Anseriformes > Anatidae > Anas > Anas acuta. The sequence continues at coordinate 13,578,381 of NC_088982.1, read as the reverse complement.
GTTTCACAGACACAGACCAGAATATTTTGCTCTTACTTATCAATGCATAAAACAAAATAAAAAATTACTTTTGTGATCACAGCTGTTGTATACTCTTCCCCAGTAAAATTACTATGGTCAGTTATAGCTTCCAATGTATCATGATGCTACTGTTGAGAGAATGTTGTAAGTCTGTTTTTACTTTTTATAGCAATACTTTTAAAAGAGGAATAAACAAAGAAGAAGGGAAGCTGTTTGTAATACCAAAATATTTGCAGAACATTACTGTGTACTAAAAATTATTCCTGAAATCTTAAATGTAACCTTTAGCATTTTCATTCCCTAACTATCTGTTTAGAAAATTACTTGCAAAGTGCGAATTAGCCTCTGAAACTCTGAAACTTTAATTTCATGCTACAAGATTATTACATTTATGTAACTCACTCTGTCCTGTTTCTTCTACTGTAAAATGAAAAAATGACCATTTTGTTTTGATCAGCACTCTGAAATGAAAATGACACACTAATGAAAGTCTCCCATATTGTCTCAGTTTGGTGTTGAAGAATTTTGTAATAGAGCCTCAGACATTTAAAGATATCACTCCATGTTTTTTTTTGTTTGTTTGTTTTGCTTAAAAAAAAAAAAAAAAAAAAAAAAGCAACAAGGATTTGCAGAGACAGCAGAGTTTTGATGAGGCAGAAAAGAGGTTTTCCAGGGGCCATGAAGGAAAGGGTTTGCTTGCCAGCCATGGCAGACCATTCCACAGGGAAACCATGGCAGAGAGCTGTTGAGTAACTTTGTCTGGGCTTAGAAGAAATGCCTTTGGGTGCCAGATTTAAACTGTCTCAGTTTTACCTGATAAAATTGTAGATGTATTTCTTAAGCTATGTCTGGCAATAAGCCTGCATATGTAAAGATATTGCATAATGTCAGACTTGCTTTAGGGATCTGTTCAGAGTACTGTCACAGTGCTTGGAAACCTCACCACTGAAGGTGAATCTGGGCCTCTTGTAGGTAGAGATTAAAAAGTGTAAAAAAATGTCATGAAAATATCTCCACCTGCTTGGAAATTCACACCACTTACTGTCACTTGTAATGGGCCAACTGCAGTCTGCTATGTTTTCAGCATACACATTCTGAGAATGATTTAAAAACTACTCTAGAAGCAATGGAAGTAGATTCTTGGAGTTGAAAACATCAGGACAGCTGTTACCCATACCTTATTGCCAGTGATTGGTTGTTGAAATGAAAACATTTCCCCACCCCAGTACATGCAGAGAACTTCAGATTAGGCATAAGCTGAGCCGGAGCTGAGTATCTGGAGTAATGCAGTAGAATAATGAAAGCAAGGGGGGGGGGTGGACGGGGGAACTTTGTGATGAATAACTGTGAATCGACAGTCAAGAAAAATCATCTGCATGTTAGCATTATCTCTGGAAATGGGGGAGGAAAAGCCTGAGTATTAAGGAGACCAGAGGAGTTTGTGGATTATTAAAAAACCTACTGCTTGTAAGCCATTAATGACCATGCAGTATTGTCCATTATAATGATGACTACAGTAATGCTCTTGAATTATTTGCCTCTTAGGTTAGATCTGCATATTAATATGAGAAATGTGCAAGTCTTTCTTCTGACTAAATCCTTTTTATTTTCTGCAATGGATCAAGGCTACTCATGCAAATATCATACATTTCACTCTGGATTATATCTTGTTGGATAAATATAAAACTATTTGTAAAAGGTCTACTGTATTTAAGGCAGATGACTATATTAGTCTTTTTATAAAATACTCTATTAAAAGTTAAAAAAAAAAAAAAGTAAATGCTTCTAAAATAGAGATGACAACATTAATCTTCCTAATTATTTTAGAGTAATAAAAATCCAATGGGATAATATAGGTCATTGAGTTTCCACTGAGTTCTGTGCCTGCTTTTGTCCCTTCCTTTTTTTCTGCCCTCAGGAGATAACCAGACTATAGCTACCAAAACACAAGTGACCTCATTCTCTTTTTTGGCAGCAATGTAAAAGAGCACAGTGCTTTTAAGTGGCAAATAAGAGCCTGAAATAGGGAGAAGGACCAAAGTGATGAAAAAGAGGAGATGGGTTTAGAACAGGCTGGTGCCGTGCGTGAACATAGACCACACCACCATGAGACAAGCTATTCCACAAGCTCAGGAGTAAGGAGTCTTCAGATGAGTGATATCTCCTGAGCAATACCAGCTAGGTACCCAGTTCCCTACTTTCTCCTTTCTAACCACGCAAACAATGTGGGTAGCTGAACTGAAGTCTTGCCTGGCTGATTAGCCATATGGACACTGGCTGACTTGCAGTTGTTTGCTGCTGAAAGCACTGCTAACAGCCAAGCACTGCTTGTCTTTCTGGAGTCACCATCCCATGATGGCTTCCTGAGACCAACACAAACTGAACTATATCCCATGTTTGTGATTGACTGCTGAATGTGGGAAAACTGATTTATCTATGTGAGACAGAATGACTGAATAGACCCACAGCACAATTTATACACCTTTGCTCAATAAGTCTGGTAATGGAGAGAGGGAAGAGCCATTCCATCTACCCTCCCAGCTCCCCTCTCTTGGGAAGAAAAGAAGGGAGAAAAAAATGCCTGACATTTAACTTGTGTGATCCTTCTTCATAATGCTCACCAGGCAGTGGAGGAGAAACAGATACTCAAATGAGGAAGATGAATCTAGAAGGAAATTGTTATTAGATTGCTAGGGAGCAGTAGGAATAAAAGGCAACAGGACAGAAACAGGAAGAAAAAGAAATCTGTGGCTGTGATTACATCAGGCAGTTTACCATCCAAACTCTAGGAGAGAGAGACAGGAATTTGATATTAGTTGATTATTTGTTGCATGCCAAAAGGATACCTGGTCTGTATCTGTGGCTACCAGGTAAGATGCAATACAAATAAAACCACTAGTAGTATTGCAATAAAATGGAACAGCTTTCTGACTAACAGCATTGTTTATAGGCAGCTTCATTTGGACACCTGATGTATTTCTTTTGAAGACTACTACTGCAAAGAGGAAATCAATATTTTCAATACAGCTAGAGTAACGTGTCATGTAAACCAATAACAAAAATCAGTTGGCATCCTAGCTTGCCAGAGCACCATAACAATGTTATATCTTAACGGTCAAATAACTTAGATATAATATCACAGTAACATCTGTTGATGATTTACAAAATCTGTTCATTTGGTATGCTCAGCCATACATTTAAACTCCCATAGTTATGAAAAAAACATTGCACCAGGTATAACACAAAGTGTGATTTTAAAATTTGTAGAGACGTATTAGCGTTGATATCTTTTGATGCAACAGAAGAGCAAAGCTGTTTCTGATTTATAAAAGAAAATAGTTAATTTTTTTACAAAGACCTTCACAGGGCCCACACATATAGGAGCCATACTGAAACCAAAGTTACTACAGGAATAAGTTGTTGTAAATGCAGTGCTTTTAGTGAAGTTGTTAATACTGACAGAAAGTTCACATATGATTCATTTCTGTTTATGTGTGCTTTTTATATGTCTCTAAGCATTATAAGCTATGCTTATTGGAAAGAAAGAGACGATCATGACTTCTAAACTTGCTGGCTCCATGTCAGATGGTTGCTGACTGCCAAAAGCTGAAGTGATCACAGTGTGTCTGCCTTGTTTGTAAGCTTTTCCTAAATCTCCTGTCTTTCAGAAACATTTATTGGTTTACTGGACCTATGGTACAACTCAGTTTACCAGTTCCTGTGTTATTTGTGGGTAGCATATTGTTATTTGGTTTTATCTGTACACCTTGGCTAGTTTCAAGTGGACCTGAATAGGCCTATGATAGTCTGTGAAACCAGGTGTAAGAACAGGTAAAGATGTAATCCCAAACAAGATGCTAACATACAGATCTCTGAGTTTTTTTACTTACAAGAATGAAGTGGCACATGGGAAAAGCCTAAAACCTTTTGCTTACAGTTATATTTACTCAATTGGAATAGCAAAATAGAGATTTATTCTTAAACTTGTCTACGTTACATGTTAGTAGTTAGTTAATATTTTGATACATTTAAATAGCTGTTTAAATCTCTTCTAGCACGGTACATCCAAATTATTCTTCTGGCTATACAGTACTGTAATAAAATCAGTGGTATGTGAAAACACTCCTTTTTCATTTTGCCAAATATTTTTATGATGTAAATTTACTACCAGCAAATTGCTACTTATCTGATTCAGAAGTACTGAAGTTATCTTTCTGCGAATGCTGAGGCAGACAGTGAGACTCCCTGTATGTCCTCCACCACTCAGAGCAGAATTTTAAAGACACTGGGTTTAAGGTACTTCATAATCAGTGAAGTGAACATGAATGGGAAACAGATGACAATAATATTTATACAGTATTTGTTTTTAAAAACAAACAAACAAACAAACAAACAACTTTTTTTTTTTAACAGCATGAGTTATTACCCTAGCTAGTACCTGAGACCACTTATCTTTGCTTCTGCTTTATTATACATGAGGTTGGCTCTATTCTGTAAACCACAAAATAGAATTTTGATTCTTTTAAATGTCTTCTTAAAGTCTGCATACTAATTCTAACAACTGCTTCCTTTGCACAGTCACGGAAGTACTACAGCGGGGAAAAAAAAATAAATTAGTAATTCCATACGTGGCGGAGTTCTTCAATACCCAGCTTCAGTTAATTTAAAGGCCTGGTTGGTTTTAAAGATGGTACAGATTGATTTTGTCCAGACTTTTGAACCACCTCCAAATGTTTCATCTTAGCTGAGATGAATAAAAACTAGGGATGTAAATGGAAAGGTTTCCTACCTCCTTTCCCCTTGACTGGAACCATCCACTTCTTTTTCTATTTATAAAGACAGTGTACCAGCCTTTGACAGCTGAGTATCTAGGACCTTCTGGTCCGAGAGAATTAAAAAGAAATCTGGAAAATTTGCTAAAGTTGTTAGAACTATAACTCCTTAGATGGTTGTATGCATGAGGAGGATACAGACATGATAACAAGGCATCCTTAAAGAAGGAAGCAGACAATAATGGAGGGAAATGAGTTACTGCAGCGGGGATAGTAACAGCAACTGTGATTCTCAGTGCCAATAATGCATTGGTTTAAAATGTGAAATAAATAGAATTGAACTTCACAAATTAAAAGACCTTTGAGTTTTTCCATCTCCCTGCTAGTGCAGAATTCATTGCCATGTTAATTATGTATAAAAGTGTGATTCTTACTATAATGAAAAAGCATTAATGAAATAAACTTGAATATAGTGCTTAGCTGGAAAACAGGTTTCCGAGTTTTAGTGTTGTCTACTGAAAACTATGCATGAATAGCATAACATTTTCTTAGCATTTCTTGACTTGTTAATTTTAAGTATCTGTCAAAGTTTCCAGTTGGCATTTACATTTCTGGTGCTAACACCATGAAGTAGGAAAAGAAAGCAGGTCTTAACACCAGGAGAGAGGAAAAAAAGCAGGTGTCTATATATTTCTTGCCTTTCACTCGGTAATTTTTGGTAATTGTTTTTGTTTGTTTGTTTTTTAACTTCCTGGTCCCTCTAGAAATACAGCAGGCTCCCTTGTGCAGAAAAGACAGATTGTTTCCTTTTTACTTGACTGCACCTACATTTTTGACTTGTGTGCCCTACAGGAATGCAGAGGATTCTAAGGACAGGAAAAATAAAGAAAATTGTGCACTGACCTAATTTACACCGATAAAACAGATGCTTAAAAATATATGAGAATAATTTCAAAGAAGAGTACTGTGGTATATGCCTTGTTATTTTCATCTTTATCTGATTATTTTTTTATTTATTAGTGCTCTAATAATACTGAAAAATGTGTAATTTAAACATAAAACATTAACTGTAACATACTGGAGGCATACATTGTTCTAATTTTACATTTCCTGTCATAGCCTTTAAATACATAACACTCATTTTAACAAGTGCTTTGAAATGTCATTTAATAAGTGGGCAGTGACACAAGTACAAAACTCAGCAGCTTAAATTCTTGGTTCTGAGGCCTGAATTTGTTATCTCATTTCTGATTATAAGGCCTAGGTGAAAAGATGGCTCTCATGCTGTCTCAGGGTTTTTTAAAAAATTCTGACCTCTATTTCCCAAGAGAGAAATGAATATCAGAATAAATGAATGTTATGAAATGACTCAGCAACTGGAGGTGGTGAATATTCATCCCTTAAAAAACGATGCCTCTTGTTAACCAGAGTCACATAAGGCCTATTAAAATGCAGTAGAAAAGTTAACCACATATGAAAGTCTTGGCCCAGAGTTTGAGTTCCCCTTACAGCCCAAGTGGAAGCCAGGCAGTGTGCAGCATGGTGCATTCACCAAAGGGATGGAGCAAGCTGCTCTGGGTTGAGCATCAGCTCGTTATGTGGCCTATACTTCACAACATCAAAACAACACTGCTTGGCCTTTTGCCCTGCTGGGCAAAAAAAAAACAAAAACAAAAACAAAAAAACCTTCAAAGCCTGAATCCAGGTGTTTTAGCCTTGACTAGTAAGTGTATTTGGCTTCCTTGACTATCCACATCCTTTCTGTGATCCAAAAGAATGGAAACTTAATGAAAAATATGAAGATTATTTATTTATGTGCAAAGCAGTGGATAAGACAGAAATGGATTTGGCTGTTATGATAAATAAGTCAATTTATTCGCTTAATAAAAATAACTCATTATTTCCTTTAGAAGAAACATCTTTAAGTGACCTGCTGTGTAAAGGATTGTTTTTTGACTTAGTGTCCTACTGGGTCACAAAGGCTTGTTGCAAGGGTTTATTTAATGTAATTGTTTCTCTGCAGTCAGTCTAAGATGATGAGCATTTTAAATATCACTTAAAAAGCCAGCCCCTGAGGTACGTTCATAAAATTGTGATGAAAATATCATTGATTTATACTCTGTCAGTAAAACAGGATTGATGGAGAAACACCACCTCCATTAAGAGGTATTCACTTGCAGCACCTTTTGGAGGAGGTGTGAGATGGAAAGACAGGGTTGCTTGGTTATGTTTACCAGGTAAACTCCCATGTCTCTTGTTGTCAAATGCCTTGACAACATTAGCCTATTCCTTTCAAATTCCTTTCAAAAGGAATAGGCAATTAGCCTATTCCTTTCAAATGCCTGCTTTTTTTTTTTCTGTTTGTTTTTTTGTTTGTTTGTTTTAACAGACTTGCCAGATTCTTACATATTATTACTACTCTATCCAGTCTATCTTCAGCAATAAAATCTGCTCTATAATTTGTTTTGCAAAAGTAGCCATGTCAAATAATGTTAAGAATTGTTTTGCTATTAAACTTTTTTTTTTTTCCTGTTTACACAAGGCTTTGACTCTGTGCTGGACCTTACACTGTAATATATATATATATATGTGTGTGTGTGTGTGTGTATATATATATAAAATAATATAAGGAGAGGTCTAGTAGGGTGCCAAAAAATGTATATTCTTGCAGCTTCAAATGAATCAAATCATACCCAAAATGGAGTCATATTTTTGGCAAAAGAATAATTAAGTTGGATCCCATGTATGTCTCCCGTTTGTCTCATGCACTTCAGTTTCTTTGAAACTATTCTGTTATAAGCACTGAATGTCTGGCCTAAACTACATTCTCTGTTTGTAGCATTTCAGACCTTTCTTGGGAAAGATGACGTGTCTCATGAAGTAGAAGAAGTTTTGGCAGAGAGTCGAGTCCAAAGAAACACCAAATTGGTGTCGGTACTACAGCTCCTGAAAACCCGTTCTGTGCGATGGCAGGTCATTACTGTGGTTGTCACCATGGGCTGCTACCAGCTCTGTGGGCTAAATGCTGTAAGTGTCTTTCTTCAGGCCACATGGCATCTTCTGGGGTGTTTCTGTCTTTCTTTTTAATACAATGATTATACTATACCATAAAGCAACCTCTATATCTTTCCATTTTGGGTCGTTCCTTATTAGTATGGTTTTGTTACAGCAGCATGTGGGAAGGCCTGCAGAATGAAGTATCGAGTTTGTTTGTTTAATTAAGAAAAGAAAGGCATTGTTGCATCAAAGTTGATGAAAAAGATAGTGTGGATTAGGAAAAAAAAAAAAGGTATGCAGCTGCAGCTTCTGTTTCTGATATTTTTTTGTTCATGGTTGGGAAGGTTTGTCCTTTTGGTAGATATTTCTACTTGGAATAATTCAGTTCTGAACTTACAAACTCAGAGAAAATGTCTGTTAACAGTTTCAAGAAGTTGCACTGGGTGGTTGATTTTGTCGTTGTTGAATAAGCCGCATTACAATCTCCTTTCTTAGAAAGGAAAAAAAGAGAACAGACATATAATAGTCAATAGAGATAAATCCAACTGACTGTAAATGTGGCTGAGGCTAATGGATATCAATGTCTTATTTTCAGATGTTTGAGCCTATAGCATCAGCTAGGACAGGGCCATGGGCTAATTTAGATTGGATGGGATCTTTGGAGCCCATCTGGTCCAACCCCCCACCCAAAGCAGGACTAACTGCAGATGTAGCTCAGGCTACCGAGGGCTTTGTACAGTTGAGTTTTTATGGATCTCCAAAGATGGAGAGTACAACCTCCCTGGACAACCTGTTCTAGGTGTTTTCACCACTTCCATTGTGAAAAGTGTTTTCTTTATATCAAGGCAGAATTTTCCTTGCTGCAGCTTGTGACATCAGAGTTAAATGCTTTACATTTTATGATGTGAATGTTCTCATGAAGCATCTCAAAGTGAAAAGGTTTTTCATCATAGTTGAAGGGTATTAATTGCTTATTGGGCAATATTAGGCAATATTATCACTGCTGAAAGGAGCTCTGTAAATGTAACTTCGCACTGTGGTTTTGTGCATTACAGCATGCTTCAGCTAGCATATATTCAGCTATCATATTTGTATATATATATATATATATATTTTTTTTTTTTTTTCCCCCACAGGGATAATCATTGATAATAAGTGTAAATGCCTCTGATCTCTAAGCTAACTAGTTCAGAATTATCTCAGGTGTCTGTATAGCTTTAAAACTCTTAATACAAAATATTTTCTTCAAGACCATTAGAAGGACTAGAATGATTAGAACTCCAGTATCAAAAAGATATTTTAAAAAGTACTAGGAGGAAGAAGATTTTCCACTCTGTGGGGTAAACTGTAAAAACATGTATATAGATTTTTTTAACCATGAATTTCAGTGCTAATGACAAGCTATTTTATTGCTCATTGTGGATACTTTTGGAGAAGAGAACTGTAATTATCTGTCATCTACTCTTTCTAAGGTTTATCAGTGTATAAGTGAAATGAAATGACACTTACAGTAAGAAACAAACTGTTCAAACAATGAAGCACATTTCCTAAAGGAAAAAAAAAAAAAAAAAGGCAACAGCTAAATCTTAAGGGGAGAGAGGAGTTTTGTGGCTTTGAGAATATTTAATAAATGACAGAAATTGTCTGGTATTCTTTGGCAGAGCAGAACCACACACCACACTCTCATAGATTGAGTGAGTGTGTATGTGAGGGGGTAAGACATGTACAGACCGAAATGAATGCAGAAGTTGTTTTAAAGCATCATTAGGGGGTTGTTTTCTGAGATCAACCCTCAGAAAAACTGGCAGGAAACTTGGATGTCAAGTTGGTTATTTCAAGCCTTATCATTTTATTGTTATTATTTTTACTTTGTTTCTCCAACTGTATAATGCCACTTTTAACTTGTTTATACAGAAAAAAAAAAAAAGGCAAATAATGAATGCGATCAAAGAGAAGTAGTCGTGCTACTTCGTTAAGAGTTCAAGTTCAGGTTTCAGTTCCTTGTCTCTTCTGCTTGGCTGTTGAGGCTGACCTTGATAAGTCACCTGAGGCTCAGAAATTAAAGGACAGGTACAGATGTGACTGTTAACTGCTGAACCCAGTTCTCAGTTTGTCTGGCTGTGTCTAAGTCTCCTGCTGGGTGTGAGTCACTGTCAGCAAGGTTTAACTGGCTGTAGAAGCATCTCTTAAGTCATAGCTCTCATCCTTCTCTTTGTCTATAGTGCCCGGTTAGTCAGTCTGGTCTTTTCAACAACTGCCATCTGGGTAGGGCATATGGGAAAGTTGGACCTCTTTCAGGGGAGAGTCTCAGGTCACTCTCAAGGGAAATTACCAAATGGCAGACTTCTGTAATCATTCTGCTGATATCTGAGAACACTTGCTTTCATTTTAAGGTTTTAGTTTGTAATGAAAAAAAAATGTTTTGTTTAAAAACAGTACATTCATCAGTTTCTACATGGAACAGAAATAAAGGTGAAGCCCTGATCATATTAATCTATTCAATTATAATGGAATACCAGACAGTCTGACCTAAATTGAAAAAAGGAAATGAATCCATATCAGTCTATTTTCATCTGATAAAGTTTATTTGTGGTACGTAGCTTCTTTAGCCAAGGTTCTGTATTTCCAGTGGCAAGAAATCATGCTGGGGATGGGGGTTCATTTAGAAATGTGTATTTTTGTATGCAAAAAAAACCACCATAGTGTGATATTCAAGCTTGCTTTAGAGAAGACCTGGCATCAAGTAGTTGTAGGATGGGATCAGTATGCAGTATGCATACAGCATGCAACATCATATGCATGTGTTGTTGCCCATCTTTTTTTCAGTGCTTTCTTTTCCCTTTTTGAAGGGAAGAGTTGAAGTCCTCAGGAAGGAATGTGTGTAGGGAGCTGGATGAGAAATAAAGACTGGAAAATGGAGTGAGTGCTAGAGAGGTCCCTGGTGTGAAGAAGTTTGGGACCACCACTGATGGTGGTATAACACATGCCACTTTAAGCTAAGAGGTTATAGGAGTAAAAGCTTATGGTAAGCAAAGACAACTTTCATGCAGCTACAGGAATGCTGAAATGTCTCCAAACTCATAGAATTCAGACTGCAGAGATGTAGCTGTTTCCTCATGGCATTTAGCTGGCTGCTATGGTGAAGTGTTGCTTCAGCCTGTGAAGCAACAGAAACCCATCATAAGAAGTCAGATGTTCCTGTATTGATTTGGACTAGACACCAGAGTTGTTTCTGGGGTTTGGTACCTTCTGCCCCATTTTCAACAGCTCTTTCATTCCAAAATATTTAGCCCAAACAATTCATTAACAAAAGCCATGTTAAAAAAGAACTGAAGTGAAAGTCATCGTTCGTCTAGTAAATTTCTCTCAGTAATGTCCTAGAGCAATGTATTTACCTGTTTAATGATACACAGGCTGAAAAATGTTCACTTTTATTGTTTTTAAACACGTACATCTTGTTAATTTTTACCCTGATTTGTTTTTGTGCTGTTACAGATGCTAATAAATGCAACTCAGAACCTCATCCTGTCTTCACTGTGACAGTTTTTTAATCTACCTGTTTTACTACTACTCTTAAGATCAATGATCAGTCATTTTCCTCTGTAAAGCCACTTGTGAAACTTTTTGAGTTCTAGTTGTTATCTTTTGGCAAATGAATTCTGTAGTTGCCTGATTAAGTAACTCTTTAGCATCATTTTTTTTCCTTGTTCTTTTTCAAGGTCTGTATACCTGCAATATTGCCATTATTTTCTAGAAGTTCTACCTACTATGTGAAACTGATAAAGAGAACCAAATGTCTTACATAATTTCTATTATTTTTATTTATTTATTTATTTATTTTAAATTTAACAATCTTGCTAACTTGTACTCTTGTAGTATGTGGAAAAATGACATTTTTGTGCTACCTTGTTTTCCTTGTAATCACTGGATAGGCAGATGAGGAGAGGTGAAAAGGATGTCGGAGTAACGGGTCCCAAATTTTTTGTTAGGGGTCACAAACACTTCAGAGGGAATTGGAGCTGATACTTTGTTTTGTTTCAGTCTGCACTCTGTTTCAGCAAGCCAAAGAAATGTGCAATTAACACCAGCACAGGTGACATGGAAGGCAGACTGCTTCATATAGCAAAACTTGCTGCTATCACTGGTGAAACATCTGTTTTGGTGCCAGCTGATGTAGCAGCAGTGGGCATAACATTCTTAAGTCAGCTTCCCCTTATCTGAAAGGTGGTATAAGTGAGTTTTCAGTCCTTGGTATTTCATTTTGCTTTTGTTTAATGTAAGATAAAATTGATTTTTTCCTTTGGCCCAGGACAAACAGCTTCACTGTAGGATTAGTTGGGAATTTAGAATTACTGATTTTTTAACAAAGCTACCAAAACAGGTGTAGCATGTGCATAATATGTTGGCAGACAGCAGGGTTTTCCTCTTGCGATAAAAACACTTTCATTCATCAGAAAAGCCTTTTCTTTAGCAGTGCTTGCCCTGTTAAGTCTTGTCACGTGGACAGCATATGGAAAAAATATCACTGCTGTTTTTATGCTTAGTGTCATTACTATATCTGCCATGTGTTAGCTCTGGCTTTCAATTTTGTTATCACAGATAATCAGCTATGTGTTACAATTTCAGTTTGTTTTTTTTTTCCTGACAATCAATTGTATCAATTGTTCTTCATCCCCTCTAGTGAATCTGTTATCTTTTCTCTCTCCAAGTCAGTCCCTCCTTGCTTGCATGGATTTGGCAGCCACATTTTTTGGCTAGTTCTTTGTTGTAACATCAAGCCCAGCATAAATATTATATGGTTTGAACATTTTTTGATGTGAATGGGTCTGTGATACTTACCAGACTTTTTATTTTGAAGTATTACCACTAGATATATATTCTCTCTGGATATTGTCACTGGATGTGGTTTTATTGACCAAACATGAATGTCCTTCTTTAAGTTGGCATGCATGTGTTTCTGTCTGTTAATGATGGGTCCTTCTAGCCTGTTCATTTCATCCTAAAAGCTGTTGTTTACTGTTCACCAAATGACTCTCAGTCTAAAGGTATCTTTCCTCTCTGTTGATAATAAAGAAAGATTACAGTGATTACTTAACTGCAGATGTCCATGTTGCAGTGAAGTTAAAGATAAATCTCACACCTTCTGTCCAGAAAGAAGGTTTATGTGGTGCCCCTCACTCTATCTCTCTCTCTCTCTCTCTTTTTCTTTTGTTTTGTTTTTTGTTTTTTTTTTTTTTGTTTGTTTAGTTTAGTTTTGTTTTTTTTTTTTTTTTTTGTTGTTGTTGTTTGTTTGTTTGTTTTCTGTTCTGGCCTCCATTGTTGCATGCCAATAAAGAGTTCTGTAATGCCACCCAAATTTATTTTTTAGGTGGTGTGGCTCAGCCACATGAAACCTTTTTGTATCCTATTGTTCAAAGTGAGTTAAAGTGAGTTTCTTTGATTTACTCCTGAAGTGAATTAAGGCAAATTGAGTTAAAGCTACTTGTAATTCTGTCTGAGTCTCCAAGCAGAAGTGTAACAGTGTTGTGACTAATCCACCTGAAATTTGCACTTTCCCTTCATTTGTCATCCTGGCCAGCCCTCAATCATTCAGTAGTGCTCCGTATTTTAACAAGTCTGGTCTCCGGCAGAAGAGATGCTTGAACTGAATGCTAATAGCTTGTAGTTCAAGCCACAGTGATTAATATCTCTTTCTCTTCTCTCTGATATAGATCTGGTACTACACAAACAACATCTTCGGAGAAGCTGGGATCAATCCTGAAACAATTCCATATGTTACTCTAAGCACTGGTGCTGTCGAGACTTTGGCTGCTGTTTTTTCTGTAAGTGTGGTTATAGAAGTCAATTAATGTGCTTAATATTTAAATGACTGATTTTATTTCCTTATACAGGTTGAAAATAAACAAAGTGGTATTTTGAAGTTTTAGTGTAGTAACTGAAAATATATATTATTTCTTGGGTTAACCCTAAACCCAGTTGTGCTTTGTAAGAATAAGGAGGAGGAAGGCTGTAAAAGCAAGGCCCAAAGAGCCGTAGGTGATAGCTCATAAATTACCTGCTAGAGTGGCTATCGTAGCAGTTTATCTTAGAGTCTTCCCATGTACTTGCTCGGAAGGACGCAGTGTTGCTGGTGATGGTTTGGGCATAGTACAGGAAGGGGCATTGAGTGTGGACTGCAGAAACAGATGTCTGTTCAACATGTTCTAATGCCGCTTATTCTATAACAATTTATGAACAGTGTGGGAAATTTTTCAGCCATTTAAAACATGGGAGTAAATGTTTGTCACCTGGCTCATTGGAAAAGCCATCACACTACAACAAAATTGTCCCTTGTTGTGTTACATTCTGCTGTCTCATTCACTGAGGGCAAGCAGGCATCCTTTCATAATACATGAGCTCTGTAGGTAATGTACATTTACTATGTGCTGAACATAGAAGAGGATGTTACAAAAGGTACAGAAAAATATCCATTCACATTCTTTTTTTTTTCTTTTTTCTTTTCTTTCCCATGTAGAAGTTGATTAGGATAAAGTATAGGTTAAACAAACAATTTAAATTCAGTAGGTGACTACACCACTGATTGCTAAAGGAAATTCATTTCTGTTTGCACTGCAGTATATAAGAAACAATGAACAGGTCTTTGGAATAGAAAGTTTCAAATAAGCAAATACTCTTTTAATTCCTTGCTAGAACTTTTTTCGTATCTTTATATATTCTACACCAAGTGTATTTGCAAAATACTGGACACAGCAAACAAGCATTTTTAAATGTCAGAAGAATGGCTTCAGCAAAAATACTTTTCCGTGGTAGAGCAGCTGCTTATGACCTGTAAAATGTTAAACTAAGTCCAGCTATCAAATTCATTTTCTTATAGTCTGGGACATAAGAAACCTAAAAGGTCACAAATATCTTTTTATTCTGATCTTTGTAAATTTCCAGCAATCTGTTTTTGGATAAGCCATCTACTTTCTACTTTTTTTTTTTTTTTTTTTTTTTTTTTTAATTTGAGGAAATAGTTAAATATGGAAAGCCCTACCTCTTACAATGTCTTCTTTGCATAATCCAGAAACACTTCTTTCTTACAGCAATTTAAGTGAAGAATACACCTCTTTTGTGGAAACAGATGAAAATTACACAGACATGATTCCATGATATTAAAGCCATGATAATTCCATGATATATAAATAGGGTCTGTTGTCTTCAGTTCCTTCTGTGCTATCAGTTTGTGGAGCTTATTCAGAGCACTCTGTTCATACATAATGAGGTGGTTGTATGGTTGTGTGGTTCCTTGGTATGTGTGGTAACCTTTTTATGCATGAGAAGAGAATATTTATTTTTTTCTGTTCAGTCTACTTCCTGTGTCACTGGAAATGCTGATGTACTAATACCCCACCCCCTTCAAATTTGCTCTTTCAGTTCAAGAGAAAAGCCTTAATTTTATTTCAGTAATCTTCATATTTCAGTAATCTTTCATTGCTGCTGCTTAAAGGAACAATATTATGAATTCATTTTTTCAACTGAAAGTTTTACAGCTTCATATTTCTATAAGTTCCTCTAAACTTCTTCCATGCCTAGAACTAAGGATGGGAAATTTCCTTCCACTTCCAATTTCTCAGCTGCAATTTTTGCTGTTTAAATATACATATATATATATATATTTAACAGTGTTAAATATGGAGTCAGACGTGTATGTCTGATCGACATTGCTCAGAAGGAAAAATGGAAGAAGTAGAAGAAAGTGAGGAGACATTAATATTCCTTGTATATTTTTATTGTGCTTGCCAGGGTTTCAGTAAATACTCCTTCTATCAGTAATGGTAATATTTAATTATTTTTTTTGGTATGTTAAATGGTCATGTGCAAAAACTCAGCTTTAGTAGAATAATTGGGGTTCATCCATTGATGAGCCCTGAGTAAATGCTAAAGAAATAGATGGAGTGAAATATTGAATAGACTTCCAACTGGGAGACATGTCACAGAGGGAAGACATCTAGCTTGACATCATGCTTTGAAGCAGGATACAATATAACTAAAACATTCCCTGGTAAATACTTGCTTATTAGAAGTCTGTTTTTTAAATTCTACAAACTTAGCTAAACTTTGGTAAGAGTGGTTACTGTGCCTCTTTTTGTATTTTTCAGTAACTGAGGTTAGTTTAATTTTGTTGTCCTATTCCTAATGGACAGAAATAACAGTTTGCCAGTCTTTCTTCCATGTGGTAATAGGCTGATAGAGATAGAACAAAATTTGTGAGAAGATTCCCTAAACCACCATAACATAAAAGGAATCTTACTCAGATTAAGCATCCTGTTCCCATTTTTGCCATCTGTGGCACCACATTTGGTCTTTATGTAATGCTCATAGAAAGAGACTAGCTATGACTACGTAGAGAAGATTATGCCTTAAGCATTTCCCATAAGGTGTTGCATAAGTTTTTACTAATGTGCCTTCCAAAGCCTCTGATGGAGAAAAGCCATGCAAAGCCTGGAATGAGTTAAAACATAATTCAGTAGTAGAACACAGAAGAACATAGGAAATTCTTTGCCATATCACAGAGAGGTCAAGACAACTAGCATGAATTGAGGGAGATAATGTTCTACTCTGGGATGTCATGAGAAAGGGGCATTCAACCTTTTCTCAGTTTGCTTTAATGTTAATAGATCTTAACATACAAGAAGGAATTTCTTCCTCAGAAAATAACACATCTTAAGACAAGGGTATCCCAGACACATCAGTAAGTGTCCTCATCCCCAGCTGATTTCCTCCATCATATGCAAAAGGTAATGCAATTTGTCTCCACTGAAACTCTGTTGCTACACTGGTGTCAGTGTAGGAAGAAATACCTTCCAATAACAGTCAGTTAGTTTGTGGTAAGTGAAAAAAAAAAAAAAAAAAAAAAAAAAAGTTGTGAATAGTTTCATCTTGAGGGTTCTTAGGAAGCCTTGTCATAATGTGATTTGTAGTGAGAATTGTTATGTAGTCCTGTGTGACATTATTGCACTAGATCAGAATCAGCCTTCATCTACCCATAATCCCCAATACTGTGTAAGTAGAGGACAATGCAGGAATGGGGCAAACTTGGCATTTCCCCCTTTGTTCCCCTGGCCTCTCCTGACCCTGACAATCTGCTGCACAATGAGTACCAGAATTAGAATTAGAAGATAATATCTCAGTCTTAATAATCTTGATGGATTTTTTTCTTTGCATGTGTCTAGTTACTTTTCAACTTTTAGAACCCATGGCATCCTAAGGCAGTGAATTTCCCAGTGTAACTACATATTTTATGAAAAAGTCCCTCATGTTGAGATCAGAGAATATCAGGTACAGTAGGTGTGGACTGTATGAAATCATAATAGTGTGGATGCTCAGTTAACTGCAAAACTATCTTTAGAGAGGTAGCTATCAACACTTCACTGTCATACAAAGAAATATCTAGTGAGATCTGTCCTGGGTCAATTAGTCCTAAACCTCATTAGTAACATGGGTGAGGTAACAGACAGCCTTTTATAATCACCTGCTTCATCCAAGCTCACCAAAGTTGAAAAACTCAAAAATGTTTGCAATAACTATAGAAGGCCTAAAAAACAGGGTTTGTGGCCTGAAATTGGTGAGATGAAATTCAGCAATGAAAGGTACGCAGTGCTGTACTTTGAGAAAGAAAAAAATCATATGCACAAAAACAAAATGTCATGTGGAGCTGTGTCAAAAGGCTTGCTGAAGTCAAAATCTATCATGTTTTTCATTTTCTTTTCATCCACTCAGCTTTCTCCCTGACAGTGAAAGAAGTCACACTGATCTGCACTGAACAAATCTGTTTTGACTGTTCTGATCACCTTAGTATCTTCTAGCTGCTGTCAGACTGTTTGATTGGTTAATAATTTATCCTAGTACTTAGGAGAGGGCAAGAGTCAGACTCTGACTTCCTTCTCCCCATGTAATAGAAGGTAGGTGCTCTGTTTGCCCAAACCCAGTGCTCTCAAACATTGCCACTGACTCACAAGATTTCTGGGATTTTCACTGATTATGAAAACTTCATTTTTACTAATAAATTTTGAGGTAGTAAAGGCTGATTTGGTGGGAAAAGTGACCTGGCACTGAAGACTGTTAACATTATCCAAGAGAAATATTTGTGCAGCTTATCATCTATAATTTTAAGATACCATAAATAGTTGCCTCCATGAGCAAACAGTTGGCTTCCAAAATTGCCTATCACACTAATCTGTTTTGCCTATGTCATATTTAAATTTTGTGAAAATTTAAATGATTTACTTTATTCAGACCCACAAAAGCATTAGTGAGTATGTCTAATAAGTAACATGGAAAAAAAAAATCAATGATTTATTTAGAATATAAAATACTGAATTATTTTATATGCAGGGACTCACTAATTACTCCCTAGTTGCAAATTCATCCTCATTTCACAGCTTCAAATGTAAACGTGTGGAATCTTTATGGAGCAAATTTATGAGTGGAAAAATGCTTGGATTTATGCCATTATATTGGAGAAAAGGAACCATAAAGAATTAGTAGAAAAGAGATACTGACCAAGAAACTTCCCAGACCATGGTATTTGCAGACAGCTGAAGTGTAGGTAGCCGCATATTTACTGCAGGGTGAATCACAGGTTGTGATCCTATTAATGCATACAACTTCAATCCAGAAATGGTCAACATAATCATTTTTAGATAAGGAAATTAAAGTTCTAAATGATTTTATTACAGCTGTGTACTTCTGGATAGGCAAAATTGCAGGTAAGGAAGGGATGGTGTAATGCCTTCCAGGAAAAAAAAAAAAAGGTTCCTTATGGAAATCTACCTACAATACCACTCCTAAGACCTGAGGGATAGTGAGTTAGAAACTGCATTTCTTTGGTACAAATCTTTCTTCTTTTATTCAGAAATTGAAAATTATAGAGACATCTTATTTCAAGTATTGATTTTTTTTTGTTTTTTGTTTGTTTGTTTGTTTGTTTGTTTGTTTTTGTTTTTGTTTTCAGTCTATTCAAACTGATCTACGTCAGGGCATTCAAATACCATCATTAGAAAATAAAGCACCAGCTATGGTAATCTATCATGGACCTAGTCTATCTTTTAGAAACGTGTACCCAGCACAAGACAAAACCTGGCATTTTTAACAAATAAATCATAAACAGAAGGAACATTACTTCAGGAATACCTTCCTTTTGTTGAAGGGACACAATAGGAATTAGTGTTTGTTTGTTTGTTTGTTTGTTTTTGTGTGTGTGTGTGCTGCCTAAGAGCTGTTCCCAGGCACTACTAAGGCAAAGGCAGCAGGCTAGAGCAAACCCCTACATGGGCTGCATCTTGGTGTTGCAATGGTTCAACAGCAGTTGCGTATGGAGACCCTGTGCTCTGTGAATGGAAAAAACCACCACCACGTCAAGTTGATTAAGGACACTTTACTGCAAAATAGAAACTTACAAAGTTCTAAGAAAAAAAATAGAAAATCCTTTGCTTAATAGTGATCTCTATAATAGTACCTACAGAAGGTGTGAGGTATCATCCCCTTGTGGCATTAACATAGATACAGGTAGTGATATGAGTGGCAAGGAAGGCACAGACTGATTTAAGGTTTGTACTTATTTGGTGAAATGCAGAGCTAGGCCACTACAGAGCAATTTAGGGGCTTAAATAAAACACCCTGTTTCCTTGTTTTGCAATTGAATTTGCAATTCATACAGCAAAAACATATACAGAGCAATAGGAATCAAACCCCATTTGTAACCCGCGGTCTTTTGTTACTCTTCTTCTCCTGGATGCAAGAAACTATGCACCGTGTCATAAATAGACATGACAGCAATGTAAATGTGACTATTCATTTCAGCACAGCTATTTAAAAATGGAAATAACACAGAGTTGGCTTGTTGCATTGTCTGAATTTAGACATACAGTCTTGCTTGGATCTATATCCAAAATACATGAGAAAAAGTATGGCTACTCTTTATGTTAACGTATAGATCAAATTTCTGTATAGAGCTGAGAAATGAAGAAAATCTAATAGGGTTTTGTTAGTATGATTTGGGGCCAGGAAATAAGTAAGGAATAGATCTCCCATTTGGGCTGTAGAACTCGCTTACATATTCATTTTTTCCCCAGCTTGTCTGATCTTTTTTAATGCACTCTGCTTTCATTATGTCAGCCCCAGTATCAGCAGCTGACTCAAGTGAAAAGATTGACATTTGCTTTTTAAACTTTATTCACAAGTGGTTCCTGCCAGACAAAAGAAAGTTATGTTAACTGTTAACTTAGTTTGCATATTGGTTGCCTTATCAGCAAATGTTTGTGTTGAGAGATTTTGATTGCAATATTTTTTTACACATTTTCAATAAATTCTGCTGTGTTAATTACCATGACTCTGGGTATAGGTTTCTACAAATGCATGTTTGTGATCACACATAAGTATCGGCATCCACAATTTGGCAAATAATTCAGTGCACTATCACAGAAAACAGTTGTAAGATTCTTTTTATGGCTATACTTGAGCATATGCTGAATTTCTTTTTGTTTCATTTACTCTACCACATAGTATATTTTGACTTGTTGCAGGTCTTTAATAGGTAAGTGTTGCCAGTGCTAACCAGTGGAGCATTCAGAACTATAAATACTTGAAAACTGGTGAATCATCTTCTACTTCCTATGAGTCATAGGCATCTTAGTGGGTTTTGCAAGATAACAAGATTTGGATTTGTATAATTAAAACCAAAAATGAACTTGTCATCTGTTTACAACCTTATATACTTTTTTTTTAAAAAAAACAAAAACAAAAACAAAACAGGGCATCTTCAGGGTTTATCTGAGCATTTGTTTCCATCAAAAAAAGGGGAACAGAAATTTGAAATATTGATGCATTGTCATAGGTTTTCTTAAGAAATCCTCAAAAATAAATTAATTTGGGAACTAAATTTTAGTTAGAAATACTGTTAACCTACACAACTTCATGGAATGGCTGCTGAAGCATCTGTGTACTTAAACAAATCAAAAAATCCTTTTAGCTTTGACCTATTCATACTCCCTGGATGCTTCTGCTTTGCCTCCTGATTGCCTGCATCCCTGCACAGGCCAGTAGCAAAGGCACGGAGCCATGGCTTTCCAAATGCAAGCGTAGCTTTTCACTGTAGCACAACCTTGTAATTCATGGCCAGGAAGGGAGCATGGGTTTGGCTGTTGCACTTGGCTTATCCTGAGCTTGACTCAATGTAGAATCCCATTTCAGCAGAGACTCATTTGAATCTGTGCCATAGGCAGATGTCTGGGTGTTTTGTTTGGTTTGAATTGGAGATGCAAGAGGTGGGCCATGCATTTGAACAAATTAGAGGTGTCTTTGGCTTTAAACTGGAAATAGGTTGTTTCTCCTTATAACTGGGAAAGTTAATCATGTCTAATGGAGAAGCCTTTGCCTTCTTAGTATTCTATAGATTTTGTTGAGTTGTTAGTGTGATTTACTTAGGATTAACTTTGAAAATGATTATAACATTTCCAGCAATTTGGGTACATCACAGTATCTGTGTGAATAAGTACAAAATTGCTGTTTACTTTCTCCAGTGAACAAAGTTGGTCCATTCTATAAATAACAGGAACTGCCACCAGGAATTATAGTTGCAAATTCTTTGGGGCAGAAACTGCAGGAAGCACCCATAAGTTGAAGCATTCAAGTTCCTCAGTGCTGCTGTATTAAATAAAATAACAATGACTCTGTAAGACGATGAAAGATTGGGAAACCTGGCATCAGCTCACAGAAAAGAACTGTTTCACGTGGATTTGTTCTGTTGTCTTCCCCACTCATCTCTGGATAAGATAAAATTTATATATATTAGAAACTATTATTCTCTTCTCTAAAAAACATATGGAGCTTGCAGATCTGATGTATTTGTGCCTGTGCTTTGCTGCTCTCAATTAAAACTGGGAGTTCCTCACCAACCCACCTAGATTTCCAAATATGTCTGGACTACTTATTCTCAATGTATGCAGGTACAGGTGTATGTACATATCTCCTTGGAGTCTTCGCTTACTGGCGTTTGCTTCACCTTGAGGTTGAGAGCCAGAAACTGTATAGCACTTTTTTCCACATTTTGCTCTGTATATGAACCATTTTTCCTCTGAGGGAGACATTCATCCTTCATGCCTTTTTAATACAAAACCCACCAGCTGGTGTAACACTAAGATTGTTTAATCACAACCACCAATCTGTAATTGAAAAAGTAAGGGAAAGTCCCTAGTCTGTCAAATTATGGTTGTAGCATCCATTGCTGAACACACTGCAGAAGTCTCCATCTTCTAATGGACCCACTGGATAAATTTACATCCTTCATAGTTATAAAAAACGTCTCTTGGTTAAGTTTGTGTGGCTACATGTATTTGCAAGATGGATTCATTAATCAACGTTCAAAATATTTGGCATCTTGTAGGGTTTTGACAGCATAACAGCTGCAGTTTTAGAACATTTGGACTCCATGAGTGCAATGTGAAACCTTAATAACATCAGGTCTATTTTAAACACTGCTCTGAAATAAATTATATTATGGAATCTGTGGTAACTGTCAAAATGAGTATACTTCCTCATTTAAAGAAATAAGGAATGCTAAATCTAGCTGCAGAGCTGCTAGCTGTGTTCTGCCGTGTCATGGTACTCTCTGGTGTGGAAGTCCACCTCTTCAGGGTAATGGGGATGGCACGTTTTGAAACCTCTTCTAAAAACTGCTGGTAAAACTGACATTGTGGGAGAAGTGCTTACACACGAGGCATTTCCTCCTTGAACAACTATGTGCTTTCCTGTAACACATTTCTTTTAGATGCTCATAGTGGAAGTCTATGTTGTCTCCAAAAATTAAAGGTATTGCTCCAGATTTAATTTTATTTGCTCATTTAATCTTTTGCTCAAGGGATGTCTGAAAGACTGATTTCAGTCTCTACCAAATAACTGTGTGACAGTCATGTGACTCTGACTTTAAGATATTCAAAATGATACATTTTGGGCTTCATAAAATTGTTTTACCCTTCTCATAACAACACCAATTGTAATCGATAATTATGGTAGTTGTCAATGAGAATAATGTATTAGAAAATATTGTGATCTAAAATAGGTATAGCCTATTTTAATGAGTCTGACTGGCAAAGAAAATTCAGTTTCATATTGCAGCTTTTCAGAAATCTTTTCACTGTGTTCTTTTCTAACAGAATAGTATTCAAATTTTCTGACTGTTAACAATGTTGTGTTATCCTAAGGTGTTAAATATAAATTCAAATTGTTCATGAATGCACAGGTATCTGTTCAATAATCCCTTGTCCTAGTGAGGTTTTCTGATGGATGGATTTCTTTTATATGGCTACTCAAATTAAATCTAGATGATGACTAAATCTGTTTTTTTTTTTTTTGTTTTTTTTTTTTGTTTTTTTTGCTTTGTTTTGTTTTTGTTTTCTGAATTCAGGTGAACCAGAAATTAAAAACAAATTGTAGATTAATAAAAGTTACTTAACCTAAGCTTTTTCTTTTTTTTTGCTTAAATCTTAAACCTTTCAAGTTTATGTTGAAAGAGATGTTGAATGAGCTGTTGAAATTAATAGTTGAAATGCAAAAGCAAGGAAGTAATTTCTTTCAAAATACTGACATTTAAAAATTGTATATTTCTATATTATATAATTGTATATTATAGGAATTTAGTGAAAATTTGTAAGCAGTTAAATCAATGTAGAATTGTGTAAACATAATTGTGAGGACAATTATAAACATAGCATACCTGATATGTAGTACAAAATCAATTAAATTATATTTATTTTTGGTCTTCATACCAAAAGAGCATATTACATGGCATTACATTCTGACCAAAAGAGCATATTACATTGTCTGATGCCAATTTTTGTTTTCCAGGGCTTAGTTATTGAGCGGCTCGGACGCAGGCCTCTTCTCATCGGAGGTTTTGGGTTGATGATTGTCTTCTTTGCAATTCTTACCGTGTCTCTGACTTTACAGGTAACAATACAGTCATTAGATATTTTTGTTCTCTCTTTTGTCTATTCTAAACACCAGTTACTTGATACCTGTTTGCCTCAGTGTTCCTCTATAAGCCAATCCTTTTAATTGGTTTGATGTAAGGATTCAAAGGTCTGTCTTTTGCTTTTTTATAAATCTGGTGTTTTGCTTTTTTATAAATCTGGTGTTTTCAAAACACTGTAGTTAGCTGTAGTAGGTTTTGCATTAAGAAACCATAGGGGCCTTGAACATTCACCTCTCATCAAATGAAAGACTCAGGCATATCATGAACTATTATGAAGACAGGTTTACCCATAGCTGGGAAATATTATATTCTATGTTTTTATCCTTGCTTGTAAAGCAGTCTTCTTTCATACTATTCATAATATTTCATACTATTCATAATATTCATTATACTTAGGCTTGGATAAGTATCCATGTTTACTCTTCTATCAAGTCACATATTTTTATTAAAATTATAAAGACAGCCTTTGCAGAACATCTGCTCTTAAGTTTTCAGATGTTATTAGCAGTTGGTTCTCCAACTCTTTCAAATGGTCAAAGGATAATCATTAAAACAATCTAAATACTGAGCCTAATAGACACACTGCATAATAGACAGACTATAAGAGAAAGCCATCAGAAAATGGGGGTCATTATTTAGCACTGAAATAAATAATTACATGTTTTAGCAAGTGTATTTTACAGTGCCACTTAGGGCACATATATGTATCTTGTATAATACATATGTATCTTGATCAAATTTGCAAAAACAGTAAAATTCTAATAAAAACTTTGCTGATGGAAAAAATAAATAAATGGAGAGACAGAAAGAAAAGGGAATCCCTGAGTTTTTCCTATCTAATAGTGTTTTTATCAAGAATACACGTAGACAGTTAAGAAAGAGTGTCCTGAAAACTCAGTAGAAATCATGCAGAGTATTTCATGGTCCTATCTTTTAGAGGTATGAATTGAGAGAAATCTACTTTGGAGTAAAATAAAAAGATTGCCTTGTGAGGAAAACAGGTGATTCCATTTACAAGTCGTTGTTGCTTGCACGCATGACCTTTCTTGTCTGCAAAATAAAGTTATGGCTAAAAATGCCTCGAATGTGGCTTTCATGTGCTATGTGAAGTTTCAGATACAGCTGTCTGACCCAAAGGCAGCCTTCCATATCTGGACTTCTGCCCAGCCTTTAACTGGAGAACTTAGAAGCTCTTTGGATCATCATAGCTGCTCTTTAAACATGCTTGAAATATCTGAGGAGGACAGAGGTGCAGAATCTGTACAATAGAAAGAAAAACTCTTTTCCAGATTGGCTTGAACTTTAGCACAAGAAGTTGTAGACCTTTAGAGTTGTGACTTCTGTGGTGCAGGAGACTGGCTAGTATTTCTCTACATGGATACCACAGAGAGCAAGACCTTCTATGCAAATAATCTAATAAAATTCTACAGAAATGTGATTTTCTAAATTAGTCCTAGACTAAATTCTGAAATACAGAATGAATTGTGGAAAAAAATATTATTTCTGATTTTTTAATACTGGAGATAAGTACGATACAATTAACATGAATGTCTTTTTTCTACCCAGAATAATGTGCATTGGCTTCCTTACCTCAGTATATTTTGCATTCTTGCAATCATTGCATCATTCTGCATTGGACCAGGTATGTCTTTTTTGTCATGTTTCTTTGTACATTAAATCCCAGCTATTCTTGCACTGGCAGCAATGTTTACAAATTGCTTGTTAGTAATATCGCTTAATCCTTGTCTAAGACCTCAAGGGGTGTAAGACAAGGAAAGGTAATAGCAGCACACAGTGATAGCCACATACATAATAAAAACTCAAGTACACACACATTACAGAACTAGCGCCTAAACTGCAATCAGTACCAAATTATAATGTTGGCAAGTATTGTAGGATTGCTTCTGTTTTTTTAAATATATATAGACAGAGTCTAGTATCTCGGTGTTCATTCATCAATGCTTATGTTAACAGATTAATGCCAGTAGTACACTGGGAGACCAGTGGAGGGAGAGGAGTGGGGCAATTGAATCTTGCAATCCCCTTGTCCTTCTGTAAGGACAAATCTCAGGTTCAACTAAGTCTCTAGTATTACTGGTAAATCTTTTTTTTAGACTGAAGTTTTTTTAAAAGGGTTTGTAGAATAGAGATTTTCTTGCTGTTTCAATACCTAATGACAGTTAAATGTTGACTTGAAAGTTCTCAAGAACTTCCCTTCAATTGTTTTAAGTAGCTTAAATAATTTAAGTGCAGCTACTTATAGCATCTTTCTTTGTTTCTTCCATAAAAATCTGTTGAAGAGAGTTCTAATTTGTTCTATATTGCAAACACTTTCCACCAATTTTTAGAACCTGCAGATCAATATGTTCTTATGCATTGTATTTTCAGCATCTTAAAATTAATTCTTTACATTTCTCCGTTACCTCAATATTCACCCGAATATATTCCATTTTCCTTCACTTAGCTTTACATAGACCCTTACTGAGACTATTCAGAATTTCCTGTTTTACTTTCCATTGTCTTTGGAACAAAGTGTCTGTAGGTGTACGCAAAACCGACAGTTTTTTTTTTTTTTAAATATATTAATTGTTTTCTCCAAAATTTTTTAGAAATTATATCTTCTCATGTGTTTTTCACTGTGCTTATTGTTTTTAAAGCCAAAGAACATTGTAATGTACCAGTAGCTACCTAGTTGGCTTCTCTACCTCTTCTTTATACCTGACAGTAGTAGGAATATTTTTATAGTATTGAACATTGCTTTGCTTTTTATGAAAAATTTGGTAATTGACACTTCAGTGGTGAAGAAGAAATTACGAAGAATTGTATCTTGTCTCCTCTGCAATTCAACAGCAGATTTTAGTTGACTTTTAATGGGGCCGGATTTATCTTCAGTGAAACTTCTCTGAGGGGGATTATCTCTGTTTTGTTTAGTGGGACTTAAGAGCTCTGAACTACTTTCCTACCTCTCATTTCTCTTTCAGAATATGAAAGCAATTTTAATTATTGGCCATGTGTTAAATGGATGAATGAGTCTCTTGATGCTGTTTAATCATACAAGTCTATCAGTGCAGAAGAAAAGAAGGCCAAGTAGGGCAGCTGCACTTCTTTTTGTGCAAGCAGTGATATTTGGGTTCCAAAATCAGAATCAAGCTATTGTACTAATGGGCCAACCCCAGCTGCCAGAATTTCTGGAGCAGAGAACACCTGAGAGAAACTGTGCCAATTTAGTAGTAGTGGCTACAAGAGGACTTGGACCTTAGAATATCTTAATGGAAGATTTACGTTACTTGGCAAATCTCAGGATTTGCTGGGTTTCTTAGTGTGAAATATTACTTTGTATTTCTATTCTATGAACTAAAATTTAGTTGAATAATTAATCAAACAATTATAAAACTTAGTAATTAAAAAAAAAAAAAGACAAAAATAAACAAAAAAACGCTGCTGATGTAAAATTGCAACTGTGTGTGAGGAATAAGAGATGAATTCCATGGAATTACTTATCCTTATGTTTCCTTAAATAAGTAAAATACAACACACTGAACATTTCAAGGTAGATCAGAATTATTCCATAACTGAGATAATGTTCAGTGTTTTCCTCAAGCAAGTCAAGTACGGCAATACAGTCAAAACAGTAATCTTTTGAGTAAAATAAATACAAAAATGAAAAGATTTTTCTGAGATTCCAACATAAGAAAGTTTCAATTCCAATGGATTTCCACTTTTTTTTTCCAGTTTCAAGGATGTCACTCCGCAGCTGGTCCTGCAGCTGCGTTATCATCATTATCATTATACCTTCTCCCATTGTAGTCTGCACAGATAGTACTTTCTCATCAATGACCAGCTGCATGTATTTATGTATGTCCCAGTGTGCAAGACATTGTAATATTTTTCAGTTATTTAGTTAACTAAATATTCAGTATATTAGTTAACTCACATACAGTTACATACCATGTTTCATTTGTTCATTTTGCATAAAAGGAGAGGATGTAAGTAATTCATGGTAGAACAAAGAATACAATGAATTGCCTGGGTTAAATCTTCTCTTTCTGAAAGATCTCTGCTAGATGAGTAGAGGTGAGCTTATAGAAAGAAGAAGATCATTACCCACAAGCCATATACTAATCAATTAATTTGGAAAGACAGAGGAATGAACCTCATCATTTTGTGTAACAAAGATAAGATCATTTCAGCCAGGTTTCAGAAACTTGAGCATTAGTGACAATCTGTAATGATGCTTTGAAACATTTTGACAGCATGCCTAATGAGTTCACTGGAACTCTTTCTGTGATCTTAGTTTCAAACTTTGTAAAATTTAAGTAAGGGTTGAATCATGCATCTCTTATTTATGGAATAAAACTATTAGTGTTGGCTTCTGTGGAACAAATTCTGTCTGAACAAAAATGACTCATGAGTAATGATTCTGAGTCCTAAATTACTACACAAAGATCAATACTGAATAGTGTGTACTTCTGTTCTTTTATTCCAGAACTCTGCAGTCCAATGGGAAATCTGTATTTCTGGATCTTCCTAGATAGGGCAAATAAGACTCACTAGTAATTATCAGATAACTTAAAATCTTGACTTTGTTTTGTTCAAAAATATACTGTGACAGTTATTATACTAATATATATATATATACACACACCCTATATATGGCACAAATGATGTTCATACATGTACTAAGGAAAAAAGTACATGTTCATACATGTACTAGGGAAAAAAGATACAAAAACTAGATACATGTACTAAGGAAAAAAGTTACAGGGAAGTGTGCAATACCATTGGAGTGTCATGGTAAACAAAAATATCATTTATTATAATGGGAAAGTCACTAATGAAAATTAACCTTAACTTTCAGTTCCTTCTACTGTTGGGGTTTTAGTAAGAGCAAGTAAGTAAACAAGAACCTATTTCTGAACAAATCTCCAATGCAGCGGCTGTTAGAGAATGTCCAAAGAAAAGTACGAACAAGGCAAGCATGTAAGACACTTTTCCAGAAGGAAATTTTTTCAGCTTAGTGTATTCCTGAGAATAGTTTCTAAAATTGTCGAAGTCTTGCATGAATTAGTTCATTTTCTGTCTGAAACTGCAAAATTTTAGCATCTGCAACATCCTTTGGCAAAAAAAAATTTGCATGTCTACCACCTGCCATGTGTATAACTGCATCCTTTGGCTTTGTGATGCCTTCTGTCTTCCAATGGAAGAAATGTAATAGTTGATTCCCTTCCTCCCTCTGAAGGTTTCTTGTGATCCTGTAGACTCATCACCTTTTCCAGAGTGAATGGATATTTCTTATTGCTTCTTTCTCAGAGATATTTTATGACACCCCTTTAGCCGGAAAGTTTCACACTTAAATATCTGGTATTCTTTTTTAACACTCTGGTGTTTTAATGAGATAAGACTGAGGCTTAGAAATAAATTTCCCATCTTTCCAGTCAGTAAAAGTTTTTTTACACCAGAAAATTAATGTATTTTTTTCATTATTGTCAAGTTGCAACTTTTTAATATTTTTGCCTTTCTATAGAAGGCTGAGCATCATTTGCTTATATTGTTTAACCAGGTGCTATTGTCATGGTACTGCTCATGCTTACTAGCTCATGAAATTCTTCTGTAGAAGAAGCATGCTCTTTATGCTCTTATTTAGAGCTTTTCAGCATTCTTTGGAGTAAATCCTACATGGTTTGTCATGATTCCGCAGATACAGATCTTCATCTAGGATGAATTCACTTTGCATTCATTGAGCTATTGGTACTTGGAAGAATTATCCTATCTGAGAATAGTAAATAATGTGGACAATTGAGCTCATAAAATACTCCTAGAACTTTCTAGATAATAAATACAGGATTTGCTCTCTTGCTAGACCGTCTGATACTTGCTTGATAGCTTATATATTGTGTGGCCTCCCACTTTCAGAATAGCATATGGATGAGTACCATCTGCTCTTTACAGCTAGAATCAGCTGTTACTATATATTTTTTTTTCTATTCGTTTCATTTTTCTGAACTCAGATTTTCAGCCTGCAGATGTTTTTCAGACATATTGCTAAGCACTGAAACAATAATGTTAACAATAGGTATGTTCATGCATGCGAGTGATTTGGTACTTCATTGTTTTTATCAAAGGACAAAAGAGCAGAAAGAAATCTTTCATGTATTTACCAAAAAAATAAAGGGACCCTTATGTTCAGAATAGACAATGCTTTCCAGTGTTATTTTGGTGATGTGAACAAGTTAGCAAGTTAGTAAATATTTTTACAGTTTTCACCTCGAAATGTGAAAGCTGCATGGAAATGTTTTTCATGGTCACACATTTGACCTGAAAAAAGAAATATAGAAGAAATATAGTATGTTTCTACTGAGGAAGTGTCATCGAGGAAGTGTCATCCAATATAGAGTAAACAGAAAGGACTGATGAGTTTGTTTCTCATTCCTAAGGAGACAACAAGTAAAAAAAAAAAAAAAAAAAAAAAAGAGAGAGAGAGAGAAAGAAAGAGAGAAATACAGAAAACAAATCACAGAAAAGAAAATGTAATAAGAGAACAGTTTCAATACCTCCACAAAGCATTTGTGCTGTTTTTCAGCTTCAGAGCAAACGTATTGATTTGGAATGCTTTGTCTGAGTGAGCAAACACTGTGCAACTCATTGGAAATTTAGTTAGTGATAGATGGGCTTAGGTACATGCAAAACATCTTCCTTCTTTGACCTTGTCTTAGAGTAATATTTTTTAAAGATGAAAAAATGCTAAATCCAGCTATAGCTATTCCCACTTTCTCAATTAAATCCATATAGTTGCTTCATCATGGACACAGAATACAACCATGTTGAGCTATGGCTACAGAATCTATGCCTGTTTCAGGAAAACCACAATAAAATCAGACTTAAACAGGAAAAGTGAGGCTTATTTCTATCTGTTTACTTGAATTCCCTGTCTACTCATTGTGCCTTTGCAGCAGTTGCTGTGCAAGCAATTGATTTTTTATTTTGCTGGGTGAATTGAAAAATATTTATATTTATGTGTGTGTATTGGGGAATTTGAGGTAGTTTTACAAAGCTGATGGAAATTGAGTCCTTTTATCTACTAGACAGTTAAAAAAACAAACAAACAGACACATACACACACAAGAAAAAAAAAAAAAACGACAAATTAACAACAATAAACCAGATGACCCAAGATGTGTCCAATCCATCCAGAGACAGTTTTCTGCAGAGGTATAACACCAACAGTCAGGGAGGCTGTATTATATGTTGGATAAGGGGTTTTCACTGTTTTTGAAGCTGTTCCAATTTCTTTAAAACACACAAATATTCATTCTCTGAACTAGAAAATGACTCTTCTGCCATGTGTCAAGAGATTCACCCCAGATGGTAGGATGTGGGGAAAAAGAAAACCAACTGTAAGTGGTTACAGCAATTTTGGCATGGACTTACAGATAACTTTCCCAATGCAAATAAGCATGACAAAAAATACAGCAAGACCTTGAATCTTTGGGAACTTGGCATAAAGCAATTCGATGTGTTGTCTTTGTATGAAGAGCTTTATTAATATTTCTTCTTCAGAAGACCATTATGTTTACATGTTTACATCCTTCTATCCAGTTTTGATAAATGGAGGAAGCAGTGTTGCAGCTGGGGAGGTTATTTATGAGTTCTGTCTTTGAAACAATTAAATGAAGGGTAGGATGTGGACTGTTCTATGAATATTCCTAACTTTAATGTAGGCCTTCCTTTATCACCTTCTTTCAGAAACTGAAAAAGTATTGTGTCTTTCAAATCAAGCCTTTGCAAATTCAGTGACACTGAAAACAGTAAACTTGAGTACTGGACATATTTTACCACTGGCAATAAGTACAAATTACCCAAGACCTTATTGTTGTAGCGAGACTTGTAAAAGGTGTCTGTGTTGCCCTTCCTTTGACCACTCTAGCTTGGAGGGAGGTTAGCCATGTGTGCACAGGTGGGTGTGTGGTAACATTCTTTCCTCCATGGGACATTGCCCAAGTGTTACCCGGAGCACTCTGAAAAGGAAAGAAAGGAAGGAAGAAAGGAAGAAAGAACTTTTATTATCACAAGCAGTAACAGTAGGGAAAGTTTTAGAAATCTGAAAAGTTGCTTTTATATCTATTGCCTGGTAAGTCAAGCCATCTTTGTGGGGGAAACTTGTGTTATTTTGGTAGCACTTCAAGTCTGAGATTACTGATCTAAATTTACTGATCTAAACTAGTCTAAAGTGACTAAAGAGTCACTTTATCATTCTCATTTCTTGTAATAGGTGATGTATATGTTCAGGCAGCTGGAGTGTAAAAGAGACTTAGAAAATAAGGAGCAGAGTGAGGATTTAAGAATATTTGAAAATGTTAGTTAAGTGAGAATACAAGAATGATATCTATAAGTATCACATGGAAAACTTCCCTACAACTATTTTCATTTTATCTGTAATTCATTTGAAAGACAGTTTTATGTTACCACACTATATGCACATTATTTTACATCTTATCTTAGAGTCCTAACACATCATATTGCCATGTATCATCTCTCTGTATTCTAATGTGAAAAATATGCATTATATTGTCATGTGCCACATCATCATTTCTGTGATGAAGACTTAGAGTTGATTGTTAGAGCAAAGAAGTGCTCATGGAGCAGTTTGCACAGGAAGGCTGCAAAGAGAGGCTTCTGTGAAGGTGAAGTAAGTTCTATATGAAAAGATACTGAATAACTTCATAGTGTTCAACAAAACAGAAGATTGAGAGTATGTTTTCTGTTTCTAAATACATGAGCAAAAGAGAGAACACTGAGTAGGGAGAATAAGCTGAAGGCAAATGTTACTGCAGAAAATAACAATAAATCCCAAATCTAGGTGCTAAGCTAGCCATGAAAAAAATGCAGGCAGAAATTGGAAGAAAACTCCTAACCACTGAAAGAGCTGAGTTCTGTTTCAGCAGCACAGTGGAAACAGGAAAAGGGGAAACTAAATAGCAAAAGGAGAAACTAAACAAACAAGCTTTATAAATTTATAAAGCAACTGTATGAAATACTGCCTGAAACCGCTGAGGATGGGATTTGACACAGATTTAATCTGATCATGTGTTCCTTTATCTCCAAGTCCTATATTCTTACTCTACCTCCAAGTAGATACTCTGTATAAAATCTGTCTTTGCTTCCATTTGTCAAAAAGCCATTGTGCCTGCAAAGATGTTCTTAGAGAGGATTTTCTAGCTGGTCATTATGTAGAGCACGTAGCCAATGACTTACATCAGTGTCTGTTTATTTTTGTTTGTTTGTTTGTTTGTTTGTTTTTAATTCAGTGGAGCTTCAGTGAGAAGAGAGCAAGAGTATGTATTTAGTCCTTACACAGTATTTTCAGAGCATCTGACTTTACTGTCTTATGTTGTGTAACATCTTCAAAGTGGTTATTCTAGCACAAAATCCCATGGGCATTTCTGTGGGTGAGTAACACTCCCCTTCAGAAGGAATACTGGCTTCAGTGGTGTTTGTGTGAAGTTGAATTCAGTGTGAATAGTATCAGAAGTGAATCATTGTGATTTTCTTTCAGCTCCTTCTTATAAAATAAGTTCCTGTTCAGTATGCATCAGGATGGCAAAATCAGATGAGTAGTAGGTTTCCAGAGAAACATGATGAGAGACATGATCTCATCACAGAAAAGTGAAATCACTAAAATTCATTCTTTGATGGAATTTGAAAAAAAAAATAGTAATTTTATGCTTGCAGGATCTTTGTTTTCCAACTCTTGCTTTTAATACTGATTGCACTTTTATGCACAGCTAAGAAACATTAACAGACCAGACCATTTCAGAAAAATATTTCACTTGTTTTTTGTCACTGTTTTGAGAGTTTTGTCTTGTAACTGAGTTTTATAATACATACTTGTCATGGTTTATTGAACGTGAGTGAAGTTTTTCCTAGTACAGCTCAATATAGACACAGTGGAAACATGATAATGGTATATTCAGCATGTGTTAAATTGACATTATAAAGTAAACAAAAGAAAACTCAGAGGAAATCATTTCTGTGCCCTGAGGTGTATCAAAGATATTTTGGTATTTAAAGTTTAAATCAGTCAGTGCTCTTATTCTGAATGCCAATGTACAGCTGTATTGACACCAGAGCGGCTGTGATAAAAGGGTCACCTTGAAAGCCATGAGGTTTGTTCAATCTGAAATGTCATCAGAGAAGAAAAAAAAAATCTTATCTTGGATGTGAAACACAAACAAAGGTGTGATAGCACACATGTAGACATAAAAGTACTGAAATGAAAGGCAGTGTCAGTATTATCACCTGAAATAGGCATTTATAGAAGCTTTGTGTGATGCTTTAACTTCTCCACGTAGAGGGGGGATGCAAGAATTTCTAATGCTCAGGGCTTGCCATGGAATGTCTATTCTTTTAGTACAGTTTGATAAAGTGCTTGGAGCTTGCTCGTGTGGAAAAAAAAAAAATCTCTCTTTATACTAGAAAAATTTATCATGTTAAAAAAAAAACAAAAACAAAACAACAATAAACCCATGTTGCTGTATATATAATTTAATAAGTAGTAGATTTCAAAGTTTAATTTTCAAAGGGTCTTTTATTCTATAAACTAGAAGCCTTTACAGTCATTCCAGCAGGTAAGCATCTTTTGATATGGCCAAATAGTTCCTGCATCAGAAACGAAGGGTACTTGCACAGAAACAACCTTTAGTTTTCCTCAGTATTGTAATAAAAGGCTTGGTTTAAAAGCTGTAAGGCTTTGGGGAAACAACAGTAGATTTAAATCTGCTGCCCTAAGAGTGGCTAAATATTCCAAACACGAGTTATAGTTCTGATCAGGGATAACTCATACTAACCTGGAGATATATTTATTATGTAATAAGTAGCATAAATTTGTCTCAGTTGAAGATTTTCTGAGGCATCTCTGGCCCCATCCTTTGCCCTGTTGTGCCACTCCATTTCTGTGGAAAACCATCCATCCAACACAAGTAGCCCTACGGGTAGCATCTCAGCCTCCCAGCTGCCAGCAATCAGAGCCTGCCATATTAATGAGGAGTGCCATTTCTTTAATTTATGTGGGCTGTGAACCAAGCAGCAGGAGTTCTGATTTACCATTCCTTTTCTATTTAGTGATGGAAAAAGCTACTCCCTACACTTGAGACAGGAGTATTTTCAACTACTGCTACTAAATCAAGGAGGTTAAAGAATGGGAAGTTAAGGGTTTCATGTGAGAATTTCTCTTTTGGTTGCCTTTCAGTGAACAAACTGTATTTTGGAGTTAAGAAAAAAAAAAATTATCTGGCTGCACTTTCACTGAATTTTGTGCAGGGTAAGACAACATGTCCCTTGATTATAGTAAAGACAGTATAATTCAACACATTTGGGATTGTTTATGTTTATGTTCTGTTCAAATGCTCCTCTCTTTAAAGCGCAGCATAGAATAAGTGTAGCTTTTAACAGTTCTGTTACAGAAGTGGTTTTCATTCTTTATAATTAATGGAAGTTGTAAAGAAAAATGATCCTCTAGTATTCCTAAGGTAACTGTTGGATAAAGGAACTGCTGGAGATGACATTTGGAGTTCTTAGCAGCAGGAAAACTTAACGAACTTCCTCTCTTTAACAATAGATTTTACAAATTTTCTTAATTGAAGCTTTCAAAAAGTGAACATTTTGACACTTGAGAGCACTCCTCTTACCTGAACTAGTGTGTTTTCCTGAGTGATAGTTAATTACTTGCTGATGGCTCACAACTCAAAGGTTTAAGAAATTTGCTGCTGAAAAAATTGCATCCATGTGGTTTAGAGCTCAATTAAAAGACTGATTTATTCAAATGTTGTGTAAATGATGTAGGCACATTATTCAGAATAATTTGAAGTAGATACAGAAAGCCTAGTAAAAAATACTGAAGGTTTTGAAATTCACAATTTACAAGTAGTGTTTGTATATTATCAAAAAAACTTTTTCTTCTGTGAATTAGTATAAAAATTTTATATTTATAAAAGTGCAAACTAATAAATATGTAGAACAGTAGCTGTAGAACTAATGAATGTAGAACTGACCAATGTAAGACAGTAAAAATAGTATATTTTCATTGTGACCAGGCATAATTCACACAAAAATAATGTTCTAAGTTCATTTCATCTACTTTTGGCTAAGCTCCATGACCAGCATTTAAATGCAAACGTTCACTATCTTTATGTGACAACAAGAAGTTGCTCTAGCAACTAGACAGTGCTTCTTGATAGCCAGCACACAATATAGAAGGCTAAATAAACAGCACTAGGAAACTTTCAGGGGAAAGTAAAAATAGGTCAGAAGTACAAATCCATATATAAGGATTACATCAAAAGTAGTGTGATGGTTTGTGTTTGCCAGTTAGCAGCTGATTCCTTTGGATCTCCAGATGTTATTTGTCCTACTCTAGAAAATTCACTTTTTTGAGAAACATTCAATTTTTCTGAAAACAGCTGGCTTTTTTGAATGGGAGGTGTTTCTTGTCCAGTCTTCAAAGTAGCTGCTAAGTATTTTTCAAAATTACTATTAAATTATACTATA
This sequence comes from Anas acuta, assembly GCF_963932015.1. Classification (NCBI taxonomy): domain Eukaryota; kingdom Metazoa; phylum Chordata; class Aves; order Anseriformes; family Anatidae; genus Anas; species Anas acuta. The sequence continues at coordinate 13,542,036 of NC_088982.1, read as the reverse complement.
TTACTCATCTTCTTGTATCCTCTGTAATGTCTACCTAAAGGAAGGCTTTAATGAGAGGAAGCTTTTAATTCTCCTGTGCCATTGATGTTCTTCCACTCAGTTGAAAAAATAAATCATAACTCTAATGCAGTTAAACTTTTGAGGTCACAAAAACACATAAACTGCTATAAAGTGTTAAGACTACAACTTTGTTTGGATTGCTGTCATGCAGTTCTAGTAGTGGATGTTTTGAGGAAAACCTGTGAACAGGGTGTGTCTTCCTCCAGAGTACATCCAATGCAGCTTCTGTCATGTCATTCTGCTGGTTAGGGAGTTCTTGGGGCAGAGGTTGAATGTGGACCACCTTATTTGGGTGCCAGCAATTGACTGTCTTCTGTCAAGTTGTTACTCATAGTGAAAGGTCATCTTCAGGCTATTTGTTTTTCTTTTCTGTTTGGTAACAATCAGGTACCGTGATTTGTTATATCTATTTTGGCTATTCAGCACAGTATCTGTGTTTGTAATACTCTGCATTCTGGAGCTGCAGCCAAATTCTTTAATCATTGTCATTTGAGACCCAGTGTCCTAAAAACTTCAATAGTTTCCAGAAATCATAAACCATGAAGACTTAGTCTGTTGCCCATCTTAAACAAGGGGGGGAAAAGAAAGAGACACTCTTCTGTCCAAGTTTCTCTGAAAATTTGGTCCAATATTCTCACTCTTGGGAACCTTCAAGATGAATGCAGCTATACAATGACATAATTGTGCATGGCTACTATGATTAATTTGTTTGTTAAAAGATTTCATGAGGAAAGCCTGACATGCCACACTGAGTTTTCAAGACTGTTTTAGCTTGCATAGTTTCACAACCAGCAGCATTTTGTGCTAATGTGTTGTCATCTTGAATTCATGACAGGGAAATCATGCCTGGTGTCTCTGTATTTTTTTTAAGTAGATTACTATAGAAGTAATCAGCCTCAACCAAATAGGGATTTTTTTTTCTTTTTTCTGTTTTTAGTCCTTTCATAGTGCTGTGAATGCCTGAACATTTCACTTACCTAAGACTGATAACTTGTGAGTCTTTATTTCAGGTATTTCCATTATATTGCCATCTGTATAGTGGATGAAAATGTAAGGGGCATTTCTCTGCTTCTATTAAAGTAGGAACTCCCTTTTTAAAGATCATTGTTTTTAATAAGTTGATGTTAAGAGAAGTAATTTTTAATCACCATCTGATTATTATGATACTGAGAATAATTATAAAATGAATTATTTCATAAAGTCTCTTAGTCATAGCTAAATAAAGAAATTTTTTCTTCACGTTCAAACAGAATAGAAAGCCAGGCTATAATTAAGGTTCTGATATGATAAAGTGAGTCTGGAAATATAGCAGATGTTTAAAAGACTATTCACATGTAGTTAAAGGTTGAGTGTATTTTTGAATTGTATTTTGTTCTTTAGTAGCTACACAGAATAATAATGGTGAAGCGAAAAGAAATATTGCTAGTCCTACAGTAGAAATGTAATATTGATGTTCAGTTTTCAGATGTTTCATGATAACTACTGCACCTAGTTCTGGTCTGGGCTATACATCACAAAAAGAGAAGAAAAAAAAAAAAAGGAAAAGAAAAAGAAAAAAAAAGGGGGGGGGGGGAAGAAAAACACACACACAGATCACAAAAATAACTCCACCAAACCGAAAGTGTTACCAAAGCACCAAAAAGATTATGTACTAATTGAATTTGTAAATCAATTAGCAGAATGGCCTGTTTCTGGGCTGCTGATTCTATTAGAATTAAAAATCAAATACTGGTTCTACAAAAAAACCTACTGCTTAATAGAAATTGAGACTAAGACAATTTGATCATCTAGCCTGCTTTCATGTGTATTAACAGCCACTGCATTTCATTCAGTCTCTAAAAACTATAGAAATGTGTGCTGTAGAACAGGAAAATCAATTTGATAAAAATGTTCAAGAACCAATTAGCAGCAACTAATTGATAAGAAAGAGATGTCTTCAGTTAATACTAAAATATAAACCCACAGGAGAGAGAGAGAAGGAAAAAGTAAAAATAAAAAAGGTAAAGATACTCTACTCAAATGCTGAAAATGAGGTTGACTTGGGCCGATACAAACTAGTTAGGATCTCCTTACTGATGAAGAAATATTGATATATTTTACAGTCCTTGTCACCATGGTGCAATAATATCCATATTTGGGGACGCTGCAGTGAAGTGTACCTCGTATTGAGCATATTTAGGTAGCTTTGTATTGGGAATATATGAATCTAATAAACTGTAACACCAAGTAGTCCAGTTGATTCATTTTGGTAACTGCCCCTATGTCCTGGTTTCTGTTAGAACAGAGTTAATTCTCATTCTAATCCAAAACATAGCACCCTACCAGCTACTAGGAGGAAAATTAACTCTGTCCTAGATGAAACCAGGATACTCTAGCATGACAAAACCATTTTTTTTAGTACTTGATTGGTCTTGTACAGTTCCAGACTACATTACTTACAGATTGCTTTCCTTTAATTTTCACCAGATCCTTGTACTGAAAGGTATTTCAAGATGTACATCACTGTTACATAAAGTTTATTTTTTCTACCTATTTCTACTACCTTTCTACTACCTATTTTCTACTACCTTTGCAGACTTGAGACTTCTTTTAAGACTGAACAATTTTCAGAAACAATGTGGATAAGAGATGAGTATAAAATGGTATAGATGAGGATGAGCAGGACTGCAAAAGAATTTTAATGCAAGATGGAAAAAAATGTAGATGCTGTTAGACTTTACTTTGATGTTATGGAGTTGGTGAAATGAAGTAAAAAGAGATGATAAAATTGAGTAACTGACAAGGAAGATGATCAAAGAACTGGTATTTGAACTCATGAAGTAGAATGTAGTGGTAAAGCACACCGGATAGAAGGAAATAAGGATAATTTAAGCAGGGTGAGATAATAATTTGCATATAGTTAAAACATTTATGGATGAACTAACAGATAGTGGACATTTTGTGCTGGAAGACCAAGCACAATTCAGAGGTGAATGCAGAGCATAAATGATGCAGAGATTAGAGTGAAAACTGTATTCTGCTCTTGGCTTTCAGTTCTAGGTTGCAGTGAAAAAGATTATGCTGTCAAAGCTGACTGAGTTCAGGGGAGTTCAGGGGATGTGTGGGGATTTGTGGTAAGGGGAAAAGGAAAAATTGAAAATATTACTCATGCTTCCAAGAAAACAGCTGTATTTAAAAGGAAGTATCATAACTCCTGTAAAGGGTGATATCTTGACAGTACCTAACTTACTGGGATACTTCAATTACGGAATAAGTATTTTGCCTTCATTAAACAATTTTGCAGAGAAAAATGGTTCAGTCAGTAAATGAGTGCTCATAAAATTCTGCTTGAGAATACTGCTTTATGGAACCAAAAATTATAAGAAAATGCTTTAATTATTGTTCAAGAGGAGGAGAATTTCACTGAACAAGAAGTGATCAGATGGTTCAGATACGGGTATTCTTATGTCTTTTACATTACAAAATTATGTGGAATATCTACTTTTAATGTAATTACCTAGGCAACTGTAGAAGGAATATTCTGTAGTTTCTTTATTAGCTGATAGCCTTGCTATGTGAACCACTTTAATGTGAATTACTGAGAATTGAGAATTAACATATTAACTAATCACGTTACTGCAGAGTATAGGAGGTACTTCTGTTGTACACCATTGTTTGGTTAATTTATTTACTCTAAAGTGATGTTGGCTAAACCAAAGGCTACTTATTAAATGCAAAAGCCTTTCCACACAATATTGTATTAAAACTATAGTGTTAATACCTATAATGTATTAGTTGCTATATTATCAGGTTTTGCCAGGTTCTGTATTTTTTGTTTTCTAATTTGGTTCTATAATGTACGCTTCTGGTTTGCCATAGACTGACTTAGCTTTAAATGTCCTATGTGCAAGTGGTCCTTAATCCAAGGCAGAAGAGATCAAGCTCTTCAGATGGTACAAATTAATGTGGTTAACTAACTATATTGTTTTATACAAGCCAAGTGACTGTTTTGCTTAATTCAGTAGTACGTGAGATTAACAGTTCTGGGAAAGCTGCAGACAGATAAGAGAGTCTGCAGCATGAAGCTATGACTCAGTACACACATATCACACATTCTGCTCCCAATTCTCCTAACGGGATTAGCTAGGCAATACAGTCATCCCATCTGAATACATAACACTGTTATTTCGTGGGGTATTATTCCACCACATAGAATGTACAAGATTACACAGCATCTCTTTAAAGATCAATATATTTTAGAAAATTCTTGTTCTATCTGTTGACCTATAGAAATGGAAAACATTCACAGTTCATATTGGGTGCCTCACTAGCAGTTCTTCTACAGTATGTACTTTCCAGCATTTTCATTTGTTTGTTTGCGTTTTTGTGTTTTCATAGCTAAGGTCTGAATACAAACAGACTTTTGAGGTCTCAGTGAAGAATACTAGGTTGCTCTGCCAGGTTGCTTTCTTGCAGGAACTTTGTCTCACTTTCATTCCTCCCCACCATAGCTGTCCTCTAGAGTTGTCTTCTTGCACTTGAATTGCACATACTGAAACCTTTCTCTGAGGTGGTACTCTATTTCCCAACCCTATTAGGATGTATCAGTCTTCTCCACCTACGTACCTTGCCTTGCAGTCAACTTGATCTTGTGTAGATCTGGCAGACATTTTTTAGCAAAACAGAACATTGTTGAAAAGTACTTGCCTGATTTGTCAAAGCATTTCATTTTGAAGATTTTTTTGTTTCAGAGAACAGGGCAGAAAAGTCTGGGAGCTCACAGTTTTTAAAATTTCCAGGCCCTCCTGTTGGAAAGGCACTTGGCTGCATTTCGAGCTGCAGGGCTACAAAGCCTAGGGCTCACAAGATGCCAAATGCTGCCTGAATACATGGAGTTGTGTCCTGAGCCTGTGCTGAAAGATAAGCAGGGGGCTCAGGGTGTTGCCTTTCTCATCATTAGTTCTTAGAATGTAAAGATTCTATTGACTTTAGAGGCAGTTTATTAATATAATAAATCTCCCCGATTTATATGCGGCATTTATTCTCTTAAGTTTCATTGCATAAATCATCTATGACGTTAACTCCTGGATAGGTAATGGATAGAAACAGAATGAGGATCTCAGCATTTTCCTTTGTTTTTCATGTTTTTTTTGTATTCATATTTTTGTAATGAACCAAGTAACTTCTGCTAAGCAGTATTTGTAACTGCTCACTGATCAAAACAGTAACTATATGCACTTATTTTTTCACAGGAAAATATGCTACTTGTTCAAATCTAAATATATATTTGAAAAAGACAGAGGAAAAAAAAGAATAGAATAGCATAGCACATGTGGCAAGAATAGTATTTCTGTTATATCATCCAATTTCATGTATAAAAGACAGTTGGGTTCAGATTCTGGATGTTTACCAGCAAGTGACATTGATTCTAAGTGTAACTGGACAAATTATGGAAGGAAATGACTAAAATACAGAGATATAGAGGTTTTGTTGCATGTCAAATTGTGTTGTGGAGGCATAGTCTAGTTTAATTAAGCAGGCCATTGATATACAAGGCCTATAATAAGAGATTTGCAATTTTCAGTGGAGGTAGCATTTTAACAGATAAAACAGTCTTTCTTTAGTGGCACTGCAGTCTGTTAAGAGCTTCTTCCATTATATTCACTGCAATGCTGAAAATAACAAAGAATTATATAATATAATAACAAAGAAATGAATCACTATAAGCATTGCAGTCAATGCATTACCTGTTTAAATTAATGTTCAAAAGCTACCTTGCTGAAAAACTCCTACAGGAAATCCTATTATACATTTTATTTTACGATTAGAGCTAAAATATAGCTGTTTCACTGAAAAATGCATGGAAAGTATTTCAGTGGAAATACTAATGCCAGGTTCATTCCCCATGAGAAAGGATATCAGTTAGCTTTTTGGTGAAACCATTTCAACCGTGTTCAAGCACGTATTATGGTTGCAAAATTCATGACAAAATTTTTAAAGACTGTTTCAAAAAAGCACGGTGGATTTATTGGATTGTTTTTAGCTGTAGTTCCCAAGCATCTATGGAACAGACATATATAGATAATTAATTCATAGGAGAGCTTGCAATGAGACTGACTATAAGGAATGTTTGGTGAGATGCCATATCGTTGTGATGACCCTACTACTCAAAAAGCAAGGTGGAAAATCTTGAGATTTTGTACGGTCAGTGAGGGAGGATCAAGCCTGTAGCTGCAGACTGTAGTGGCATACTTTACAACCTGGGCTGACCAGCATATTGCAGCTTCCTTCAATCCCATGCACCCAGATTTCTTTCTCAAAGAAACCAAGTTAAGAAGGGATCCTTGAGCACACCTCTGCACCTTGAAATGACTGGGGATGGGAGGATCCCTGGGGCTATGAGCTTAGCTGATTTCAGGTGCCTTTGCTGTTTGTCTTAAGGATTTACATTTTTCCTTCTACTTGACCTAAGTTCCATTTCATTTCATTCAGCTGAGGAGTGTGTTCTTAGTGATGTGGCTCTTGGCAGGCATATGTAACCCCTGCTCTGACTCTTACTAAGATCAGGTCTCTGCTCTTCCAGGCATATAGCAGTATACAGCAATGACCTGGCTTCATTCAGTTATTTGTTTCTAGGCCTGGTCTGTGTTTCAGCTAAACTGCCAATTATTTTTCAGGCTCCTTGATTTTTCCATACAATTCCTCTTAAGTCATTCCTCTACAGAGATTGACTTTCTCAAGTCAATCTCTGTAGAGAGATTGCCATGAGAAAATCTGGAGGTCTGTCTGTGCCACCTTTCCCAATTCCTGATTTACAAAACATTTAGAGCTCAGAGGAGCTGCTAATTTCTTTTTTCTTTTTAGACTTTGCAAAATACTATTTTATTTTACTATTTTTAATTGATTATTTTTGCAATTAGATTGAAGAGCTTTTGTGATAAGCATGACTAAGAAAAAGTTTTAGTGATGATTAATATGTATCTAGAATTTACATCTGAATTTCAAAATTTTTTTCTTTTTTTTCTTTGTTTTTACAAATAGTGCCCATGCATTTTTGTTTCCATAACATTTATGCTTTCTGATGTTTCTGTCCTCCTTTTTTTTTTTTTTTTTTTATATTATTGTTATTTCTCTTGCTTGCCTCTGGCTTTTTTCTCTCTTGTACAATGTGTATTGTTCTAAATGGATCTAGAACAGCATTTTTTATTATACTGACAAGAACAGCAACACCTCTGTAGATTGTCCTACAGCAAAGGCATGACAGAATAAATGACCATAAATAAATCATCTTACATGGTTTCTATGTTTCCAGTCCTTCACTTCTCTCTAAGGAGCAAGTGCTCTGGCAAACCACTGCCTCGTATGGCACTTGTGACCTAAAACAGATACTGACAGAACAGATGTGATTGTTGTTTTGCCTGCCATAGCTTAGGATTTGAACCCAAATACCAAATGTATGACAAAATGGGTACCGGAAGCCACCAAAGATTGATAGAACACATGTTGCTAGAATTTCAATAGTTATACCTCTTCTGCTGTTCATTCTGCATTGTCAAAGTGCTGTTGGCAGAGGTCACATTTGTTGGTTAAGAATTAGGTTCTACATGTGGCTTGCAGAAAGACATTAAACAGAGGCATGGATGGCCCTTCTCCCCATGTTTCTGTTTTCTATGTACGAAATAGGAGGAAATATTTATTTGCTGTATACTTTTTAAAGTGTAATTTATACTGACAGTCTTTAGGACAGAAAGTTGGGTTTGTTACAGTTGTAGATATATTCTCAGAAGAAGTCACATTAGTTGATAAAGGAGAGTGATGCTTATTAATGTATAATCTAACCTTTGGCTGCATCACATTGCCTTTCTTTTACACTAGTATTCACAGTCCCTGCATTTGAAAGATATGAAATAGAGGAATATCTGACACTGTGTGTCATTTGCATGTCCTGTTACATGTTTGCAAGTTACTATCTCATACTGCTGATAGAACAGCTTCTGATGCATGTGTTTAAGTGCAATGCCACTGAGCACAAGGGGCTCCATGAAGACCCAATGGATGGGCGAGTAATTTATGTGTATTTTGGAAGCAGGATTGTTACAGAGACTTTTGAGAAAAGGTGTATCTATTTACATGCTTTTGATTACTAAAGTGCCTAAACCAGAGAAAGGATTGAGATAATAGATGTGTACATCAATCTTGCCTACAAAGCTAAGTGGTAATGCAGAAAATAAGGCATAATAATAAAGGCAGACATGAAGTTCTTGAGGTAGAAATTGGTAGCACCAGAATACTGAAAACCTGACTAAGGTCATGAGGTTTATATTTTTCCAAACTGCTATGAAAAAATTCTGCAAGCATATGTGTGTCTGATGTGCAATATTAACTAAAATAAGTATACAATCAGCAAATGCTTTATTCTATGGAAACAGAAATATTTCTATAGAAATATCCTATTAAAAGGAAGGAAGTCAAAGATAAATTGAGACTTTCAGATACTAGACAGCTACACCCTGGGGGTTATTGTGAGGCCAGCAATATGCCAGTGCTGTACAAAATAGTCCACTGTTTAAGTGGAAGGAAACATGAGTGACAAATGTAGTATTCAGCTGAGCTTGTTATTATGAAGGTCAGAGTCCTTGGCTGATGGGAGAAATAGACCTTGCCAAAAGTGTCAACTAGTAAGGGAATTTGTTAAATAAACACCAATGAAAAGTATGCCTATAGAGAGGCAAATGTTTTGCCTTCTTATTGCTAAAATAAAGTGGGCAACAGCTATTAAAAAAATTTGCTTAATCTCTTTGGTCCTGTCTTTCCAATTGTTATTGTCTAAAAGTATTTTGGAATATTTCTTAGTTTTCAGAATTTTGAACTTTTATTAGAAAAAGTAATTTTTATTTTTAATAAACAGCTTCTCATGTGGTACTCTCAAAGTTGTATGAATTCTCCATACTCTTACCTGGTTGCTGTCACTGAAAGGATGTAAAAGAGTGATGTGAAAGAGCAAAATGTCACATTCCTCTAAAGCACGGTTTTGACTAATCACATTTTACTGGCTCAGAAACCTCTGTGTACACTTGAAAAGAGAGCTGTAGAGCAGTGCTAGTCACTGAGTTTTGTAACACAGAGCATGTTTGTCTCTATTACTGAAGCAGCTATTGGCAGAGGAAGTTTACTAAAATCACCACCTTCTTGGCCCCTGTTTCAGGTGGGATTCCATTTGTCCTCACGGGAGAGTTTTTCCAGCAGTCTCAGAGGCCAGCCGCTTTCATGATAGCTGGGACAGTCAACTGGCTCTCCAACTTCGCAGTCGGACTGCTCTTCCCTTTCATTCAGGTACTCAGCATTTTTGATCTGTGATATGCTGTGATATGGTTGATATACTGTGGTATATGATGTTTGAATAGTGATTTTTAGGTAATAATAAATGTCTTTTCATCGAAGTGAATGAAATTCCCACCATCTTTGTGATGCGTTTCAGTTGTACTACCCACGTATCTCATTGTTTGAACGTCTTAGAGAAAACTGTCCTGAAAAAAAAATATCTCTATATTGTAGCAGTGGACAACCCTGTATGGCAAATTCCTCGTGGGAATGCTATAGCAATGTAGTCTGATGGCTATGTCTGGAAGTCACAGTCAGTGATGATGATTATCCCTGCCTTCTTCTTCAGCTTTTAGACCACCCATCTTCTGGCTTATCCTATGCTTTGAGGATTCTTGTTAGTTCCTTGGGGTATAAATGTTCTCTGCTCCTCCCACTTTTCTTTATGGCTCTCTTCTTTTCAGTCTCTGCTGACAGGCTTCTTTAGCTGGTTCCTTCTAGCTGCAGCCTAGTTTCTGCATGGATGAATTTGCTCCTGTCCCGCTTTCCCCAGGCTCCCATAAGCTTCACTTCTAGTGGATTGCTTCTTTATTTCCTTGGCTGAACAAGCGGAGGATTGAGGACAGTTTCCTTGAGACCTGTCTGACAACTAGTGTTTGTATTTTAACAGCATAAGTTTATTGTCCAAAAAATAAAAATGAATAAAATAAAATTCAAACCTTTACACAGAGCAGCATTTTCCCCCTCTGATTCCTATAAATACCTCATCTTGGTTGATGTGCAATTGGCAAAGGAGGCATGTAGCAGCTTCTCATTCAAAGCCACACTGCCTTTTCCTGACCATGCACTTCTCACGGGCTCAGGTGGCAGCAGCTTTTCTGTCTCAGGAGCTGAAAGGCAGGTGATCAGTCCCATAAAAAACTTTTTAAACGTTTTAAAAAGAGCCATCCAGCTTCACTGTTAACATTTTTTGTGAAACTCAAAACTACGAGACAAAGTACAGAATTCCTAACTGGTTGCTTAAAATGCATGGAGGAAAATATAAGAGGCAGAAGAAGGGCGTAGAAAGGAATGAGTCCTCCAGACTGTCTCCAGAGAGATTTTGGAACATTACACTTCAGATCATTTATGAGTAATGATATTTGAAAAACAGGCAGGGAGGTGATCCTGCAGTTTGTGCCTTCTTAAAACTGAAAATTGTATGATACATTATCATATGTAATACCATACAACATGTCTTACTCTAAGCCTTTATATATTAATTTTCACTTGAGAGTGGAACTGCTTTTTCTAAGTAGTAGTGTTTGAAAGTAGTATCTGTTAGAGATAATATATGGGAGAACTTGAAGGCATTATAAAGTCTGACCCTTGATCTAAGTTTGACACAATTTCATATTTTTTTAAAAGGAAAATGTCTCCAGTTATTGTGATTACTTGGATCACCTTCAAAAGTTAACATGATTATAAAGGCTGTCATCCTTCCAAACTCTGTACTACTACTAACATTAACTTCAATTAGACTGCTCAGAGCTATAAGAGTTAAGGGTTTATTTTAATGCTTAGTGAAATCAGCTGTTTTTTCACCAGTTTTATAGCTCAGAGTAAGGACTTGCAAGCTCAGACTTAAAAGTCTGACTTTCAAAAGGTGAGATGTACAAAATCAAGTAGAGCTGACATAATTATTTTCCCACTGAGGTCATTAGATCCAAATTCAGCAGATAAACAATTAGACAAATCCTCTGTGTTTTTGAAAACCCGACCTTAGTCATCATCATCAGCCTGCTTATCCAGCATGTGGATGCTTCTGTGTAGTTTATTAGCTTTTACTCCAAAAAGACAGGGACTGACCATTGAAGCAGCCCAGGAGAATGCCTCCTGCTCCGGCTGGCTGGGTACCAATGGTCCCTATGCTTGTCTCCATGGTGGCTGGGATGCCAGCAGGGAACAAAGTCCCAAATCTGGGGCAGTATAATCAAAATAATTTTATTTGTGTATTTTTAAATAATATAGAAACACTTAATGGATAATTATTTTTTCTCCAAAACTTCCTGCTTAAAACCAAGGAGTTACCTGAGCTCCAGCTGTCAGTTGGATCTGAATTTACCCAATTCAGGACTCTTCTATTAGTGTAACCTTCTCTCTTGTTCTCCTAATCCCCCCTAGTAGGTCACCTGTTGGGAATTGTTTAAAAAAGGCTCTCAGTAAATTCAAGTAAAAAGGCAAACTACATTTTCTGTTTCTTTCACATGCATATTAAAGCTTTTTGAGTGTTTTAATATTCATGAATATGAAGTTTGCTGTTGCCTTGGGAAATTTATCATTTAGTGTCATAAAAATTTCTCTTTGAGTGGTTACAAGATTACCAGTTTAGTTTTAATGAAGGAAATTATATTTCCATATTACAAGGGTTTGGGTTTTCTCTTCTTTAAAAAATAATAGAGAAAGAAAGCGTACAGTTTGCACCTGAAGATGAAAGCAGTGTTACTCAGACTGATTTTTTAAAGCTTTTTCACAAGATCAATCTATAAGGTCTCCTCATTCCCTAACTTTCCATTTTTTCCTATTTCATTCAACCTTATTCTCAAAATTCAGCTTGTGTTTCTTTACAGATTGGCAGTTGCCTCTCCTTAGCTCATTTTTGTAATTCTAAAACAGAAAAAAAAATCTTTACAATGTCTCCACAGAATGAATGAATAATCCCTTCTGTGTATTTAAATGCTAATCTGATTGCTTGAGAGACAGCAACCACTTTTTTGATCATTGCTATGTTTCTATAAAATTATCCCAAACTTCTTGGAAAAAATATATTAACATTAGAGTTATTCAAAAAAATCAAGCAGTAGTTAGTTTTCCAAATGTCACCAATTAATTAGTGTGAACGTCTAGATTTTCTCCCCTCAACCATCTGTAGTAATATGTAATATAATAAAACACTGGCTTGTGTAATTTAAATTCTACATTAAAATCTATGGATGAGATTGAAAATGTAGCATACAAATCAATTTTGACAAATTACAACTAATTTAAAATGTTGTTATGTTGCAGACCTCATCACTGCCTATTTGAGACATTTGTTTGTGCAAGGAATCATAACTGAGGTTAAAATGACAACAGATACTGTAATGAATTTACAACTACATTTGATATTGTGCGATTACTAGAAGGTTTTTGATAACGGGTCTCAAAATCATGCACTTTCTTACATATTTTTTTTAGTATAAAGTAAAATAATTTCAGAACCACTATTGCATAGGATATTATAACATAAAGAGAAATTGTAAAAGGTCTGGTTTTAAGTCCAGAGGCATTTTAGACTTGTGTTCAACGTAGATCTTGATCTTGAGAAATGTCAAACATCACCTTGAGTGGTATTCAACACTATATCTCTTCCATTGCCTTCACTTGAGAATGGATCATAGAATCATTTAGTTTGGAAAGATTTAAGATCATTAAGGGATCTTAGGTCCAACCATCAACCTAACACTACAACTCCATTGTTAAACCATGTCCACCATCTCTTAAATACCTCCAGGGATAGTGAATCCACCACTTCTCTTGGCAGACTGTTCTAAACAACTGCTGGTGCAACTCGAGGCCATATCCTCATGTGCTGTGTATAGTCCCTATGTATAATATTCACTTCACCATTTTGAAATAGTGTTGATGAAAATGGGGTTCTAGCTTCTTTATGATGTTGGCATGACCCAAGGTAACTCAGTATAACAAATGTTTGAATGCAACATATCAAACTCAGAGCATTAATTTTCTTCTCGTGTTCCTAGTATAATTTCTGTTTTCAAATGTTTTAGCTTCTGGGAATATAAAACAGATTCTCATTGTGGTTTCTTTCTAAGTAAATGCAAAGTTAACTGTAACACCTGGAGCAAATGGAATATTGTAACACAGACTTCAAGTATTTGCTCATATTTGAAGAGAGTTTATGCTCAGTATGCAAACCTGTGAGTAATCAGCTTAGCTTTATTTTTTCATATGCAGAAATCATATTGAAAATGAGCACCTGTAGTCATCCGCAACATATCATTCCATCATTTATTCGTATCATCTGTTGGGAATGGGTATAATAATCTGTGCCTCAAGTGAGCAGGCATAGCAAACTAACAAAGATGTGAGCAATTGTGGATATAATTATAGAATTGTCCCAGCTAGAAGGGAGCCCAGGAAGTTTTGGTTGAACCTCTTGCTCAGAGATAGCCAGCTGTGAGATCAAACCAAATTTCTTAAGTCTTTGTCTAGTTGTGTCTTGAAAACCTCCAAGATTGGGTACATCTCTGTTAGTTTTAAAATTTTGAGGACTCGTTAATCACAACTGGCAATAGATAAAATGTAACCAGGGTTTGGTCATTTCTGAGAATAGAGTTTATCTCAGTTTTAAAAATTCAATATTATTCACTATCAATCCTGAGTTGGAATAAAACTCACTAAAAAAAAATATTAATGAAAAAGACGGTTATTTGGTTTATTATATTATGAGAATCACTTTGTATTTGAATATTTGATGGGTGTCAAAAGGTGCGTGTGTTCTACTTTCCTTCTGTAAAACTAACTTTAGAAAATTAATCAGGAATAGTCCATGGGACAGAGGGTTTTTGTTTATATTGAGAAAAAGGGATATTGTACTGTTAGATATATAGCATCAAAAAGAAATACTAATAGGACCATTTTATGTTCCTGTATAACGTGAATTTTGTGAACTTTGCACATGTGACATAGACTGAAAAATATTTGTAAAAGTGAAGTATAGAAGTTTGCCTTCAAGCTCCCCCATGTTCCAGGATAAGAAAGAAGCAGCCAGATGTTGCTTCCTGATGCACAAGTCTGTGGTTTCGGGGATATTTCTTGCTTTGCACTTTGTGGATCAGTGATATTAATGGTCTGCAGAAGTCAATGTCAGGCAACCAATTTCTCCTTGAGAAAATGACAAAGGCTGCTTTGATGAGAACACATGAGTATCAATGATGCTACTATTATTTCTTGTAGGAGCAAGCCACTGTGAAGGTCTTTTCATGCTAAGGGTAAAACTTTCACTGTCCTGTACTAAGAGAGCAGGAAGCCCACCAAAGCTGAGATGTACTTGTGTGTAGAGATCTCCCTCATCACAACTGCCTCAGTTCCGTCTCTGTTCTAATCTCAGTGTTGATATACAACTAAATCACAGCTCAAGATAATATACCTCCATTTGTCAGATTTTCAGTTTAAGTACACTGACTGAAATGAATAGCATTAGTAGAATAATTAGCACTTAGCTCTGTAATTTTTTTTTTAGCCAATGGAACTGCTAAGGGGAAGAACAAATATATTCTTAATATATTGGTTTGGTTTTGGTGAGTGCATAAGTTTTAGTGAGTAATTCCAGGTATTTCCACATTTGTAATATGTTCATCTGGGTGGTTGGGCTGAAACATTCTTTTCAATAATGGCAGGGGGATTGGAACAAGGTGATACATAAAGATGCCTCCAACTCAAACATATCTATAGTTCTATGGTTGTAGGTGTTTTATAAATCCTCTATGTTGCTAAAAAGTTTAATATATGGCTTCAATTAATCTTTGACTAGAATACACAAAGAGGATTAACGAAAAGCAGTGAGGCTGACACACAGGGAGCAAAAGCATACCTGTCTTTAGACAGCATAAAGAAGAATTCTGAAGGTCTGTTCTTTGTGTTGTGTGTACTTTCTTTCTAGCAATGTGCTTTTTAAATATAGACTTGTAGTTGCAAGCCTTTTAGAAATAGAGTAATTACAGCAGTGGTTATGCAGCTTCTGTTTTTTCTTCCCAGATAGTACATTGTGTGGCTTAAGTTTGCTGACTGTTGTTCAACATGTAGAGTCTGCTAGATATCAAATCTTATCTTTTATTCCTAGAGCCTGACTCCACACTGGGATTGTGTGGATGTTTGTGTAGTAGATATTGAAATAAATATTCTTTAAGCTCAAAGTCAGTTAAGAGCATCCTCATCACTTGTGGGAAGGGTGTTAACCTGGAAAATACACAAAGCTATTTCCTGCAGAGAGCTATCTGAATACTAAATATGGTTATATTAGGAACAATGTTAGTGCCTGCAGTTCTCTTTCTATACTAGCACTGTACACTTTCCAGTACAGATGCTGTATTTCTGCCCACTTCTCCCCACCCCAAATCAGCTTTGCGTTGCATTCACGCCTGAACTTCTCAATGCTTCTCAAAAGACAGTCCTGAAATGTGAGAAACTTTGGGATTTGCATCCCTGCTTATTTAGAAGCAGTGTGTTTAACTTTGAGTGGGGCTCTTGGACCCAGCTGTACAGGTGGTAGTGTTTACTGCTGCAGGAAGATGCCCTTAGGAATTTTTTTAATGTCACCAAGGGCAGAGCTGCCAGATGCTGATATCATTTAATCTGCAAGACTGAGCATAAAGTACTCAATGGTAGATAAGACCACACATTCCAAAAGCCAGGTAATGGCAGTGGTAGTGGGATACTCTTTCTATGCAATTGCTGAAATTTTAGAGCTCTCTTCTTCTGTACAAATGAGTGACGTTGAATGAATTGGAGCCTCTAAATGTTCAGCATCTTAATCTGAAAAAGGAGTCTTTAGTTCTGCTTATGTAGAAAGAATAAAGAACTTGAAAGATTCTAGTATGTACTTTCAAAAGAGGATGCTATTTTCTTTCTGCCTACACCATATACAGCAGCCTGCCTGTTTGGTCAGAGCTGAATCCTAATAGCAGTGAGAAGACCCAACTCCTCAGCTCACCCATCCCAGGTGGCTTCTGCTGCCTCTGTCAGATCTGAACTGAGCCTTGCTTTCCAGGTTTCTGAAGCACTCATGAAGAATATTAAAGCCTTTTTATCAAATTCCATTGCAACAAAATGGATTATTTTATTGATTGCTACAGTGAATGTGAAGCTCATATTTAATGAGGTACAGCACAAAGTCCTCTTAATCAGCCAAGCATTACAAAGGGGTTAGTTCAGACAACAGCTTGAACAGGGAGCTGCTTTGATACCCAGTTTAGGTTTCCAGACATACCTGACCCACTTCCAGTTGCTTATCCATCCTCTGTTTACCTGGTTCCAGATCTGTTCTGGTCATTATTGCCACTTGCAAGTAAGGTGATGAAGCAGAGCTAATTCATATTATATTTTAAGGTAGTTGCATCAAGAAGGAAGTCACAGAAAATTTTTAACCGTGAGAATAGTGTAACTGTAATGCTGTGTGTAGCTTGCCCATCACTGGAGATCTATAAAAGACAGGCATAGATGTCCATTAGGAACTGAGACTACTTTACTAATGGGAATGGACTGGCTGGCATCTGCATTGGTGGTTTCCTTTAATTTTATTGACATTTTGAAGCCTTCAGAACAGGAAGTGTCTCATTAAGTATACACACTAACTGTACACACGTGCGGCTCACTAGGCTCCTTTCAGCTTTTTTTTTTTTTTGTGTGTGTGTGTGTCACTGTGGTACATCAGTAATCCCTGCAAGAAGGGCTGTTTCAGGTTGTGGTGGCAGAATGCCAAATCCAAAATAGTGAGCTGACAACTGCACTCACTACTGTCTTGGAATTCATGAGGGCAAAGTGGGCATACTGTAAAATGCTGAGAAATTATAGGAGAAAGCAAAAATGGCGATGGAGTAAAAGAAAGCAAAGCTAAATATATTCCATCTGGAAAAAAAAAAAAAAAATGTGAGATAGAGAAGGCTAACTGAACAACTGAGGACGGAGAAAAGTTCACTTATTTTCTCCAGTTCAAAAGGATTAGAATGTTAAACTTCTCTGGCACATCAGAGAAAGTGTCATGAATTTCAGAACAACTTGAGCAAGAATCAAGAATCCAAGGAAATGTGAGGAATTTCTAACCTGAAGTCCTTCAAGGTTATATTAGTCATACTTTTGTGAGCTTATTACTGCTTAATATATTCTCTTTTTTATGGATAACAAGAGGAAACAGATCATTTTCCCTTTGGCAGTAGTGATTCATTGACCAAAAAGGAAGGAAAAAAAAAAAAAAAAGGAAGAAACTGACCAAAGGAACCCATGAATTCTTGAATTCTTGTCAATTTTAAGGCAGCATCAAATATGACTGACTGACATCAGCATCTTTGTTTGCTAATTGCACTAGAGTGTGTTTCACTTTTACAACACTAAACTAGCACTGAAGGTTTGCAGTAGCTTTCATATTTCTTGATAAAGTATTCAGTGATGAATTAAAAATTGCATCTATTTCTGTATTAACTTTAATCGACTTCAGCCTTCACCCATCAGTTACTTTATTTGTTGCAAATTGTTGTTTGCTTAATATCCTGTTGAACAGAACAGAGTGGAGGTTTTGATACATTTTTAATTATTGGCTGAAGAGCTCAGGTGAATATATTTCAAGCAGTGGCATTTATGTAAGTCACTCACAAACCGTAAGGAGCTTATCATTTTACATGATGTTTATTCCAGCTAAAGAACATATAAAGCATACGAATGGCTAAAGAACATATAAAACAAACTTGTCTGCTTGCCTATAAGCCTTCTGCTTTCTCTTTCTCACAGGCACATCTATAAAAAGAAACTATTTCCCAAAGATTCAGATGAACAAATCTGGTAAATGAATATGTACACCAGGGAATTCAGGCATACCCTTATTAATTTAGCCAGACTCAAAATTATTATTTGTGGATCAATTTTATGTTGCTGGAAAGAAAATCTGGGGCCTTGCCTGACTTTTCTGAAGCTTGTGGTTCAAGAATCTGTTTTAAAGAGTGAGTGATAGGAACGGTTATGCTCAGCAGTGAGTGGTAGGAATGTTTATGCTCAGGAGGTGCTGGATTGTGGAGGGCAGGGATGTAGTAAATGAGAAATTCAAGTATTAATATATGTGTGAATAGGTGCAATGAGCTGAAACAAAAAGATGTGACAACAAACTACAGCAGCAGAAAAATGCTTGAAAACCCCTGGTACAATAGTGTTCAGCAAGTGTTCAGCTGTTACTCTTCAATAAAGCTTGCAGGACAGACTTCTGTAACCAGATGGGGGAGCAGAACATTAAATTCCATGTTATCTGGGGACAGGTGCTGTTTATTTTTGTAATACATTGTGAAAATATAAAGAATTACTAAGCATTAACAATTAGCAATTAATATCAGGACATGACAAGTGAATATGTTATTTTCGCTACATGCTGATGCATTTTTATTTCTTATTTCGGTTTGTTTTATTAGACTGTTCTGGGGCACTTAAAGACTACATGGTAAAGTAGTAGTGTGCTGCAGGACAACTTAGCAGATTCTTCCAGAAGTTTTCTGTCATAATAATTTCTCTTTCCAAAAGACTGTGCAGAATCTGTTTTTAGGTGTTAAGGTTATGGTGTATATTCAGTGCATATTCAAAAAGCACTCACCAAAAGATCACTATGTTTTTTATTGAAATTAGAATCTTTCCATGGATACATTAAGCTACATAGTAGAATAAAAACTTTCCTAGTGACACACTGGAAACAGATGCAAGCCAGAGAGGATGGAGGGATATCACTCATTTTTGACTGCCTTGAATGTAATTGGGGGTTTGTATTGGTTCTTTAAATACCTCTCATTACCTGTTTCATAATAAGTATGTTTAAGGAATAAAGAGATGGAGGTTAAAAAAGATAGAGGTTAAAGAGATAAAGGGGGGGATAAAGAGATGGGGGAAGAGGCACAAGGGTACATTTTGGTGCTGACCACATCCCCACAACATGTGCTTTTCCCAGCCGTTGCCTGCTGTTCACCCCATTGCCCCATGTGTATCCCCCCTCTCCCTGGGTTATGGTGACAGCTGGCTGAGCTTTTTTTTGCCTCCCCTTTGTACCCTTCTTCACTAGCCCCGTTGCCATCTTCATGCAAGCTTTCAGTCTTCTGAGCATGCTTGAGCTGGGGGAATACCTCTGTCCAGTGGCTGCCAGGAGCTCTCCTTTTCCCTCCTTGCCCTGCAGAAACCAGCTGCTGCTCTGGATTTCTCTCTATTCCAGCAGAAATTTTCCAGAACAACTCATCTTCAGGCTTTCCTTCTAATGCAAATGTTTCCAGGGATGACAGAGCAGACCCAGCTAGGATTACAGGCTTCCTAAGTGGAAAACTGATTCTACTAGGTGGAGTTTGACTTCTAAGTGTGGCGCTGTGGGGCTGCATGCCAACAGCAAGGAAAGAAAGAGTTTGAATTCAATAGAAGTGTTGGCAAAGCGGTTGGTGAAGGTCTTCAAATCTCTCTGCATGGATGTACTAGAAAATGATGTAGATCCCTGTCTAAATGACAAAGAAGAACTTAATTGTTGCTGCTGTTTCATAAGAAAAAGAAAGAGGACTTGAATGGAGCACATTTAGAAATGGGAATTCTCCATCTTCCAGGTCTGCATATAGTCCTTGAGGACTGCAGTGATTTTTCTCTTCTCTTACATCTGCCACAGAAGAAGCCTGTGTTATCCCAAAACAGGAGACAGGCAACATTCTCTTGCAGCATTTTTGCAGCAAGGCTGAGCAACAATCATAATAAACTGCATGATGGTTTGCAGCTCTGGCAGAGCAATAGCACAGAATATCTCATTTTTGCAGGGACTAATAAAAATCACTGTGTAGTTTGAATGGTTGTTCTGGTTATAAAAAAACATTGATTTTATGAAGTCGTAATAGTTACATGTATCTGCTGTCATCTTTTCTGTGCTGCTTCCCTGTAAATGGAAACTGGGTCCTGTTCAACAAGTAGGTATATATTGTGCTATAGATCCCAGAGATGAACATTCTAACTTTATATTAAGGACCTGCATAAATTGCTTAAGTTATAGATAGGTGCCTGGCTCTTCAGGCTGGGGAACCAAGGAACTGACAGAAATGACCTCTGTAATTCCTTTCTGGTTCAGAAAGGCAATGGAAAACAATATGCTTTTTACTATGGATAGATTTGATGCAGGCTTCAATAATACCTGACAAACTGATGGGATGTTTGGGGCTGTCCTATTCCACCCCATCAATGTCCCATAGAAAACATTAGAAAAAGCTTTCTAATAAGCAACAAATCCTTTTAATGCCTTTGCTCTCAGAAAAGTAAAGCAATGAACAGAGAAGGTTATTAAGGAGATTGCATAATAAATAGAGAATGTGTAACAAAAGGATCGTTTTAAATATTTATTATGAAGAGCTGCCTGTATCTTCTGTAGCTGTGGCTGGGAAACACCTTTTCAGTGAAGAAATCCTTGGCATTGAGTGCTTCTGTTTGCCTAACCTTTCTGCAAAAGGGCAATAAAATTAGGGCATGGCTGTAGATGTGCAGCGTACTGCAGCCTGTCACAGTCAGATGTGCCCAGTTGCTGAGCTGGTGGGTAGAGATCTAATTCTGGTGCCCTGGTGTAGGAGGTCAGGGTTGGCACTCTGGTTGCCAAATGCTGATGCTGAGAGGCAGAGGCAGCTACTGAGATGACAAGAGAGTAAAATAAATAGCTGGGTGGAAGGTCATGTCCCCCAGATAGTGCATGTTTTTACTAGCTGGCTTTTTCAGTGAAGGATTCAAAGACAATACTGTTTGAATCTTCTTAGAACCTTTCTATTTACATTCGAGTAGAAGGCATATGAAAGAAGTAGAATACAAATTATCACTAGTTGGAAATTGAGTAAGAATTGATTTTCTTTTATTTTTAAACTGAATTAGGTGTTTTGAAAAAATAACATGCTTGGATCTGTGATCCAGATGGAGCTCAGTATAACATGGGATACGGGTGCCACACGGCTTGTAGCCTTAGTTCAAATTGCTTACTAGTGTAATGGAAAGACCTGCCTGTGTGTTTATTTTGCCCTTTTCAGAAACTAATTTATTTTCCCCTGTGAGGTAGTACTTCTGAGTTGCTATACATTTTACCGGAGGCTCTCTTGCACATTTGCTCTTTTTCTTCCTTATTTTTACACTTGAGATTTTTCCTCTTGTACATTGAAATTCATTTACCCAGCACGATTTTGTTTGGGTTTTCATTATTTCATTAATGCATAATACTACTTGATGACTTTTTCTATTATGCAAAAATTTCAATAGCAAAGGTATGCACAGAAGTTTATATGTGGATTCCCTCAATCAAGCTAATTTAAGTTTTTGTATATATATCTGATATTTAAAGTAACTGATATTTAAAGTGTATCTGTACTTAGGGAAGTGGCTAAAGTTCCCTCAAAGATGAAATGAAATGAAATGAAATGAAATGAAATGAAATGAAATGAAATGAAATGAAATGTAGGCTATCAGAATGTTAAATTTAAAAAAAAAAAAAAAAAAAAAAAAAAAGCTCCTAATTAGAAGCAATCCACTTCAAGTGTAAAATATAGAGATGTTAACTTTTTGAGGAGGTAATAAAAATGTGACGGTTGGGGTTGAAGTTGTAGTTCATGCCTTTGAGAATTGCTCTATTTTTTACATAAGAAATACATTTAGTATACTATATTTTAGTGCTTTGTCCTTGTTCATTGTCCTGCACCTTCAGTAGAACCTTAAATTATGTCTGGATCTGAAGAAGGGCAAAGGGTAAAGGACATGTATTCTCTCATCCATTTGTTTCAGTGGGTTACACAAATTTGAAGCAAAGCAAATAAAGTCAAATGTCTACATGAATAACTGTTCTGCTGCTGATCTTTTTAGTAAGACATCTAACCCTCATTATTTGACATCATCACTTCAAAAATCCAATTTGACCCTTATCTAGTGATTCTAAACTTCATGGTAACCTCCAAATGCAGGCATCCATTGCCAGTGCCAAAGGGGCTGTGACACTGCAAGTGGAAAATTTAGAGGCGGAGGAGGTAAAGGGATTCATCTGTCATCTGCTTAAAGCTGTATTGCAGGAATCTCCTGTTTTGTTTGTTTGTTTGTTTGTTTGTTTTTCTCTTCCCATGGAACTTTTAGAGAAGAAATCCAAAATGATTATATCATTGACTTCCTTATTGTGAAATACAAAAGGAAATAAGAAAACAAAGGTAACAACAGCAAGTCCTAGTGTAAGACTCTAGGGCAGCCTAGAATATCTATTTTCCCATTTTCATTATCTGATTTGGAAGAATTACCTAAGTGCTTTGACTTTGATTCCTTTTTGTGGTAATCAAATGCATGCATTAAGTGAATTGTTTCCTGCTTTCCCACTTTTCGGCAAATTCAGAGCCTTGACCAGCTGTGGAAATTCAGGGAGGATAAAAATGAGTAATTCAAGGCAGCACATTTATAGAAACATTATATTTTAAACACCTTCCTTAGAAAACTAATACAAAAATAGAAGGTGATGACTTTAAAAGTTTATGGTTAACTTTCAAATATCCTGCGTGTCAGTTACCCTTACTGTACTTTAAAAATGCAGTGTAATCCTGCCTTGTAGAGGATTTAGTAGCCTGCTGACTAACCAGAAACAGGCTGTATGTAACAGGTGCTTTCCTGGAGAGACCGCAGCAATAAGCATGTTCACTCTCCTCGAACTCTATGCCAGGAACCTGGGAGGGCAGGTGACCTTCAGGAACCTGTGGACAGCCTGGTCCTTTAAGGACATTCCTGTGTGTAGCTGATATTGTCTCTGAATGAATATCTGCAAGCCTATCACGAGGTGGAGCCCTGGTTATTCAGGAAACCACCTAAAATATTTGGCAGCTTTAAACTTCAGTTGTTCATGTAGGATGGCACACTGAAGGAACGATGGATACAGGTTTCATTGGAGTAATATGAATAGTACATACTTTACATAATGCAATTGAGTGAAAGTTCAGAATTTTCATGGAACAAAGACATAGATCCATTTTCCAGTCAGATCTATCTATCTGTACCTTTTTTGTAGTACCCATCATTCAGTAACTCACCCTTTTCCCAGCTCATTATGCTATCTTCAGCATCATTTGATGGACACATCAGATATCCTGTGGCCAATCCATTTATTGATCTCCCCACTCTGGCACCAATCAATTCAGAATATGTCAGAAACAGATAAAAGTGAATTAAAAATCTAGTCTGAGCTGCATCCCACCCATGCCCCATTAAGGGTTTCTTTTGAGTTAGGATGCAGGATTTGACATTTTCCTTCTGCTTTATCTTGTACTTCTGTTCTACATCCTTTATCAGTGTGCAGTATAGATGTAAGATTTCATGCTTATAATGAGTAATTTAATTCACATTCTTCTGTGCTGAATACAGGTTCAGGTGATATTAGCTGAATTCTGAGTTACAAAAGGCTTATGAATATAAGTGTTTCTCTTTTCCGGGTGTGTAAAATGATAACCAGCTTTAAAGAAATATTATGACTGAAGACTAGCTGGTGAGAAAAAGGCATTTTGTGATTGCTCTGCAGTCCAGGAATTAGGGCTCCATTGTGCGAATCCTGCTGAATACAAGGACTACAAAGTCTTGGTCTCTTACCGCAGAGCTCATTTGTAGAATTTATAAGAAAATATAATTTTTAGCTTATTCTCTGTGGAACTTCATCTGGAGGCCCTTGGAGGGCTATGTCTAAAGGGATCTGCAGAAATTAATGACATCAAGTTTATTACCAATAAATGTAAATACACGATGTAAATGTAAATTACCGATCCATGTAAATACATGATGTAAAAAAATGAAAATAAACTCTAAACTCAGTTCAGTTATGAAAGCTTTAAGGAAACAGATCAAAGAAGATAAACGCTAATTCAGATAATGGACTGCAAAGAAATAATCATGAGTGAGAAAGGAGGGAAAAAGCTTGTGGCTGTACCACCAAGATACACAGGTGTCAAAGCTTAGTCAAACAAGGCATTAATGGTTCATTTTCATCAAGGAGAAAGTTTTGTTCAATAAAGATTTTAGAAAAGGAAAATGTGATTACATATTGGAGCCCTATCATTCCATTGAACAATTTCACATGCAGAAAACCCCAATGAAAAATTTGTATTCTTAACATGACAAAATGATTTATGAGGCACTGTGAAGTTTTGGTTTTTTTTATGAGGCACTGTCTACTAAATCCATTTGATTCTGCCTCTGTATAAACTTGAAAGTTATATCAGTTCCCTTCCCAGAATATTTTTCCCCCTCATCACCCATGCTCATTGTTTTGTGATTGTCAGGTTGTTCAGGAATTCATGCTTCTAGGATTTAACAAAAAAAAAAAAAAAAAAAAAGTATTGATAATTTCAAGAGTCCATAGGCAGTATTTCAGAAGATGCACTTTCCAGCTTTTCCTATTACAGACAGGAATTGCAGGGCTGAACTAGGTGATGAATTATCCATGGAAAACTTTGTAGCCAGGCAGGCTGGCTATCAGCCATAGTATAAAAAAGCCATGGCAGAAATTTTTGTTGTTGTTGTTTTCTTTCACTTTCTTTTTCTATGCCAGACGTATATGATGTATATATTTCTATGTTTCATTTGCATATATTGAGCAAGTGACACATAAAAGTAGTCCTAAGAATTTTATAAACCCTTAGCCCCCAAGCAGGGACCTTACCCAGCCTACACTATAGAGCTGAGATAACTGACAGTGATTGGAGTATATTAGAAAAAATGTGAAAAATTGGTGTTATGTCATTTTCTAGCCCTGTCTGGATTGTTTCAGATGCACGCATTTAAAGGCATATGTAAATATGTCTTTATACTGGATTGTTTCAGATGCACGCATTTAAAGGCATATGTAAATATGTCTTTATACTGTAAATATGTATGTATAGGAAGCTGTGTCTCCAAGGAACTCACAGCCAAAGGAAGCTTTAAAAAATGTTGAATAGGAGCTGTGGTTTCTCATGGTGATTTTGGGTTTGCTTCAGCTCCACATGGAGGATGGAGGAACAAGGTGGGGCAGCAGCTGGTGCTTGTGGCAAGGGACAGCTCTCTGTGGAAGTGGCTGGAGAAGTAGTTCACTTATTCTTGTTTCCAGTGCCCTGGCACTCCTCAGCAATCTTCTGCTTCCTCCTTCATGGGTGATATTCCTAGGGTAGTCCCTGCCTTGGAAAACATCATTTTACATCTGAGACATCCATTTCTCCTTGTATTCATGACCTCACACATGGCACCACAGAAAGATTTTCTTATTTGTGGAGATAGAGGTGCTACTTTTCACTAACTTTAGTCTAGTTAATAAAAGCAAGTCAAAAATGTTTACTGGTTTTAAGAACACATAGTGAGGTAAATCAATAGAGGAAGGCGGAAGGTCAAAAAATCTTATGGGTATCCTGGACACTTTGACTTTCCTCAAAAGTTGGGGTAAGAAATTCTTACACTTGTCTCTAGCAGGAAATAAATACATTCTGTGGTGTTTTTTTTTTTGTTTGTTTGGTTGGTTGGTTGGTTGTTTTTTTCCTGCTATAAGTTCCTGTCACCTTCAAAAGTACACCAATGTCTGCCATTTGTTTTTTCCCCTCATTTATTTTGCAAATCTCAAAGCTTGTAACAACTGTGATACAGATGCTCCTGGCTATGACAGGTTTCTCATGTGTCACGTACAAGATATTGCAAAAGCATGCCTCCTTTTTTGTACCTAGAAATGGAGAGGCATTATTCAGAACAACCTGGTGAAAAACCTGCCTCATCTCCAGCAATACCACATGCATGCAAGGCTCGGTTAGGCTGTGCAGGCAGAAAGAAGCAGCCTGCTTCCACCTGCTCCCTTCATGCCTGGACCCAGTCTGGTGTCTCCCAGTGCTGCCCAGATTGCAGATCTGCACCCATCTGCCAGGAGCCTGCTTCTCTGTCTATGGGCCACTGGTAGTGTTGGAAGAACTGAAGATTCATGCATTTTTATGAACTTCTAAGGCACTGTGACTTGCAATGAATGCCAGCACTTACTGTACTTGCTTAAAAATTGTGCCATGCCACCCGCTTTTTCTTTCAAGTCATTCCTGATGTTGATTTTCTTCCGAGTTTTGTCCCCTTAGCATATGCAATGACCGTATCTCCTTTGTTTTCTGTTCACAGAGTGGTTTACAGACCTACTGCTTCCTAGTGTTTGCTGCCATCTGCTTCGCAGGAGCCACCTACCTGTTTTTTGTCCTGCCTGAAACAAAAAACAAGACACTCAATGAGATCAGCCAAGCATTTGCAAAAAGGAATAAGGTCTCTTTAGAAATGCAAGAAATGAACCACTACTCAGGAGAGAGGAAATCAAGTGAAGAGCAAGATTCAAACTTCACTTCTTCGGTGGACAATGGGGAAACCAAAAAAGGAATCGTTTAAAAACAAGGATGTTCTTTCGGGGGGACTGGGGGAAAACATGTTCTTTTCATTCAGTATGTTTATAGCGGTGCACAACTTGTATTTTTAATGTGACAGCATGAACTGCTTCCTCCTTGAATACGTTTTTAAGTGAATACTGGTGAATTCATTAACAGCTAGGGTGAGTGTAGAGGAAGTGGGAGGCAGAAGGAGCAGCAGCTGTTTAAATAACTAAAAGCCAAAGTTTTCTTGGGCACCTGCAAAATAGGTGGTATGGCAACAGGGGTGGGCAATATAGACTTGAAGAAGAAAATTGGCCTTGGGGAGCAGAATTTGGCAGAGCACAGCTGTGTAGTAATGGTGGGGTGTGTGTGCACTTGGCAGGAGATGAAAGGGAAAAGATTCCTGCTGGGATCAGGCTGCTGGGAATCAATGCAAGCAAACCTGAAATGGGACCAGCTTGCATTTCTCCACGTTTTCCAATGTGTCATTAAAGTTGCACGTGAGATTGAGTGCTTCAAAGAAGACTGGTGACACTCCCCTGACCCTGACCTCTGAGTCCATCTCCAGCTATTTTGGCTTTCCATTGCTTCATCCAAAAGCCTCCCAGCTTCACATAAATGGAGAGCTGCAGGTACTGATCAGTTTCCTCATCTCTCTCACAAATCCTGATCAACTAGTAATAGAATTGCCTGTAGTTTCGGAATTTGCTGGCACTGCATTTCTGTGGAAATTATTTATATATATAAAAGAATAGCTGTAGAATCTTTAATATGAAAGAAAAGCTAAACCTCACGGTCAAGTGAAAGAACACTGATGTATAGGGTGTATCAGTAAAAAAAATCAAACACCATGTTTCCCAAGGGTTTTTGTTTGTTTCTTTTCTATTTTTTTTTTTTTTTTTAAGTTTGGCTTTTCTTTTTGAGCTCCTTTTAAAACAACCCCTAGGAGCCAAAATTTCCCTGAGGCCCCATAAATGTAGTTTCTTAACAATCAGATTTCCAAAGGAACTTGGATACCTATTTCTTATTTGAACATTAATTTTCATTTGGGCATTAGATTCTGAAGCTTTGGACCTTGTTCATGTTTATAAGTTTCTAAGCTATTTAATGCATTGTAAAACTGTCCCCAGGGTCTGCTTAATTTCATGATAGCAAGACTCAGTGGGTTGCCTGGTGTTAGGTGATCCGTTCCCTTACATTTGTGATATTTTTAATGAATATCATCTTTCCAGTTTGCAATTATGATAATGGTTTTTCTTGACTCTTCTAGGTACCTGGATGCTGAGGGGGGTAATAAGCACTTTTAAATTCAGTAGATAACTTGTTTTGTATGAAAAGTCAGTAAGTCTTACAGCTGCTGTCAGTAAGGAGTAAGGCAAAGAAGCAAGTGCTGCATTTAGGTGGAATCAGCTGCTTCCAGAAGTAATATTTAGTAATGCAGAAATTTGTGATTTTTAAATATATATATAATCATATATATACTCATATATATTCAAAATATAAATGTATATATGACTATACATATATTCACATATATAAATATGGAACACTATTTTCCAGTACTTGTTTTGCTCAGATTTCCCCAACTGACAAGCTGCTTAATGTTTTGTTTTATACTGTAAATTAAAATCAGAGGTCCTGATGTTCAGCTATCACTACTAAATGTTGTATAGGTTATACTGTGATTTATTTATTTATGGCTTATTTACTACACACATTGTAAGCTGACAACACAGATTACATGATAGGGCAATTTCACCACCAGGTAATAGAAGAAAAATTGATCTGAGACTTTATGCGTGGATTTCTGCTATTTTACTGTGACAGAAGTACATAAACAAGTAAGATGAAATGAAAGATACAAGGAAAAGAATTAAGAATGAAGATTCAGATTTATGATACTGGTGCTATTCTTAAGAAACAGTAAATCAGGACGATACCAACTGATAATCAGATATAGAAACTAATCAAATACTATGGAAGAAGACTGAAGAAAATTGTCTTCAATAACCACTTCCAAAATTGTATATGTAGCAAATGGACATGTCATCTTTCAGTGGCTTTAGTTGCTTAGTCCATGTGTTACATGAGCTTGTTAAGCGGGTGGTTGTGTAAAAAAAGAGCTTGAATACCACCCCCTCCAGACCATTTCAAGAATAAATTCTTCCTCTTCTGCCTGTAGGGCAAGACTGGCAAGTTCAGACTCTCTCATTCAGACTCTCATTCATTCAGATTCTCTCATGAAAATTACTTTGCAACTAGGGCTACCAACATAATATATTGTGATCTGATTGAGTCAAGGTGGCAGGATTGGAATCCATTATTATAATTAGGAAAATTTAGCATTAGTGATGTTCATTGATGTACATTACAGGCATTACTTGTTGATAATGTTGATACCAAGTAACTTTGATAAAATATCATACAGTATTTCAATTGGACTTCCAGAAGATAAAATTATCTTACAATTGCTTCCAGTTGCGTTTGGAGCCCAGCTCTAAATGTGTTGGTAAAGGGATGGTTCTGTAGAATTTCCTATTGCTGCTCAGGGGCTTGTACAGTATTAACAGCAGGGGGCTGTGCCCCATTTGCGCATCTCTTGCCATACCAGAGACAGGCACACTCCAGATACGCACTTTCTGTGCAGCTGCAGACCGAGAACGCCATGGACTGTGGCTGCACATCTCTTCTGCCATTTGCTCCAGCCCATAGTTCAGGTTAAAAACAATTCCAGTCTCCAAATGTGTCTTTGTGCAGATGCTTTGTTCACTGCTTAGGGAAGGTAGCTTCAGTCTCCTTTGCCTTGGGTTGGGGAAGTTTCTGAGGAAGCTGCAGATGTGCAGGTACTGCATAGCTTCTCATCTGTGACCCTAATGAGAGTTTTGTATTGCTCTTGAAATAGTTCAGTAATTTTTTTTTTCATTTTTTTTTCTTTTCTTTTTTTCCCTCCATTGTTATGCTGCTATGGCTTCTCCAGCAATGAGAGGGCAAAATGGACAATATCATTAACATATTGTTGGGTTTTCTTGTTGAATGTGTCAAACTGTCTGCAGCCCATGTATTTGTCAGTGAGTGCTGTGTGGTGTCATGTTCACTTTTGAATGAGATACTGCTAGATGGTGTTTCTTTGTATGAGTACCGTGACTGACTTGTGTGTGTTTGATCAATTGTGTTCACACACAACGACTGCAAAATAAACCTTTGGAATTAAACAAGTGATAGAGGTTTTCTTCTGGGTAGCCCTGAATCCCTATAGCTGTCCATGTTTCACTGTACAGCTCCCTGGGCTTTCCATATGCCCCAATACAAGGCTGTACATTCATTTGGATGACCCAACTCATTTTGGACTCTTCCATTGGCTAGTTGGGAGTTATGGGGAAGAAAAACAGCCCTGAAACTGTATGTTTGGTAGAGTATTATTTATATTTTGCTTCTCAAATTAGATTCCATGATTCATTTTTTCATATATTTGTAATAGTCTGTGGAAATAAAAATTAAGTCATGAGTGAGAATTAAATGATTAAAACTGGCTAGGGGTAGTAATAACTGTGTATAAGAATTTTTGGATCCAGTGGGCCTTTTTTACAGAAAGTTGCCATTTGCTATGGGTGACTTTGAGTTGCTAAAGCTCTACTTTCTGATGTGAAATTCAGTCAAATGTGAATTTCTGCTACAAAGATATGCAAAACTCAAGATCTGAAATATGTATAAAAATTGAATTTCATACTTCAGATTCTGAAGCCAATTTGCACTCCACAAGGATCTGCTTTCTAGTGGAGGAAGATGTGAGTATCTCAGCCATATGGGACAATTTTCAAATCCAAAGTAAAAAAAAAAAAAAAAAACCTTTGAAATTTTATTTCTTTTGACTGTTTTTATGTGCTTTGCCTTACAGAGATCACCATATAATAGTAATATGTAATAATAGTTGTATTACAGTTCCCATCACCTCTTGCAGCCAGAACAAAACAGAGTAAAGCATGTTTAGGAGATGCCTGCCACGTTTTTCTTTCAGTCTGACTCCAGAAAATGCAGTTTAGACGCAATGTAAAAACCTTAAATATATAGACCTAAATGGTGATGCAGGTTTGCAAAT
The DNA here is from genome assembly GCF_963932015.1 of Anas acuta. Classification (NCBI taxonomy): domain Eukaryota; kingdom Metazoa; phylum Chordata; class Aves; order Anseriformes; family Anatidae; genus Anas; species Anas acuta. Next base: position 13,511,418 of record NC_088982.1, on the reverse strand, counting down.
GAAAATATTCCAGTTGTTAACAAGTCAAGTTCTGTGCTCTCTATGAGTGATATTTCAGAGTGAACCCTTTGAAGAGGTGATTTTCATGGCAAAGGCTTGGTGCTTGTGCTTGTAATCGAGTTATCACAGTTCAATAAGCAATCATGCATAACCTGAGTCACTACAACTCTCTTCCTTATAAGCTAAACTGCATTAACCTCACATTTGCTGTAGCCTAAGAGAAATACAGGGAGTCAATGATCAAGCTCCTTGTTGAGATGTTTCTACTAAAACAGTAGAAACAGCTTCACTTTAAAATGCTTTTAAACCATAGATTTTTTTAAAACCATGGATTTTTTAAACTGGATTTTTTTTAAAACCATGGATTTTTTAAACTGTTTTTTTTTTAAAGCATACAAGAAAAGCTTCCAGGAGGCTTTTATCCAGTGATTAATGAAGTCCACAGAAGTCTCCTCGAGTGGCTTCATCTGTACAAATGCACCAAAGCAAGCCATGACGTACAAAAAAGATAAGCTTAGGAAACCTTACAGATTTTTGTTTTCTTTAGATGGTAAACTGATGGCTTGTTTTTTCAATCTAGGAAAAAATACCATAATTATTCAAACACTGTAAAAACATCAATCTGATGTTTTTCTGAGTTTTGTAGTCTTGTTATTGTTTTTCATGTGTGTTTTTTCTTTTAAGTGGGAGCTTGAGTAATCTAGTTAGTATAGTAAGGAACAGTGGAAAGCATGAGGTTGCTGGAGTTTGTGGTTGTCAAGGTAATTTTCAAAAGTTTATATATATGCATATATGTAAAAATAAATATATATAAAACACACACACACACACATATATATATATATATATATATATATGTAAAACCATCAAGCCTCCTGAAACACAGTACATTATAAGAAAATGACCTTGTAAGAGTAAGAGAGAATTTGTCTGCTGTTCTGTAACCTGCCATACAGAGGCATTGATTTTTGTTTTATATTCTCCTGGTTTTCTCAGTTAAAGAATCAGCCAAGCTAGATGCAATGCTCACCTCTTTAAATTTGTTCCACCTTTTGTTTCTGATTTTTTCCACTCAATTATATAAATATTTTTACAGTTCATATTTGAAAACAAGAAAGAAATATTTTCTTAGAAAAAACAAGCATGACAAAGATTATAAAAATTATAAATACAACTTTCCTTAGAGGCTGACACTTGCAAAGATGAGTTCAAAGAGTTTGACGCTCAAATAATTAATTTCTAACATGTAGTAAGAGAACCAATTTTCTTTTGTCAAATATGCTTCAAGATTAATTTATTAATAGAAAAGTTATCCTTAATAGTATGTAGTGAATTTCCTTTTAAGGTATCAAAGGAAAACATTTAAACTCTCTTTATGCAACTGCAGAATGGATTTGTATCCAAATCTCTCAAGCACTAAGATGTATTCACATGTTCACAGCCTGGGCTAAGCCAAATATATTCTTCCAGTATCTAGTGAATTTATATAAAACATATAGAAAGGAGTCTCAGGTATCACTCTGAGCTGATGGTGAAACTGCTGATCAGTTTGCACCAGTAATCAAAGAAAACAAAGGGGCAAAGGAATAGCAACAAGAAATCACACACACAAAAAAGTAATATTACAGGTCTGGTCCCTTTCTTCTACAAGGGGTATTGGAGGAGGCAGGTGATAATTACTGGATGTTTTCTAATGGAAAATGAAAGTTAAAAAGGTTAAGAAGATGAAACATCTGAGGGAAACAATGCAAGACAGATTGCTTGTTTTTACTGTACATGGTTCAGGACCTATTCAGTGAGCAATGAAAAATAAATTGGAAACTAATGGAAAGTTTTTAAAAAGCATAACTAAAACTGTAGAATTCATTTGCACAAATTAGAATTAATTAATGTTTTAGGATTAGATATTTAAATGTATGGTAACATTCCAATTTAAATTAAGCAAGAGAAATAAAAAAGCAAAAGGCTACAGCTAATAGGAGATATAAAATTACTCTAAGAAGCTAGGTAGTCTATAATTGACCATTACATCATTATTTCACCTTCTTTTGTGATATACAGATAATTTACATAGTCAATACAATGCTCTGTTGGGATCATTGTTCAGTCCTAATTTTAGAGGTTGCAGTGAGAACTATCAACTGACCTAAAATACAGTAGAATTGGGGAAATCCCACCACTACTAGGAGAAAAAAAATAAAAATAAAAATAAAGAAAAATCAGACTCACAGACTTCCAGAAAAAGTACCAAAAGCCCTAAGTTTTCTCCATACAAGGGAGCTTTTCAGACATAAATTGGAACATTATGCCTAGTGATGATCATTGGGAAACTGTGCTGAACTTTCTTTGCTCTTTTTAGAAGCTTTACTGAATTTTATTAACTCAGTTTTGTAAAGCTGTTATATAGTACAAGTTTCAGCCTCTTTTGATCATTCACATTGGCTAATAAGGTTTAGAAATGGGTGTTAGTAAGACAGAATAAAAATGGAACAATAGAGCAATTGGAGGAAGAGAATCAACATGTCTGGCAAGTTAGCGTATTTTCTGTGACGGCTGGGTTGGATTATTTAAAATTTTAAAAAGTTAATAAGTCATCTTTTAGATGTTTTCAAACTATATTGCTAAAAGGGGTGAGCCTTGTGGTACAAACTAATGGGCTGAGGAAATGAAGTCCAAATGAAGTGGGTGATGTTGGCACGTGGGATGTAGGAGGTGATGAAGAGATGATCACTCTGGAAAGCAAAATTGTTCACAGTTCTAAGACAATTTTTTTTTCAAATTTAGAAGTGACAGAAAATTGTAACACATCATACAGCTTTCACTGTCATTAAGTTACTCGGAACTACTTTAAAAATATGATTTTGAAGGCAAAGATTTTTTTTTTTTTTTGAATGAAAGATCACAGAATGCTAGAATTGTAAAATATCCTGAGTTGGAAAGACCAATTAGGATCATCAAGTTCAACTCCTGGCTCCACACAGGACCACCCAAAAATCGGACCCTTATGTTTGAGAGCATTGTCCAAATTCTTCTTGAACTGCAGCAGGCTCAGTGCCATGACCACTGCCCTGGGGAGCCTGTCCCAGTGCCTGACCACCCCCTGAGTGAAGAACCTTTTCCTAACACCCAGCCAGACCCTCCCCTGTCCCAGCTCCATGCCGTTCCCTCGGGTCCTGTCGCTGTTCCCAGAGAGCAGAGCTCAGAGCCTGCCCCTCTGCACCCCACGTGAGGGAGCTGCAGGCCGCCATGAGGCCTCCCCTCAGCCTGCTCTGCTCTGGGCTGAACAAACCAAGGGACCTTAGCTGCTCCTCATAGGTCATCCAGAGAAGAGCGACGAAGCTGGTGAGGGGCCTGGAGAACAAGTCTTACGAGGAGCGGCTGAGGGAGCTGGGTTTGTTCAGCCTGGAGAAGAGCAGGCTCAGAGGCGACCTTATTGCTCTCTATAAATACATTAAAGGAGGCTGTAGCGAGGTGGGGGTTGGTCTATTCTCCCACGTGCCTGGTGACAGGATGAGGGGGAATGGACTAAAGTTGTGCCAGGGGTGTTTTAGGTTGGATATTAGGAAGAACTTCTTTACCGAAAGGGTTGATAGGCATTGGAATGGGCTGCCCAGGGAAGTGGTGGAGTCACCATCCCTGGAGGTCTTTAAAAGACGTTTAGATGTTGAACTTAGCAATATGGTTTAGTGGAGGACTTGTTAGTGTTAGGTCAGAGGTCGGGCTCGATGATCGTGAGGTCTCCTCCAACCTAGACAATTCTGTGATTCTGTGATTCCCCTCTCAACCCTTCACCATGTTTTTAGCCTTCCTTTGGATGATCTCCAATCACAGAATCATTAAGGTTGGAAAAGACCTCCAAGATCATCTGGTCCAACCATCCACCTACCACCAATGTCACCAGTAAACCATGTCCCTAAGCATCACATCCAGCCTGTCCTTAAACACCCCCAGGGACAGTGACTCCACCAACTCCCTGGGCAACCCATTCCAATGCCTGACTACTCTTTCTGAGAAGAAATGTCTCCTAATTTCCAACCTAAACCTTTCCTGGCACAACTTCACTCCATTCCCTCTAGTCCTATCACTAGTTATCTGTGAAGAGGACAACCCCCAGCTCCCCACGACCTCCTTGGTAGCTGCAGAGAGCAATAAGGTTTTATGTCTTTTTTATGTTGTGGTGCCCAAAACCGTACACAGGAGATGTTAACAATGCTTTCTTCTGTACTGATCCAATACTAGATCATGGACTCATATTTGACAGCAACTTCTGCTCAATTTTACCATGAACAGCACCATCAGACCTACACTTTTTTTCCAGCCCCACATTTAAAATGATGTGACTTTTAGCTTCCTCCTGCTTCATGATCAAAACAAATAAATGACAAAATAGACAAATAAAAACAATACAACTCTGGAGTTGTGGACTATAGGTCTTGGAGAGGTTTTACCTTTAAATATTTTAGATGGGTTCTGAAATACATACTGGGGAAAACTGGACATTTTCCTGAACAATGTCAATTGACATTTTACCCTTGACATTGCACATCAGGATTTCACTCAAAACCTTTATGTAGAACTGAATAAATGCTCACAGAGGTGCACAAGGGATTGATTACCAACATAGATGAGGGCTAGTCAGAAGGTAAAAAATTTGCAGGACTGGCTTCTTGTCCAGCCAACAGCAGATATTGCAGATGTTGCCACTCTCTCCGTCCTGTGGCCCTGTGGTTTATTTGCAGCTAATCACTCCTTAAGAAGAGTGAAATTAAAACCAGCTCTGCAATTTGCTTCATGATTTGCAAAACTGTTCTGTAGAAATTAGTGCAATGAGGGGATTTGCCCCAGGCATCTATCTGTAATATTTGTCTGACCTACATGTCCAACTCAAACAGTGCGCCCTCCTTGCAACGGGTTGGGTCAGACTGAGTGACATATTGTCACTGCCAGCAGCAGAGCCACTCTTCTGTTTAGTATTTCCTTAAAGGCTAAAACTTTAAAACTTACTAAAATGATACATGATAAATGCTTAATCTGTACTATGGCCTCTTCTGTTTTGTATTTAAGATCAGATTCTCTTGCATTACAAAACCAAGAAGTAGCCTTGTATTTTATTTATCTAATTCCTCCTCATATAACATCCTCACAACCCCTGTCACAGTCTATATTTTTGTCAGCTGAATTTACCTATAACAGAACAAGGATGACGCAGCATAGGAGCAAAAGTTGTAAAGGGCCAAGAAAGAGATAGAGAAAGAGATAGAGAAGAAAGAGATAGATAGGCTGGAAGAGTCCCTCTTCTCTGCACTGGAATGAGCCAGCCACACCTGTACCACAGCTTTGAGGCTGTGGAGATCCTATCAGGAGAAGAAGCAGCACCACTCCACATCACTGCATTTTTGCATGTGCTTCCAACAGCTTCCCAGACAAAAGACAAGCTGTGAAGGGAATGTGAGAAACAGAAATAACAGGCAAATGCCAAGCAGTGACCAGGCAGGCTCTGCCAGCTGACCCTCTGACCTGAGGTACATCCTCAGCACATTCAACTTAACACATAGCAAAAGCTCCCACAAACATTTTTACCTTGAGGAAAAATCACATCTTGAAAAAAAGACTGATGTGTAATGGCCAAAAGTTTGCTGATCTTCAGGTGTGATAGTCCACTGACAATGACAGCACTGTTATATACCAGTTTGTTTCAACATTACTTTTATTTGGTGGATCAAATACAGTTCTGTCACTGTGGTGACTAATGGCTCTGCATCAGATGATATATTCCAGCACCAACAACAAAAAAAAAAGAGGGCAAAACATACGAGACAGCTAGTTATCAGGCAGTTTTTCCTTGTATGCATCCAGTATAGTATGCAGAATGCTCATCAATTTTAAAAGCCTTTTGTAGTTACAATGATAATTGGGGAGTAAGGTTTGGGATGTTTTTTTAGGAGTTATTTTAGGATAATTGCTACTTTCAGATGTTTCTTCTACAATATATTCAAATAATATGCCCAGAGAAATGTGCATCTCAGACTCAAGAAAAGTCTTGCTTTAGGGTTAATATTGCAGCTATGTGATTAATTTGCAAAATAGTTTACAAGTTCGGAGATATTTTTATTCAAAACAGAGAATATGTACAAAAATGGCCTGTCATGGTAATAAATTCATTCAGTTACCAGAGCCATTCCTAGAAACATGGAAATCATATGCGCACCAGGAAAATAACTATATATATAACTTTCACATGCCGAGTTTTGTAATACATATATATTTATTATATATATTTATAGGAAAAAGAGAGAGAAAGAAAATGATCTTATGTGCCCTAAAAGACTTCAAACAGAAGAAATTCGATATTCTCATAGCAGTAACCCATAAAATCCAATAAGCTCTATCCTCTTACACATCTTGTATTAAGTATGACTTTATTAAATTGCACAAACTTAAGTACTTCTCTTGACCAGTTCACAGATATTTAAATGAAATTATTTATGTAACTGTGTAGAGTTCAATTATTTGCTTTCTTTAGTTAGAAAGGAGAAGTTATATAAATCATCACTGGGATAGCTCTGTCCTTTGAAATATAAATGCAGCTGTGCACAACTAGCAAAGAAGGATTGCAGTTCCCTGCCAATTTGGATTTTCTACATTCATTCCCAGTTACTGATGCAAAGGTTGTAAACACTATCAGCATACTTCCATGTAAGCTGTCTGTGTAAATCTAGGGCCAAACAGCAACAGGCTTCAAATCTTAGTTGCTGAACTTAGAGAAGCTTAAAATACCACTGAAAATAAGTTTTCATGAGTTATTTTTGGTTTGGTCCTATATAAAGCATATTCAGAAATTCTCACACAGCTTAACTAGCAACTTTGAATGTCTCATGACTTTTTATGATCTTGTTTATACTGAAATAGTGAAGTTATTTATGCATTGCTCAGTTTATATTGGCAGTAGTATGGAGAGATATTAATCTATTGATGCCTACAACCTTTTGTATACTCTATCACAATATGTATAAAAAATATGTGATTAAATAGGTTCAGACTCTTTGGGGTTTGACTGTTAAACCTAGGTTTACACATGACTCAATGGCTTAGGTACCATATAACAATTTGTGATTTAGTCTTCCAAAGTAAAACCCATTTCTTTGCACACTGTAATTATTTTCCATGTTATACTGGCCCAATACCTTTACAGCTCAGTGGGTGCTCACGACCTGCAAGGTCAACATCCCTGTTCCTGATGGATGTTCTAGGGGAACCATTAAGGATATTGAGGGAAAAATCACATTATTCAGCCTACTTGCTGACTCCATTTCAAAACAATACCAAAATGTTGAAAACATCCCTTTCCTGGGTTTCAGCACCTTCTTTTAAAGACAATTCCTGTGGTGCTTTCACTGTTCATACAGTTTCAGCCCTCTCCTCGTCTATCTATTACATTATTTTCTGTTATCTGTCAGCTTATGCATCATTGACACTGGCAGTATTTCTTTTCAATACTGTTGTCCTGAAGAAGTTTGAAGAAAGAAGGAAAAATACTGAGAACAATACACTGGGAAAACCCTTATATGTAAAAGGCTGTGGCACAAAGTAACAATCTTGCTGGGTAGAATAAAAGCTAGTGGGGTTCAACTGCAACTTGAATTTTTTTTTAGAGCAATAAAGCAGTACAGGCTCTGGGAGATGGAAAGGTTTCTTCTTGGGTTATTTTCAGGAGTTGTACAAAGGTGGTTTGGATACAATTAATCTTTCTCCAATGAGGCACTAGGTGGCTGCTGTTGATCTCCCATGGCTTTGCACAATGGGGCTCGCAGGTTTTAGCTTCTGGAGTAAATCACTGGGACAAGGCAGGATAAAGCCAACAGAATCACAATGCAACTATGAACAGCCAGAAGCTGCATGGCAGGTAGGAACATAATTTCTCCAACTCCTTTGAAGTGCCCCTGAATCCCTATGGCCCTGCCTGGGAGTGAGATGCAAACAGGAAACTCCCAAGCCACAGATCAGACACAGCTGTTTCTTCCTCCGTGTGGAATAACCTGCATTTCAGTGCCTTTAATCTTTCATCCTTTTCTCTTTTTTCCACACTGTAATCAAAGCTTTTCAGTGCAATTTTCTTAACTGACAGGATACAAGAGATAATTGTTGAATTTTTGAGTGATTTCACCCAGAAAAACCTCTCTTCTGTTAATCTATGTATTTGTGGCTCTAACAGGAGGAAGCTGAAGCAGCTGACCATTTTTTACATGTTCAGAACTGATTTTACCCTGAAATTCTTTTACAGTGCATCAAAAGAGAGTCTTAGCTGTGTTGGTTTTTTTTTTTTTTTTTTGTATTTTTTCCAGCTACCACTCTTTCAAATGTGGAAAGCTGCTCTCAACTATATTTTTCCCACAGACAGTATATGACAGTGTGATGTCTGTGATGGAAAAAGGAAAAAAAAAAAAAGGAAATCAATGGAAACAGAAAAAATGTTTTAATTAGTATCTAGAATTTACAGTGCTGAACATATTGATCTGGAAAGTCTCCTAGTAATTACACATGAAACCTACAACATATAAATGACACAGTACTGAGCTACACTGCCCTTTAATGTCATGTGGCAAAAATAAATAAATAAAAATAATAAGTACTGCTGAATAATTTTATTCTCTTTGCTTGATTTTAGTGGCAGCAGCAATTTTGGTATATATTCTGGAGTGAGAGACTCCAATTTGTATCATTGGGACTGGACCACGGGGTACTGTAAATGAGTGCCTCATTAGGGTATAAGGGAGGGAACTTGACCATTAACCATGGAGAACTTTCAAAGCACCTTGCTGTGTGCTAGAAATTTGGTATGCACATGTTTAGTCTTCCCAAATGGGTCACTATAGTATAGACTCAAGCAACAAATACCATGCTGAAAATAAACAGAAAACAGAGTCTCTGATATATATTCCAAATCCTAACATCTGCAATCCTAACACCACATGACAAGTGGTGGAGTTGTGCTGGTGTGAGAGATGTTGTGATGGGAAATAGTGCAATGTGCCTGTGGGGAGGCTGATAAAACTCCAGAACCCATCTACAGACCCTGCTCATCCTCACCTGAGAACAGAGCAGCGGGACTCCTGAGGAGCTACTCTCATCTCTGCTTGTCATCTCAAAGTCTTTTTCTCCCCTTGAAGATGACATTTGGAGTCAAGGGGAGACCTGATGACTCTTTCCCTGACACAGATTGTCATACAAGGCTGCTTGGAATCAGGGAAGCTGGCCATCCTTATCAGAGCCAAAGCCAATCACTGTGCTTCTGAGCAGCAATATGCATATTTTTTAACCTCAGTCTAAGCTGGGAATGCAGCACCTCACAGGGCACATGAACAGGGAGGGGGTTAGACCCTTAACATCCCTAGCTTAATTTGCCAAGTAAATCCCACCACAATTTGTCCTCAGGACATGGAAAATGCTGAGGAAGGTATATTACTATGTGCCTTACATACTTAACTGCTAATGCTGTTCGAAGCTGGAACCCACTTCAGTATCAGTTACCCACGTGGTAACTACAGAACGCAGTTATCCTGATGGAAGGGGCCTTCTCTCTCTGTACTGTCATTTCATTTCATTTTTACTGTTATTAAAGGCATTCTGTAGTGTGGATGTGACCAATCCACACTTTATTGGCCCCAAAAGTACAAAAGTACTCACGTTGATAAATACGGTGAATAATTGATGAATATTAAGAATTATCTTCACTCACCAGTGGCATTTTGTCAGCTGCTGACAAATCTGAATGACCAAAGGACTTAGGAAAATAATTAAAAATAAATTAATTAATTAATTATTTAAAAAAAAAAAAAAAGACAAAACCTTCATAGAATCATAAATAGTTTGGGTTGGAAGAGATCTTGTTCCAACCCCCCTGCCATGGGCAGGGACTCCTCCCACCAGACAAGGTTGCTCAAAACCCCATCCTGGTTGACCTTAAACACCTCCAGGGATGGGGCCTCCACAGCTTCTCTGGGCAAGCTGTGCCAGTGCCTCACCACCCTCTGAGTGAAGAATTTCCCCCTAACATCTAATGCAAATCTCTCCTCTTTGAGTTTTAAACCATTCCCCCTTGTCCTATCATTATCTGCGCAAGTAAAAAGTTGTTCTCCATCTTTTTTATAAGCCCCCTTTATGTACTGAAAGGCCACAATGAGATCCCCTGAGCCTTCTCTTCTCCAGGCTGAACAACCCCAACTCTCTCAGCCTTTCTTCATAGCAGAGGTGCTGCAGCCCTCTGATCATCTTTGTGGCCCTCCTCTGGACCTGCTCTAAGAGCTCCACATCCTTCTTTTGTTGGGGACCTCTGACCTGGATTTAGGACTCTGTCCCAGAACTGGACTCATGACTTTGCATACATTAAAAGAGGGTAGGTTTATATTAGATATAAGGAGGAAATTCTTTTCTATGAGCGTGGTGAGGCACTGGAGCTGGTCTTTAAAGACCATAAATGAAGTGCCATTTTTTTGCAACAAGGTTCACACAGAGATCAAATCTGCCTCAGTCAAATTCATTTGCAACTGCTCAGTACTCTAATGATCACCTTCCTATTTTACATGTTACAGAAATTAATTTTAAATAGAAAGATATGACATACAGAGAGAGAAATGAACCTAAGAATTATCTAAATTATTCTTTCACTGTCTATCTTGACATTGCCTATTTGTCAGATACATCAGGGTTGCTGGAGCCACAGTTATAATCACTCTGCACTTGGAATATCAGGCTGCTCAGCTGAGAAATGTGGGCATTTTGCATGAAGACTGAGAGAAATAAGTAATATCTGGATACCATGGTGATAAGCAAATGATAGCATTACATTACTTCCCACCAAAGGTACTGCCCCAGCTAAAACAAGGCCTAGATTCAAGTCTTTGTTTCCAAGGTCGCATAATTAAATTTTAGATCAAGCTGAAATAAAAAATAGTATTTTCCTAAAGTAAAAATCGGATGATTTTTCTAAATTCTGTTGAGATTCTGGCTGTTGTTGTGCCTGTGTAACTTTGCATACATTAGTCCTGGGTTTATGTCACTATAATGGTGATAAAACCATAGTCCTTTACACTTCCAAGAAGAAATGTGAAGTTTATGCTAAGCTGAGATGTGAAATATTGAAACTCTCCTGGCAATAAAGAATGCTCATAGGAGGAAAAGTCTTATGGGCTTGCCAAGGCACTGAGAAACATCTTGCATAAGTCGCAGACATTGCCATGCTTGAATGGGTGCTGTTGGAGCTCCTGCACCACCCCATCCCATGCCCTTCCAATTTCCCCTATGCCCTGCAGATCCTGCCTGACTGAGGTGAGGGGACACCCAGCTCCAACCTCTCTGGAGCCCCAAGCAGGCACGAGCAGGGAGTGGAGGGAGTGAAGGCAGAGAAGATGGGATAGAGAAAGTACAGCACACATTTTAGCTGTCACAAGTTTTCAGCACTGCAGGTTATCAGAAATGCTTTTTCTTAAATATTTCTGTAGTTTCATATTACATACACGAAGAATCAAGGTGTTGTATCTTCAGTGCATTGACAAAGCCTACTTTGTGGTCAGCTAACCAGTCTTATTTTCAAGCACAGATAATGGTGTGAAAGACTATGTTGAAGGAAAAAAGGCCTTTACTCTATTTTTCCCCTTCATAATTTACTTAAATTAGTATTAGTTTCATGGCTGGAGATGCTGTGTAAATGTTATTACTGCTATTCATAGCATACGATCAATCTGCTTATATGGTTTCTTCTGATGGTAATGTGCAAATACCATGTCTCATGTTTTGAAAATCACTTGACTTACATGTAATTTGTACAATGCTTTCAGACCCTTCCAGTCAGAAAAGATGTTATAAACACAAGCTATTGTTTCCATGTGTTACTTTCTTCAAGTGAGTATAGCCTATCTAGACTCCAACCTTCCCGAATCTCTCTGTTGATTCTTAATACAAAGGCAGACACTAAAATATGATGTTAATTATTTCCATTACAAACAAAGATAAGACTATTCAGTAACGGGTTTTTCCTTAAAAATAAATAAATAAATAAATAAATAAATAAATAAATAAATAAATAAATAAAATAAAAAATCACTCTTTCTAGTTATGGATTTATCTAAATATGGTTTTAAAAATATTTAGCAATAGAATAATTAGTATTTTTCTCACAGCAAAACCCATTGTCTATTATTGCTAGATTTTTAGTGAGCACTTATTAGTAAGAATAAAATAAGTAAAAAACGTGAAAGTAGTAGGCCAAAACATGTGGACACGACTAGCACAGAGTTGAAATTTATGGGATCAGTCCCTAAAACCCTGTGTTTGGACAAATGAGTATTTACAATCCATTTTCATTCACTTTTGTATCTCCACAGGAAATTGCTCCTTATTTTTTTTTCCCCTGCTAATCTCTTAAAAGTTAAGAATTCAAATATCTTTAGTTTTAGTTTTTTGTTTTTTTTTTTTTAGTAGTATCCTTATCTTTATTTTAAGATAATGAGACCATAACAACAAATATCATTTTGTTGCAGAATATTAATTCAGCCATTGCAGAACTTTTGTATTTGCTAATGCTTTCAGCCATTGACCATGTTTTGGGTTCCATAGAGCTATGTATGCACAATTTTCAAATAGTTTATCTGGGAAGACAGGAATGACAGAACCTGTTTGTTTTACCAATATTCCTGAGAGTAAATCAACCTAAAATCTGACTCAATACATCCACAGAGTTCTATACCAAACTCCTGGACCCTGGTCCCACTTCCCTCTAAAAAAAGCCAGTGCTCAAGTGTATCAGAGCTAGAAACTTTTCAAGAGTTAAAGTATGCTTTGTAGTCAAGACTCATTAAGTACACACAGGCTGTTGCATTTTGATACACCATCAGTCTCCCAAAAAGTTCCCAGGCAGAGTCCAGGAGTTGGGACAAACCAAGGACCATTCCTGATAAGCAATTTCTCATTTCTCTGTCGCGGCTTACTGTTGAGCACTGTGGTGAGTTAGGGCATCTTGGTAGTAGGTCATCTTCCCCCACTTTTTGGAGACACTTATGCACAGCATCGCTGTGCCTCAGTAAATGTTATGCAAAACTTTCTGATTATGTTATGGTTATGGAGCTGAAAAGGACATAAAAGCTTCCAGTTTCACACTTGTCACAGTTCTCCAGTTTGCTAGCCTATAAGAATTTTCTATTGGATACACAGACTCCTATGCAAGGCAGAACCTGATGACAAAAAAGAAAAAAAAAAAAACAAAAAAAAACAAAACAAAACAAAACAAAACAAAAAAAAAAAAAAAAAAAACTTTTCCTAGATACTTCCGTGCATCTTCTGAAGTAACATATAACGCCCCAGCAATCAGACACAGGCCAAAGCCCATTACACTAACCACAGTGCTGCACTTTCAGGCTGAGGAGAGCCATCCTTTGGTTTGCCATGTTTTTCATACTGAACTCACTAAAAGAGATGCCTAAAAGAAAAGGGCTTTCTTAATACTTTGTCATTGTCAAGTGTCAGGGTAGCAGGATGTGACTCATTTTGAACCAGAAGAAAAAATCGAGAGAGAAAGTAAATGCTAAAGTTCCCAAGTTCAGCACTCCAAAAATGACTTTCAATTTGACAAGCATGAGTGGAAAAAGCTCTTCACCAGACTCTGAACTGCAGCTCTGCTTAGCTCAGGAGCTGCAAAGCACAGGTCAGGTCAGTGAGATATGCAACGGAGAGCAAAACAGAGAATACTGAAGAGTCATTTACCTCAAAAGAATAAAAGAGAGGAATCATTCTGACATGAATCTTAAAAGCCTGATGAGCATTTTGTTCTTAACTGGACTAAAAGAGGAGTGGATATAATTATAAAAAAAGGGTGTAGAGCCCCTGGAGGAATCTGGAAGACTCTTAGAGAACCTGTACATGAAAAACATGAAACACTAAAACAACTACAGTATTATTGAAGAAGTTCCCTGGGGATCTCTCAAACACACAATTCAAGCTATTCCCTATGAATAAAGCTGTTGCTATTCTCCATGGAATCTCCAGTGGGGCATAAATCAAAAGCCTGAAAGCAAAAGAAGATTATTCATTTCTTAAATGGGCACCATCTTTGCCTAGAACAACACAGAATAACCTGTTAACCCCCTGAACAAGGTGATCAAAGAAAGCAGTGATTTCTAAGTAACCTATTTCCAGATAAAGGCACTGTCTTGCAACACTGATAGTTTTTATGGGTTGCAAGTTGCAATATATGTTCAAGCTCTTAATCTAATTAATATATATTTCTAACGTGAATTCACAAATGACATGAATTCTTGTTGCAGTTCTCCACACATTTTTCATTTTAATTTCAAAGCCTTTGTAAAGAAAAATCAGCTTTTCTATAAGGGAGAGACAGTTTGCACTGTTGGGGGGGAGGGGAGGCAGTGGTCATGAGTACTGCTGGGTTGTAGTCAAAGGAATACCTATATTTTGGGCAGAAGCAACTGCAGCCTTAGAACAGAAATGCAGCGTGATAATACTCAGTTTAGCTGCATACAATAGTTAAGGAAAACAGCAAGGATTGGTCACTTTCTGAATTTAGGGTGGTATCCATAATATCTTAAATGGAGCTAACAGCATGCAGGTAAAATATTGTAACCAAACCTATATAACAAATACATTTTACTTGTCCTCTGGGCATTTTCATCTTCACACACCAATCTATCTTCCAGTTAGATTACTAACATTTCAAATATGTCAGCAGTTTTCAAGGAATCATTGTGCCTTTTAAAGTAAGTAGCTTCAAAAAAATTATTCTCCGAAGGTCATTAGTAATATAGTAGTTCATTCTTTATGTTGGTGAGATGGAGACTTTTTGAGCTAGCACATGTTTATTTTATTTTAAACTAGAGGAACCATCTGAGGAAGGCTCACTGCAAATTAAGGATGACTATCGAAGTGGGGCTGGGGGATTTCCCTTCCTACTACAACTGTAGCAATGAATAAGAGACCATGGCCAGAGGATTTACAAAGATCTTCATTAAAGCTACTGAAAGTTTTCCATGAATTAGAACAACTCTAGAGCAAATGATTTAATAGTATGGTGAAAAGTAGATAAGTAGATATATTTTTCCCAAGCACAATTAAACCGCTGTGACATAAGGTAGACCAGCAAAACATGCACAAGCAGGAATCTTCATGACCTCTCCTTTTAGCTTCCACCACAGGCCCAAGCTATGAATTTGCACAATCATACCCAGCCAAGTGGTGTTTTGGCAAACAGAATGGAAAAGGAAGGTGTATTAACCTCTTAGAGTACATGGGGCATGTATTTACATCTGACTGTCTATTATGGAACTGGTCACATAATTTACAGGCCTGTGTTTTCCTCAACCTTGGTAGGCTCCCTAAATGAATTTGACCAAAGAGTTTGTCCAAATGGCCAGCGGCTGAGTATAAAATACCCAGGCTAGACTAGAAAGAAGGGAGCACCCAAGCAGGAGAGCTGTAGCTGAGCTGCTGTGGGCTAAGGCTGCCAAAAATCTGCATTGACCACAGGCAATGGGACACAGCCCGGTCTCCCGGCTGCAGCCCAAAGGCACAGGAAGGTGTAAAACTTCCACATTCTGTGAGGAATACTCAAAGGGCTTGCCTAAAAATCCCCCAGGACACTGGAAAGAGGTATCTAGAGCTGGTGTGAAACTACGTCTCTTGAGTAGAGCTCAGGCCTCACAGAGTAACCTGGCAGTTAAAACACAAGCATCAGGCCTGGTTTTGTTAATTTTTTTTTTTAGTCTGGGATGGGATGTTCAAATTCTACCTTCTCAAAACAAATTTAGACAAAGCAGCTACATCTTTCTACATCGCTTAGGCTTCTGGAGACATGTCCCAGATGCCTTTGTGACTTTCACCTCTTTAAATTAAAGAAAAATAGTCTGTCTTTCTAGGCCTAACTAGGAGTTCCTGTGTTGCCAGCTCTACTGTTCAGATCATGACTCAAACCTGAAAATCATGAGACAGAGAAATTGTCTTCTATTCTAGGGGGAAGCAGGAGGGGAAAATAATCAAATTTCAATAATAGGCTTTGTAGCATTCTAACTCACCTCCCTTTCTGAAGGAGCTGCGGTCACTGTTGTTTAATATATTTTCTTGCTAATTTCTCAGAGGAAGAGTCTATGTTATTCTCTTCAGACAATGGAATACAATGCTCAATTTTCAAGTTGATTTCTTTCTTAGTTTCTTTTTTGCAGTGTGTAAAATTTCTTTCCAGATTTCCCCCTCACCTCCATACTTTCTCTTGTCTGCAAGTGAGCCCACTCTCACAAGACAGTCCATCAGAGTGCTTCACTTTCTTCTCTTGCACTCCTCTCTCCTGCCTTGGATCCTCTTTCACCTACCCTCACTGACTACGAGTACATCTGTAATTTACACTGAAGATACATTAGTGAAAAAGAATCATACTGATCCTCCAAGCAGCAGACAGTCCTCTGCAGTCCCAAACAGCCCCTGTGCCCACAACCCCAGGACATGAGGTCAATACAGTGGCATTTCTATAAACTGACTGATGTTTTAGAGAGTCTGTAAACCTCAAATTTAGGGCGACATCTTGCAATCACTTCCATTTCTTTAGAAGTTCTTGGCATGGAACATGACTGTTTTTTTCTGTAGAATCCTGCAAAAGTTGACATAAATGAAAAATGAATGAGTGTTTTGATCTTGGATGCTGCTTTTTGCTGCTATATCTAGAAGTGGGGATGACGGTGTGTATAGAACACCCCCTGTTTGCTCTTTGCTGTGAAGCAGTGTGATTGCACAGGATGTCGATCCTACTCACACTGGTTTACCTCTGCCCCAGCACTATACTGAAATGCACGTGCTCTACATCATATGGTGTTCTGTAAAAGCACCCACAGTGATGGCTGCAGGATGACCAACAGCCAGGGAAAAAAAAAAAAAAGGTATCATCAGGGATTAGTAGATGTGGAAAGACAAACAGTACCTGGAAATTTATCCACTTTTGTCAGCCTGTGTCATTTTTAGCTGAATTGGAAAGAAAATTGCTAAATGAACTTTTGGCTTGGATTGAAAAAGGATACCTGAAAAATAGCTTCTAAATAAGAACAAATGGAGCTTAATAGAGTTGTGAGTCAAGTTGTTGGAAGAGAAAGAGAAAAGATTTCTTTTTATAACAGTAATGATAATTCCACTAGCATAAGTATCTCTTGATGCTTGATTGAAGGTAGTACTCAAACAGACAAATGTCTGCATCATTAGAGACATAATAATCACCCATAAATTTGGGGTATATTCAAAAAATTGAATTTCATCAGATCAGCCATGCAAACAGAAAATTCTTCAAATCAGTCTGCCTTCATCTTGCTCTGTACCCACCTATGAAGGCAATAGGCATCCATCAGCTCTTCAACTTGTCTTTTATTTTTCTCTTTTTAAGGCAATTTTGCAGATGTGTCAGGCCACTGCACTACCATTATGTATGCTGTGGTATAAGTGGGAAAGTGGTGGGAGACATTACTGCCCGCAAAGAACCAGAAGGAACAAGTCCCAGAAACTTACGGTAAGAGCCCCTATGCCCTGCCTGCTCCCTATCCAGTCGTCTGTGCCTGGGGTTCACAGTGCAGGGTCCAGCAAGCCCCACAAATATCACAGAGCTCCCAGCACACAGGACTATCCCACCCAGCTGCAATTACAGATCCAACTGGCTTTCCTTTCAGTTTTTTCCTTTGATCTACAACAGAGAGAAGAGAGCAGAAAAGACTGTGCCTGTGAGCAGAGGTATACTGTAATTTATTCTTTCTGTTATTGCTGTGTTTTTTTTTTTAACTTTTTCTCAGTTTTGCAATCTTAATCTTTGCTTTGCTAGTATAATTCTACCTTTTTATTTAAAAGTGTGTACATTATAAACTCTGCCCAGCACAGTGCAATAGCAAGGTTTATGAGCATGGTGGTGCTGACAGTCTTTGGGTCTCCAGGTGACCTTACATTGAAGTGGATGAAGCACTAGGTTGAGTTTATACTGACAGGTCACACAGTGATCTAGAAGCACACACAAAACAGATCTGAAATTATTGCTGAGAAGAAATGGAGAGAAGCAAGAGAAACAAGAAACAAGGATCAAAATGGCAATAATAGCCTGAAAAGAGTTTTCCTGAACAAAAATTGTGGATCTATGAGAAAGGGATTTACAGCACAAATAATACAAGGGGCTTCCTTCCCTGTTAAAACATTTTACAACTGCCATCAAGAAAACAAAACCAAGAAAGCCAACAAAAGGAAGGAGGAAATAAAATACTCAATTATTCTTTTCTTTTCAAAGTAGTAAGTAATTGACAAAGCAATGTGAGGATCAGATACCTTTGCAGTTATGGTTTTGTGCTAGCTGTTACATCTCCTTCCTGAAATGCAATGAAATTGGTCCTAAAGCCCACCCAAATTTCTGGGGGAAATGAATAGTATGTCTGAGACCTTCTCTTCTCTAACCCACATGTTTCCTGAAATTTTAAGTCTTCAGGAAATGAGCAGGGAATTTAAAAAAAAAAAAAAGTTACATTTTTCAGTTAAAAGTTAACGCATTCAGTGAAGTTGCAGCTGTCTGTTAATTCAGAGTCCTCCTCTGCTCTTCTTTCTCATTTCTGGGGTGGGGGAAGTCCAGCTTAAATCCAGATACGATATTATGCATCCTCATAGCCTTAGATGACCTGAGTGCTATGAAAACCTCATTTTGGTCCTCCCCACCTTCACCCCCATGGTGATATCCAAGCTCAAACCCTCTCCTTGGTCCTTGGTCCTTGCCTGAGCTATGCTTCATGTATGTCAGTACCCTCATGTACCCTACTGACCTTGACCTGCTGACTTGACTTCCCAGCTTTAACTTGGACATTCTCAACCTAATGGACTAACTGGTGGCCACTGGAATCTCAGCTGAATCATATTAAAGTCACCAAACGTGCTGCTCTCCTTGTTGAGGTGCAGTGGGACTGCACCCTTGTTGTTTCCTTTTCATCCCATGCAGAGTATCCCCCCTTTTGCTGCTCCCCAGTGCAGCATTTCCACCCCATATAATACTGTATCAGCCACAAAATGACTCACTTTGGGGTCAGTTTGCTGAATTTATTTATTTATTGACCTTTTGTTGTTCAGCCTCCCACTCAAAGCAGGGCTAACTTCAATACTACATAAGGTTGTTCATGGCATCATTCAATTGAATTTTGAGTACCTCCAGAGAGGGAGGGAGATTCAACAACCTCTCAGGGCAACCCCACCCAGAGCTTAACGATCCTCATAATGATTTTTTTTTCTTTATGTCTAGACAGAATTTCCCTGATTCCAGCTTCCAACTGTTGCTTTTTGTCCTTTCTCTGTGGACACTTCCAGAAGAGTCCGCTTCCATCTTCTTTATAACCCTTTTCCCAGCTAGTCCCACTTCATGGTATCATAAACTGACTCATCTTAATTTAAGTGTCAGCATGAGTTGGCTGCAGATGTGTTACTTTTCTGCTGATCTCAGAGCAGCACAACGCTACAGCTTCTCTTCCACACAGGTCCCCTGCACATCACAAGCATTTCAGGAGGATCTCAGAATACATCAGACACTTCTTCATTATAAAAGCGGTCCTATTGTAAGAGATTTTTTTTGCCTTCTGCCACAAGATTTTGAACTTTATCTTCTGATAGTGTTAGGAGAGCTACTAAATAGGGCTGTTCATACTTTGGATATACAGCAGAGAGATTAAACCAGTTGCAGTTTCTTTTCCTTTGACACAGAAAGCAGAAACAACAGCTTTGTACTCAAATATATAATCACAATCCGTAAAGATCCAAATGGCCACTGGCAAAGTGGAGACAAAAATTGTTTACCCTAGAAATTTCAGTAATTTGCACCACACTCCATGTTTTCATTATTTCTTTCTTTGGTTAAGAAAGTCAGTGTTACAGGACTGCATTCCACAGTTTTTATTATAAACAGCATTTCTTATGAACACTATATCAAGTTTGATGTCAGCATTATGTAGCATAAAGCAGTATGTTGGAGAGTTTTTGTATGAATGTATGTTTGTTTGCTTGTTTGCTTTTTACAGAAAAATACTTTCCTTAAATTGCACCTAGCAGCCTTGTCTTTACTTTTTTTGTTTGTTTTTTGTTTGTTTTGTTTTGTTTTTGTGAAGGAGGAAAAGATCCAGAGGAAATAAATACAATTTCCAAACAATTTAGCAATCAACTAAGGAAATACAAATGACTTTAAATGCATCTGATTGAAGTATTTTGACTTGAATCCATACGTTTCAATTTGTTATTGGTAGTCTAAGTTATTACGTTTTAGGTTGGGAAGGGGGAGAATCAACCTTAGCAAACTTCTAGGCCATCAGACCTTGTACTGTCAGCTGCACCTTGAAAGCATGTATCTGATGCATGACAAGTCTGCTTTCGTTATATGTCATTAGATTTTGAATCAGATTTGGACTGAGGAAGATATAAAAATGACAAGCTCACTCAGCAACAAACCTACTCAGTTACTCCCACTAGTACAGAATGTTGTAGTTATCATTCCTTTGTAGTTCCCTCCAAATTTTAATACCAAAATAAATATGCTTCCTCATTTTAATTGCGGGAAGAAAAACAACAGTTGGTATCTGCATGCAGACCGAATCCTTCAGTCATGCCATGCACATATGGCTCCTGCCATCACTGTCACCCACATACCCACAAATGCAGGACTGGGGCTCCTATGCAGCACCGTCTACAACATGTTCTGTCACTTAAAAGCATTTGATTTGTTTCCTCAGCCTAATATGTATATATTTTTTTCCTACTAAACCCTGTGTATGAAAGTAGCTGTAATCTTTCAGGCAATGAAAAAACACTGACTGAAGAGGATTTTTGAATGTCATGTTATGTGCACAGCACTGACTCAAACAGTTAATGATGTATGGAAATGTTAAGTAAAACTTGACTCATTTGCTTTTATCCACCTGCTACTTCTTAGATATATAATTTGAAAAATACCTTCCACATTTTCACAGATTTGCATAGGGAAAGGCAGTCTCAAATCTTTTCTGACTGAACAGACATTGGATCATTCTTTGTCTAATGTCTCTTTGAGTTACAGCAATGAGTTCTCTTCAGAACCATGTTCCTTGCTTGTATTGGTGTGGGTTTTTTTTTGTTTGTTTGTTTTTCTGTTTGGTTGGTTGGTTGTTTTTTGGCTTTTCTTTCTTCTGCTTTGTTATCAAATAACAATTCCCACTGCTCTATTCCAGTTTTGCACCCCTGTGCAAGTTACTGAGAAAATTATTAAGCAATGTATTATGGCAAGGTAAAACTGTCATAGTTCAATTCTGGTTAAAGCCAACAGTGATTACAGGATTCTTCAAATTAACTAGGCAGAACTGTAGTAGGCAGAGGCTTAGCACAAGAACTATAAAGGACATTACACAACTCCCCTGTAAATAAAGTGCAATTGAAAAATTTGGACCCATTTACCATTAAGCATATAAACTCACAGATAAACTAGACTGGGAGTTATTGTTCTCTTTGCCATGAGACACAAGAAATAATGAGCCGTCAGATGAAACAGAGAGAGGCAGCAAGTCAAGAGCTGATCACAGGAACCAATTTTTCAAACCTTGTTTGATATCCTCAGATTTGAAAGTAAAAATGTAGTGAATTTATAAGAGAAAATTGAATATTTACACAATCTTCAGAAATATCTAAAGTTAAAGTTAAAATTGTACAGGAATGCCAGCTTGTCAAGACTAGGACAGCACTGATTGTAGCAGAGTAATATCTTATTATCCTGTATGGTAAACAAGCAGACTTTCAGGCACACACACTTTGCTTCATAAGATATAGAGGCTAACTACTTCAGAACTAAGAAGAACTTTTTTCCCCAAAGTTTGACCATTTCTTTATTAAATACAAGATGATCTAGTTTTTTAAAGATTTATAATCGTCAATTACAACAACAACAAAAGGAAGGAATGTAAAACATCATGCCTCAGACACTGATATTTTAAGAATAATTTAACATGAAACAGCTACAGAAAAGGAAATGCCTTCATTTTGAGTTGCAATTTCGGAAAGACAAATTGTGCAAACATCTCATCATGCATGACAGTTCCTTTCTTCTGGGATTTCGGAGCAAGATCTTCCTGAAGACTTCAGCAACCTTTGTCCCAATTCCAGGAAAGAGTTATTGGTTCATTTTCAAATAACTTCAATACTAGAATGGTAAATAGGACATACGTTTTCTTAACAGTGGAAGAAGTTACACCTAACATTTTGTTATACCCACAGTAGAGCTTATTAAAGCTTTGACAAGAGCAATTTAAGACAGTTTTCAGTGCTTTTCCTCTATTTCCTCCCACAGGAGAGGCCCCGTTGCTTGGGCTGTGGGAATACAAAAGTTATCTTACATAGGTCAGTCAATGGACTTCATTGATCCTATACTTACTAACAAGGTCTGAGTTCCAACCAGAGAGCAAACACAGAGACATAACTTCATATAACTCACATTCTAAGTGTCTTCTTCTCCTATATCACATATTTGTTAGGAAGCAGAAGTGGGAGGAAGCCACTGAGGTTGAAATGAAGTCAGAAAGCAACCCAATTACTGCTTCCTGACCATAGACAGTTTTTTGTTGGTTTTGTTAAAGGGAGAAAGTCTGGCTCCTATACTGGAGCAAAACTAAAGTCAGTCTACTGCCCTGATGGACCTTGAATGCACAGGAAGAATGCACAGAGCCACAGAGGTATTTTCACATGAGCTGAAAGCCACTGAGTTTAACACAGAACAAGTCATGCAGAAACGAGTTTCCTCTGAATCTGGAGATCAGAGGGAAAAGAAAAGGGAAGTTATAGAGGACAATTTCTAGCACAGATTCTTTTCTACCTTTACTTTAGGTGAAAAAAAAAAAAAAAAAAAAAAAAAGCGAGCTTAAATTGGGGATTTAACAGGCTGCAAATAACTAAAGGGAAGGAGCAAGGTCTGAAATCAAACTTTTGAACTCTGAAGCAGAAGTCTGCTACCTTCTAGCTGCAAACAGCACAGGTGTGTAAATTTTGCTAAAAGTGGACTGAACAAAAGCAGTGCATCCTGAATCCTCCAGTTAATAAAGAGATGTGAGCATCACCACTTAAGAGGTTGATCATGCAATGTGCTTCTACACATAGCCTGTACAGTGCACTGCAGAAAAACAGGGCTTCCAAAAGGAAGTTGCCTTCTTGTAAAGGGAGCCCTGAGATACGAAAGTTAAGATCTTGGTTAGACAAAAGATCTGGAAAATACGTCTCCCTCTGCTACTGGTTAGCAGCTCCTGAAGGAGACTATAAAAAACTTTCAGGAAAATTTATTGTATTTAATCGGTTTGAAAATAACTTTTCTTCCTGCACCAAATAATTTTCTCTCATGCTCCAACTAATATGCTCAGAAATGAAGAAGGAGAAGGGAGACAAGAAGAAAGGCAATTTTACATTGGCAAAGTCATCTCTTTACATTGCCTTCACCGCTGAATGAACTGTCCTAGTAGATTAAAATTATAGAGTTTGTACTGCTGCCATCACTGAATTCATCACATTTGCTTGTATATACAAAGCACTGAAGCATACCATCTTTTTAAACAGCAGTAGAAGGTGGGCTGTGCCTCTGTGAGCCACAAAATAAAGCTCTCAACCCAGGGAGGTGAAGTTGGAGATAAATTTAGGCCTCCCTAAGGCTACCTGAACCTGCAAACTGGCACAGATGTAGCACAAGCCCTACTCCAGCCAGCCCAATCTGTGCGTGGGGACACATCATATAGGATTGTCCTGATTTTACATCAGTTGGTCCTAGTGCTGCAAAACCTCGCTCCAGGGTATGGTAACATCCCCTGTGCATGAATGGACATGGCAGCATGTAGTGCCAGTGCTTTGCTTCAGCTCTCAGTGTGGGAAGGAATAACACAGCCATAGCACTGAAGGGTCATTCCCCTGCCAAGTGGCACACAGCAGGCACAGAACAAGAAGATGCTCACAAGTGAGGAGGGGTGCAAGTTTGCTCTCCTGGTTAATCTACACATGCAAAATCATCCAGTTTACACAGCTCTGTGTTTTATTTCAAAGCCTGTTCAGATGGGATCCAGTTTCATTTGCAACATGTACAGGGTGTACTTGAGTATCTACATCTCTACCTTGAATATCTGCATCATGTACGTCTATAACCTAGAAGGTATTGAAATGATTGAATGTCTTTTAATGTGGAACTTGGTGCCTAAGTCAGGACAGAAGTCTTGAAACAATCCCACTTGCACAGCCAGATGATTTTTAAGGCAATACTGTGTTCTCAAGCCTAAAGCTGTGCCATCACATACACCCAACAGGCCCTAATTTTTGCTGAGACACCTTCCCACCCAGTATGGAGGGATGGCACCTGAAGACTAGGCACTTCTACATTGCTGGATTTTCTTGATTTACCAAGCACACTCAGAGCCTGCTGTTTAGCTGGACCTTGAAATGTAGTCAATATGGACAGTACTTGCAATGTGTATCATAGACTGGTAGTGAGAGGCCTTGCTGAAAACAGAGAGATTTGTGTTCTGCAACCTTCATGGATTTGAACCAAAGTTCCTCTCCAAGGAGAGCTGTGGAGCTGCAGTGTGGGCAAGGGCACCGCCTCCCCTTCTCAAACATGGGGCACTGGATCCAGAGGAGTGCAGGTAAAAGATGTTCTGCTTTACCTGGCACAGAACTTTGTGCAAATATGGTGAATATGATCAAGCAGAGGTACTGTCACTTCTCATCCAAAGAGTACATTATCAAAACAATCAAATTTAACAGTTTAACAGTTTACTTTGCAGATCTCTACAGGATGTTACCGTCACCTGGGTATTCTGACAAAAGTGACCACAAGATTAAAAAAAAAAAACATTCTGCAAAATTCTGCAAAGATGGAAATCAGCATGAGCCTTGTATTGTATAGAACAGAATATTTGTCTAGGAAATACTACACAACATACTTCTATTTATTTATGAAGTTAAACCTTCTGTTTCCAAAGGCCATCTCCAACAATCCCATCACTGACTGTACAAAACTATCACAGAATCACAGAACTGTAGGGGTTGGAAGGGACCTCGAAAGATCATCGGGTCCAACCCCCCTGCCAAAGCAGGTTCCTCAGAGCAGGCTGCCCAGGTAGACATCCAGACAGGCCTTGAATATCTCCAGAGAAGGAGACTCTACAACCTCCCTAGGCAACCTGTTCCAATGCTCCGTCACCCTCACTGTGAAGAAGTTCTTTCACATGTCAGTGCGGAATTTCCTGTGCTCTAACTTGCAGCCATTGCCCTTTGTCTTATCCCCACAAACCACTGAGAAGCAGTTGGCTACATCCTTCTGCCCCCCACCCCTCAGATATTTATATACACTGAGGACATCCCCTCTCAGTCTTCTCTTCTCCAGGCTGAACATACCAAGGTCTCTCAGCCTTTCCTCATAAGAAAGATGCTCCAGGCCCCGTATCATCTTTGTGGCCCTCCGCTGGACTCTTTTCAGGAGATCCCTGTCTTTCTTGTACCGGGGAGCCCAGAACTGGACACAGTACTCCACGTGAGACCTGACCAGGGCAGAGTAGAGGGGGAGGATCACCTCCCTTGACCTGCTGGCCACGCTCCTTTTAATGCATGCCAGGATCCCATTAGCCCTCTTGGCCACAAGGGCACAGTGCTGGCTCATGGTCAACCTGTCGTCCACCAGGACCTTCTCCTCAGAGCTCCTCTCCGGCAGGTCATCCCCCAGCTATTCCCTCATCAAGGTCGTCGATGAAGATGTTGAACAAGACCGGACCCAGCGCCGACCCCTGGGGAACACCGCTAGTCACAGGCCTCCAGCCAGACACTGCTTCTCCGATCATCACCCTCTGAGCTCAGCCACTCAGCCAGTTCTCAACCCACCTTGCCCTCCACTCATCTATCCCACACTTTCTCAGCTTTGCTAGTAGGATGTCATGGGAGAAATCCATGCATAATGAGTATCCATACTCATTAGGCAAAACAATAGAAGTTGCAACTTCTATATTAGAGGAAAAAAAAAATAAATAAAATCTTCTGCCTTTATTTCTATGAAAAGCCAAACTAAGCCTCTTGTTGGAAAAACACTGTTTATGCCTAATACCTATTCAGTCTTATTCTCTATAATCAAGAAAAATCCCTAAGAACATTTTAGAAAGTCTGTTTATGCTTGTCCTCTAAATTACGTTTCATGTGAATAATCTTGTGTTGAAGAAGGAAATGTTGCTTGAGACAAACTATAAATAAATAAATAAATCTAAAATATATCCTTTGGTCTGGAGACTTAATTTAAGTGTAGCTTGAGGTTGTTCCAGATGTGGTGACGATGAGGCAGGTACCCAAGCAGCTAACCATGCCAAGAGCTTCTGTTTACTGCAGGAGACTAATTATATGAATTTAACAGAGAAAGCAAAAGGTCAAGGCCAAAGGCTAAAACTGTAGATTTTTAATTTTTCTAAAACCTTTCCAACTGGAAAAATGAGGTTAAAGGGCAAGAGAGGGCACCTCCTGAACTTCCTTGTTAATGTTTTGCTTATGAGACACTTTCAAAGCCACAGCAGGTGAGCTGCAGCCAAGAAATCTCCAATGTCTGTGGTAGGAACTGTGCTCTGACTGTGGCTGAGTCTCATCTCAGCTCTAAAACTACCAGGCTTTGCTTTGCAGTGCTCCCCAGGGAAAGTTGTATGAATTTAGGATTCTTTCTGTGCAATATTAGACCCCTAAACTAGGACATGTGCAGTTCATGATATCTACACCCCCAACAGCTGCTGTAGCCACGTCAGCTCAAGCAGTAGGCAGGCAGCTGGTAAACCTTGCAGGCTGCTCTCTCCCATGAATGCTGCCATTGGGTGGCTGTTCTCCAAATAGATTTAAACCACACTATTTGCAACCGCTTCCTTCAGAGCATAACTTTGAATAAGAAAACAATAACATTAAGGTGAACAATAGTCAGAGCAGATGTAAAAAGTTCATACTTCCTGAGGGTTATACACAGATTTTGAGCATCCACCTCAGGATCCAGGGCCCTGCAGCACAGCCAGGGCCTAGGGAGTTTGCATTTATGGTCAAGGACTTGTGTGTCACAGGGAATGGCTCACTGAGGTGCCATCACCTGCTGGGCCTGGCTTACACTTCTCTATTTTAACACACACTGAAAGTATCTGTACATGTTGCTGTCCATTTCTATATATTTCAGACCTTCCTCCTAATGTGAGTCAGCAGGTTACTAGTAGCACATCCAGAGCATTCCAGCCTGTTCTGGTAGTAATGACAGTGCAGTACAAGACACAAATATTTGTTGTTAATGGTGGGGAATAATTCATAAGAAGAAATTTCTTTCATGGACTGGAAAATTTTAGTGATTTTTTTTTCTGATTGCTGCATTGCATTTTGCTAGCCTCACACACCATGATGGTTGTGATACAAATGATTAAGCCAATAAAAATGCTTATCTTCTTTAAACAGCTATCTTTCCACTATAAATCTTGTAGAACACCATCTCCAGTCACAACCGAAAAATGATTTAGACATACATGTATAATAAGATAAAATAATCTTGTAAATTTTCTCTTAAACTGAAGTATCCTTGGAGAGCCAGCAGGCTTTCCAAAATCAGCAATCCATCATCTGCTTCAGATGATAATATTATTTGTATTTTCACTCTTTACTCCCCTAAAACTATTATTGCTCCCTGCAATCTTTTCACTGGTATAATAAATAAATAAATAAATGAGGAGAAAGAAAGAGTCACATTTTTGGTGTTCCATTTATAATGGAAAAGATCCTCATTTATAGTTATTTTTGTGCACATCAGTGCTTTTAGACCAAAAGTATACCTTCATCTTTACAAACATTGACTTATGCCTTACAGAGGCATAATTCTGTTCAAAACAGGCATAATGCACTATGTAGTTACCAAGGCACTAAAAATGGATGCATTGTTGCTGATCTGAGACATGATCAAAGAGCAGAAGCTCCGCGTTGACTTTGTGCAGTGTCTGGAAAGTTTGAAAAGTCTTCAAAAGTTTGAAAACAAATAAGCAAATCTGAATAAGAGAACTATTTCCACATACAATCTGGCAAAAATACTTTGTTCAGCATGCCAATTTTAACATGCTATCACCTGCTAGCAGGGAATACCAGTTGCACTATTTATAAGGAGCCAAGACAATTAATTTCATTGCTCTGTGACCCAAGCCCACATCCATCATTGAGGTCTTCTACTGATTTAAATAGGCACTGAATCACTCTAAAGATCTGATGAATCTAATTAAACAGTAGCAAAGATGGCCTCAGAGGAAAAGAAAAATCTCTGCATTATTATTAACACCAACATAGGTACATACCCTGCCTACTGTGTGACAACGTGACAGTGACTCAAATGCCCTTTGAGTGGCAATTTTGGCACAAAAAAAACAGCCAACGGACACATGACCTCTCATACCTGCAGCCTGATGCATGTTCCAAATACTGCCTCCAGTCAGTCTCTTGAATACCAAGTTTATATGATTGACTTCTGAATGGTATAAGATTGTGCTTAGTGGTTTTTCTATCAGAAGCCCGACTAATTTTGAAGGCTTTTTTGTTATGTGTTACAAAAATGCAAGAGCTCTCAGTAGGGAGCCTCCCTGCAGAAACGTAGATTTAGCAGGCAAAAGTTAAAAACACAATGAAAGCAAAAAGAGAAACTACCAAACATACAAAAATATATATATATTTTATTTTTTTTTCTGCCTTTGAAAAGTGTTTTGTTTGTGTTCACCTTTGAGAAAGTCACCTACATTTCTTCAGCTTGCAGGAAACAAACCAACAAACACACCACAATGCACAAAACAACCCCAAATGTAAAAGCCAGTGCTAGTAAAAGTTCTTTGGACATTTGAATAGTGAGTCTTTATAGTGTTTGCAGCATTTCAAATAAAACACTGTACTTCCATGTCTTTCATGTCCTGGCTTCTTAAAAATGAACTAAGATACCATCATACATAGATTTTTTTTTTTTTTTCATTAAAATAAACTCTTCTGTCATTAGTTAACTTAATCAGAAAACATACAGACTACTGATAGACTGACCTTCCTTTGGTATAGAGTTTTCCAAGGCTAACAGAATACACCATATCAGAAGACTGGGCTGACTCAGAGGTAATTTAATGTGCATTGCAAGGTAAGATTTATAAACAACAACACAAAATAGAAACTGAAAATAATCAGGGATTTGAAGATCAGGCATCCCTCAGAGCTAGACTAAGTGATGATAACTCAGAGCCAAACTGCACGGTACATTCAAAGCATTAAAGGCCAAAAGGAAAAAAGGCCAAAAGGACAAAAAGGAAAAATCCCCCCAAACTGAGCTGCCAATACATGATCATGCTTAATTAGGGAGTAAAATGCATAACAGAAACAAGGTGACTTTCATGGGAAAAAAAACGTGTTGATGGGAGGTACAAACAGATCAGTTCCAGAGTGACGCCACAAGGATATGATGATTATAAAAACGTACTTACAATTCCAATGAACTCTGCTCTATGGATAGGCAATGCATTAGTCTTTAAGAGGGAAACCATTAAAAAAAGTAGGGCAGCAGTTTCATCTGAAAGAAACCAGTTTAAAAAAAGATCCTTCTGGGGGATGTTCTCATCAGAAAAGTCTGTTCTTTTTATACTTCAAGGCAAGATACATATTTCTTTAAAAATTTCATCTTTCTGATTCTGAGTATTCTAGCTTTGTCAGTGAAAAGAAATTATAAGAAATTAAGACGTATTAAAAAACAACAAAAGCATCTCCATGTTACAAGTCAGGAACAAGGTTTTCTTTGAGATCCTTAAGGTCAATCTGTGCTCTTAGCAAAAAAAAAAAAAAAAAAAAAGCACCTTCTCTCTTCTCTCTGCCTTGTGAAGCAAAAATGTTCCCTTTATGATGCTTCTGGGCTCCTGGGCTCCCAGAGCTGAAGCCAGTGACATGCACATATTCCAAGGAGAGAGAACACCTTGTAGAGTGGCCATCAGAAATCATTTACCAGCTGAAGTCACAAACTAAAAATTAGTAATGAAAAGCAGCAATGAATGGTTTTCTTCACTGTCCTAATTATGCTCCCAAAGTCTGGGGCCAGGCTAAAAATTGCCTGCCTTCAGACCTGAGTTAAGATAGGACTGAATGTTTCTAAAATACCATGAAAAGCTGTTATCATATGAGCCCACTGATGGACATGTCATCTTCTTGCCCACCCACTGATTCTGGAAAACCAGGCAGGTAGAGACTTGGAGGAAGGCACCTGTCAGGTGGATGCTCTACTTCTTGTACCTATCCACCCCTCCAACGCACATGCAGGGGACTAGATCCAAATGAATTGTCACACCTGCAGCACAAGAATTATTTAGTGAGGAAAGCTTACTGAAAAGGGGGACTCCTTCTTCACTGTTACTACCAACACTCTTCCATTGCTCAGAAAGGAACAAAACTGTTCCTGGACCATGGTGTAACACTCAAAGCAGCAGACTTCACAGCCAGTTGGTACGCAGGTGCTCTGGAAGAGACAGTCTCTTTTCCCTTCCCTATTTCCCTTGACTGTTTCTGATTTAAAATTGCATAAAATATAGACACTGTCCTGGGAGATGGAATTAGCAACAGATGCTTACACCTCTTACATCTGCTTATCATAGAATTTTTTATGCAGATACAGAAAGTTTAACATACTGTACTGGCCTCAAAACGTGAGTAATCAACTACAAAATGCAAAAATCTAAATTCTGATTGGGATAATTCATCACCAGGAACCATTTTCTTCATTTTTATTTGCTAAACCGATTTAATTCCAGGCAAAGACTATCTAACCAGAAAGGCTAGAACTATGGTCAACTCCTGGAAACATATGACTGTTTTAGTAGAGAAATGACAACCTGCTCACCCTAGATGTCAAGCCATTAGTGGGTTGAACCTGGTTATGGGCATGGGATTTCTATTTTTCAAGCCTTCCTAAGCCACTGGCACAATATACTTTTCTAAGGATAACTGTAAAAGGATATTACATTGAGATACCAACAGGAAAGAAAATACTCAGGGAAAAGTCAATCTTCAGTGACAAAGGAGCAATTGAAAAGATAATCCAATATAATGATATAACCAACTAATGTCAAAGACCACAGACACAAAATTACAGCAGGTGCAATCACAAAGGGACCTCAGTCAGACATCTCCAAACTTCCTCCACCCCATATCCTGAGCAAAGATAAGGCAACCCCTTTCTGCCCATGATAAGGGGTTCAGCTTCCAAAGAGGCTCAACCCTAAGTGCATAACATTCTCAAATACTAGTATATGCTTACCAGACTTCCCCTGAAGCATGCTAACTGGTGTAAGTCATATTTTCCCCCCATACATCATACAGGGACCTTCAGTTCCCATTTAGGTGAGATGGTGAGATTTATGGGGACATGGTGAGGCCGGTCAGGGCCATCCCTGCCATCAGGGCCCTGAAAGGAAGTGCTACTGAATCAGTGTATACAATTCAATTTAAGTCTGCTCAGCTCATGGCATGGAGATTTTTAAAGAGTAAATTAATTCAAATCTTATGCACAAAGAACTTGCTTTTAATACCTTTGATCATTTGTCTTGTATCACTTGTATCATTTCTGAGCTGAAAACTTGCAAAATTTCTAAACAGTACATTCCACTTGATCTAAATGTTCAAATAGATACAGTTTGAAATACTTGTTTACAATTTTTAAGACTGCTTTAAAATGTTTTGCACAGTCAAAGCACTAAAAGTATATTTCACACTTTAAAAAATGTAATTAACTTCTAGCGAAAAAGTAAAAAAAAAAAAAGTATTTTTTTTCTCTCAGTTTGAGTAAGTTCTCTAATATGCTGTGTCTACACCAGGAACTGCTAATTACTAACATCATTTTCAGACATAATTAATGTTTTTAGACACATCCAGCTGCTAATTCTATCACCAAACTCTTCTCATTAATGGTATTTTTAAAAGGCAATTTCAAGTATAGAATTAAGTGGAAAGCCTTAATAGCTTGCAAGCAGGCGTGCTTGATATTCTTAGCTGCAGAAAGGAAATCATAAATAGGGACAGTATCAGCTATACTAAGAAGAAAAACAGGCATAAATCTAGCCATAAGTAAAGCCATATAAAAGAGCTCATTTAAGTCAATCATTTCTATGAGCCTTCCTTCTATTCAAAAATTGTATTTCAGTGCAGAATATTTTGCTTTTAAAATAATAGGGTTTAGTAGTTAGTCATTCTAACCATTCAAAGAGAAATGGTAAAGTTTGAATACTGGTTGTAAACCTTTCAGGGTGATAAATGAAAGATAATAACCCCTTGATCAATGTAACTTTTATTTATTCATCTGGGAACATGGCAAGGATATCATAGGCAACAACGCCGCCTAGGAGAACATGGATTTCACATAAACTGTTTTGGCAGAAACACGCATTTAAATAATCATCCAAATCACCACCTCACTATTTCTATCTTCAAAGAAAAATAAACGAACAAAGAAATAAACCCAAAGAGAAATGAAACATAAGACCTGAACAAATGAACAGTCTAGATTTTTTTTTCTATTTAATGTCTATGCCAGCCCCAACATCTGTCCTTGTTTTTAAAAGTTGTAATACTTAGCACTGACGATGGCAACTTTCATTTGCAAACACATTATAAACACGAACTGACTGCAATTATACCACGATACCTCACCACAGCTAATCAACAAGCCCACCTAGTCCTCTCTCAGGCTGGGGAAGTGCTGCATGAAGTTTGTTCTGTCAGCTCCCTGTGTGACAGTGTCTACATCCTGCAAAGTGCTACACGTACGAGTTAGTTTAGCATGAAGTGACTGACCAAACTACAGCATAAAATCAAGCAGGTTTTTCCATTCAGTGCTAATATTTTGTCGTATAATCCAAGCAGAACTGACCAGGACAGGACACAATTTAATGTAAACCATTTGGAGTGAAAGGTGTTATTTTGCCTAGTGAAATCTCTCCCTCGCAGTCCAGCTCACAGACAGAGTCAGTGGCAACCTCAGGGTCAGGGGAGATCTGGGACATCCTATCAAAAGGGTCCTCACGATTCTCCTCACAGTCAACCACATTTGGGATCATGTTAACATAAGCAGTCACTATCTCCTTGTGGAAAAGGGTGTCCTGGTTGTAAGAGATAAGCTCGTTGCTTATATTAACAGTCTCCACTGGAGTACTAGAGCAAAACTGGCTGCATCCCAGGAGGTTGGAGAAGACCTTCCTAAAGTCAGCATTGAAGGCATAGATGATGGGGTTGAGAGAGGAGTTGGCCCAACCAAACCAGACAAATATATTAAAGGTGGTCTCGCTGACGCAGGGAAGACCTGCATGGGGGTCGCTTGGTGGGCTCTCGCAGAAGGGAACCATGCAGTTCAAAATGAAGAACGGCAACCAGCAGCAGACAAAGACACCCATGATAACAGAGAGAGTCTTCAACACTTTGGTTTCTTTCCTGATGGAGGACTTGAGGCTTGTGTGATGGTGGCAGTCAACGTGGTTGCTCCGGCAGCTCTGCGCGTGCTCGGCTGCCCTCTCCAGGGAAGAGATCCGACGGATCTGCACCTGGGCAATGCGGTAGATCCGGGTGTAGGTAACTATCATGATAGCCACCGGGATGTAAAAACTGATCAAGGAGGAGGAAATAGCGTAAGTCCTGTTGAGGCTGGAGTCACAGCTCTCTGATGGTCCAGAGAGGGTATCGTTGCTGCCGGAGGTCCCATCGGAGGGTGTCATTGCTGCTAATGCCACCCACGTGGTGCTCAAGTCTTCCGCCCAGGTGGTGACAGCACCCGCTGCTGCCCAGCCAGCGCCAAACCCATCTCTGAAATCCCCGACAGCCACAGCAGCAGCATCCCCACCTTTGTGCCAGTTGAGCTGAACAGGGATGAAGGAGATGAGCACGGACAGAGCCCACGCCACACCGATCATCAGCAGAGCCAGCCGCTGGGTCATCTTCCTCTCATAGCGGAACGGGCTCGAGATCGCCCAGTACCTGTCCACGCTAATCACGCACAGGTTGAGGATGGAGGCCGTGGAGCACATAATATCGAAGGCCACCCAGACGTTGCAGAAAGCCCCGAAGGGCCAATACCCGGCCACCTCCGCCACCGCCTTCCAGGGCATGACGAGCAGAGCCACCAGCAGGTCCGACACGGCCAGGGACACGATGAAGATGTTGGTGACCTTGCTCCTCAGGTGCCTGTAGCGGACGATGGCCGCGCACACCAACACGTTCCCAAACAGCGTCCAGAGAATGAGCAGTGCGAGCAAACTGCCCGCCGCCACCTGCGCCGCCCCGGGGGCTCCCGACGACACCCGGACCCCTCCGGGGGACCCCGCCGCGGGCTGCAGCGGGCTCCGGCCGCCCCGCAGCATGGCTGGCGGCTCCCGGTTCCCGGCGGCGGGGCGGCGGAGACCGGGGAGCACCGAGCAGCCAGCGCCGCCCCAGCCCCATAGGGCCGCTGCCCCCCGCCCCGCCGCCCCCCGGCTGCCCTCCGCGGGCTCAGCGCCTCCCCATGCCCGGTCTTCGCGGCTCCGTTTGCTCTTCTCCTTCTCGGGAGCCCCCTGCCCGGCTGTCTCCTGCCCGGTTTCCCCCTGCCCGGTTCCCTTCTCCCCGCTCCCCGCCGGGTGGCTCCGCGCTCCGCCGCCCGAGGTGGCGCCCGCCCGGGCCGCCGGCTGCGATCCCCGAGCTCCGCCGAGCTGCGCCCCCCCCCTCCTGCTCCCCGCCGCCCCCTCCCCGGGCCGGGCCGCCCGCCCCCGCCGCCCTCTGAGCATGCTCGATGCCGGGGACGCCCCGTCCCGGCCGGAGGGGAGCGGGGAGAACGGGATGGAGGAGACTGGGGGGATGCCCCGCACCGCTCCATCACCCCCCCTACACACATACATACCCGCATCCCTGCCCAAAAGAGGCGTCCTGGCCATCACTGCGCCGAGAGCAGCCCCGCCGGGGACTCTTTGGACGGAAAGTCCCCCTCGTCCCATGGAGGGGAGCGGGGCAGTGCCCCCCTCGACCCCGGGGCTGATGGAAGCTGGGGGGCAGCGGGACGGCCGCGTTTGCCCTCTGCAAGGATCGGAGATGGAGCCCAGCTCGGTCACTGCCCCGAGAGGTTCTGACCGGGATCTATCGCAGGCAGGGAAGCCGGCAAACGACATCGGATTCTCCCTCGTCTCAGCCCTTCCATGGGATCAACCGTGTGTAAAAGCCAGAAAACGGAGTTAGGACCCCTGGCAGCCCAGGTGTGAGCGCTGTGCGGTGGGACTCACCATGCACTAATTTACACCTACGTTTCAGACGACATACTTCAGCGATTTTCGATTAAAATACTACAGACTTAGTTTCTCCCAAGCCTGTTTTATTTTTAAAATATCTTTCACAGAGATCAAATCTGTTCTTGATTCAACATGCTCTTTTGGCACTAAAAGGGCTGAGAAAGCCACTCTCAGGAGCTATCCAGCTCCAGGCAGGTGGGCAAGAGTCGCTGAGCCTTGCCGGATCCAAAGTGACATGAGGGAGGATACAGTGTTAGTGTTACTAAATACGGAGTCAACAGAATCAACTCTGCAACCTTTTAGGCAATTTTCTAAAATTGTCACAGGAAAAAATGGAGCTGAGCTTCAGCTCTCGCTTAAGAAATTGGCACTACTTTTCCACATTTAAGCAGAGTTATATTTAATATTGGAGGGAGACTATAGCTTTTGTCACCACTGAATTCTAAACAGCATGACTAAAGCAGGGATGCTGAGGCAATGTGTTGCTCACACAAACTCTGCTTTCCTAAGCAGTGCCTCCTACAATTTATGTAAGCGAAGGACCAAATTCCACAGGCACTTGTGCACGTACACACAGAAGCCGCTGGTCCAGAAATGTGGATATTTTATTAAAAAAAAAAATCTGATTTGCTTGTTTAGCATGTATGCATTGCTCCACCAATGCAGAGATGTACATAGACATGTAAATGCACTGACACAGTTTATGTAATACATATCTGCATGCATTTACATGCATACAGTCAGTATGTGATATATGTTTAAATAAACATATAGGTAGCTATCATTATGTAATACCACTAATACCAGTACCCTAATAATAACATAAGGTGCCCAGAGCTCAGCAGCAGCAGGCACACACACCGGCGGCTTGGTACAAATCAGCGCTGGCGTTGGAGGCGGCTGGGAGCAGGCACACGTCTCCTTCGTCCAGCTCTGCTGCCTGTGCTGGGGTCAGGCAGCGGGGAGGTGCGAGCAGCTGGGAAAGGTGCCTTAACCCATCGAAGCAAAAATTGCCTGAGTGCATTTGTCAGGCATCTGAAGAACGAAATTTGATTCTGCTTTCCGCAGTACTGCCTTCAAGAGACTGACCTGAAGTAGGGAGGAGTTTTCAAAGTATCTCTTAGCAGCCAAGTATGGCATTTGGATGTGTCTGGCTCCTGTGCAACTGAGAATTCAGAGCATATAATGCTCTCTCACATATTTTATCTCTAGCAAATGTTCTTGCGTTTCAGCTGCTGTGAACTGAAGTTCACAGAGGTACCTATGGAAAGAGACCTAGCACTGAGCTGAGGCAAGTATCATCAGCCAGAGATGTGTCTGGATCTGTAGGTGCACTGGAGATACGGTTTTCAATGTTGATGCAGCATTTTGTGCACACTCAGAACTTATTTCAAGTCACAGGAATGCACATGTGTTCAAGAATATCTTCAGTGGTAGTAGAAAAACATACAGGTTTGTGGTGAGGCTTACAGCCCCATGCTAGTGGACTCAGGGGGTTTGGCAGGGGGGCAGGAGAGAGAAATGAGTCCAGTGGCTTTCCTGCAGCTCTAGAGGCAGATCATTCAAAGCAGCACCAGGCCACAGCAGCAGTTGTATAATGGGGATGTTTATGGTATGTTACAGTATTCCACTCATTTCATCAATATTTTGGGGGACTGGGATAAAAACCTTTAGCATTTATAGGTTACTATCATCTTTTATCTATTTTTTTTTTATTATTCTTTTTTTTTAGTTTCTGTAGGTAGTTTGTATATACATCTCATTTTAATAATAGTCCATTAAAGCCACAGCTGTCGCTTGCTGAGAGATTTGGAGTGTTGTTTTTTTTTTGTTGTTTTTTTTTTTTTTTTTGTTTTTTCATCCTGAAATCATTTTTGTAATGGCATTTGTGCTTTTCCTTCAGAGCTTTGTCTTCTTTCTCTCTCTCTCTCTCTCTCTTTTTATTCACCTGTTAAAATTGCACTTGTCTCTCACAGCTGGCAGATTGGAAGTAACTGAATTTAACTGCTATTGCAAGGCTTCTGAGGGAAAAAAATAATCTTTGCAGTTCCTGATTTTGGAGATGTACGTTTTACTAGCTCTCTTTCCTTTTATCACAACACAGTCTACTTCCATTTCAAAACACACAAACCCACTGTTCTCACAGAACAGTCACAGAATGGCCAAGGTAGTCAGGGACCTCTGGAGATCCTCTGGTCCACCCTCCTGCCAAGCAGGATAACGTCATACATGATGCGTCATACAGGATGGCATCCAGATGGGTTTTGAGTATCTCCAGAGAAGGAGACCCCACAGCCTCTCTGGGCAGCCTGTGTCAGTGCTCTGTCACCTCACAGTAAATAATTGCTTTCTCCTATTCATCCGGAACCTCCTGTGTTTCAGTTTGTGCTCACTGCCCCTTGTCCTATCACTGGGCACCACTGAAAGGAGTCTGGCCCCATCCTCTTGCCATCCTCCCCTCAGATATTTGTACCCACTGATAAGATCCCCTCTCAGTCTTCTGTTCTCCCAGATCAGCTCTCAGCCTCTCCTCATAAGAAAGATGCTCCAGTCCCCTGATCATCTTCGTAGCCCTGCACTGGGCGTGCTCCAGCAGCTCCATGTCCTTCCGGTACCAGGGAGCCCAGAACTGGACAAAGTGCTCCAGGTGGATTGCACCAGGAGCTGAGGAGAGGGCAGGATCACCTCCCCTGGCTGCTGGCAACGCTGGCCCTAATGCAACCCAGGGCACCATTGGCCTTGATGGCCACAAGGGCCCATGGCTGGCTCACCATTAAGCTGCTGTCCACCAGGACCCCCAGGTCCTTCTCCACAGAACTGCTTTCCAGGAGGCCAGCCCCCAGCCTGTACTGATGCCTGGGGTTAATCCTCCCCAGTTGCAGGACCCTGAACTTGCCTTTGGTGAACTTCATGAGGTTGCTCTCCCCTCATCTCTCCAGCCTGTCCAGGTCCCTCTGGATGGCAGCACAGCCCTCTGCTCTATCCTCCACTCCTCCCAGTTTTGTGTCATCCACAAACTTGCTGAGGTTGCACTGTATTCCGTCATCTTTCTATAGAAATACATTTATTTAACAATTTTTTACACTCCCAAAGTCACCCATTCTAGCCAAAGAGGTACTCAATGTGAAGAGATGGAAAATAATTAATGCCCAAAGGATGTTAAAATCTATAGACACGGACATACTGCTGAGGGTTAGGCGATAAAAGCATCCCAACAAAGAGCTCCCATTACAGTTAGGTCCCAGAACAGGGAAGAAGAGGTAAAGGTGGAGGTGGCTGGAAGTCACTGCACATTAGGTCCTTTTAGCGAGGTAGCTGGACATGTTCTTAACTTTAAAAGCAAGCTGAAGTGGAGCTATATTTAGTAGTGTGTTTGAACATATGCTTAAGCTCCATCAGTTTCACTCACTGAAGCTGAAATGCTTTACTGCACAGGGATAGACAAAGGTGCGTGTGTATATATATAGGAACATGAAAATATTGAGGAAGGAAGGAAGAGGAGAGAAATGGTATCATCAATTTATTCATCACAAAAAAAAATAAAAATAAAAAAGTCCTTTCAGACTTGGTCTGGTTCTGCTGTTCTTGTTTCAAATAACATGTATAAAAATATGAGCAAATGGAAAATGATCGGAGAGGAGTTATAGGAATTTTATCTAGGAAACTTTCTTAGCTGAACAGAGGACACCAGAAGGGTTAGAACCAGCTGGGAAGATCTGGCAGGGGAAGAAGTTTTCTGGTAAAAGACGACTTTTATTCTTTCAGGTAAAGTTATAAAAACTGCAGAGACTCGGAACTGAATCTACGAGAAATCAGGATATAGACAGTGTGCGTTTTTAACAGTGAGGACAATTAATGGCTAATAAAATTGGTTCAGGGTTGTAATGCATTTGCCATTGTTTGAGGTCTGAAACTCAAGGCTGAATGTATTTCTTAAAGATGGTGCCTTAGCTCCCCTCCCAGCTCCATCCTGCTTCAGATGGCACCAGGCAGGATTGCGTAGTCTGTGTTGGGAGGAAAGCAATTTTGGATTATTGCAGTTCTACCTTCTGGCCTTAAAACCCATTTAAGTTTTTTTGTTGTTGTTGTTGACTTGAGACTGTGATGGATAGTATTAATTAACCATGTAAGAGAATAAACAGCCCTCCCAGTATCTCTGCTGATTTTTTTTTTCTGTAATGAGTGTGATATGGTTCCTACATAAGCTGTTGATCATTCTGTGGTTGAAATCATGAAGTAATTGATGTTACCAGAAGCAATTTCCACAGACTTCCTTTTTTTT
Organism: Anas acuta; assembly: GCF_963932015.1. NCBI lineage: Eukaryota > Metazoa > Chordata > Aves > Anseriformes > Anatidae > Anas > Anas acuta. The sequence continues at coordinate 13,471,803 of NC_088982.1, read as the reverse complement.
TTTTTTTCATACTAAGCCTGACAATTTAAACCAATGGTGAAAGATGGAAGATGAATATTAATCACAACCAAAAGCAAAGGAAATATGACTTCTGTAAATATGATTTCCAGGTGGACTGACTTAGTTCATTTTGTGGTTTCTGTCTCATAAAATATCTTGTATCTTTGAATATTCATAATTATATACTAAAAGTTAGTATCTATATTTTTTCAGGGGTGCAGCTAATACAAGAGGACCTCACATGATGAAAAACTACTAAAGATTAATGGGATCTGAAGCAAGATCAAGAAAAAAGAAGGCAAACTGATTTATACAGTCATACAATTTGGCTACATTATTTGTATTCTCTGTGCATACACAGACACATCCAAGGTGAGCATCTGTCCTGAGAAAATTATTAAGATGAAGAAGCTATCTAAATTTTCTAATACTGACCATTTAAAGATTTAAATTTTATCTATTTATTTATTTATTTTGTCAACTGTATTGCCAGACTGCAAATAAAAAGTAGGTGGGCTTAATTCCCAAAGAAGTGAGTGTAATTTCTTCTCTAATGATTTGGCCTATGGGGTAATTTTAATAGATTTTTTTTCATTGTTCTGATTTCTCTGTTTCTCTAACCTGCTGTATATTAACAGGGTCTATGAATATTGAATAGAATATGTAAATCACTGGCTTTTTTAATTAATTATTTTTTTTGGAACATTTGCCATCAACATCTTTGGATGCTTCCCTGCCCATTAACTTACTGTGAGATGGTCTTGCACAAAATGTGTAGCATGGAAACAAACAAATAGCAATTTCTGTGGTAAAAATGGACTCTGTTCTGAAGATGTCTGGTAGAAAACAGGGACTCAGAGGACAGAGTACAGGTCACTCTCTGTGCTCACTTTTATCCTTCTTTTAGGAGCAAAACCAAATGTGTCAGCACCTTAAGGCAGCCCCCACTGGGCTGTTAACAGGAAAATATGAGCCTCAGAGCCAGAGAAGACATTCTCTGAAGAAATGCAGCTGACATCTCCAAGGCCTGGATGAGTAACTTGTTGCTGGGTTTCCCTCCTCCCATAGATAGGCTGCTGCTGGATGGAAGAGACCAGCAGTGAGAAGCAGGACCCTCATGGTGGCACTAAGGGACAGCAGTGTTCTCGCAGTGCAGCCTGCTGCAAAAGCTAAAGAGAAAACTGCAGTGCAAGGTGATTTTATAGGAGACTCACCAAACAGTCGATATGTTGGTAGATCTATACTTCTTAAGAGCCACATAGGACCAGGGTTAGATTTTGTAGTTCAGGATTTATCTGGGGGAAGAATTCCAGTTTTTAAATGCAAGTGGTTGGAATGACCAATTTTGTTACTTTGGGATAAATAGGAGTAAATTACTGTTTTTATTTAGTCTTATTTATCTATTTATTTATTTATTTATTCCATAAGTAAGACATAAAGTAAAATGCTCCTTTAAAATAAAGAGGTCTTATTCATTTCCATAGTGGAATATCAGCAACAGGGATGAGAAAGTTCTTTATTAAATATCTATTGCAATAAGCCTAAGGACTACTAGTGTTGTTACAGAGCACAGAGCACCTGCTGATGAAGACATCATTCTGCCAACACAGAAGAGAGTTGTACTGAGATTGACAAAGACAAACTAAAGAGCATTCTTCTGTCAATCAATGACAGCAAAAGCTATTTATTCTGAATTGTGAATAGCCGTCTGGATGATAAGCAGAGGCATTTTCTCCTACAGCATGTCTAGAATTGCCATCCTATTGTCTTCTTCTCTGACACACCTAATGAGAGGCAAAGCAGAAACATGCATTATTTCAAGGGCTGAGAGCACCCCCTATAACACTTTATGACCCCTGACACACTGCAAATCAGAGGAGGGAATATGCAGGTCAAAATCATATGCTCCAATATGATTTCCAAGGAAAATACCCTGAATTCTGCAAAAAGTCATAGCTACAGTGGATTGGCATAGCAGGCGTCCTTGTAGCAAAAATCACCTCTGACATGTATCCGTGGATGAAAAAAGAAGGCAAGCACAGACAGGATCTTGACAGTATCGTATGGAGCTGGCCACCATATGGATCACATCGTATATGATCAGTCGTGACAAACTGGTCAGTCCAGGGTTCATTTAGGGAACAGCACCACTTTGCACCCCTCTCAGGGAAGGTTTCTGTGTAAAGGTCACAGTGAGACCTAAACTTACTGGAAGCTTGTCCCAGTGGTAAAATATTGTGTTGGTAAAATAGTAACTGAACCCAGTGAGATTTTCTTTATGTTATTTTGGTAGGACTCATCATTTGGAAGACTCATATATGTATTGACTTGCAAGATATGCTAAAAGACTACTTTTGCCTTGGGCATTCAGCGGAGGTGACTGTACGTAGGCAAACATAAAATGTGCATTGATCTGAGAAATAAAAAAGAGTGGCTGTAGGCAACAGCAGGTTCCAGAATGTCAGAGCAGAGAATGAGACTAAGGACAGGAACTATCAATTGAAATGTTGTCTAGCTGCTTTCATCAAAGAAAATATTGCGGATCAAATTAGCTGATATTTGTGAACTGTTTGGTGCTCACAGGCTATACTAATTGCAGTAATTACCTAAAATAATGATACCCTGCTCTGAATTTTTATTTTAGAATAATTTGGAACTACTTACCTTTGCTGTCATGGCCTTTCTAGTTAAAAATAAATAGCTACTGCAATTTCTTTTAGTACTATTGACAGACATCTGTGACCTAAAGAGGGCTGGGTTATTTTATTTTAGCTGCAGTTCTACTCAAACATAAAAGATAATCATGGAAATTATATTTGCACAAAAGTTTAATGTTTGTTTCTGTTTTGACAGAATAATGCAAAGTGATAGGAGGTAGTTTCCTTCCTGGAGTAATTTATCTAATAACAATACCCCACTATTTTACTTTGTCTCAGTATCTGATCCCCACCTAGTGGTATGCAGACCGTGCCAGAGTCTGTTCTTACCTGCACTTGATAACTGCGTGCCACAGATCCAGTTTTAGTGCCACACTGAAGCACATATCTGATGTCCAGTGGAGGCACAACCATGTTTTCCTGATATACTGAAGTTTTCGTTCTGGATTGTTAATGCACTGGAAATGTTTTCCAAAATTATCAGCAAAGAAAAGAAAATTAAAGGTTTGGAGAGAAGAAAGACACTCTGGTGCTTGGAAACGAATGTTCTCAAAAAAGATTTGACTATTATCATGTCTTATTAAAATGTTTCTCGGTAATGAAGCTACTTGTTTCCAGCAGGCAGTGATGGAAAATCCCACCTGAGGAGCACTGCTGACTGCAGGAGCGCTCCACTAAATTTGGAGAGGAGCACCAGGAGGGATGAGGAAGGTATCCTGAAGATATTATGAAGCTGTTGCTTATCACCTCGTAGCTAATAATGGTTATTTTTCTACAAAGGCCTTTGTCTGTTAGAGTTAGAATTACTAAATTCAGAAGATGATTTACTCAAGTATGACCCAGAAACCAAGTGTGGATTTAGCCCTAAGTATCTTACAATTTTGTTCAGTGAATTTGAAAAAAAAAAAATAAATAATAATAATAATAATAATAAACACACTAACAAACAACCCAAAAACCAACCAAACAAAATACAATAGTAGATGAAGGCAGAAAAGATGCTATATAGAACAGTAAAAGTTGCTTTAAATCTCAGACAAATTAATATGGGATACAACACACCTCCTAATAAAAATAAATATATAAAGATGACTCTTAACCATTGTCTATTGACATTGAAGTGAGATTTTCCAGAACCATCAACTTCTGGATGAAATTCATCCTATAGAGTTGATAAAGCCAATCCTCTTTTTCAAGATTACCATTAACAATTGCAGCTACTTCAATTCTGCTTCAGTCTAGGTCTCATTTGATTTATGTGTTCACGGAATGAGGCCAAATCCTTGAGGATGAGGGCTCACAGAGAATAAGCAATACAATGAGCCATCTGTATGAACACTGTCTCAAGTGTGACAGAGCAGGATTGTAAAATTAAATGCACATTTAGATTTGCCAATATCCTTGCTAACTGATTTGTTATATACTTACAGGTATACTTTAGTGTTATCTCTTTCTTAAATTTTCTTAAATCCCTGGTTTCTTAACCATATGAACATAATAGATGTCAGTATTGTTCAGTAAATGGGGAAAAATACAGAAAATAAAGTTAATAATTTCCTTAAAGGAAGGCAGAGAAGGCAATTTAAAAATGACTGCTTGTATTTAAACCTTGAAGTTTGGGGATCTTTCTAGCTTCATGGCTTTTAAGTGCAATTTAATGAAGCACATTGTTTTTGATAATACGTTATATAAGATATGGTCAATGGCTCAACAGATTCATTTTTGGGGATCCAGAAATGGATCCAGAAATCCATATTTAAGGGAGTTTGTACATCATTACATGCAGATGCTCACATTGTTCAGCCTGTCTTTTGAGTACTGTCAGGTCATACAGAGAGTACGTAATGTTCAAGCAGCATGCACTTGTTTTGCTGTACTGCTTTCTGACCTGCTCTAATGAAACTCCAACAAGGCCTCACAGGCCTGGTTAGACACAGTTAAAATGAAAGCACTGTTTGTAAAGCCATGGACTAGAGTCCAGAAACCTCAACTTAGAGAAAGCTTTGAAGAACTGTCCTATTAAAGAACCTTTTTCTCTATATCCTTGCAAATGTGATATATACGCTTTTGTTAATCTTAGTAAGTAATAAATTGAATTAAAACTTGTATTGGCTACACAAAACTTTGTTATCAAATTTCCAAGCAAGTTACCTGGCTCACATTATTATGGTGATTTAATTTGCACTCCATTTTCAGCCAGAAACAACTCAATAAAGTTTAAAACTTAATAAAACTAATATATCTTTAATCTCTTTTAGAAATACAGGTATGCTCATTATCATCTTTCCAGGTAGTATGACAACTTCTGTTTGTCAACATGACTACAGGGCAGTTCACTTTTTAAATTAAATTCCTTAGGTCCAAATTTCAGCATCTCTTTGGAGTCAGTAATTCAGAGCTGGCTGGATGTAACCACACTTTGTTCAAAGCTTTTGAGGGAAAAGGCAGAATAACACAAGCAAAACGTACTAAGTGCCCCTGCATACGAAAGTCTCAGTGGATTAGATCTTGTAGTATTTATTACATGCTGCTCAACTGAAGAGACTGTCAGAGTTTTTTGAATTAACTAATTATCCTCATAAGGACCTTTAATTCCCCAGTCAGTGGAAAGAAGCATGTACTTAAGTTACTTGGATAATTTCCCTCTCTGCTGTTTTTTGAAGCTGCCGCCTTCTCTTCAGTGACATAGTCCACTCAAACTCTACAGACTGCAAGCAGGCTGTACAACACAGGGATATATGCAAAATGATCATGTTTAGCATTGGATTTTTTTTTTTTTTTAGGTAATTAAAAGAGGAAATTCAAAGGATTGAGACATACTTGTAAATGGAATTCATTTATTATTTCAGCTCAACCATGACACCTACAACTTTGTGCTATTCCTTAGAATATTTTTAAAACTGTTACATATTAGTATTGTGGGACATATTAGTATTAGTATGCCAGAGTGGAGCTGGGGGAGGTGGTGTAGAAGAAGATAAGTTTGAAAGCAGATGTTTGAGAAAGCCTGGATTTAATCAGAAAGCTAGAGATTATCATTCCTAGTTAAAAATCTGTTTCTTCAAAAGCTATATTTCTAAAATGTTCAGAAATTCATGACTTGCCATTGCATCAAGAGTAGTCTTACTAAGATCTGGTTCCATAAGATATTCTGGTTTTGGATAAAACAATATTTTGGGGTTGAATCTTGTCATGAAAACCTCCTATGTCTATTCTCTGGTTCCTTGAAACAGAACCATTTAAGTCAGCAGGGTTTCATCAGTGAAGCTTGGAATAGAATTTGCTCATTAGAATGGTTTAAGCATTTGCTCGCTGCCAGAGTGCTGCCCTAATTCACTTTTCTGAATAAACTTTAATCTTAGCACTCAAAATCAATTTAATACCATGAACAAATTAAATTATTTCAATAGCAATGTTGAGAAACAGAAAGGACTAAGTAATTGCAGATGAAATATAACTAAGTACTGATGTTATTTATTTTTGAAACTTCCAAATGTGCACTAAGTGTTTATAATAGGGCATATGGGCTCTTTATGCCCGTGGGGATTGGCATGCTCTGCTTTAGTTGAACACCAGTGGTGGGAGTCAGCTAAAGAGCACCATTTTGAGCTGAAGAACGGCATGCGACCCATTCCACAGAAAGAAGCAGTCTTTCTTGAGCCATTTTTATGACTGCCTAAAAGAAGAAATGGAATTTGTGGGCTTACCTAGTGAAGTGAGCTTTCTCTGACACCAGAAGTAGCTGAAAAGTTGTTTCAACAGTTGATTTGGAAGGAAGATGAAAGCTTTATTTGATTATACAGATTGCCCTATTCATTCTACTTTAAATGAAACCGGTCTGGGAGAGAACCAAGTGAAGTGGTTAGAGCCGCATGAAAGAAGGTGCATGAAAGAAGGTGAGATAAGGTTACTGTGTTCAATGGAAAAGACTACTCTTGAGAATGAAGGTAGGAACTAAAAAAGATGTGATAAAAGACATGACAAGCAGCACTGAAGAAAGGCAGAGGTTACAGCAATGTGACCGGGCATTGACTTCTAAAACACACTCAAAGTCTAACAACTGAACTTGCTCTGCAGGAACAGAGGTGCTCTCACACTCAGCATCGCCAGTGGTTAACCTAATTCATATTCAGATGGAACTTGCTTTACCTGATCTGGGTTTTGCAACAGATAGAGCAGGTGGCAAAAATTCCTTGGTGTGTTATGGCTGTATGTACTACAGAATAGAACCGGAGATTAATCATGACGTTGAAGCAATGCCTAGAAGGCATCAGGTCATTTATCTGATGGTCCGTGCTTGCCATCTAGTGGTACAAAGCCAAAACTTGTGTTCTGTTCCGTGAGAGCTAGCTGAAACCTGCCAGGGAAGCATGCCTGTCCCCTTCCAGCTGGCAGTGACAGCGGCGGCCCAAAGTGAAACAGGTCTCTGAGGGGCTGGGAGAGAAAGGTGGCAGCCCCTGATCACAGGATCAAAGAATAATCAAGGTTGGAAAAGACCTCCAAGATCATCTGGTCCAACTGTCCCCCTACCACCAGTATCACACACTAAACCATGTCCCTAAGCACCAGGTCCTCGAACTCCCCCAGGAACAGTGACACCACAACCTCCCTGGGCAACCCACTCCAATGCCTGGCTACTCTTTCTGAGAAGTAATGTCTCCTAATTTCCAACCTAAACCTCCCCTGGAGCAACTTGAGGCCATTCCCTTCAGTCCTAGCACTGGTTATCTGCAAGAAGAGGCCAACCCCCAGCTTGACACAACTTCCTTCAGGCCTCCCCTGAGCCTCCTCAAGACTAAACAAGCCCAATTCCCTCAGCTGCTCCTCACAGGACTTGTGCTCCAGGCCCTTCGCTAGAGCACCAGTAGTTGCCTATGGCAGAGCTGTTGCTTCCATTTTAGTGCTCTGGCCGTAGCTACAGCCTGTCCATCTTAACAGACTGTTTTCTAAGAGTATTCAGACACCCACCTTTTTACTGCTTTCTGTGAGAATTCAGGCAACTAAGAGTCCTAAGGATTTGAGCTTATGTTTTGACAGCTTGTAAACCAGGCTTGTAAAATCCTCAGCCTTGCAATTTCTAGAGGCATCAGCTATGACTACAGCATCCCTGTGTGAGTACACACAATTACTTTCCATCCAGAAGACTGAAGCACAATGAAATTAGCAGCCCATTAAAACAAAAACATACAGGGGATAGATACCATTGTTGCAACAGAACACATGTACTTGAAACTAAGCTACAAGATGAGTTTTTCACTTTTAAAACATATCAAGGATGTGTGAATAAAGAGCTTTGTAAAAGAATTAACTTTATTTTGGAGTTATGTCATTTAGTAAATACAAGAGAGGTTCATCAATAGAAATATTTTTAAAGAAGTTATATACAGCATGATGTTTAACATACATGCTATTTACTGGGATTTCATGCCATATAGTTAAGAAATTAATAACTATATAGATTGGTTTTCTATTGCTTTTCAGAAAGATTAATGTAATTCCCATGTCCCAACTAAATAGCACATGTTTTTGTGTTTTTACTATAAAAATGCAGCTAGGAATTAAGAGTTTTCAGAGTCTGTGATTCAGAAGCATCACTCAGTTTAGCAGTCCTTGGGATTTTCCCTCTTAAGTCACACAGAATTTTTGTAACCACTTTCACAGGCCATGATGAATGAAAATAAAGCAATACCAATTATTTAGAGGACAAATCTCAGATGACCTAAACAAATATTAATGAGATTTAATTAACTTTACTATGTAGAGTTGACACTAATATGAGTTTGAAAAGTCTACCTTGGCAGTAATAATACATATATAATGAAATGCATGGAGGGAAAATAAAAAATATTACTTGCTCTTAGCTATGGTCCCTTCTTTTAGAAATATGTATTGAATCTTCTATTAACTGAGCAGCTGTGGCTATGTTCAGTCACTCATCCACTCATTCATCTCTTATTTGTTTAATTAATTATTCAATCAATTGTTCACTGAGGGACTGTATACGACCTATGTTTTGCAATTGACTTCAAAGAGTGAGGCAGCTGAATGCATCCGATAGAAAATAGAAAAAGGCATTGCAAGGTTCACAACAATTATCCAAGGTTCAAAGCCAAAGACTATTTCTTCCAGTCCATTGTCATACTCTGGGCGGCACCCAAATGCCGGTGGTATCCAAAGCTGCAAGGAAAGAAGGCAATGCCAGTATTAATCATAAATTACAAGTGACTGTGACCCCAGTGACCTGCAATTTAGTTTTGGCAATCTCTAAGTAAGCCCTCCCTGTTGTTACCCGGGTACACCAATGGCAGAAGATTTCAGCTTCTGCTGCTGATACAGTTTTTCATGGTGATTAAAAAGAGTTTAGACTCTTGGATTCCATGTTTAGATAAATTTTGTTCCCCAAAGGCATATTCACTTATTCTTCCAGAAGAAGTAAAAATTACTTGCTACAAACTATGGAACCATGTAATTTTAATATGAGGCTTGAAGGGTTGGGAAGCATTTGTGTATTAACTTGCAAATTATGTTCAAAATGTCTTACCGAAAGATTGCATAGGAATAAAAAAGCAGCAATGTTCTTGAGAATTCTCCTCTTGTTGTCAGCCACTGAGCTTCTGCTATAGAAGGAGAACTCTGAGGCTGAATGCATGACTGGACTGTTACCCTGATTTGTCTCTTCGTTGGCACTGCCACCACCGTCACTTTCTCTGGCGCAGATGCTGCTGCTAACCAGGCACGGTAACTCCCCGATGTCACAGGTGGCTCGGCCGTTGTAAATCTCCTTGTATGAGGGGGTAAGTGATAAAGTGCTCCCCCGAGATATAGTCACTATTCGAAGTGTTTTAATATCATCATTGGCCTTTTCCTGCTCACGGTGTATGGATTCAATGATAAAGAGGTTCTGGATGTATTTCTCAATAATTACAAGGACAGAATAGGGGAGGTTATACCACGTGTATTTGGGGTGAGCTTGGGCACAGATGATTGCTAGGATTGACCCCCAGGAGAGGAGCCAGGATCCTGCAGCTGTGCCAACCAGCAGTTCTGCATCCAGTTTTCGAGCAGGATTTTTTGAGTTATCCAATGATCTATCCTCCAGTCTGTAGATTAGAAGGGCAACAACTCCAGCTGTACACATGAGAGCCAATACAAAGATAGCATGGAGGTAAAACATAGTAAGTGCCAACTCACTTTTGACTTTTGAACGTCCAATCTGAATTAAATACACCACAACTACTGCTATTGTGCTAGTTAACACAATTAGTCCAAAAATCATCCCAACAGTTATGCCGTGGAATTTGAATGGAGTTTTGTGTTGCTGGTGGTGTTCTACTTTGCGACCAATGTTTTTCCACAGGACATAGAGCATTGTGGATGCTAGAATGTGGTACTCTATATTGAAGGGATATAGGTAATATATTCCTTGAGAAAATATGGAACAGAGAGTTGTCGTTGTACAATTGCATTGAGGTGCATGGTCATCTAAAACTAAAGGAAAGGGAGAGATTACATATGTGCATTATAAGGATTTTTTGTTTAAAGCAAATAAATAAAACATAAATAAAACAATAAAACATAAAAGGTAAGATTTCAGCCGAACAACATATCATACTCTCCAGTTAGCAACCTAAAAAGGACCTGTGCCATTTAAATCATTAACCTAACATAGATTTTGCCTGGTCTCCAAAGCATAATCTCTAACTCCACTGCTCAGCTGCGTAGCAATTGTCACATCGTAAGTGAATGCTGCACCAAAGTGCAACAGAGCCTTTCAAATACTACTTTTTTATTATACAAATGTCCAAAATCTCAAGGACTTCAGTCCTCAGCCATTTGGCTTAGGTAGATTTTATAGAATATTGAGGAATTCCATCTGTGAGTCAGATGAAAAATACAAACTTAATGAGAAAATGACTCCTCTCATTTTTGATAGTAATTTACACTAGAGTGGTTTCTAATAATCACAGCACTTTATTAAAAATGTGTTTATGTATACAAAAGAGGTGAAGTAAGCCACAGATACTTTCACTCAATGTCCCAGTATAGGTTGAAAGTAAAATAATTAAAAATCTATCTTGTCCTTTTGAGAAGAACCTATTAAATCATTATCCCTCTATGCAATAACCTGCATTGTAAACCCCTAAAACATCTCAGAGAACAAATTGCACATATTTGTAAAATAAAAGTATTTAATGTGTAATCACAAACAAATAATTTAAGAAACCAGAAAATTCCATGGTGTCAGAAGATAATTATTTACTTACACTTATATAAACAGAAATGCTTAGGCATTTTTAGGCATTCCAGAGGCTAATCTTAGATTTGTGCCTGTAAGTTTCTTTTTTTTTTTAATTTTGTTATTTAAAAATATATATATATATATATATAAGAAAAAGATGGGAGAAAGCTGGTATTCTTTCGTCTTAAGCATATACGCATAAGAAGTGAAAAAACACTTTTGCAGTGGATTATATGTTAATAGCAAATTTGTCTTGTGAATCACTACTTTGCTCCTTGTTATAGAAACTATTTCTGATTATTCACATTTGTGCAACAATTCTTGCAGCAGATTAATAGGAAATAATATAAGGAAACTGTTTCCATTTAACAGTGGAAATATCAGGAAGAGACACTAACTTGTGATTAATATTGATGCTTTTACTGTACAGCTAAATCAGAGAATTGCAGAGTGGCTGAGGCTGGCAGGGACCTCTGGAGGCCCACTGCTCCAACCCCTGCCCCAGCAGGCTGCCCAGGACCACATCCAGGTGCCTTTTGAAGATCTCCAAGGAGACTCCATAACCTCTCTGAGCAACCTGTGCCAGAGCTCTGTCACTTGCACAGCACAGAAGCACTTCCTGATGTTGAGAGGGAACCTCCCACGTTCCAGTTTGTGCCCATTGCTTCTTGTCCTGGCACTGGGCAATGCTGAAAAGAGCCTGGCTCCATCCCCTTGCAAATGGATGTAAAACTGGGGTCATCTTTGTCTTTATCCTTGTGAACACAACCAAAATCCTATCAGGTGGGATAAAATTACCTGTAGCTGCTGAGAACTTACACTGCCCATTGAAAGCCAAGAACTCCAAATTTCCCTAGGCTTCAGTGGTATTTGAAAGCAAAAGACATCCCCAGCAGTTTTAGTCAATGTGTGTTGAAACTTGCATTATCTTACCAGTGAAGAAGTGTTTGTTATATATAAAATAAATAAATAAATAAATGAATGAATAAGAACCACCCAGCTAAAAGTCTGTGTCCTGTAAAGCAGCTTTAATGGATAACCTTCATCTGTCTGAGACATTCCACCAAATTCCATGGCACCACACAAAATTCCATAGGACCACACACCCTGGGAAACCACTATATGGGGAATGATTTGCAGGATTATCCATTCTTGTTTTTCTACCAGTAGCTTATAAAACTAGTAAATTGTGTTTTAAAAAATACTGTATATACTTTACTTCTCTAATTTACTAATAAAATGATTCTTTAGTGATGTTATTCCTCAAAAGAATTATCTTTGTTTGGAACTTCTGGCATTTATTTTTATTCTGGACCTCATCCAAAGGGGAGATAAATAAGCAGAAAATCACAGCCTGAGTCATGTATATGATAATGATTATACATCATTTTAGTTACTATATGAACTGACCATATATCAGTTGACTACCATTTCCCTAGTAACAACTATACAGCAAATACCCAGATTTGTCCTACAGAGACATAGTATTTTGCATGGGAGCAGTAATTCCAAAATGTACCAACGCTTTAGCTTACCTATTGTTATGTTCCCAAAACCAAGTGTGATTAGTCTTTCTTTATGTTCATTCAGTTGATGTTTTGACTCTGTTAACACTCCATTTGTCCACAGGAGTAAATTTGTGAACACAGAATGGATAACCCCAAACCTACAAAATAAGGTAATCATTGAAGGAATATGCACACAGTATTTCTCTACACACATGTTAAATACAGTGCATTAATTTTCTGTAGACACCACACGTAACACTATTTAGTTGTCAGTACAAGAAAAAAAAAATCATAACTGATCTCTCTAAAGATGTTCCACAGTGGAGCACAATGAATGTTAGACTTCCAAACTATCACAGAAACACAATGGATTAATGTATTAAATCATAGATAGGATGCTTTTATGCTCTTGTATGTGATGTTTATTATTCATTGGTCTGCAGATGTTAATGACAGTGACTGAATGGCCTTATCAGGGTGGTTTTGCAAGTTTCATTTCTCAGCCTTCTGCAGTGCTTCTTCATACTCACTGTGGATGGTCTTTCTTCAAAGAAATAGCACTTGTCTAACTTCTAGTCCATGCATTTTTGTCTCCTGGAGAGAGCTGAAGACAACAGAGGCCTTTATCCCATTCAGACTATTGGTACAGTGAGGCTAAGTCTCCAAGTGGCTTTAAGAGTCTTTGTATTGGACAAGCCCTTTCATGGCTTGGTGAAACAAAATGGCATCAGAGAAAGAGGTGGGTTAATGATTCTGAACTTTCTAGTAAAACCCAGACAATAATTGTTCTCAATTGACCAGCACTTCCCTCCATATCTTCCCACCCCACCCCACCCCACCCCCTTTTTTTTTAATAGATGGCCATGGTATCTATTTCTTGGGCACAATCCTTCCATCTGACATTCTGCCAGGCATTATTCTCTTGCACCCAAGGCTGAAAATGTTCCTTCACCAAGAAACAGTTCTTTATTACTGCACTGTTTGCAGTGAATGACTTGAATGACTTGCAATTAGGTACTTTAAAAATGGTACTTGTCAACAGAGCTCGTTTCACCAGCTGACATTGCAAGCCTTCCATGATCATTCCACTTGTTGGCATGAGGCTGAAATGCTTACCCAAGGGAGTAGAACAAAAGTAGAGCCACCACTGCGGCTGAAGTTTACGAGTAAGTTTCTGTTACTTCCTATAGAAACTGGCCAGCTTCTTGATAATTTTAGATTAATGTTTTAAAAGTTAATATCCTTGTTTATTTGCATTCTATGTAAAGGCATTAATATATACTAATCCACATTCTTACAGAAATGAAAATACATCAGAGCTGGCTTTGCTGCCTCAAAGACCAGTCCTTAGCTCCATAACAAATAAATGTATTCATCTGTTTCAGAAGCGACATCAGTTACACCATGAGAACCAAGTTCTGGTGTCAGAAATAAGAACAACCCTGACTGATTTGGGTGTATACATACTGCTGGAAAGGTTGTGTTTCTCTGTGTATTTGAATGTTTGCATCTAGTTCTGAAAGGTAATTTCCATAAAGGTCAATACAAAAACCCCAGATATACTGCACTAGCTGCAGGTTGCTGATGCAAGTTCCCTTCCAGTATCTTCAGTACGAAGATACTGAAACCTTTCAATTTCTTCAGTACGAAGAAAACTTCACGTAGTACATAGTTCTCAGACAAAAATCTGGCGCTTCCTTCCTCTGAAAAATGCATGTGACACTGTAGTGTCATACATTGCCCTTTCCCTCTCTCATGATAAATGCATACTTATTCTGTGACTATTGTATTTTATGAAATACGAGCACAGTTTAAATAAAAAAAGAATAATTCAAACTAATGATTATCCTCTCAGTTGGGTGAATGGAGTTACTGTCTATTTATATTAACACAACTGAGAATCAAACTCTGCAAGTTCTCAATGTCCATCATACAGTACAACTGTAGGTGTTCAAACACAGTGCAGACATGCACCTATTTGCATTCCAGATGAGGATCAGATACTTTACCTTTCAAGTGTTTTGAAAGACTGGATAATATCCTTTGCATGACACCAAAGAAAGTACACCTAAGTTAAAGGAATACAGAGAAATGTCATTACACTAATGAATATGTATGAAACACAAAAGGAAAGTATATCTGTAGGCAGAAACACTGATTAGATCCTCTGATGATTTAAACTGAAGTAGCTCCATCTCCATGCATGTGAAATTATTCTTATCTCTTCCAACATTCAGCCAGAACCTGGCTGGCAGGAACCTAGGATTTTTTATATGCAAAGCCAGTGGCTCAATAGTAGAAAGCTTCAATATGACTCACCAAAACATATCATGCTTCTGTAGCTGCAGAGGCTTTTATTTCAATGGCAAAGGAAATAAAACTGCCAGCTGTAGACAGCACTATAACTACTGCAGGGCATGGTGATGCTAAGTTTGAACAATTTACTAAAAATATGAAATTCTATGGAGGGAGAGAGACACGTGAAAGGATTCCAGATTTGATTAATAAAACACACAATGGATGACCAGGAAGCAAGAGAAAAGGTCATTCTATCAGTTTGAGGGGTAACCGCATTAGGAGGAACAAATGCAGTTGCACTCAAATGTAGTGCAGAAAGCTCAAGCTGGAAAACAGAAGAGACAGAACAGTGCTGACTTAGCAAGTAAAGGGGAAAGAAGTATTAAAAGTAGGAGTCTCTTTGTGGGAGGATAATGGAAACTTCAGGGTATAGATTGTTGCTAATATAAAACATGTTCCAAATCCTGGTAGGTGTGAGCCGTATTCCTCGGGGATGCTAGGGTCAAACTGGAACTTCTATTTATTCAGAAAAGTTCCTACCTTACTGAACTGAATAGTATGTAAACATCGGGATAGAAATGGTCCAAAGGGTTTGTCTTAGAAACCTGCTGGGTGTGGTATTTCTGAAGTGGTCTGAAAATTGCAAAGAACTTTGTGTTCTTCTGCAGCAATTGCAGTGACTGGAAGTCCATTTTCTCACTGTGCCCATTAACAGGGTGCCTCCACAGCTGGTGTTGTCTGAGACATTCAGTACCTGGTCTTTGAAAAAGCTAGGAACGTGCACTTCTCTGTGGCACCTACTAGAAGTTCAGGACACACTTCTGGACTTGAGCTCATTCAGCTAGTGCAAAGCCAGGAATCCATCCCCCTGCTCTCCCTACTAATAACACGTTAATTCAATCACCCAGTGAAGCATTTATCACAACAAATTGTGATAAATACAAAAATACAAGATGTCAT
The DNA here is from genome assembly GCF_963932015.1 of Anas acuta. Taxonomy (NCBI): domain Eukaryota; kingdom Metazoa; phylum Chordata; class Aves; order Anseriformes; family Anatidae; genus Anas; species Anas acuta. Next base: position 13,456,141 of record NC_088982.1, on the reverse strand, counting down.
GGAAGTTTAAATTGAAGTCACTAATTAGCACCATAGCCTCATCTATGCTATGTTCAGATGGCAGTTCTGAGAGAGATGCAGTAAAATCTGACAGCAGATGTGAAAGCATTCTTCAAAACTTAAGAAAAGGAAGTTTAGAAGTTCTGTTCAAATACTAAAGTCAAGAAAGTCAAGGGAAAATAGGAATAGAAAAATCAGTAAGGTAGAGAAATGACAGAAAATAGTTTTTGCTCCCAGAGCACGCATTGTCTCAAAGGGACTTCTGTCTGCAAAAGAGCTTAACACAGAGGCAGTGGAAATCAGAAGGTCGGTGCTAGTTCATTGTTTGCACAGTTACAGTGTATATTTGCTCATTTATTGGCAAGTACCAGGATGCCTCGTTAGAGTGAAATACAACAGCATCCAACACATGTTCTGTAGAAAAAAAAAAAGTCCTCAGGTTTTTAGATGACACATCATTAGGAATCCCCTCCACTGTAATTTTATCCCGTGTTTCAAGGACATTATATTTGTCTTAGGCAAAATGTATTTGATAAATTACATCCTTTACCTTTCCTTTGAGTGTTCACACTAACACTCAAGATTTCATTTTAAGCTAAGTAAATGATAAAATCAGCTATATTAGTGATGCAATATGATGTGGTGTAATATCAAATCAGAATGATGCAATATTAAATCAATATTAAATTAAGTATTAAACATTAAAGAATGATGTGATATTAAATGAGAATGTCACTTCTCAGGAAATCGGTATTTCCTTTTGTTCAGCTCAAAGTCTCTTCCACATTCTAGTTCACAGTAGCTAGAAATCTCAGCAACTCGAGGTTACTGGATGCAATGAGGAATGCTGCAAGCAGATCAGCAGGAAAGGATTTCTTAGGTTTGTTTGTCAGAGGTAAAGCAAATAAGTTTTTCCACATGGAGAGTGGATTTTAAAAGAATGTAAAATTATGACTACTTCCATCAAGTCAGAATTTCATCCTCAGATAAAAAGATGGAAGTCAAAGTTACTGCTCAATTTTCAATGTTTTTACTGTTAAACAGAAAAATGTAGGTGGTTCAACTGCTCATTTACTTGCAACCACTGCTAGGAAAATCATTCTTTTCTCTTCTTTTCTTGCTCTTATCATTGTGTTACTTAATCATCTTGGAAAGTGCATGAGATGACCTGCCTCTAATGGAATATTTTATTCTAGTGGCTTTTCCTTTCCCTCTTTACCACAAGTCTCCTCATAGGGATCCACAGGAATTACAGTTTTAGATTATCCTGACAAGAAGGAGGACAAAATCTGAATCTCCACCTTACCATAAGATGTATCTGGCTCTTGCAGCTACCAACAATTCTCACTATCTCTGTCTTCACAGACTGGCTAACAACCTGCGACAGAAGAACTGGAAGCTGTTCATGATTCAGGTATTCAAAATAAGGAAAACTATTAGGAAAACTGTCCAGTATCCTTTTGCTCCATCATGTAATAAAAGAAAGGGCAACATTTATTCATGCAGTAAACAATCAGCTATGGAATATCACCATATAATACAGAGGCAAAGCCTGAAAATAAACAAATAGCTGAAATATTTTACAGGAGTCAGTAACTATGCTTGTTAGTGTGCAGCCACTGGTAAGTGTAATCAAATGCTTCTGGAAGGAAAATCTGTGTTCATTTTTTACAGGAAAGATGTGCAAGCGTCTTATAACCTACAAAGAAAGGGGGGTTCCCCTTTTGAAGTATCGGGCATCCACCGCTAACTATTCTGAGATATCAAGACAGACAGGTTGAACTGAACTTGGGTGGCAAGTTGTACATACAGAAAGAAGTGAAATAGAATAAAAAAGAATAAAGTTTTATAGGTAACTTAAACTAAAGAGCATGCAATTTCAACTATTGACAGCATTTTTGATTAGTTCTTTTTAGAACTTTTTTTTTGGGGGGGAGGGGAAAGGAGGAAAGGGTATTATGGCAAGCAATTACTGAAATTTCAGGTTGCCAAGGCTGAATTTGCACATAAAAGGGTATACATGCACAAGAACTTAGCCCTCAAAATCATTCTGTGATATGTTTAGAAATCAGGTTAGTATAAAATCCATGATGATGAGAAGAAAAAAAAAGATATTTTTTATCAGAAGTATAGGTATAATTTAAAACTGCAACCAGTGTCTTTTACCTGTAAGATGGTGTGCGCTGCATGTGTAACAGGAAAAATGCCTTCAGTTGGTGACAAACAGTTTGAAAAATCAATATAGTATCCAACTTTAAAAGAATCCAGAATTAAAGTAATCACTGCAAATAAAGTAATCCCACCTACAAATGAAAAGATATTAGAAAACATCAATGTACAGTTGCATTGCCTAGAGACAATCCATAGCACTATGCCAAAATCTTGTTTAGAGAAATAATGATAGATCAATAGTCATATTCTTGCTTAGGGAAATAAAAGTGGATCGAGTTCATGAAGATAACTGACTTGATGAAATAAGACTCTCTAATTTGTGAAAGCCTCTGCCCAACGTACTAAAGCACATTAGGACACACTCCCAGCATAGGCAGTACAGAGGAGCCCAGACCTGAAGACACGCAGCCCCTTGCATATGGCTCCCAGCTCCTTGCAAGATCATCCTCCCAGGTAACTGTAGCACCAAAGCAGCCATACAGCGCATGAATTAATGCTCCATACGGTCACACAGCAAACTATACAACTCAAGGGAGCTGAACAATAATGTTACAGTCTCCGGGCCCAAGAGCTCTACAGTGGGCAGTAACACAATCACTTGGTATGCCAGCGCCATTGTTGGGGAGGTTACCTGTCAAGTCAGGGAACAGAACTGCAGTGAGCTGTCTGGTTTGGTTTCCTAGAAAACAACCAAACGATGAAAACTTACCTTAGTACGATATACTAATCCTAAATACTCGATATATACCAGTAATTAAAAACGATGAAGATGATTCCATCATTTTGTTATTTCTAAAGTTAAAGAATATAAAGAAATGTTTTTACTGAGCATTATACTATTTTTTAAAAATGTGGATTTTTTTTTCTCCAAATATTCATTGAAATCTCTGTGTTTCAGGAGATCCAGAATAGGATTTTCAGTATTGCAAAGTGCTGGCATAATTCTTCCTATTAGCCATCAAGAAGCAGAAAGCTATAATGATATAGCTGTCAAAACGCCACTCTAAACTTAAAATATTGTTTGGGTTTTGATAATAGACAATTTAATACAAGCAGAAAAAAGATATATGTTGAAGTCTGCCAAGGGCTGTGTAAGGTGACTAGCTGCCTATACTTTAAACAGAGCCATGCTGCTAGAGGACATAATAAAATAGAGCTATTTGTGAAGCTAATTGATTTTCCCTTTGAGCTCTCTGTCCCACCTGGCTGAACTTCTAAATGATGGCCATAGAGCTTTCCACTGCAGGAGAGTGTACTCTGGGGATAACATCTGGGGTAAGTCAAGGAAAAGAGTCTACCCTGTATGCAGCCTTCCTAAGCTTCCCTGTGATTATTTGGGTTGTGATAACCTCACCTTACTAAAAAGCTCTTTTCCCACATTCAGACTGTAGGAGTGGTTCTTGGTCTCCCACACAAGCTGGAAGAGAACCATACTTTAGGGTTCACGTAGTTCACATCTTGGTACTAAAAGGATCCAGGAAAGCTTTCTGTGAGCAGTTTTTGTAAAGTGGCCATTAGTCCTTCCAGCTTTGTTAGCTGTGTGCAATGACTCTGCCTTAAGTCTTTGTTAAGCTATTCTTTTCCAACATTTCCCATAGCAAGGAGCTGTAAGTAGCCAGCTGCCACAACTTTTACTAAAATTATATTCACAATTTGAAAGGCATCATGAAAATACTCTGAGCCTACATTTACATTTCATACCAGTTAATTCATGGCTATTTTCTTCAATGATGAGAGCAAGGAGACATTCTTCAAAAGCAGCTGCTCAAGTTACTCAAGAATTGCCAAGAGCTTTCTGTGGAATAACGTGATGAAAATTTGTCCTTTCCCCTTTTTTTTGGGCTTTTCTTCCAGACACAAGATTTCTGTGACAAAACCACTGAGACAGAGGAGGGCAAGAGGGTTCTTGGCAGAGGAATTGCCACCCGAGTTTTTCCATAGTTCAAATAAGTTTTCTCTTAACAATACAGGATAAAGGAGTTTTACAGAACGGTTGTAACTACAAGAAACTCTTCAGAATGGGAAAGTGTAGGACTTTCCTTAAGGGCGAATTTGCTGAATTGCAGCATAGACATCCAAGAGAAGCTGTGGAAGCTGCCACAGCTGAGAACATATTACAATGAGCAATCCTGTGCTGGTAAAAGAAACGGATAAGGTAACCTAGTAGTGCATTCCAGTATCTTATTTCTAAATGTCTGTGACTCCTTATATTCTGTAGGACAAATGAAATGCTGTGATTGCTGTGCCAAAAGAGGAAAGGGCAGGGGGTTCTGCTGTTCTTAACCATGTTAAGCAGTACTTATTCCACACTTGAGAGGAGAAAGCTACTCTCTGTAAGAAAAACATAGCCTGGTCCAAAATAGGGTCAAATTAAACCTTGCAATAATGAATTTCAGGAAATTTCACAGGAAAAGAACAAGAAAATGTAAGCCACGCTAAGGTAATAAATGAAAAATGCCTGGGAGATGAGGATTATGTTGGAAAACAGTGCATAATCGAGGAGAAAACAGTTGGTACATAACACCATACATTTCAGGAGAGAGTCTACAATACATGGTTGTATTATGTTAGACATAAAAAAAATAATAAATTTTAAAATGCCACTGAGCTATTTTATAGCATAATTGTTAACAGTGCAAAGAAAAATAAAAGACACAAAGACACACAGGCACTGAGAACAAACCAAACTTCCACAATACAACCTTACTTCTCAAACTAACCAGACTTTGGATTTAGATTACTTTTTCATTAGCTGCTGCTGCAGTGACTGATTGCTGCATCTTCGCTATTGGGAAGGAAATATTTTATGGAAAAGCTGCCTTATAGCACTCAACGTACTTACTTTCCAACCTACTATTTATAGTATCGAAACTGGAAAAGCGGTCGATAAAAGTGGGCTTGCCTCCTCCTGTACGTAGTGCTGAGCTGAGTTATTTCCTTTCCCTGGGACCCAGACACACAGCATTCGACATGACTGTGCCGTGATCCCCAACCACCTGCCCTTGATACACCTTTGCATCCTTACTCCAGTAAGTACCCAACCCTGCAAATAAGGGCCATCACACCTTGCCACCAGCCTTGCAAATTTCCTACAAGCTAATGCTACTTTTAGCTTTCTTGCTTTTATATTTTACATGCTACACTATAAGCTGCTCTGGATGAGCACATTGTCATCTTCTAACTCTAGATGCTTCCAATGTTTTAATGGTTGAATTTGGTGATCTTGAAGGGTTTTTTTCCAACCTACGTGATTCAGTAGTTGTAAGGCATCACTGTACAGGTACAAATGGGAATCTCTGAAATACTTTGCTTTAGAGAACCCTCAAGGACCTTTTGGACTGGTGCTAGTATAAGAAAGTTGCATTGCATTGCCTGGAAAAGGTGATAATTCCTCCAAGAGAGCTGCACAACACCTTAATAATTGCCTTTTCCAAAATCACTCTAAACGTGCTCAGCTTCTGCTCATATTTAGAGTGCACTGTGTGTGCATGGCATCATGAATGTGAGGATGCCTCCTGGTAGGGATGGAGAGGTAACGAGGTAGCAGCAGAGGCAGGTGACAGCATAGACGTCCCATGCCCGGTGCCACCGTGGGTACCACGGCCAGTACTTACACTTGAGCCAGCGGGCTCCGGCATGCGTGTCCTTGTCACGGATCAGCCTCCTCTGCGTGCAGCTCCTGCACAGGTACCACAGCATCCACAGCAGCTGGATGAGCATCAGCGTGATGAGGTAGGAGAGCAGGTGGCTCTTGCTGATGCCCACGGCGTGCACCGCCCAGGCGAAGGTGAGCAGCAGCCCGGCCAAGAAGAGGTTGATGCCGTACTGGCTGCTGAGGATCTCGGCGTTTTTCTGCGGGCAGCTCCCGCCGGCGGCGGGGGAACCGCTGCCCTTCTCCATCTCCCGGCCGGGCGCTGCTGGAGCCCCGGGGCCGCCGCAGGCCCGGCCCCCAGCGGAGACCGGGGGCGGAGCGGGGCCGCCGGCTCTCCCCGTGCCTCCCTCCGCTGCGGGGCCGGGGGGGCGCCGAGGTGAGCTCCGTGCAGGGGAAAGCCGAGGAACGACCCTTTTTTCTTTTTCCCCTGACCTTTAGCAAGCCCCGTTCTGAGTACAGAGCATTGCAGTGATTGCTAGGAACCGGTAGCAGGTAGATTGCTAGGAACTCTAGCAACCAGGAGTAGCAGCAACTGAGCTCAACGAAGCAAAAGCTTTCACATAATTTAGCTCATTTCTTATTTATCCATCTTCCCTATTTCTAGACATATTTTTTACCATATATATATGTCAAATACTTAATTCTGTGACCTATTATATACAAAATTTTTACTATATATGTGTCAAATACTTATTTCTAACTATGCCCTATAGCCAGAAGACATGAATATATTCCAACCTCAAGGTCTGGAGCCCCAGTTGGTTGCCTACAGGGGTTGACAGGAATTCATCCCAGTGTAAACCAGAAAATATTTTAAGTGGTGTTTTGGTTGCATACAGCATGAATTTGCTTAATTCCAGGTATTCATGTACCTGGCCATGGTTGGAGGCCAAATACGAAGATAGACTGGTCCTTCTTCTGACCAGGCAGGTCTTACAGTTTCACCCTTAATCTGCTGGTAGCATATCAAATATCCAAAGCATTGTGGCTTTTTGCTTTGTTTTCTTTGTTTGTTTTTGTTTTAACTGCATGATCTATGTCTCACATGAAATTAAGCCACTAATTCAACTACTTGGAAAAAAAAAAAAAAAGGAAGAAACTAAGAGGTGGTATCGATTTTACACTACTTCCACAGGCAGAACTTACTGAGGATTTAAGATTTTTCTCTTCTGAAGCTGAAATACAAAAGTAACAAAAGACATGTCTGGTAACAGACGAACAGTTAAGTCTTCAGTCACCTCTAGCTCAGAACTAAACCCATCGCTTGTAAAGCTTATGGAAATGCAAAGACCTACTTTAATCTTATAGAATTGTTAGCCTTAAAGAACAGGAAGATGTTCTCATTTAACAGAGCTTCTGTGCATAACTGTGATAAATAATCTCCACCGTCTAGGCTTTTTTATTTTTATTTTAAGGTTATTCTAGAATAGCTTTTGTCACCATGAAGAAAAGCTCTTTGGTGCTGGCACAGATTCTCATCCTCAAATGCAATTAATGTAAATAGACACAGAAAATATCTACGGTAGTCTGAAGCCAGCCAACATACTCAAGTAGGGATTTTGACAACCTAGTAATTATTTTCAGGAAGCTGTTAAGATATCTTTCTAATCTCTTGCCCTAAATACTTTAATTAGTAGAAGGAAAATAATGAAAGCAAGGAGTTCACACAACTGGAAACAGCAGCAAGATTTTGTCAGGTTGTTAATTACAGCAAACATTGTTTTACATTCTTACCAGACTCACCCCTACTTGCTTTTGAGCATACAGGGGAATGAGTATTGCATTTGATACCTGTAACTGTTACCAATAGACTCTGCAGGACTTTTGTGAAATAAACTTTATCTACCTGGGATTTTCAGGAAAAGACAAAGTCAGAAGGTAAATAGCTCTTCCAAATCATACTGAATAGTATTACACTGTCAATAAAGCCAGCTGAGAGGTCACAAAAGACAAAATGAATTGACAAATTGATGGGCTGACAGTCCCAAGAACAGTGAGGTTAGATGTTTAAATAATTAAGTATTAAACAATGATTGCTCACTTTTATACAAAGTTTATTAAGATGTCCAGAAGAGTAAGTTTGAAGAAACATGTAGCAAATATTATTTCAAGAGTACAGGGTCAATGTAAAGCACCTAGAGCATTTGTACAGTTGATAAATAAAAATACAGTGATAATTACCATCCCTGAGCAAAAGTGCATTTAAATAATAAACAAAATCAGTCAATGTACATCTATGCAGACATAAAATTGTTCAAGTTTGTTAAAAGATGTAGACCTTAAGATAAGCAAATGCAAAGTATCACTTCTAAATGCACAGTACAACTGTTTTTTGTAAACTCAAATTTTACATTAAAAAAAAGAAAATCAAACTATTGACTTCCTCTACAGGCTACTTAGCAGTAGTGCTGGATGTATTTTACTTTGGTTTGACTGATCCTTTACACTGCCTACTGCCATCAACTTTTTTCTTCAATGGAACTTCAATGGAACTGCAGTAACTTCAGTCAATGCCTTTTTCATTACTGAACGTTTCACATAGTGTGTATTCAGCAATGGTGTGAATCTGAAAGTCAGAATGAACAGCAGTCTCCTCGAACAGTCTGGACTCCAAGCAACAAGAGTAAATTTCAACAAGTTTCAATAACCAGCTTCTATTGTCTCCTATCTTCCAAAAAAGAATTTAACACAATGACCTATATAAAATGGTCTAGCAACTAGATGGTGCCCAGGTATATTTAAGTATCTCAGACAAAGTGAACAAAGGGACAATGTTATTTTCCCAGCTGTGTATGGCTAATGGCATTTGATTTAATAACAACCTCTACTGCTGAGGAAGAAAAATGGCAATTTCATTAACAAGCATTATTATGAACAAAAAGTTAATTTTTTAGAAGAAAAACATCCTGAACATTGGGAAATAGTATATACAACAAAATAATTAACTTTGTGCTCTTCAGCTCTTGCTTAGTGTTACTATTGTTTGTTCTATTGCTGGTTATTCACAGCTTCATCTCCTGTCTTTGGCTGTGGATAAATTATGTCAGTACAAGGGCAATCTATTTATTTCACTGTTGGCACTAGCAGATTAACAATGATGGAAATTTCAACCAGCTTTCTAGGCCCTTAATCAGATACATATCTTTTTTCAAATACTAACAGATCTGAAATCAAGAGGTTAGATTAACAAAATATTTCTTCCGTGGTAACACATGTATCATTACAAATTTATGGACCAAGAAGTGTCTCCCATGTTGTAAATGTGTATGTTTAGAAGTTCAAAGAGATTCCAAATATCAGTATTTTAGCTATCACTTGAAATGTAAAAATAACGTATTAAAAAACCCACAACACTTGAATTTAAATATCAATTGTTTTCAAACTAATCAACCTGCTTTAAGCAGGTTGGGCTAGGTGAAATCTGGAGACCCCAGATAGGATTTAAAACCATATATCTGACCCATTACCCGTCTGCTTAGTATTAAACTGCGAATAAAAGCTTTATAAAACAAGCTACATCACAAATGAAGTGCTTTATATTACTAAGAGAGATAAAACCTATCTATCTTTCAATTATTCACTTATCAGTCGCTTTTTCGAAGCCACTGGCTGAACAATGGGTTTATGTCCATTTGATTTATACATCGGGTAGTTAAATAATCAAAAGACTGGAATGTAACTTAAAACAACACCCACTTTACAGGGTAACTGTAACTGGAGTCCTTCACAGAAAGCTGAAAGAGAAGAAAAAACAAATCCAACATAAGAAATACTGTAAGGCTATATATACTGCACAAACTGTATCTTGTATAGTTTGATATTCATTAGTTGGATGACTTTGCATCACCAAGTAATAATTTACAGTATAACAGAATTTACTTGGCTGTTCATACAGAAAAAAATGTTTTCTTCACAAAGTTTAGCTGTTCAGAATATCTGCATTTAGCTTGTACGTCTTACTTTCTATCTCCAAGTACAAATTAATGCAGAATGGTTCTCTTAGTCTATTAATATGAGCAAAGCTCTACCAGACCACAGCACATCCTTTCTCCACCTTTCCAGTGCTCAAACAGAAAGTTGCTAATGACAAAAGGAACAGACATGCATTGAGGAATTTTGCACTAGCAGACGTGACTTGAGCTCCCGTAATAAATTAAAAGAGGTTCTGAAATAAGTACCATATTTTTCAGAAGTCCACAGACAGGGTATGATCTAAGTTAATTAGTTCCTTAAAAGAGTTTTCTTGATATTGAGGAATTGGTGAAAAGGTGTATGACTAGTTTCAGTTCACTTATGCAAGTAAAAGCTGTGTATGTGTGGCTGACCCAGCTGTTAAATATTTTAACTAAATTAACTAAATTTAACTATTTTTTAACTATTAACTATTAACTATTTTTTAACTAAATTTAAATATTTTAACTAAATTAACTATATTTAAATAATATCTTACAATTCTGGCACTACAAGAGGCTATACTCAAAATCCAGCACTGTCACATTCCTCTTGCCACACTCATGAAAATGCTGGGGGACTCCTTTACTGAAACAGATTTGTGACAGCAGGCAAAAACAGACTTCCTCACACTCCCTTGTGAGCAAGTACAGCAAACAACCTGCTGAAGGAGTCACTTCACTAGATGATGCAGACGTCAGTGATCAGTGGACATCTCTTACCCTATTACTGAGCTGTATTTAATATCTTCTTTATTAAGCTTTTCAATTTCATGGGATTCATCTGAATAGCATATCCTAACAAAAACGTGAGAACCCCTTTTCAATGTGACAGGTATTGGGAATTAATTTTTCAAGTCAAGAAAATATCTGTTTTTGCCTTAAAAAGGTTGCTTTTTAGGAATATCCAAGAAGTGGACTGTTCACCACAGAAAATGAAAGCAGCATACTTAAAAATAACAAAGTATTTTGATTCAGAGGGGAGGAGGAAGAAGGAAAGAAAGAGAAGACAGTTGCATATGGACCTTTACAGCTTCTCCCCTTTACTATATGTCAAGCAACTTCCCTAAGAGAAGTCTGGGTAAAAGCTGCAGATATTTGTCCTATACTCCTCAAAGCCATCCACTCTCACTTATCTCTTCTTTTCACTGTCTAAAACTGAATTTTTTGGAAGAGGAAAAGGATATTCTTTCCTTCAAGATCCATGCATATTAACCAGTAACTCCATTTGCCACAAAATTTCAATATCCTAAAAGTGCACAGAATCCTTGAACTGTTTGTATAACACGAGATAAATACTTTCATGTGCTAAACAATTCTATTATTTACCTGCAGGACTTATCCCAGGAGTGACACAAGCATCACAACACCCATAAACTGAATGAAAAGCAACAAAGGTGTCATAAACGACCAAACAGGCCATAAGGCAACGTTGAAACTGGGAAAAAAAAAAAGAAGAAAGCTTTAGATAAAAGTTCAGTTGTCAAGTTGTGGAAATACCAGGCAAACAAATAAATCATAGCATGAGAAGAAATTAAATTTAAACAATGGAACCTGGAAAAATAGTTGTTTCTTTACAACTTGAAAGAATAATAAAAAAAAAAAAAACACACTTATTAAATTGGTAGTTTAGTTTTCTGCTTATTTACTGACAACTCATCCTAGAACACCAGTAACTGCTGCAGATTTGTTTTACACTGAGCAAAACCACTCAGACCCATCAAGAGTAAAGATACCTTTTACTTTCAGAATCTCTGTGTATGAACCATCTGAAAATGAAATACTCTTTGATTTTTCCAATAGGCATGCATGGAAGCTGAGTAAAAAAACACTTATAGTTACAGACAATTAGAACTGAGAATGAACTAACTAAATAGAAAGACTGGGGGGAGGAAGGGAAGAACAATTTATTTTACAACTGATTTTAAAGGATTATAGATATGACTATCTCTAAACTATAGGGAACATTTATCTTTTTCAGTCTTTCTTCCACCACCACCCCACCCCCAGCACTGCAATACTGGTGTTATTCAGACACAGCACCTACACTGAAAGGGTCAACCAGCTTTCATACAGAGAGCGAATATACTTGCACACATAAATAATTTTTCACTCCCATGCACATTTGCCCATTCTGACTCTTCTCATCTCATAAACAAATTACCTCTTACTAAACGTACCATTCTCTGAGAAGACAAACTCTTAAATAAAGCTCATATAAGAATGAGTTGCTGCATACTTGCTATTTATACATATTGTGTTTGATAATGAAGAACTATGCATTAGGAATTGATCAGGTAAAATTTTCTCTGCTAGAGAATATACCTTTAAAGTTTAAACCTCACAATGCAGAAAAGACCCAGTACATCTAAAAGTATACTTACTACACAGCTTCAACTGCTACAGATCTTGCCTCATCAACAAATTTTGAAGGCAGAAGAAATCATGCTGAGTGGAACTAGTACTGTCACCAGTACATTCAGTAAAATTAAGGGCAATGGGCTCAATTTATAAGCATTGTTTATGCAGTTAGACCTGTACAGTTTTAGCAGAAGGTTGTATATATGTGTTTCAACTTACCAAATTGCTGCTGCAATAAAAGTGGCTGTTGAGACAGGTATCAGTATGGGATACTGCACATCGTAGTCCTCAATTCCACGATACCACTCAAGATATATTATGCAGTAAAAGGCAACAGATAAACAAGCAGCCAATAAGCAACTGCCAGAGGCAAACCACCAACTGTGGTGGGGGGAAAAAAAAAGCATGTTAAGTATGGTCACATTTCAGTTCACATATTAATCTTCATTCTAGGCTAGAAACAGGACAGTATTTGTTAATTACACACATTAGCCTGGAGCTCCTTTACTGTTTCTTAAAATTACTTTTACAAAACACATAACTACTACAGTTTGATTTCACAATGCATCATTCCTGTCATTCACTTTTCCCTCAAATATTTTGGAAATGCAGTGTAGCAGACTTTGTCACAGTGATCTTCTATACTAACACACTAAAAATACCTCATCAGTAATTAAATTAGGCTCCACGGTAACTGTGCTTCTTACCATAAGGTTGACATTACCAATTTTTGTGTAGCATAAGCATTGTAAAAAGCTTTTAATAAGCTTTCTAGTTTATGAACTCTTAATTTTAAGAGAAAAAATCATGGGAAAAAAAAAATTAAGCTAACGAATAAAACCACAGGGAAATCCAGGATTTCAGATTCATAATTAAAAAAAAAATAAAGTATGTGATTATTTGGAATGGTGCACTTGTGAGCCTATCTGGGAACATAAATCCAGATTAAGATGGGAAAGAAAAACCTGAAACAGCAGTTTCAGAGAAGCTCACAGCATAGAGCTTAGGCCCTGTTCAGCCTCCATACAATAATGACAATGAGAAAGTTCAAAAGGCACCTCCAGGTGAAGTTATCTGAAAGTGTAACATCTATCAATCCCGCTGAGAATAATTTCATGGAAAATAAATAGAATTTAAAAAAATATGTAATTATTTTGTAGAAATAATTTATTTTCCTGGTCTACTCAAAGAAGTCTAGAGAACAAGAGGGAAAAAAAACAAACAACTTCACTAATGTTTTATGATTAATTTCAGCTTTTTTGAAAGTCAAAACTCCAACACTTTCAATAGAATATGCAGTGATTTCTTGTACTTGAGAATAATTTTAAAGGTACAGTATTAAAATGTCTTGCTAATAGAACAAATTTTACACGTACACAGATGGCTCAGTAGAACTTGAAGAAAAAAAAAATAACAACAGATTTATTTTTCTTGAAATCTTACATTTACACATGATATTTACCAAAATTTAATAATGACTCGGGGAGTCATCTGGTCCAGCCCCTACACTCAAGCAAGGCCGCTTAGTGCAGGTAGCCCCGGACCATGTCCAAGCAGCTTTTGAGTACTTATAAGGATGGAGACTCCAAAACTGGGCAGCCTGTTCCAGTGCTCAGCCACCCTTAAAGTAAAGAATGATGATCTGATGAAACCTCTCATATTTCAGTTTGTGCTCACTGGGCACCCCTGAAAAGAGCTTGGCTCCATCTTCTTTGCCCCATGCCTTTAAGTATTTGTACACATTGACAAGATCGTCCCCCAGCCTTCTCTTCTCCAGGCTGCACAGTCCCAGCTCTCTCTATTCCTATTGTAGATCTTGTTTATCAAAGATTTAAAACACACAGTTCAGATGTAAGTATCTCAATACAACTATAACATGAAAACACAACTTTTCTTTTCAAGAAAAGGTATCTTACCTATCTGCTTGGATAGTTTCTTTAACAGATTTTAAAAAGTCAAAGTAATACGTCACAGCAATTGAAGCCAAAATCCAGAATGCCGAATGAAAATTCAGTCTAGGAGAAGGTTTCTTCTTCTTCTCTACAGCTGTAGACTCTTCTGTAAATATGAACATAATTGTATCACTAAAGCTTGTCATTAAATGCAGTATGATTATACTTAAATGAAACACTATGCTTATCTTTTTAATTATTTAATATTTGGAGATGATTATGCTCAGTATAATACATTTTGTACTAGAGAGGAAGCATTCTAAAAAGCTCTGTACATTTATTGAAATAAGAGTCTAAGCAAGGTGCCCTCTGATAAAAATAAACATAAAGCAGTAACAACCAGCACACGCTTTGTCTGCATACCTTTCCGGGAAATTAACAGCTGACTCGGTTAGGAAAGGGGCATTTAACTACTTATGAACAACAGAGCAAACACATTTGAAAGTGCATTTTTTGTGCCTGACAGTAAAAAAAATACAATACTCAATAGATACACTTTGTCAAAAAAAGAGGTGAAACAGGTATCACTGAGGTACGGGTGTGTTTATTTCATACTGTTAAGTTCCTTTATCATTAAAAGTTATTGGTGCTTCATATGCCTTCAGAGCTATGCTAGCTCTGCACCTCTGTAGATGCATTCCCACCACCTGAACGTACAAACAGCTCTGCTGGAGCTTACAGCCACCCATTTATTTTTATTCATGTTTTTATTTATTTTCGTTGAGCTTCTTCCCCATCTCCAGAGGCGAAGCTGGTCGCAGCCCTGCGCCCTCTCGCCCCAGCACGCCCCGGCTGTGCCATGGCTCCGGCCGCTTCTCCCTCACGCCGAGCGAGGGCGAGCGGTGGCGGCGGGCACCTCAGCAGCCGGGGGGCGATGGCACAGCCCCCTCGCTGCTGAGGGCTTCCAGCACCACCCGTCCGCTTCCCACTTCCCCGAGGGAAGGCACCGCAGCCCCAGCCCGTCCCGGCAGCACCCACCGGCCGTCCCGCCGCCCTGGAGCGGCGGCTGCAGCGGCAGGGTGCGGGGCTCTGCCCCTTGCCGCAAATGGCGCCGGAGCCTGGGGAGCGGGTCCCCTTGCTCCCCGCCCGCCTCCATCTTGGGCAGCTCCGGCAGTGACGGCAGGGTGGCAAAGGAAGGGTGGTGGCGGCGCTGCATTTGCGGGCGGAAAGGGCGGCCCGGGCGGCTCCTCTCAGAGACGGAAGCCATTTTAGGCGGCCATAACCGTAGCCGAAGAAGCTGCCAGCCCTCCGTGTCGGGAAACGGCTTCTAGTGCCCGCCGCGGCGGCGCGTGGGTGCAGGGGGAGGGCGCTGGGGGTGCAGGCAGTCAGGTAATGGCTGCTAGTGAGGAGCACTGTGTGCCCTTCACCTCACAGAGCCGCAGTGTCATGGCACCACCAGGCCAAAGGGAGGCTCTCAGGATGGTTCTTCAACAACACCAAGTCGCATCGAGCTGTAGCAGCCCTCTTCTTCACCACCACCCACCCATCTCACTGTAGGCACAGCCTTGAAAATATTAGACTGCCAAATCCAGCTTTAAATCTGGCTCTTGCCCTCTAGAAATGAGAGGGTTTTTTTGTTTTTGTTTTTGGTCTTCAAGTGGTAAAGAAAAACACAGAAAATACTACAGTGAGTTATGCGTTCGAAAATAATCCCTCAGGTTCTAGCTATGTGTGCCTTTCAATTTCATCTGGATGATTTCTTTCTTGAGTTCTCTCCTGATAAAATTAGACTTTTTCCTTATTTTTTATTCCTAAAGGAATTTATAAAAATCATGCATTATGTCTAGAGAGCAAAAAGGTGTGTTGTTATGAGTACAGCTCTAGTAAATGCTGGCTCTGGTAGTAGTCCAGTAATAGAGCTCAGTAGCGTCAAGAGTGACACTAATCCCCACTGAAAGCAGTAAACACTATGATGCGTATCCAAATGTACAATACAGACCTGTTTTCTCAAAACAATTAAAAAATAAGAAAAGTAGGGGAAAAAATGAGAGACTGGGTAGCATATAAATATTTTGACCTTCAAATTTTGCAGCCCATATACTCTCAATGACAGCAGTGATTTAAATAGTACAGGAGTCAAATATTTTTTTTTTTCTATTCAGTAAAAGCTCAGATTTGTATAAGGTAGATTGAAAAAAAATAATAATTTCAGTATGTGTTTTACTTAACAAAAGCAGATTTACACTCCTAGCTGTATAGAAATTGAAATTCAAAGCAAATGCTTTGTTACCTGATTATACTTTTCATGAGTATTTTCAAGTTTTTTTCATGAAAACAGTGAGTACGAGAAATATGTTGTTTTCACATACCACAGTCATTCCTTGCATGCTGCATGGCTTTCATCAAGATAGAAGTTTTGCAGATACTTCTGTTGCTTCATGTTGAGAAAACAGGAAAAGCAAAAAGAATGGCATGTAGGCTGTGATTAAATATATATTTTATCAGTAAACCTTTATAAAGTTCAGGCCGTCAGAAGGGTGGAAACTAAATAGTATACAGGCTAGACGTGCTCTGACCTGCAACGAGTACTGTTTTTAAGCACTTCTAAACCTCTTGATTAACTAATGACCTTATCAAGTGCCTTTTGAAGTGGTTATTAAAAACTGGGATAAGTCTTGATGAAATAATAAGCCTTCTGCTGATATAGCCTAATTCTGTACAGCAGCCTTACAACTCAGTACACTTAAATTCTTAAATTGATGTAACTATTGAAATGATAACCCTAAAAGTGTATATGGCCAAGTTTTTCAATATCTATAACTAACACTTTTTCTTATATTTGGTTTGAGTTGTAGGTGCTGAAATAATGGAAAATTTGGGTTAATCTGTGTGTTTTGCTATTAGAAGAGTAACACTTGCTCTTTGTGTATATTCAGTTGAAACAGCATGACTGCACAGCTCATCAGCATGCACTTAGCTCCAGCACCTGCTGTATCCTGCCCAGCATAAAGGTGAAACGAGGCACAGGAGTTATGATGAAGGAATTGTGGACAATAATTTGCAGTGATAAAGGAATTTATTTGAAAGGAATTCAAATGAATTTGAGGCTTCATTAGTTAAGCTACTCAAGGCATATATTTTAAAAAGACAAGTCCTGCACCTGAACTGACATAATCAAAGAGACAAGGAAAAGAGAAGGCTCACGGAGGTCCTCACCTCAGTATTCCAGTACTAAAAAGTTGGCTTCAAAAACAGAGGGAAGTACTCCCTTCACAAGAAGAAATATAGAAAAGGTGAGGGGAAAAGGTTACAAGCTATATCGGGAGACATTTTTGTCTTGAAATAAGAAATTTTTATTTATTTATTTATTTATTAAACAGAACAATCACTGGAACAAACTCTGCTTATGTGGTGCAACCCACTTATGTGGTGAAATCCCCATCAGCAGAGACTTTCAAGATGCAGTTTGCCAAATTGTTGGATAATCTCATCTAGGTTCCCTTTTCCCATAAAGGGTTGGACCTGGTGATCTGTCGAGGTCCCTTCCAACCTGAGCTGTTCTATGATTCTATTTTCATGTAACCTGGTATGTAGATACACTACATTGCATAATCTACCTGTAGGTGTTAACTTTTCAGTGAAGTGGCTGCTAATGCTAATTTGGACTGTTTTCCTAAATATCCTATCACCAATTTTACAGATGAGTGAGGCTCTAGTGGTGAACAAAGCAAGCTTTCTGGTTATTCTTTATTACTTTGCATTGACTCTTTTGAGTACATTCAGCCGGAAAGATACAAAGATGGAATGTTGTTTTGTTTTGTTTTCTGCTTTCATTTGCATCTGAATTTTACATGAGCTATGGCATAGTAGAAATTGTTTTTCCTATCCTTAGAACATGTCTTACATAAGGATCAACCACATCACAGTCTTTACTGACTACAGTAATTATTTTTCATTTAGATCAATTGAATATTTTGAATTTAACAGATCATGGGAGCCTCTGAGCTCAGCTTTCTTAGCAATGAAATAGAGGTTTCTTTGTTTTACCTCCTTTGAGAAGTGATTACCTCAGCCTTCACTTTCATGCTAGTGATTCAAATAAGAAACAAAGGAAATCATGCATTCTCTTTGCAAAAGCTATCCAAAGGAAATATCTTTGATTTAAATGCAGTAATTAAATAAATGTGTGTTTGAAAAGGTTAAGATACATTAGTGTTGTAAACTGAAGACTCCTGTTTACCTACAGAGTAGGTATTGTGCAAAGAGCTGAAATAAGAGCTTTCCGTCCCTGACTCACTGTTGACCTTAACCTGGACCACTCATGTTCAGTGTTTGTAGAGCTGAGATGTTTTCTGTGATCTTTTCACAGAGCTTCTCTGATTCAGACGTTATTAATCTGTTAAAGAATAGATAGTGATCAGGAGCTGAACTGAGACTGTTACATAATCAACAACATAATTAACAAAGCATCTGAACAATGGGCATGTTATAGGTGATTAATTCTTGCAAATGAAAATTTAAGAATTCCTGTAGAAAACTTAGGGAGTATTTTAAAATATGGTGCTTTGTCTGAAAAATGTAGATCACACTCTGTGAAAGGAATTTGTGAATTTGAAGATTCTGTGAAGGAAACGTACAAAGGTTGGAGTTAACAGCAATTTAATTAAAATAATTGCAGGTTAACAGCAATTTTTGTGTTAAATATTTTCCTCATCTTTCACAACTTGACTTGTGTCCCTGTTTTCAGAAACTCATTTCAACATCTTCAGGTTCTTTTATTTTAAGTAACAAATAATGTTTCTAAATTAATTGAGAGTTTTTAAATATTCAAGTTTTGCAGTTATGAATGAAAGATGAATTTTGTGATCTAATTATATATATCTTAAATTATTTTTCTTGGTGCATGCTGAGTATTTGCCATTCACTGGCTAGTTGTTTTAATGTTGATTTAAAGTAACTATTAATGATGCACGAGTGAAATCTCATATTCCTTGACTGGGTTCATATAAATTTTAGAATTAGTTTTCTCAGTTACTCTCTCACCTTTAGAAAGTCAAATTAGTTTTCTGATATTCTAGTAAATATTGTTACTTTTTCCCTATTACAAAAGTCATTAACTAAATGTGCCCAAATATTGTTTGTTGACAAGAAACCTGAATGAAATTTTCTTAATTTCTTACCTAAGTAGGACATTTTTAGTTAAAGGAGATTGGCTGTAATGTAGGTGTGTTCTTCACTTTGAGGAGTGAATGTGCAATGTTTTCTGTGCTTTCTGTTCATGAACTAAGAAATAATACAGTAAGTAGTAACTGGCTGCTTCCCCCATCAGGACTAAAAAGATCACATGGGTGATGATTCTCCATGTGTTCTGAACATTGTGCTTCGATTCAAGCATTGCATCTGCTTACGCTGGGTGAAAAAGTAAATGCATTGTATAACTCATCCAGGTAAGACAGCCTTCAAATAGTACTGCTGTTTTCTTGCTTTCATCTAGCATTCCTTTATTTTAAATTCAGTACAATGGAAAAAATCAGCAAAGGACTGAAAGCATGTGATGTTGTTAGTAACTTAACGCAGATCTGAAACACAGCCAAAGGTTAAAACTCAACCTAATCCAAATGTTGTACATACACAAACCATTGAACTCAAGTTGAATTCTCAGGTGAGTATTAAATGACAGTGCAGCCCTGAACTCACCCTTAAGGAAGGAAACAATGCATCTAATAGTGTTTGATATGGACAATGCACTACCTTTAAGCATGCAAACCTTTGAACTTCATGAGGAAGAAGAAGGCAGAAAAGATAAAGACTGTTAAAAAGGGGAAGAAGGCATCTAAGAGAATTGAAAAAGAATGCACCACATAATGTAATCTGATTTGTCTAGTTATGTTATTCTTCACCTTTAAAGTTGTCAATGCAAATTACAAAAATGTAGCTGTTCCAGAACGTTACGCTAGTCTGAAATATCCATTTGATGGAAGACAACACCTTTAATTATCCTTGTTGAAAATCTCAAGTAGCTTCACTGTTTGACTCTTGTCTTTTGCTATAATCTGTATTAAGAATATATGTTCCAGCTTGGATCTTCAAATGTGTAAAAAATAAATAAAAATCTCTTAGAAGTTGGTAAGTAAATCTTCCTATTGTGTCTCCTAAATAATTTCTTGAATTTAGTTTCACTTAACTATGCTTACTTTCTTAGTAAGAGACAATGACTCTCAAAATGTTTTCCCAAGACTACAGTTTAATGATACAAAGCATTTGGCAGCAATACTCCACCTATAATTGTTCTTGACTACTCATTACCAAGTAGTGGTATATAATACCTCTCAGATAGAGGATTTGATCTGGTTTTAAAAGCCTGTGAAAAAAATGCAGGGGACAGCAGAGAGGCAAAAGCAAATGGCCAGATGTGAGAGGGTGGGAAAGGGAACACTTGTGAATTACTGAAACTGATTTCCTCACTGAGGAAAATGCCTGTGCAGCCATGCACATTTGTAACACTATGGCAAAATTTTCATACTTAGTGCATTTAGGAACATCCTACAGTATAAATTTTTTTTGAGTAATGAGAGCATATCTAATTATTTCAGGAAGACTATGTATCAGTTGTGGGTATGGGCATTTGGGCATTCAAATTTATTATTCATAGAACTTTCTGCTTTGTTTGCACTTGATGCTTACTTCTTACTCTAGGAGTATTGGTCTATTTAGACTTGATGCTTTATTTTTATATTGCTAGAGGCTAGTTTTTTTTTGTTTGTTTGTTATTTTTTTTTCAAGGCTGCTGGTAGCATATTAGCTATTTGGGGGGATGGTCTAATGCCCTCACTGCCTTTGATTTGACTGCAGCAATGAAATACAGACAAAGCTGCTTAGGCGTGTGGATGTCTCTGCTGCAAGATTGGAAAGTACAGATGATTTTCATAATGTGTACAGCATGGAAGTCATCTCTTGCTGTTTGTTTGGTTGTGTTTGTTTGTTTTTATTATTATTTTTATTCATCCTTCACAGTCCGTTACCACTTATGTGTTCTGTAGGGTCAGTTTTTCATTTATTTTGATGCAGCATCCTGAGAGGACAACAGAGTTAAAGGGAACTGACAGTGCTGTAGTGTAGAAGGGGAGAGAGAAACATGTTGGTATAAAAACAAAATTCAGCAATATGTCAGTGTGAATCTGGAAGACGCTTGTGTTGTTTTGACTAATTGCCTGCTACTGTTCTGGCTAATCTGCTTAACATTAACGTGTTTTTAAGAACATACAACTAAGACAGCGTTTGTATTTTTTTCCTCTCATAGAAATATTGCCCAGTATAAACTCTGAAATCACTCACTGTTCACCAAAAAGCTGAATTTTCAAAGGTGTAGAATAGGTGATAGAGTTTTGCAGCAGCAAGAAAGAAAGAGGAAGCACATTTCATGGTGTAAAACAGGGAAACTGTAGGAACAAAGGATCCATAATATACCTTGTAGTAAATGGTAGAGTGGATAGATGGGAAAAAAATCAATAAAACCCTGTAAGCATAAGAAATGTCTGTACAATTCAGTAAAAGCTTTTACACTGGCAATTGATTTTGAAGTCCAAGGCAGAAACGCTGGTAAAATAAGTATTGGCTTCAGTCAGTGAAGCACTTGCTTTAATGGTTTAAAAAGAAAAAGTAAAGTCTAGGAGAAAATTCTGGTCCAGTCTCACCCACAAAAAACATTGGATTTGTCATGCATGGATACTGTATAATGTCAACAGCAGAATATTTCTCCTTGAATTCCTTATCATCAAGAATCAAAGGCCATCAGAAAAGCAGAAAATCAAGCACATAAAAGCGCACTTCATGCTTCCTATTTATACATTAATGTCTGGATCTTAAGACTTCATTACATGGCTCCTAAAACAACAGAACAAAGGAGTAAAATTCACAGATTTTGAGCCATCTACAATGCAGGCAAGTTTCTGGTGTTATTTTTCATTGTTTGTCATCTAAATGAGATGTGATTTCAAATGTATGGATTGAGTGCTTCATGCATTTTAGTGGAGAAAGAGTCTGTTAGGCGAAAGTCCTGATACCCAGGTAGAAGAAAGAAGTATTAAAACGTAAAAACAAAAGGGGAGGTGTTGAGGTTTAAGTATAGATTTACACTTCGTCTGATTTTCCAAAAGAAGGGATCCAATAGTGAAGGATGGATCAATGAAATGTTCATTTCCAGAGCAATTTGTAATGGCATTTTGAATTGTCAATGAAGTTTTGTTAGTCTGATTGTTTAAAAGAAAACATGAGGTATCAGTTTCCCTGTGTTTCTTGCTGATAGTATTACTCTGCACATCCTATCAGATACCAATAAACGTGTTCTCTTCTGCTTTTATTCATGCTGTCTTAGATGAAGATCGTAGTATGCTTAAAAGCACCTTCTTTTCTAATAAGACAAATGCATGTGAACGTTGAGCTTAACTCAGTAATCAGGCTTCAATTAGGGTTTTGACTTTAATAGTAATGCATTCTACCTAAAAGTCTGAGAATAGCATTGGTGGGTAGGCAGAGACACGGTTTCTGTTATTCTGTTTATTTCAAGTAATTTTGGGTATGATAAAACTAATTCTCTATGAAGTCAGTTATTTTACTTCTGATATAATTCAGAGGGGAAGTTGAATATCGAGAGCTGTTGCTATACAAAATCTCCAATCAGGAGCAGTGTGCAGTCTCTATTTGAAATGATAATTCCAAGTCTTCTCATATAAATTAAAAAGGAGAGATAAATAAACCATAAAATTTGTTTGACAAAGGACTAATGTCTGGGATCGGCAGTCTTGGGGAGAAAAGAACCCAACAATCTAAGCAAAAAGTTTCAGGGTGTTTCAGCCTTACCTTGTGAGACTGTAAAAGCATGAGGATGCAGGTGCAAAAGGAATTGTATCTGAACAAGTACAAAGAAAACCAGTAGGATACAGGTGCAAAAGGAATTGTATCTCAACAAGTGCAAAGAACAGTTACCAGTAAAACTTCCTCTAGTCCAAGTGAAATTTAGAATTCAATATAAAATGACACTTCCTGTAGAAGTACTAATGGGAAACACAATATGCTGCTTTTCTTGGCTGACAGAGCAGAAAAGAAACTTAGAGGACTTATTCTTGTTTTTTTCTTGAAAGCTAAACTGGGAGAAGAAAGGGACAAATGCTGAATATATTGATTGAGATATCTTGTGACCTGTGAATACAGCTCAATGTATAGAACAATATGCCCTTTTTTGCTTATCTTGCACAAAAAGTTTAATATTTGCTCTCTTATTTCCTAATAAGGGTGAGTGTTACAGCTTTAGAAGTTTCCGAATGAAGTAATGTATTGGGTCTCTGTATCCTGTGGGCATCAGCTATGAGCCGCTACTCATGTTGGGGTCTGACTGCATTGTACTGATGCAATCGGATTGTAGCACCAGGTGGGAGGATTGGTTTTCACTGGAAGAAAGAAGAATGAACTACTCTAATGCACCCGCACAGTGGAGTGCTGAGCACAACAAATAAGTACACATCCTTTGAAGCTTTTTTCTTTTCAGTGATTAAATTCTGATGCTGTACTTATCAAGAAAGCCACTAGCTTTAAGCAGTTTTCTAATCTACTTCCATTTTCCTCCTTCATCCCAAGACATCCAAGTTCCAACACACTATTTTAGAAAGGAAAATTTTAGTGATAATGCATATCTTATGGAGATGGCAGTATGCCATTTAGAAAGCCAACAGACTCTTGAACATTTTGTAATGCTGTATTAATACCAAGTGATTGTTCCTCATCAACTTACCATGACTGCTTACATTACCAATGTCTGCTAAACATACGATTTGTGGAAAGTTAAAAAAATGCTGCAAGAAGTGAATGCAGAACACCCAGAACCACTGCAGCCGTGGGTTAGAGCTTCCTTCTTCAAATACATGCATGCACAGGTGGATGACAGTCCTGTTGCGTTCTTGAAGGTTACAGATGCCAAAGTCACTCAGGACTTTGATTTAAGAGCTATTTAATAAAATTAAAATAAAATTAATCATCTGACTGAAAAGCTGGGATCAGATAATGTTTAATGAATGTATTAATTAAACTCTAATCAGCAAGTTTCCAAATTAACACCGTGGGCTGCACCCTGCTGTGCTAGAATAATCCTTTTTACATATTGCGTGCTATCTGAATGCAATCAGAGATCTTAGATAAACTGATACTCTTGTCCCCTTGGATTAGCTAAATCTTAAGGCTGTACAAAAAAAAAAATAAAAAAAAAAATAAAGAGAACAGCAGAGCACGCAGGGTACATAACTTGTACATGGGCTTCAGTAGCACTTGAAGGGATCTGTTATTAGAAGTGTAGCCTCCTCTACCATAGTATAGTATTTCCAGGAACATGCAGAAAGAAAAACACACTACCTTAAAAAGCACATTTCTTCCCCAAACCCTTTTTTTCTGCCAACAGATAATGAATACTACTCTAATAATATATAATGAAGTAATACTTTAATTATAACAGGATCACAATAAACTCCCACTACTGACCATCAATAAGGAGGCATTAATTTGCCCCAGATCTGCCAAATGTTTACATCAAAATTGACTGGCAGCTTGATCTGCCTTGCCCTGTACAGAGAGAGTGGAAGAATAAGATGCAGAAGTCACAGTTATAGTCCCTCATAGGCACTACTAATACAACAGTGCCTGTGCACAGTGCAAGTCAGGCATTTCAACCATTAAAAATCACAAGTTACAGTACGAAAAAATGTCAAGGGCAAATAGGGCAAATCCTTCTCAGCTCACGTGTACTGTCATTTTGAGATGATATTCCTTATTTTCTGTTTTAAACCAACATTTAGTGTTTCTGATCATTTAGTCTGCTGCTTTGCCTCATTCCCAGGTGTTGTGTAGTGATCAGAAGTAAACCCTGAGCATGAGACAATAGAACTCTGAAATGACAGCAACCATGTAAATATCTGGTTATCTGTTCACCTGCATAAATACAACTGTTGTACAGCTTCAAAGGTTCTTTAGACTCTTAAAACTGTTTCATCTGATACAGATCCTTTTTTTTTTGTCTACAGATTAGGAAATGCCGATGCTTTCCATGAGCAATAAACTGTCATTCTCCCAACCAGTGAAAGATAGCTTGCAACAAACTCCAAAATAAGAATTTGCCATGAATCTTTATTTTTAAATGCATAGAATGAACAATCCACACTGCCCTTAGCAGTTTGACAAAGGAAAAAAGATGTAAAAGTATCTGATAATTTCATGAGCATGTCACAACAATCTTAAGCCTTTAGTGAAAATATGGGCAGGTAATGCAGGTTGCTGACTAGTAGTGTAACCAGCTTTGCTACTACTCAAGGCACTGGGCAGAGGGAGCTGGTGCCATCCCATTCTCAACTTGACCTGAGCTATGACATGCGCTCCTACAAAAAGGCAATTAAAAGCAGCTGGCTGAGAATGGGGTGGATACAGAGAAAACCAATCCTGAGATTGGCATTTTGAAGTGTAGGATAGAAAGAGATACTACAGCTTAGTTTGAAGGTAGGGAGAAGAGGTTGGAGACATCTCAAATTAGCAGCCACAACTGCAGCAGCTGATGATGACTGCACCTGTGACTGTTGGCGTCATCACAAGAACCTAGGGTATAATTAGCAAAGTACAAGAGATGTCTATATTTTTAATATAAATGTGTATAATTTCTACATGTTTGTGTCAAAAACGTGTTATGGTCAACAATGGTGGAAGATAAGTAAGAAAAGGGCATGATTTGGAATGAATTCTATACAGACAAACAAAAAAACTGTAACAATTCCTGTAACAGAGATATTTAGGATCTTTATGCAACATAAATATGTGTTGTAAGATTAAAAAGCGAAAAGATTAATGGCACTGTATTAATGTCAATTTCACTGGCAAGGCCTTATTCATGTCCTTTCGCAAATTAAAAACAAACAAAACAAAAACACATATCAAAGCTTTTGAAATGTGTTTAAATAACTTCAAGTTTCTCCGTAGTTGTAAAAAAGTTTTATTCACCTCTCTCCAAAGCTATTTGCGTGAATCAACAACAAGCATTTAGTGAGGAGACCTTATAAATTTATTAGGGATTTTTATTGCAAGCTTTCTTATAAACAAGACAAATATATACTCAGAAAAACTGGACCCAGAGTATCAGACAATTAAAGTTTTCATGCTTTTAATATATTCAATATTTCTATAAATTCTGATATTTTAGTTACGAACTTTATAAAGGTATACCTGCATAGCTTTCTGAAATCACTACATAATTTTCCAGAACACCATTACCACCTACTGCAAGAAATTTTCACTAGCTTTCCACTACTGTTCTTAAGAGATTACTTCATGGTATGATATTCCCTGTCTGGAATTATTTTGCATATGATTAAAACCCTATAAACTTACAAATTTATATATGTTTATAAACTTATAAACCCTATAAACAAGTAACTTTTCCCATGTAACTCTGTGTCTTGTAAGATTTCTGGCCTTTTAAAATTCTTTCAGTGACTGCAACATAACAAATTATGTATACTTATGGATTTCATGCACAGTCTTTGTATAATTGTAAACAGAAATATTTTATTTAAGGTGGTGTTTTAAAGTCATTTATTTTAGGTCATGTGACACCGCTTACAGCAAAGTTGGTTGAATTACTTGTTAAAACATTAAGTAGCTATGCATGTACAGGTAACAGTCTTTAGATTTTCACTGAATGTGCAACATCATATACACAAACTTGACAGACACTGTAATTATGCATTTTACAACACAGACTTAACTGGTGATGAAAGCCTGTGTATAAAAGCTATAGTGCACAAAGGGGCTAGCAGTCATATCATTTCAAAAAACATGTATTTCCGTAGTGAGGTTTTGAATGTGAAAATTTGCTCTTACAATAGTTTCTACAAAAAGACACACAATCCAAGTCCTGAAAAACATTCATGCCTATAAATTATGTCCATTACTGGAAGAATTTCAATATATTTAGGCAACAACTATTTTCAATGCCTCTTAAAACTTGTACAAAAAAATATACTTTTCCATAAAAATCAAAAAATAAAATATCTGAATACAGATATGCAGCATATCCCAAATGTTCCGTGATAAATTTAGAAAAAGAAGAGGAATTCAGTCTTAAATTCTGCTCTCATATATACAAACCATTTAAACTGAGACCTATGCATGATGTTTGTACACTTGTCAGGAGCATTTTACTCAGTCTCTAAGTCTAAAATGCAAATGTTATGGAAAGTATGAAAACTCTTACTTCAGGAGTTTCACTTTGTCCTTTAAAACTTTGAATTTGGGATTGTTATTCACTTTCTTATTAAATATGGCTAGGATATCCTCTTCTGATTTGTGCTGCTCACCAGCTACTGCATAATACTGAGCTATAACCTGCACAAAGAAAGAGGAAGAGATTTCAGTTAGTAAAGATGATACAATAGAGCAATAATACATAATAATACATGTTAATGTACTAAAAGTACCATGGAATCCATCGTGTTATTGTTTCTTTGCAGAATTTCCTGCACTGAATTTCCTCTCTATTCTAGTAAGCTCTAAAAAAATATGTCCACCTGACATTCTGTCAATTGATGTTCTGTTAAATAATGTCAAACATATTTGTTTATATGGGAGAGGTTTTTATAAACTTTGTAATTACAGAAAAAAAAAAATCTCAAGACCAAAGTAGATTTAAGAACAAAAAAGGTGTTCTACTATACCTTTTTTCGTAGTTTTTTAATTGAAATTTCATTGTCTGGAGCTTGTTTCAGAACTGCTTTGATAGTTCCTTTCCAGTTGAATTTACCTAGAGAATAATTAAGCAATTTATATAACACTGTAAGTAAAATTAGGTATTTCCAAGTCTTCTCTAGTAAGAACCAGCCTTCAACCTACTACTTCTAAAACCAATCCAGCTACCATCACATTTCACTGTTACCTTACTGACCCTACTACAACAGGGTGTCTTAAGTCAGTATATGCTGTTTCTGAAGATTTTAATAGGATAGCCGTGAAGAACCAAAATGCTGGGTAGATTTTACTGAAGTTCTGTGTTTCAGCTATAAAGCAGTAACCCTTACTTAACACAGGAGCAGTTGGAAATATCCCATCTTCCCACCCTTACAGCAAAAATAGAGACTTTCACACAATACCCACTTCAGAGGTCATTAATTGGTTTCCAAAATAAATTAGCAAATTAAGTTTCCAAATACACAATCTCCATGTTCAAGTACAGGTATTTTCCAACAGTAATGGAGTGCATTGGCTTACCTAAGCATAAGCTAAGGTCAAACACAGATAAACCTCAAATTTATGATTCAATGAGCAAAAATGGGGATGTAATAAATACACAAATACAAGAGAGACAAAACTGCCATCATTTTTCTTCTATATTGGCTAAGGTGCATTGCAGCAGGGAAGAAACCTAACGTGGTGAAACAAATATGCCAAATTCCTCACTGTTAGTGAAAGTAAGAGTAGCTAAAGGTTGCTAGCACAAAAGTAACATGAGAGAATTCAGCACCAGGTGTACAGTGTAGCACAGGCTACTTCCTTTGGAACAGAATGCTATGACTGAGGCACAACTTATTTCATGGCTTGCTGCAAAAGTATTGCACTTAAATTCTGCACTAGGTCTTTTGCAGAATAGTTTTTTAACTGCTAGAACTCCCACTTTAAGAATACCTTTATCTGTTTCCACGGTTTCTTCATTGCCATTGGTGTTTTCTGTTTCCATGTCTTCTGAAATGCTTTCAGTTTTCATTCTCTTCTTTGTGATATGAGGTTCCTCTAGAGGTGAAAATTGAATGAAAATAATATTCACAAAAAAGCAGTAAACTAGAAGAAACATTCTTTAAAGACAGTTTCTGTTCTTGTAAAAGAAGATTGCATTGGCTAAGATGTTCACATTTTGTAAAAGGACTGACTACAACCAGCGTGTTAAAAAAATAAATCAAATTTTGTATATGCAATGTTAATTGATTGAAAAATTCTACTGAAGTAGATTATTGATCTTTAAGGCACTGGCAAGTCTCTAACACAATAATACATTAAATAGGATGGATACCTTCTGCATGTTTATGTTTGCGTTTCTTTCTATTTGTTTCCTCTTCTATTTCATTCTGATGGCCATTTCCATTTATTTCAAATTCATTCTCCAAGCTCTCCTTTCCTTTTTTAGACTTTTTATTCTTCTTTGTTTCTGAGTTTGCAGGCTGGTTTTCCAATTTCAGTTCTTTTTTCTCTTTCTTGTTGTTCTTTTGTCTCTCTTCTTTTCGTTCTCTCTTATTCTTTTTCCGCTCAATTTTATCATCTGTAACTCCATTTTCTTTTGCCACTGTTTTTTCCCCAATTTCTGCAGTCTGGACTTCTTCCTTCTCTTGTGATTTGTCAAGTTCTTTTTTGCTTGACACCTTTTGTTCAAAGACAGATTGTTACAACTTTTACATGCCTTTTTTGATAATGCAACTTTTATTCAGTAGATTATTCATGAACGCCACCAATATCCTGAATTTGGTCTTAACATCACAGGAAAACTGTTATCTTGCAACAAAAATCTTTAGATCTGATTAATTTTATTTTTCTATGTTTTACAAAATATGTTGCATTATGTAAATAGTGTATTTATTACTTTGATACATGTTTAAATACTCGATTCTCAAGGCATTTAAAATGCAGTATTGCAATTTCTAAGGGCACAAGGTTGATGCGAATGCCAGAAAACATGAATATGGTAAGACAGACCATTAGGTACTTCCTACATTAAAACAATAGTCAGCAAACCCTCGTTAGCAGGCAAAGATACCTTTCTGAAACTGCTATTAGCAATTAGTCATATTACCAGAATACAAGTGATAGGCAATGTGCAGCTCAAAGAAGTGTCCATGTAGTCTTTTAATATATGTTTGCTAGAAGTAGTAAGAGTTGTCTCTCCTGTAACTTAAGAGCTATGCAGATAAACATTTTTGACTGCATTCCTGTTGTTTGATATTGAACATCTAACTTAACTTACATCTCTGGTTGCTTCAGAAAAAATATCCCACACCTGGTCTTGCAAAGTTGTGTCAGTAATTCTCAAACTGTTCTTCATCCAATTCTGTGCAGGAAAAAAAAAACAACAGACACAAGCAATAACTTAAAAAGGTGCATCTCATTTTTTTCTTGATTACCGTATGTCCAATTTTATTTTTTTTTTTAATTTAAGAATTTGATTACTGCTTGTGATGAAGATCTGGTTGGATCTTTAATTTCTATGAATACCTTGTAACTCCATGCTAAATTGTTCTGTTTTGTACCTACATATTAACGCCTATGCCATGCCTTTCAGTTGTCTCACCAACAGTAATCCAGAAGAGGTTAATATTAAAGACTACTCTCAAGTTTTTTAACGGTGCTGGTTGTGTTAATGTCCTGCTAAACCTTTTGGCAGTGGAAGGGGAAAAAAAAAAGGCCTAGTTGTAATTCTTTATTGATACAACATAAAACATTTGGAATCTGCTATGCCTTGTGAAGCAAAATTCAGTGAAGCATCCTTTGAGTCAGAATGCTGAGCAACAGAAAAATTCTGAAAGAAAGAGCATCTCAAAGAAACCAGAGTCACAGAAATCAGAATTCTTTAAAAATATGTCTAAGAATATGGACATTCAATAGAAATTGCAAATTAAAAAAAAAAAAGTTTTTAGAAAAATGAACAAGTCTACACATGGAATCATCCAAGCCTAATCTCCAAGTCTGACAAACTTTGTGAATCTCTGGCTTAACAACTAATTAAAATTGCACTGTAGAGAGTCCTTCTATGAAAAGAGAAATATGTTTCAAACATATCCTATTTGAAACTTGGCTATTACACTATCCACTTCCCAATGCTCAAATAAAGCAATTTGTATCACCTTTGTTGAAAGAATGGCACTCGCTCAGAAAGTCTATTTTTAAGCTCACTGCACAGACCACTAAAAATCTCTTAAAACATACCTGAAATTTTGCTTTTTTTCTTGGAATGTTATCAAAGACACGCATTTGCTCCAAAATGTTCCGCACTTTAGGGCTGATATTTGGCTTCTTCACTACTTCATGAATTTTCTGAATGAAGAAAACCAGAATGAAATCAGCAAAGCAGCGTAACGATCAAATGATGCGTGCAAGGTATGCAAGTTGGAAATACATTTGACAGAAATCACACACAGACTGTACAGCCTGCTGAAACCACTCCATAAGCATGAAAAAAACCACTAACCTTTAGTTTTATCATTAGATTGCGTAAGCATCAGTTACCTGTATAAATATTCATACTTATGCACTAAGCAGAGACAAGCAGGACTGCTCACCAAGTTACAACCTATAATAAAAGCATTTTAAAGTAAATTAACTGTATTATACAGTGGAGTCCTGTGAAAAGGGTCTGCATTGATTAAAGGAACCATCAACTGCTTGATTGTTTTTTGTAGAATTTTAATTTCTGGAGTTAACTATGAAAAGCAGGCCCAAGTTACTTGAACAGCACTGCTGCTTGCTGTGGCAGAAAGCTCACACTGTACTCTGAGCTTACCATTATTTAAAGATGCAGCCACTGGACACTGGAAATCCTTCCTCTACTTGTGAAAATCTGCTTACCGAAAGGTTTTATGGACCTGTCAGTAATTCCTCTCTTTTCTGTGCAAAAGATACTTACTACTGACATTTTTCATAGCAACAGCATTCACATCATACTGCCTTCGAAATTCTGATGATGTTATATCTCAACAACGACACTAACCTGTTGACTTTAACAGTATTTTTTATATGCCTTGAGGATGAATGTAGTACTTAATACTTTGTTGGATTGTCTTCTATATGAGATAGAAGTCAACAAATCCGTGGATAAAGATGAACTAAATTTATGTAATGGGGTTTTAAAAACATGCTTGTAAGTTTCTTCTTAAAGCCCTTAAAGGAAACTAATAGCCAAAAGAGGGTAGGTTATTAGGACAGGAATTGTAGGAGACGTCTCCTGTGATCCATACTCTGCTATTCGACATATTTACAAATGATCTGAAAAGAGGGCAGGAAAATTTTCCTAATGATATGAAGCTATGCAGGATGAGGACTGTGAAGAATTCCAGGAAGGTCTTTAAAACGACAGGGTTTAAGTTGACCACTGGTGCTTAGAAACAAGATCTTGGGATTGGAATTGCCAATTCTATGAAAATGTCAACACAATGATCAGGAACAACCGGAGAAAAAGAGCAAAATAATGGACAAAAGTCATTAAGAGCAAAGAAAGAAGCAGCAAACATCATTGTGACACAGAGTAATAAAGTCTACAGTTCATCTGTATCTTGAACAGTTTATGTAGTTCTTGTAACCTCATTTCACAAGGATAGAGTGGAACTATAAAACTAGGAGGAGATAGATTTGAAATAAACACAAGCTGTATTTCTTACCAGCAGGAGCAACAGACCTGCCAAAAGAATGTCGTAAATATTGGGAAACACAGATCTTCGGTTTTATCCAGTAGAGACTCTCTAATATCTTTAACAATTATCATCAACAGTTATTTATCGTATCAGTATTTAATATAAACCTTACCTGAATCCACTCCTGTTGTTTAGCATCTCCTTTGTTAGCTTTGGCTTCAAAATCCTTTCCACCATATTTCTGGTCTTCACTTACACACTTCACATGGTCCTTATAGTCATCACCCCTGAACAAAGAAGATTTTTAACTACAGTTCTGTAAAGCATTTCAGTCCTACAAACTATGCAACACTTATGTAATCGGAAACTGAAGTAATAGGTAGTATCTGTCATTTATGCCTCAGTACTGTCAATGCTCATGTAAGAAAAGCTCAACATGGTTAAGTACATGCTTATATGACTGCTTACATTTTTGTCATGCTACAGCATTCAGCAGAAATTTGACTTGCAAAATTAGATCTGAGTCTTCAGTATACTGCTGCATTTATTAATAAGTCTTACACACATTTGTTCATGTAATATGCAAAGCTGTTAGCAAATACTTGTTTTATGACTCACATCGACACACTTTAAAATTAGTAAGACAGGTAAAAATGCTTGCAAAAAACTAATTTCTAAATATGGATACACTAGCATAGTAATGCAGCTTTAATCAACGTGTAAGTGACCCCAAAAAGGAACAATTACCACAAATCTTAATCTTTTGTCAGTGAAGTAAGTACCTGGAAATAAAACCATTATTTGAGAATAATCTCATTTTCTTAGACAAATACATTTGTATTTTGAAAGCAGATAGTAGCACTGCTTTCTTCTATGTGACAAGAGAGAAGTGCTTTTGAGAAGTGACAAGTTCAGCATTTTGTACATTACTGACAATTTCACTCTCTCTGCAGTAGCAGAATAAAAACAGCTGTGAATCGAAAGATGAAATAATAGTTAAAAAAAATAAAACACTGCAATTCTGTTTACAATGTGGTTTAATTGTCCTTTGGTCACAGATCACAATGCTTAAGAATAGCAGCTTCTTACTGTGAACACTCTAATGTCACCTGGCTGTTAGGCAACTTCCCAATACTGTATCTTGGAAACCCATAATTTCCCCCAAAGGATTTACATTTTAATATTCAGCTGCCTAACTTAATACTTCAATTAACATTTAAGGAATGACGAGCATAGCAATATTACTTCTAGCAATGCCTAGAAGTAGTATCCAGTGTGTAGAAACGGTCTGAGTGCATATTCTCAGCCTGCTTTATCTAATGCTAACGGCTTTCCCAGAAACATAAATCATGATTCTTGTCAGTCTTATGCCAATGTCCAAGTAGGATCAGGAAAGATACCCAAAGCTGCTCACACTTCCACTCCAGACAAGTGCAAGGAGTATTGCTGCACATCTTTCTGCTAGTTCAGGAGAACCTCCAAAGCCCTTGTTCACACTTTGATGATTAAGTTTGAAATAAACGTTCCCACTTAAATGTGGGAATATAAATTTGAATTATTTGAAAAGTGGAATATAAATTTGAATTACCCAGAAATTGCTAAAGTTAATTCCAACACACCAAAGAAAAACTTTAAATTTGTGACACCCACTGCAGAGTGAAGAAGGCTATTTCCCAGAATTTACCTACCAGAAATCCTTGCCACAATCCATGCAAGAAAGGCACTGGCAGTTTCTGCAGATGTTCACATGTTTTTCAACTTGTGCTTTCTTCACAGACTCTCCGCAGGTATTGCACGTGAAAACAACCATGCTGGCGAGCGGGCGGCAGCTCCCCTCTAACAGGCACGATCCTTCTCCCCACACAGGCACAGCCCTAGGAAGACAAAAAGGAGGGCCTTGCTTTTACAACTTGAAAGAAGCGTTCAGATGGTTGAAAATCGCTGAACATCTAAAGCAGGCTGATTGTGAACGTGCAAAACGTTAAGCGGGAAAAGCTCATTTTGTCTGGTATCTCGAGCACAAGTGAAACCAGCAACCCTGAACCCAGTAACTGTGAAACCATTAACTCCCCCGATCTTCTCGTTTGTCCTCAAACTTTATGGCTGCCAAACGTTGCTGCCCACCTTTAACAGAAAACAAAAAGTTCTGACTACGACCACTGGCGATTCCTCGTGAAATTCACCTCTCCCCTTTAACAGTCCTACGGCTCGACTTTCACCAGCGCCTTTCCCAACCCGGGCTGGCTGCAGCACCCCGTATCCCCACCCCACCAGCTCTCCCCACCCCGGGCTTTCTTCCCAGCCCCGAGCCGATCGCTTGGCAGGCGGCGATTCCCGGTCTCCCCAAATCCTCCCCCTCAGCCCCCAGCCCCGCGGCTCCCCGGGCCACCAGGTCAACCCGTTCAGGGCAATGGCACGTGCCTGCGCCCGCCGCCCCGCTCCCGCTCCGGCCGCTCCGCGCCTGCGCCGGGGGCGGCCCTCGGCTCCCTCCGCCCCGCTCCTCCGAGCCTCCGCCGGGGAGGAAGCGGAAAGAGCGGCGGCGGAAGAGGCCGGGGCTGGTGCTGGGATGGAGCTGGGTGGTGGCCGGAGCCGGTAAGAGCAGAGCAGGGCCGGCTCCGTCGCCTCGGGGCTGAGGGGAGCCTGGGGACTGCGCCTCAGAGCTGGCGGGCGGCGCTGGGTGCCCCCCGGGTGGGGACGCGCACGGCTGAGGCGGTGTGCTGGAAAGTGGGTTTGGTTTATTTGTTGGTTTATTTATTTTAAAGCCTGCTGAAAGGCGTGATTAAATAGCAGGGAGAAGAAAAGCCCGACACGCTAACCTGCTTTAATGTGATAGGAGAAAAAGAAGCACGGTATAACAGTAAATAAAAATGTTGGAGCCAGCGGTGCTCATCAGAGTTGGGAATGAGGGCAACCACTTCTCCAGTTTAAACCGATGTGGTTTTTCTGCTTCATTTGTTAATTAGAAGACTGGCCTACAGGTGTCCTTTCATATTCACAAGTGTGTTGGGAGGGAGTTTCATCTTGCTTCCAAAAAAAAGGAAGTGTAGAATTCAGTATAAATGTACTGTAGTGGAATAATGTTACTTGTTTTCTCTTCAACCTATTAAAAAAGTGACTCTTAAGAGACTTTACATTTTATTAAATTAAATATTTACCATGCTAACTTGTCTAATGAATCAGATTTGTGGGCACTGGGTCTAGCTACAACAGCAGGGAGTATGATACAAACAGTGCTGCTACAGAGTCCCCCCATGTTCAGGTTAAGGATGAAGTAATTGAGGTTATCCTCTACAAATACTACTGTGGTTTTAGGTCTGGTATGTTTTTACCTTAGAAACTTCCCAACAAAGTTGTGTAAATTGATTGTTCTGTGGTTATAGAGTTCTGTTTATTGGCAGCACCGCTAGCACGTTTTTGCAGAAGCTTATCATAAAAAAAAAAAAATCATTAAAATAAATATTTCATATTTATACTGTTAATTTGTACTGGTGAACAATATTATGCCTCATCTTTAAACAGACAAATGTGGCAGTTTAAACTGTCCAGTTTAGACCTGCCCAGACTGTAAAAAGCTGTTTCCTTTGGGAGCTAAAAGTTGTGAAAATGTTCTTCATATTCTAAATTCATTTTGAAAGTTTGATATTTAAAATTCATCTTAGCATTTTATTTCATTGTAGGTAATGTAAGTGATTTTCTAGCATGGACACTGTTGCTAGCCATAGTTGTCATCTTCTCCAGCAGCTCCATGAACAGCGCATTCAGGGTCTTCTCTGTGACTGCATGTTGGTGGTAAAAGGTGTCTGCTTCAAAGCACACAAAAATGTATTAGCTGCTTTCAGTCAATATTTCAGGTATGTGGTAGAAAATTCTTCTATTAAAAAAGTGAACTAAGTGCTGTTATTTGAGGTTTTCTCTGAGAAGGGTATTTTTTTTTCTGGTAGTTCTAGACAATGTAACTATTAGAGGAACAGGTAAAAAGTTAAACTGTTTGTCCAGAGATAAATCTGTATCATGCATTAC
Source organism: Anas acuta (assembly GCF_963932015.1). NCBI lineage: Eukaryota > Metazoa > Chordata > Aves > Anseriformes > Anatidae > Anas > Anas acuta. Next base: position 13,419,681 of record NC_088982.1, on the reverse strand, counting down.
ATCTAATTAAAAACTGTGACCATCCTAATTTATTTTCTGAGTGTATGTAATTAACTACTACACTGAGTTCAGAACTTTCTCGTTCATTACTGGCTTACAGTGCTTCATATAATGGATTCTTGGCAGAGGCCTGCAAACAGTAATTCAGTATAAAAATATAACTGTTTACAAGGAGTGTAGTACTGAACACGAGCAGAGACAGATAAGGGATATAATGGGTGAAACGATTCACATCATCCATTTCTGTTTGGTAGAGTCTGAAATAAAGTTTGAGTGGATATATAACTATTGAACCTCTACATAGAACACATTATCAGAGACACAATGTCTGCGTCTTATGCAGGTGGCTCACAAAGCAATGTCACAGGTTTCCTTCCTCTTCCTATGGCCCTCCCATTGACCTCCAAAATTTCAAGGGATGCTGGTTCACACAATTTAGTGTTTATTTATGAGTAAGCTGTTTGATACGGCTTTTTTGACTTTGCTTCTTGAAGCATCTCAAAACCTTGACTACTGATGCTTATAGAAGAAAATTATTTCATATATTATGAACAGGGAAAAAAAGAACAACAGCTTTTTTTGCAGTAGTGTTGTAATCCTGATGATGATGTGGAATTGTGCCCAAAGACTAAATTTTTAAAGTAGTCAAAGAGAGCTAGGCACTCAACTCTTTCTCAAACTCGGTAGGATATAGGTGGTTAATTCAGTTAGACTCTCAACCCAGATCTGCTTATTATAGTTCTGGTTTTAATTTAGATAATATGAGCCAGATTTATGAAAAATTTGGATGCAGATACTTACGTCAGAGTAGCGTGTAAGTATGAGGATAGGACAAGTTGCAGGGATGCGCCTGAAACTGCTTTTCTTAAGTTTAAGCCTAGGCTCTAATTTGCTTAAGTTTCACTGCTTATTGGTATTATGCCTAGCTTTCAACAAACCTGACTTTGAGAGTTAAACCCATGCAGAGGGATCTTGAGATTCAGGGTATTTCCTGGTGTAGCAGGCTATCTACATAGGAATGACCCGACCCCATATACATCATGTATATACACACACACATACATGTACATACATATGTGTGTGCGTGTGTATCATCATCTACTGTGGAATTACTAGGTTAGAAACTGGGGATTTTAACAGAAGAGCATGAAGTTCCTGACTGAGACAGAGTACAAAGTCAGTCTAGAATTAGTTATGCATATTAAGATCTACAGCTCTGATGTGAGAATACTTTACATCAAATAGAAGTCTCATGAATTCAGACACTTTAAGGATACAATGATGATACAGTGGGGAATGGTTGGGCTACTGTTTTAGGCTCACGTACCTATACTCTTCATTTTTCTTTTACTTGGCTCTTGTTCAGTACCAGTAAAAAATACTCTCGGGGTGATATGACAAAAAGAATTGAAAATAATGCCATCCTCTTATTTACTGTTACCATCCATGTTTACTTGCTGAAAAAGAGCAACCAGTTTTTAGTACAGTTCACTGGTTGTGGTTGATGGACAAGCTCAGTTGTCAGAATAATTTTGCTGACATTGAGGTCCACCTTCTCCTTTTTACTAGCAAATTGCCATGATGGAAGGGGAAGCATTGTTCTGGGTCAATCAACTTTTGCAAACAGTCCACAAATACACGACTGCTTCTAATATTTAAATAACATTGGATAAGGAACTGCAAATATAGGGTGTGTTTTGTTTTCAACACATTAAAAAATAGGCAAAAATTCTTAAAGGATCTTATGCTTTGATTTCTACTTAAGTGTAATAGTATAGGGGTAATAGTATTCAACATATTCAAGCAGTTTTGAAAAGTTCATATGCAAAAACAGCAGTGTAGGTAAGACCATCTAGTATAAGTTTTTGATTCTTAGGCAGTCTGTTGGAAGTGTATGTGTGTATATATATTTTCATAAAAGTGTTTTTAAATTATTTGTGTGTTTGAGTATTTGCCTTATTTTATCAGGACCCTTTTTCAGAATTCTTCAGGCCAGAAGAATGATGTCTTTCATTTGGACATTAAAAATGTAGGTGGAATAGGCCAGATCTTGGACTTCATGTACACCTCTCATCTGGATCTTAGTCAGGACAACGTACAAGCTATGTTGGATATTGCACAGTGTCTTCAAGTGCAAAATGTGTTGAATATTTGCCACACCTTTTTAAAATCTTCTACAGCTGTAGAGCAATCAGCCAGCATGCCTTGTAGTAGTGTGTTTTCTCTGCAGAACACTTTGAGTGCGGATACTGGTTGTGCTAGTGACAGTTATGGAACAAACCTGTTACATGAATGCTCATCTGACACACAAGCTAGTAAAGTCTTGGCTGACCACCATTCTCATGCATCGCAGTCTGTTAATCTTCATGCACCCTCGGGTGATGTACAGAAACAGTCACCTGACTCCTTAGATGGCAACTGCACAGAGCTCCCATTTAAGCAACCAAGTTACTATTATAAACTACGCAACTTTTACAGCAAACAGTTCTATAAGCAAAATGCTTGCTCTAATCAGGAGAGGGTAACAGAACAATCCTTTTCTTACAACACATCTACAGAAATAAACACAGCAGAGAATAATTCTTGTGCTGTCAGTCACTCTGAATGTATTCTGGACACCTCAGATCACTTACCATCAAACTTTCTGGTTCAGTCCTTGAATGAAGCTGCTCCAGATCAAGATGCAGACAGCACGCTTTTGCAGCCCAACAAACAGATGCGGCTGAAAAAGGCAGTGCATCTCAAAAAGTTAAATTTTCTGAGATCTCAGAAATCTGCAGAGCACCCTCCTGAGCCTAAAAGTGATGACAGTAGAATAACAAGAGTAAATGAATCTGTAAATGAAAGTACCGTGGACGTGACAAATGTCAGAGTTACTGAAGAAAAAGAAGCTGAAGACTTGGTGAATTCTGAGAATTTTGAACAAACTGTTGAAATTGAAAGATCTCAAGGGCCTTTGGAACAAGAAGGCCAATCTCAGACTCTTCAGTCACAGAGACAGTATACTTGTGAATTATGTGGGAAGGCTTTCAAACACCCAAGCAATTTGGAACTTCATAAAAGGTCTCATACAGGTACAGTAATCAATAACTTGGTCTGCAGACCAAATATTTCAATTGATGAGATTAAATAAAACTAAAGCAGATATAGTAAGATAACTTTTATAGTTTTAGTTTTTAGAGTCCTATTTTGAGGAACATTGTGTGATATTTCAATGAAAATTTAATTTTTGACATGCGTTTAAAAGAGGCATTTCTAGTCAGTTTGTCAGATTGTTCAGAAGCCCAAGGCAGATAACAACAAAAAATGGAAATGGATAGAAGAAAACATAAGTGTTCTTGAAAAACACAGTTCTCTCTCATCATATATTCATTGTGAACCAGAAGTGATAAGAGCTTGGTGGTCATTTCTTTTTGACCTGTTAAATATAGTATTTAGTTTATGTTTTTTCCTAGTATTAACAATTTTCATGATGTTCACTTAGAGAGTGATGCAAAAATAGGCTGCAGAGTAAATGGGATTAAATTTACTTTGTTCTCAATACTTACAGGTAATGCTGTTTTTAAACCTAGCACAGATTTAAGTATCTTTTTATTCTAGTGAAAAACAAGACCCAGTCTAATTTTGAATTAAGTAATTTGTCTTTTCAATTTAACCAGCATGTTCTATATTTCTACAACTTTAGCTTTGTTTTTCATAAAAGGTATTTTTTTAAAAAATACCTTTAGTCAAGTAACACCATCGATTTCATGCCTTTGAGATGGCATTGTTCCTGATTAACCTGTTGAATACTTCTATCCTTTTTTTCCCTATAATAAATATACAAATGTATCTTTCTTGGTCTTATCGGATAAACAACACTTTCCAAATGATGCATGTATTGTTACTTTGATAGCAAATGTGAGTCCCTCTTAACAGACACTAATTCATTTTGTTAATTGAGCCTTAGTATTAAGAATTTATTTATTCATGTGAGTAGTAGAAAAATCATTCCAGAAAATAAGAACAGTTTGCACTGATTCCTGAAGTTTTCACTCATTATATTTGACTTTCTGTATGTTCACATTACTGGTATTATTGTTTTAATTTGGTCTCCTGTGACACAGTTGCGTGTCTTTTACCTCTGTATTCTCTTTGCCTTGTATTTTTTAATTTGAACTTACATCATCAGGTATGTTTTAATATCCTACAAATTTCAGGAAAATAGGTGGTCAGATAGAAGATAGAGCATCTAGAGAAGTCCCAACTGGGGGAGAAACTCTGAAATTGGTAAAATGTGAGTTTATGGTAGAGAATAAACATGGGAGAAGCCTGTTATAATTTGCACTTCCTTAAGATATCTTAATCACTGGAAGGAAACTGTATTTCATGAATCTGATGCCCATTAGACTACTTGCTTTTTTTAAGAGTTTGTTGCCTGAGTGATAGACTTAATTATTGTATGATCCTGAGTCTGGTAAACCATTTGAAATAACTTTAGAAGGGGTAAAGTGAACTATGAACTTAATGTATTTATTGTAACTTAAAGGTTAAAGGAGTGGACCGGGTACTAAACTTCATATAGCAAATTGACTAGGACTCCTGCTATGAGTGTTTTAAAATTTTGATTTCTATAGATGCAGTGATCAGCAAATGCTTACCAGTGTAGGAAATGGAAAAAGAGGAAAAGGATTGCAGTAACTTTGTAAGGTTATTTGTGTTGCTACTAATTTCTTCTTTTTTGACTTCTGTACATTTACACCTGCTTCCACTTCACTTGAGCTCTAGTAGATGTTGTTACATTCCACACAACGCACCATGTAAGAAAAGCGATCCTAGACTTGATTTTGTTGCTGCTGTCCTCTCTACTAGTCTGTGTTTATATTAGATTCAGGAATTCCATGCAGTTTTTAATGCACTGTGTTCTTCCCATAGTTTTCCAAAAGTTCCAAACTTGAATACTCCTTAACGTAGCATTAACATTCTTCTGTACGTGTGCTAAGCTGATAAAGTTTAAGAACATAAGTTTAATAAATAATAATCACATCAAAGAAGGATGAAAAATTATTGAAAGAATATAAATGAACATGCCTGTTTGCTTACCTGTTTTTCTGGGGTCATGGTACTTTGTTTTTAAATACCAGCTAGTGTGAAAAGAATACTTGGGAAATCAAAGCAGACATTGAGTAGGATGTTAGCACAGGAAGGATGTATAGCTGAAGGTACAGAGCACATCAGCATCATTAATAAGTACACTGCTAGTTAAGTATTAATGTAAGTATATCCTCAAAGCCATTTCTATCCATATTCCACCTCAGAAAGCACAGCTAAATATCACAAACTGTCATCTGATCAATTTTATTTTAAAATGTGTCTTTTCTAGAACTGAGGGCAAGCAAGCACTTAAGTATTATAGTTCATACTGAAAGTCCTTCATATCTGGCTTTGGTGAACTGATAATGGAAGTAAGTTACTAAAAAGGATTTTTCACAATGGGAAGCCATGTTTTAACCCACAAACGACAACTTTTTCAACATAAGTGCTGTAGTGGCCTAGTTGTCAAGAAAGCACATGTGAAATTCCCTGTCCCTGAGAACTAGGATTACTAAAGAATTGACAGGTTTGTATGGTTGCATTGATGAATTGTTTACACAAAGCACAAGCATAATGTGTTCAACACAAGGCATTGTATTGGGCTGAGTAGCTGTTTTAATTGTATTGCTAATGGCCATTTAAAGGAATCTCTAAATAGAGATTATTGGATTTACTTATAAGATTGGCTTTGACTTGATTGAGTATTGTAATTTGTTTTAATTAGATTGGCCTCGGTGGCAGAACCTGTCTAGAAAAAAAGGAAGCAAATAAGCAGTTCACACCTATCCAGTAAAAAGCGATTATTAATTTTAAAAAATATTTTCAGGAAATATCTCGTTTTAAAAAAATAAATTGTCAGGATTGAAAAAAAAACAGGAGCGGAGTTAACTGTAATGTAACATACTGTTGATCCTCAGCATTTTCATTCTGAGCTTGGCTAGAGCAAGCTGCCAGCGCTCCATGCATTAGTGGGTCCTGCTCCTCATCTTTATGATCTCTTGAGGACTTGAGGAACACTGCTGCCTTCATGCCTTTCTTCTCTGGAGCCGATATACTGCTGCACTGATCCTACTACTGTGTACTTTATCATTTCTTCTTGCAGTGTTGAACAAGAAGGATGCAACAGAAGATAGAAAATACAAAGCAGTCTAAAGGTTTAGTACCTTAGTCTCCTGGATACTCGTTTAAGCGTCGTTATAATTGTAGATCAGGTACTTTTTTAATGCAAAAAAAAATCTCTATTGCTTTTGATCCAACAGTGTTATTTGAGAATAACACAGTGTTGATCTCAGATAAGGTTTTCCTTTTGGAATTCAATGACAGTCATAGAATAATTTAGGTTGAAAGGAACCTCTGGAGGTCATCTATTCCAACTCTCTGCTCAAAGCAGAGATTTGGGTTGTCAAATCAGATTGGATTGTTTTGTAATATCTACAAGGGCAGAGATTGTCCACAACCTCTCCAGGAAACTAGTTTGAGTGTTTCACCATCCTCATAGGGTAAAAGTTTTTTCCTATTATCTAATGATATAACTCATGTCTGTTGCCCCTTGTCTCATCACTGTGTAGCTTCAGGAAGAATATGGTTCCATCAGCCTTCCCATTAGATGATCGTAGACAGAAGTATGATTTCCTGTTAGCTTTCTCTTCTAAAGGTATGGTCTCACCAGTGGCACGTAGAGGAGAATCATCTTCAGCTTGCTAGCTGCACTCTTCCTAATAAAGCCTGGGAAGCAGTTAGAATGCATTACCTTGCATTGCTGCAATACTCCGAGTAATTTAGTATTTCTGCTGGGATTCATCTTGCAATAGGCTACTTGGTTGTTTGCAGTTTTATGCGAGCACAGACCTGTTCTCCAAAAACTAATTGGATTGTTTTTTTACAAAGTTTTTAAAATTATTTTATCTTTTATCATCGGGGGTTAAAAAAAAAAAACTAATTATTTGAAAAGGAGAGTACAGTTTTAATGAGATTGCATGCAGCCTACAACAACCATTGTGAACAATTTGAGTCTTGAATTTTATCCTTCCCCTTCCAGGTATTTTAGGGTGGATTTCTGTTCAGTTGACATCTTTTGTGTCAACATTAGCTTTTTGCTGTAGGTAATTTCTGCAGAAGTTGCCACTATAGTTTTTTGTCTTCCATTCCAAATTACTGCAATGCCTCTGTGGTTGTCAGAAGCTTTCCCAGTTGCCACAGTTCTGGCTTCCTGTTGGTTTCATGTATATTTGTGCTGTCAGTGCCAGAACTTTCAGTGTTTTGAGTACTTAGAGACATATTGAAATCCAGCCTCTGTATTCTTTAGAGTTGATTTATTGGTTTCTTAATTTTTAACTTTAATTGAATAAAAGCTTTATTGAAATTGAAGTTTTCTATTCATCAATACTTAGAAAAAGTAGATTTAGCCTTAAATTGGCAGAGTAACTGGAAGACTGCTGCCTGTTTGTGAAGCCATATAACTAACTATGTTGACTCAGTGGTTTAACATCTAAGATAATTGCATTTGATCCCTGATCCTGAACGATGCTGAAACAGCATCACCTTTATTTGGCAGCAGAGATGGAAAATGGAACCTCAACACCTGGATATTGCAGATGATGCTCCTAATGAGGATGGAGGAAGAATGGTGATGTAGTGAATACCTGCTTGAAAATAAGGCCATGGCCAAGAGGTGCTCTGTAAAACCAGGAGAATGATTATTAAAATAAATGACTCAAAATCTAAAGATTTTTATTTATCACAAAGAATGAAACAAAGTGTAAAATCTGTTTTTCGCTCTGGAAACATCTGCATCTAAAGCACAGTGATTTATACTAATTCTTTAGTTTCCTTGTATCTGTGGGCCAGATTACAGATGTGCTTTTAAAGTACAGTTAGACTCGAAAATATCACTAGAAGTCTGACTGTCATTGAATTCAATGTTATTTGAGCATTATTATTTTCTTTGAAAATTCCAGAAGATGTGTAGAGATTTTTATCAACTGTAAAAAACACAAACTATGCAGGGAAGAAATACTTATGAAATACTCCAGGGGATAAAACGTAATTAGATTTTTGTCTCTGACTAACAGCAATAGTACTGTAGCACTCTAGATTGAGCATCAAGTTATTTTCAAGTGCTAAAGTGGGCTGCACTAGCTTTTTACTAATGTTACTCAAAGCTAAAGTTTTTGGAGATTCAAAAATACAATTTTTAGATGAATAAATTCAGAATTTTAAAGCAAAATATTTGGGTTAATTTTCTTATACTCCTACGCAGATTGAGAGCTTGAAGGCAAGTATGTTTGCTGGGAGTGAATGGCTACATGCTGATCAGAGATGGTATGGTACCCTTTGAGTGGAGAAAACAGAAATTAGCTGCTCTGCATTCCATATTCTTTTTAAGAGAGGGCCTTTGTGAGTATAAGTGGAAGGACTGGTGTATTCTGTAAATTTTTTTGTTGTTGTAGTAGGACCCTGTCATCTGTTGTGTTCCAGCAGGTATGGCACTCCTTTCATGTGGGGGAAAAAAAGGAATTAATAATAATATGTAGCACTCCCATTCATATCAAAATTCTTCTACTTATTTTGAAAAATAAATTCTGTTTCTGAGCAAGTTTGCCTAAAAAGCTCAATGGTTAATGCTGTACTCCCCTCTTATGTTTCCCCTTAAATATATGGGTAAGTGTCCTTTCGGGGATATTCTTATTTTTACATTATATGTGTTTAAAGGAAGTGTACCAATTTAAAGGATTTTTGTTCTCTTGCAGCTATTAGAAGTTCTATGTTTCTTCTCCTTTTAGGTGAAAAACCTTTTGAATGTAACATTTGTGGGAAACACTTCTCACAGGTGGGAATATTTTATATTATGGTATTACACTTGAAATTGAAATGCATCTGTGTATTGATTTTAAAAATAAACATGTCCATAGATTAGTTAGTTTTGCTCGGAGAGACTTAACTTCAGGGGTAAAATATTAAAACAACTTATACGAAAAAAACACATTAAATGTTTTAGATTTCTTTTACATGTTTTGTACCTTTGATTCTGTCTGCTCTCAGTAGATGTTTGTTATGTATTTTGTCTTCAAATGAGTGTTTAGACATGGAGTCACAACTGATATAAAAGAGCACTTTCATTCTCACTGTCCTATTGCTTTATATTTAGGAATGCGTTCTGAATTTTCATCAGTGTTTAAAAAAAATAGAATTTTATGTGTATTGTATTCATGGTAGTTTCATCTTTGTAAATGGCAAAAAATAAGCAGTTTTTTTAGTCAGATTAAAAAAAAAATGGCATCCATATAACTGAGCTCCATTTCCTCTATAATTAAGTACAGCAGGGTCTGTCTGAAGTTACAAAACTCAGGATTTTTAAGAAAATTCTCATGGAGTTCCCTATTTATATACCGGGCCTAAACTTTAGCCCTCTTATTTTGCCCTTCATCGCATGCTGTTCTGAGTACAGCAGTTTGTTTTCATTTCTAAAATTTTGGTGCCTAGTTGTCTTGCGTTTCCAAAATTTCTATACCTTTTCTATTTTCTTTGGAATATTTACGCCTAAGTATGGGAGGCAGTAGACAGGTGCATATTTTTATACTAAGATAGCATAACAAATATCATCTAATAAATCTTGGTTTTATGTGTCCTGGTTTAAGGATTAGACATGTAGAATCTTTGTCCACTCACCCCCCAGTGCTTGTGTGTATCTTGCTCCAATTTTGTAGTCCACTTGTGGGGTTTTTTTGGCCTGTGAATCTGATGCAGTTGCACACTCCACCCCAGTGGGGTATAACAGGGGTATAATGCTGCATCCAGTGAGCAATACTGTTTCATCGTGATTATCAAGCCATTTGAGCAAAACTGGGTCTGCTTGTTAGCCAGAGAAAAAGCTTTTTCATTCACTTTGATGGATTGAACTAGTAGTTACTAAAAGAAAAATAGTGGGTATTTCCAAATTCCATTAAAAGTACTTTTGGCAAATGGAGTTGTGTTCTGTACTCTAGATCCTACTGTGGGGGGAAGAGGGAATAAAAAAGCTTCTTGTATGCAGGGTGTATGACAGGTAGGACAGACTCCTCATGCAACACGCATTGCATTGCTCCTATTTAATAAAGAAAAGAAAAAAAAAAAGGAAATTTCCACTTTTTAATTAAACACTCTTAAACAGTTTCTCTCCCCTCCCTGTTACCTCACTTGTCTAAAGGTATGGATAGATACGTGGTGATGTGTGATATATATTCTTCCAGAACATGAGCCATGGCATTCAGCTTGTGTATTACACTTCTTCCTCACATCATAAATGGGAACTTACACACTTGTGAGTGTACTCAGTACTTGAGTATACAGATGGAAACTTGCATACTTCTTGCTTTTGAATTGTGCAAATAAGTGAGACCAGAAAGTAAGATTTGAGGATAATTACTATCTTTTTTTTTTTTTTTTACTGAAATGACCATCTCTGATCTTGGGCTGTGTTAAACTTCTCAGCCTACAGGCACAGAAGTAGTAACACTTTTCTTATTTAAGCTTTCATGTTCTGTGCTTTGGAGACAACACAGTTGTTATGCTGAGTATGTCAGCTCCTCATGAATTTTACTGATGTTCTACTCGATGCAACGTGAAAGAGAAAATGAAGAAAGCAGAGAAAACTGAAACAGGAACTCATAGTCTGGAACAAGTAACAGTAAATTATTTTAGGAGAAAAAGGGTTCTTTTGTACTTCAAAGTCTGCATCTTTCCCTGCTAGTACACAGCCTCTGGTCTCCTCTTACTAGTGACCAGGACATCATGCCTTACCTCCCAACTGCCTTCTGCTGCAGAGCCTCTTCAGGGGGCTGAAAGGCATTAGCTGCTTTCTAAACACATGCCAATTGCAAATAGAGTAAGTCTAGTATCTCTGTCTGGTCTCTGCACTTATGAGGAGTGGTGTGCAACCGGTGTCAGTAAGATGATTATTCTGAATATTTATTTTCCTTCACTGAAATGCTTGCAAAAGTCCTCTTATGTTTTTTTATTTGTCTGGCATGTCATGCTATAACCAAGGCTGTGTGCAACATTACAACCTTAGGAAGGTTACTAATGTATTTTTTTTTTTTGAGTATCTCAGAGCAGTTAATAACAAGCTCATACCCTCATTAGGAAGAAGTGACAGAAGATTATAATAAATAAATAAATCTGCTTGCTACTTTCTGTAGAATGCTATTATTCTAAACTAAAAATGTCTGTATGGGAGGTATTTCAGAATAAGTGTTGCACTTCAAATTCACATTCTCTCCTAATCGAGAATAACAAATGCATTTGATATATTTTCTTTTGTGGCATGGATAGAGGTAAAGGTTCTGTCTCTCGGATGTTGCTCTTAAATGCACTTCTGCATAAATCCTCAGTCTTTGCAACACAAAGTCTTTACAAAAAAAAAACTTTATTCCATGGAGAAGTCAGTTCAGTCCATCATCTCCCACAGAAATAGGTACCCAGTGCCTCTTTTTGAATCAATTTCAGTGTTGTAAAGTTCAGCTGTAGAGGACAGTGGTTCAGTCATCTATCTGAAAAACCGTATGGGGGTTACAGAAAGCTCTCTGTGTACAGACTGATTCATTTAATATTGTTTTGTGTCTGTGTCTGCAATAATTTAGTTTTGGTATATCATAACCTGTGATTACAGTCATTGATCATTAAAGGTAATTTATATCTAAAGGAGTTAGGAGAAATTACTGAAGGGTCCCATTTTTGTTGCCTTACTGTGACTAAGGAGGATGTGATAATCTTTCTGATAGAAGAGACCTAATATTCCTTCAGTGTACTTAGATAAAACTAAGCAGTTATCCATCAGAGGCAACAGAAGCGTTAAGAACTGACCCTGGGATAGTGTGCAGTTTTTTGTGGAACATCTGTAGCTCCTCTGTCCAGACTGGCTGTATTTTATGCCTTAAGAACTGGATTCTCAATGGAGCAGCTGTTCTGAAGCACTAGTGGTTTATTAAAAACGCCATTAGTAGGATGGTTTTGTCTAGTTGTCATTGCCTGGCTTGCCTGCAAGCTAGCATGATTTTTACAGGATTGGGAAAAGAAAGAAGTGTAATGAAAATAAGTTACAAGTAATCCTATTTGTTGATTTCTGTACTTCCTGTTCCATTATCTTCTGATATGAGTAAATATTTATGGCTTTGGAGCACTTAGCTGTGAGTGTTTTATGGATAGCAAAATGTTTACCCTTTTTCTTTTCTTTTTAACCTTCTGGTAGGTGAATTCAGACGTCCCGATGTAACAGTATATTGTTTGTAGGACAGGGAAAATGAGACTAACATGAACCATATCGCTAGTAAGTTTTCTTCTTGACTGCAATCTAGATAGTGTCATTTTCATTTATAATTGGATCTGTTTTCAACTATAGGTTTTTCTTTTTTCTCAGTGTTTGATTGCAGGCTTTTTTTTCTCCTGTTCTTGTCAATGTATAATTGCATACATAAGCAATTTGTAGTTGGAGTACATTGTAGTCTATCTTTACTGCTTGAGTTTCTACATGCCTTGTAGTATTAACTGCTTCAGAATTAAGAACAAAAAGCCAGTCTCGTAGTTACCATCATTAAGTTTTTATCTGCATACAACAACAGATTAGTTAAATTTAAATGCTTAAATTACTGTCCCTTTCAGGCAGGTAATCTGCAGACACATTTACGTCGACATTCTGGTGAAAAGCCATACATTTGTGAGATCTGTGGGAAAAGGTGAGTAGAATTGTTCATCCTGGTAAAGTTACCATGTTAGAAGTCGATTGTTTTCTTTCATCATCATGCTAAACTAAGGGACAAGAGCTAGGGCAGTGTGCTGATGAATTTTGTCTAGAAGACATTGAGTTTAAATATTAACATACATAATATTTGCAAGTATCTTCTTGCAAGTCTCAGTAAGATAAATGTGTCATACATACATACGTAGTCTGTGGTCTTTGTTTTTTTATATATTATCTTTCGTTAAGGTTATACTGTTGTGTATTTGTTTTCATTATTTGGTCATATTGTTTACATTTTTGTCCATTTTCTGAGAATTATGTAGTATGGGAAACTTGACAGATTTAAGTGAAGTATGAAATATTTCTGCCTTCTGCTAACAGGTGACAAAATACACTAATTTAGGAATAGTATTAGTACTTAAACTATGTTCAAGAAGAAAAAAGGTGAAGAAGTGTTTTTTTCCTATTATAAATTTAAATAGACATTACCAGCTTCAAAATGTTTGCTATTTTTTGTTTTGTCTTTTAACATTTGGGTATATGTGTTTTAGATTTTAATCCTTGTTCAGAACATCAGATATTCATAGTTAGTTTCCATTTGATACTCAATAAGGAGAATAAGGGTTCTTATAAAGACAGTAATTGTGTTTCCATGTTATGTTACAGATTTGCTGCTTCTGGTGATGTTCAGCGTCACATTATTATTCATTCTGGAGAGAAGCCTCATCTGTGTGATATCTGTGGCAGAGGTATGCCTTTAAGTTTGTTTGTTTGTTTAAGTTAAAATGTGAGGAGTCATTTTAATCTGTGACTGTCACATTTTTCTAGGATTCAGCAACTTCAGTAATTTAAAGGAGCACAAAAAGACTCATACAGCAGATAAAGTATTCACCTGTGATGAATGTGGGAAGTCATTCAACATGCAACGAAAATTGGTAAAGCACCGAATTAGGCATACGGGAGAGAGACCATACAGCTGTTCAGCTTGTGGTAAGACTTACTCTGCATAGTCTTGGTATGTCTTTGCTTTTTAAATAAGGGAAATAGGCTATGTCAGCAGAATAACAATTAACTAAAATAATTTTAAATTCATATTTATGAAGGTTATGAAGGTTTTTAACAAAACTTTCTGTTTTGCATCCTTCATAGTTTATCTTTTTGTGGATCAAACTGTTTTAGCTATTGTAAGTAAGTTCAGAAATGATTTTCAATTGAAGAATGCAGAAAGGAAACAAGGAATCAATATGTATCTGTTTGCTATAGGAACACTGATACTTGCTGCTTCAAAACATTTTTTATTTTCTGCTAGAAAGGTAGGTTTAGAATCACTTGGCTGTTAGTGGAATCTTCTTCTTTTCTTTCTTCCTTTTTTCTTTTTTCCCAGTTGGGTACTGTTGAGATTGAGCTGCATTAGACCAAAAGAGTTGTTAGTAGTGTTTTACTACTTTGCTTCAACCTCTGGAATAAAATCAAAACTTGATCAATGCTTCATACCACAGAATATCCGTTTTCAAACTCTGCTAGATGGGTTATGTTTCCAAGTGGTCTGCAAATTGCTCTTTGATCAGTGATTCATCCTAGTATAACATAGTTTTCAGAAATTTCACTGTGTATCTGTATCTCCGTGTTACTTAGTATCCTGCATAGTACTTAATTTTCTGCCCCTAAGCGCTGTTTTGGTATAATTTCATCTACTTTCTGAGGAAACAGCTTTGGAGGAAGGTACTTACCATATGATAATATCCAACTGCAGTATGTTTTATTTGTAATGTCTTGAGGCAACAACAAAATCTATAATTATTAGATCTTGCATCAGAGAGAAGAAATACAGACACTCAGGATATGAAAGTATAAACAAAGATTTGCTTTACTGCCATTAAAACAAATTTATTTTCATCTTGTCTTATAGTGGGCTTTTGATCATTTTTCAGTTTTAGCCAGGTCATCTTGTACTGAGAGCAAGAATTGTGCAAAGACGTGATCGAGTGTTAAGTCGTTCATTCACATTAAATTCACTAAAATTCCACATGTACTTCTGCAGTAATTTGTAATCTTACTTTTACTGTTTAATGGCTTTTTTGAGGAGATATCCATGCAGTAGAATGAAAAATACACCAAAAACTGAGACTGTAATTTTACTGGGCTTTCAGATAATACTGTTTGTTTTAGTTGGTATCTGTCCATACAGAACAACGTAATCTTTAACATAGCTAAAGTGAGATAAAATCACAAAGAGGTATGAAATTATTCCTGTTCTCCTAAAGAACATGAGGTGTCTGAATCATATTCTGGAAATTAATGCTTTCTTTTTCTGTTGCACTTCTGCACTTTGCCTTGGTTTGGCCCCAGTCACTTTTTTCATTAAAATGTGGTAATTGCGTTTATTTGAGCCTGTGGTTCTGAAAACTGGCAAACAGCTAACTATTTAGTTACATTTTAATATTTACAGCAATAAAAAGTTAGTTTTGACACATTCTCTGGATAGAATATTAAAAAAAAAAATGGTCTGCTGCAATATGTTAGCTCACTGTTTACAAAAAAAGCACTAGAAGAGTAGTTCCTCTCTAATGAACAAATCATTACTTTCTGTGATGCAGTTCTCACTGGAAGAATACAATTAGAAGCTTGTCAGCATGCTGTTTTACGAGACAGAGGAATTTGATTGATCTTTTTATTTTACTTTTTTTTTTTTTCCACAAAGATTGATACAAATCGAGGGCACTCACAGCTTTCAAATACTAATGGATATTCCTGTCTCTAGAGACAAAAACAAAAGCACTGTGAAATCCAAAAATCAGATCAAGGAGAAGAAACAAGTAATTGAATTGTACGAATTGAAGGAACTTGCTTGAACCCATTCTAGATAAAGTACCACAATTGGCGTGTACCATAGCTCATCCTTTCTCAAATTAAAATATGTTTATGTACTTGTGTTAAGTACAAAATAGTAATATTAACACTTCTGTCTTGTAGGGAAATGTTTTGCAGGCTCTGGTGACCTGCGTAGACATGTGAGGACTCACACGGGAGAAAAACCCTATACCTGTGAAACTTGTAACAAATGCTTCACTCGCTCTGCTGTTCTGCGGCGACACAAGAAAATGCATTGTAAAGCCACCGATGAAGGTCCAAACACACTCGACGAATTTGCTCAAGGGATGGAAACTTCTGATCTTGAGAAATCTCAGAATTCAGACACTTTTAGCCAAGAAATGTCTGTTACATTATTACCAGTTTCAGTTAAATTTCCCATTCGTCCAACTGCAAATTCAACTGAATTTGATAATTCTGCAGATTCTTACTGTAAGCTGCGATCAATGATTCAACACAATGACTCAGCAAACCAACAGAAAGTGAATGTGGATTCTGCTAAACTCCCAAAAGCTCAGACGCAGCAAACGCCACCAACACCATATGCTTATACAGATGTAGATGGATCTTCTGCAGAAGAACCCTTACAGGCTGATAATATTTCCATGATTCGTCCCTCTATGGTTACTTTGGACAGTCACTGTAATGATCCACTAGGCAGTCGAACATCATCTGCTGCGTACAAGAATACTGAAGGACCGTTTTTCTCTAGCATGACCCTCTGGGGTTTAGCTATGAAGACTTTGCAGAATGAAAGTGAATTGGAGCAATGAGGGCTCAGGTTACTGAATCAAAACTTAGAGGCATTTCATGCAATAGATATATCTGTGTTGTGATTACACTGCAGTGTAGAGAGGTCTGAGCTAGTTTTTAAGCCAACTACTTTGGGTACTGCAAGATCAAGGTACACATGCCCAGAACCCAGTGTAGGCTGCCTTTGCATTGCTTCTCAGCAAAGTTCAAATCTAGTTTTGGGGATCTTTGTTCTTCTGTTACTGCACTGTGTAGCTGTTCTGTTGTCAGGATTTGCTAAAATTTGCCTTTTTTGTTTTTCAATCTGGTAATGGAAGAAAGGATGGCCTAATGTCAAGTTTCTTTCTGAGTGCAATTCAACTGTGGGTTGTCAGAGTTTTATGAGGATGTAAATATGAAAAGAGGGAAACATTTGAACAAATCCCTGCTGAACCTGAGTTTGAGTAGTGGCTTTCTTACCAGTAGGACCATTGGTTTACATGACTTGAGTATTGTGGTATTAAAATTAAATGTTAAATACTGGACAATATTTGTGATAGTGCAAAATAACTGTATATCTAGAAACTTTATTTTTTTTACAATAAAATCTTTTTTTAGTATTTTATAAACTATTTTGCACAGATGATTATTTGTACAATGAAGACCGAGGTCAGGAAATGCTAACTTAATTTGAATAAATGGAAGTTGTTTTACATTTTATCTTAATTGCGCACTTGGTTTCATCTTTTTGTGAAAGCTTTTCAATAACAAAATTCTATCTGTTCCAGGAGTCTTTACAATGCTAATGGGAATATAAAATACGTGCAGTCAAAGTACCAGTAGATTGCCTTGTATTTCAGTGAATTAGTGTAAAACATTAACTAATTAATGGAATTAATAGCTTATTACTGGATAGAAAGTTTGCTTACAGGCATTCTCTGTTCTGTTGCTTGGTTGTATTCATTTTCAGTATTGATCTGTTCCTGCATGTTTGACTGCTTGCTACGGTCATGTGAGTTTTGCAGGTCTGACTTTTTCCAACCCATCAGAAAGTTTTAGCAGCATGTTGTCAAGTTTTACTCTAAAACTTTATTTAGATTTAGTTTCTGAAATGAAAATATCCCTGTACTAAACTTCTGCTCTTTGAAGTTCATTCACAGGCTGGAAAGTCTGTTTGAAGTTCATACTTCTCATTTCCTACAAGAAGTCTCTATGTTTGCTGCTAGCATGACAACTGTGAGTATGGGTACATCCAGTATTATGTGATAGCACTGCAAGACTTCAGAGTTGTACTTGCATGAAAAATAGTCCAATGTTTATTTGGGACTACAAAATCACATTGAATCCTAAACAGCTAGTTATTTATAATTTTTGGTTGTGAAAATAAGTGGTTTTTAGGCTTAAAACTAGATTTGCATTGTTTTGCAACAGCTAACTAAAGATCTGGTATCACCACTATTTTCATAACAACGCAGTTCCTCTGATAATATATATACAAGTTTTATGTAAACCTGATAGCTGGAACTCTCTAGTAGTTAATAAGTAATGTCACAGTTTCATGGTATTAGAAAAAAAGTTGTCATTTGTCTTCCACTAAAGCACAAAGATGCAAATCTATTTTCATTGGATAGTTCTTGGTAGAACAAAAATTAATTTTTCTAGAACAGTGGTGTAGACCACATATGACTTGCAGTCCATGACTTTCATTCTGTGGAAGATCAGGGCCTGGTAAATACAGTATTTTTTAAAATGTTAAAGATCTCTCTGCTTTTTATTCAGGAATACAAAACTAGCTGTACAGTTTCTTACTGTGTTAACACTAATTTATGTCTTTGCTTCCTTTGTTTGTGCTTTGTGATTCCCTTTTTATGCATGCTTTCAACCTGAATTGAAATGAGTAAGTTAATATTGTTGACCAGAGATAGCACTCCTTTTAAAAAAAAAAAAAAAAAAAAAAAAAGGAGGGGGCAGAACATTTTTCTGTATGAGTCTTGAAAGATGAATTTCTCTCAATAATCATTTCATGTTAGGAAAAACTTTTTTAATGGCATTAACAGGCCAGCTAAAAAACACTCAGATGCTCTGGGGAAAGCATATTAGGAATTTTTTGTTTACTTTCTCTTCCTGTAGTGCATTTATACTAGGAAACTAAAATGTCTTCATCTTTCCAGCTAGTGAAGTCAAAACAAAGCCTTTTCAATGCCTGATTTTAAAAATAGCATGTAGGGTAGCAGAATGCAGTCTCACTTAGGATTAAGGAGGTAAAATTTTATGTATTTGAACCTTTAGTTCTTTTGTTCATTGTCTTTTACATTGTTTGCTGGTGAACACTGCAGATCTTTGTGGAAATCGTTCACATTCTAGTCAACAATCAATGTATTACAGTGACCATGTGTGCTCATGCATGCTCTCACTCTTTCCCTTGCACTAGTGCCTGAGGCAAAATGTGGGGATCTGCCAGTCACTAGTCCTCTAGTTCTCCCCTTGTCACAAACTGTTTTAAGATTTACTTATCCCAGAAGAAAATAGAATTTTGATTCTCTTTCTACGTGGCTCCTGTTGCTTGGAGAGTACAAATCTGGATTTTGTGAACCTCCTAACCTTTTAGATGGCTCTGGTTCTGAAACTCTGGTCTTGTTTTCCCTGTTGGTTTTTGGTGGAGAAAGTACAGAAGGACAGGTGTAAAACAGAGACTGTGCTGCTACATTTGTGCTCTTCTAGCATGAAGTTGCAGTTTTCTAGTGCTGGGTGTCTGTACACAGTTTTTTGGAGGAACGTGGTGTTGCTGAAAACTTAAAGTGATTTTGAGTGCTGCTGTAAATATGTAGTAGAGCTCGTGCTCTACTCTGTGCTGCTGCGGCCTCACCCTGAGTACTGTGTGCAGTTTTGGGCACTACAGTATCTTTCCTATGAAAGATACAAAGCTGTTAGAGTGTCTAATGGAAGGTAATAAAGATGGTGAAGGGTCTAGTGGGCAACATATGCGGAACAGCTGAGGTCCCTTGGTGTGTTCAGCCCAGAGCAGAGCAGGCTGAGGGGAGGCCTCATGGCGGCCTGCAGCTCCCTCATGAGGGGAGCGGAGGGGCAGGCACTGAGTTCTGCCCTCTGGGGACAGCGACAGGACCTGAGGGAATGGCATGGAGCTGGGACAGGGGAGGGTCAGGCTGGGTGTTAGGGAAAGGTTCTGCACTGGGACAGGCTCCCTGGGGCAGTGGTGACCAGAGACTGCACCAAGCCTGCTGCATTTCAAGAAGCATTTGGACAATGCTTGCAGACACATGGTCTGATTTTTGGGTGGTCCTATGCGGACCCAGTGGTTGGACTCAATGATACTAATGGGTCCCTTCCAATTCTGATATTCTATGATTCTAAGGTGGCTAGCAATCAAGTGCTTTTTTTGCTGAGAGGACAGTCATGCTGCACAGGGGATGATCTTTTGTTTGGCAGCATTTCTTTCTGTGAGAAAAAGAAGCATTTCTTTCTTTCTTCACAACAAAAATATAAAGGTTCTCAAACCTACCAGACTGAATTCTGTTGGCAATTTGGGGTGTTTGATAAAACGTGTTGTTGTAATGTGGCATATCTGAGAAGGAAGTAGAGAAAATAGTGGTAGGAGAAAGCAGCCCATTGGAGTCTGCACAGCTGGATCAGAAAAACAAGAGTCGCAGCTGCAGACAAGAGATACTGCAGGAGCACTTCTTACTACTTAGTTACTGCTACTTGGCTTAAAGGAAAGGCTGAACAAGAGAGAAAATTCCAAAAATAATAAATACATGCTTAGAGTCAGATACAAGAGAGTTTTTATGTATGGAGTAAGAAGTTGTTGATTACAAAGGCCTGTCCTGGCAGCTGCTTTGCAGTAAGACTATCACTGCCCAACTTGCAAGAGACATTTTGCTTCTGTTTCCAAAATCAGATATAGTACATCATGCCAATTTATTATTATCTAGTGCTTTTCTCAGTGAGACTTCTGAGAAAATTGCCTTGAAAAGAGGATTTGTTACTATATCCTAAGAACTTCCTATGTCAACCTGTAGGTCAGTAATCAAGAGGATGTTTGAGTGGAAAGGTAAATATGGTCTGATAGCCCCAATGCTGGCACAGTTGGAAAACAGCAGCTACCCCGTGACTTTGAAGAACAGGTGGAAACCGTAGCATAGTTTTTGAGCCAATAGTATTTCTCAAGCAGCAGACACCCAGCCATAGCTATTGCTCATAAATATCCATAGCCAGCATGCTGAGGGTATGAATAAGCATCAGTCAACTGGCTAGTAGCAGGCACTGCTGAAGTGCCATTATTATCAATGTAAAAGGCATGCTATTTTAAAAAATAAAATCATTTTTTCGAAAGAGGATGTTAACCAACATGGTGTAGTATAATCAAACGACTGCTAATTGTTATTTATTAGAATAGCTATCCTGCAGTTCTGAGCTGCCATTCAAGTAATCTTGTGTATTTAAACCACTTTTTTTTTTCTTTCCCTTTAGAATATGTAGGTAATTGTTCAGGGCTTAGTTTGGGTTTGTTAAGTGCAGCATTTTCTCTGTCATTTGACTTCTGCACAATATAAAAAACATAATAGTAGTGTTTCAACTTTTAAAGATATTGCCATGTTCATTGGACAGTTTAAGTGCATTCAAACCTTATATAAAATGTAACCCATTTTTTATATGTAGGTATATTTTCTGCATATATGTAGGAAAATGACGTATCATATAATTAGGTGCAAGTTTAAATAACTTACAATCAAAAAAAAAAAATCCTCTATTACTTATCTTGAAGATTATCGTCTAGTTTGGTTAGAAATAAAAAGTTGTACGAGGAAGGGGAACTTCACTAGGAACACTTAGCATTTGCTTACTACCTGTTGCCAGTGACCATTCATAATGTAGTTGTGGTCTGAGACTTTATCTACATTCTCTCATGCTCTTTTAAACCTGGCCCTACTAGATCATCTTTCAGAATGTGAAACTTGCAGCTTCTTGAATTTAGACATAGAGCTTTAGAGCAGAGCACTTACGCTTTGTTTCCATGGCTTCTTCAGCAAATCCAAATGGGCTTAAACTCCTGTTGATAATTTTATAGGGAAGTAATTGCTACACATGAAGTCTTCCCAAAACATCTAAGTGGCATATACATGAGCAAGCCAAATTTAAGACAAAATCAGTGTGAAGCAAGTGGAACTGGCCCCATAGGCCATTTGCTTCTGGAATCCACTTTTTTTTTTTTCTTTGCTTGTATTGTCTCCTCCACTGTGGGTAGCTCCATTCATATGTGGACAGCTGCATTCAATTCTTGCTGCTCACTTCATGCCACTTATGCACCCCTCATAATCCAGAGCAGAGGTTAATGTATTCAAGCTCAGTGAGGAAAAATGTAGAGGCATATAGGTAAACAGAGTCCAACGTAGCTGTAAAACACAAGTTGTATATGTGTGTGTGTGTGTATATATATATATATAAGTATAAAATCTCTAACCTCCATATTCTGGAGCATGTACTAAGATTTTGAATACTTAGCTTTCTTGCTATAGGACTCTCAGGAACGTGTTTGAGAAGTGAATGAGCATGCCAAGGAACCTAGATGGTCCTTCTTGTACAGAAGACTGTTGATAAAATGTGAGCAAGAATGACCTTCATAGGCAGATTTGAAGGAGGAAAATGTGGTAGCTTGGGAAATGTGCTAATGACAACTGAAGGGCCTCAGATGCAGCTATTTTGTAACTCGGAATGCTAATGACTTCAAAGTGACCTGTGTTCCACTGTGCTGCAAATAGATTTCTTTGTATTGGTACACATGGGCTTGTGCTTTCTGGTCCATAGCCTTATTCATTAATCCTTACTGACATCTATTATTGAATTTGCCTTCTCTAAACAGTTGGTTTCCATCTCTGTTAGTAAATCTACATCCTAGCAAATAGATAAAAATTACCTTTAAAACACAGCCTAGTGAAGACACAAGCTATTGACCCAGACATTCATTTTTGTAAAGGCAGTACCCCTACTGCTTAAATATAGACTTTTATTTATTTTTTTGGGGAGTAGTTGATATTCACATGTGTGTGCAGATCTGACAACAGTTTCGTTCTCTTGGTGAGGGAATTTTTCCTGGAAGGTTACAAAAGCCCATTAATACAACCACACAATGCAGTGCTGAGGAGCGTGCATGCATGAACTACAAGTCTGCCAGCTTTTTGTTAAGCTCTGCAGGGGGCAGTATAGTGAAATAAAGCCTTTCAGGCCCTTTTAATGTAGTTCTGACCTTCCACTCTATAATAAACAGATGACTGGAACCAGAAAGATAGGTCATTGTGATTGCAGTTAATATTTGTAAGGACTAAAGCAGCTCTCAGCCTTTGAGGTAGAAGGGAATCATCTTAAGTGTGAAAATGTATCATCACAAGAATGGAGAGGATCAAAGGAAGGCCAGCTGGTGCTCGGACATCTTTTCATAACCTTTATTACAATGCTAGAATACACTAACCTCAATGGGAAGTCTATTCAATTCATGTATTTCAAATAGATAATCTGTATTCTGGTGAAACAAAGAAAGCTAAAAAAGCCCCTTCTGAAAAGGGGGTGGTCGACACAAATTTGCCTATGATTTAATCATACTGGTTTTCTAAAATCAGCTTAGCTTTTTGAATGCAAATATATGAATGTATGACATGCTTATTTTAGAAGTGGCTGAAAATTTGTAAATTTAGGTACAGCATTTTAGCTATGTTCTTCTTCCACTACAGAATAAAGCTGCTTTGCGTTTTTCACTTGCCATGCACCAAAGTAATATGCAGTAAAAAAAAAAAAAAAAAAAAAAAAAAAAAAACCTATACAGAATAACCATTAGGATTGAATCAGCCAGGAGGCATGTTTATGTGGAGTCCCAAAAAGGCCAAGATTAAGGCTGACTAGTTTTGTCAAACATTGAAATTTAAGGTTGGGTCTCCAGGAAACATCATACCACTGCAAGCATATATGAAATTAGCAATATCAGTGGAAAATCAATGAACATTGCTGTTTAGAGTTAGACTGCTGCAGTGAATTCCTGTGTCCACAGTTTGAGGGCAGCGCTGCCAGATCTGTTCTAACTGTATGGGGAAAAGCAGTGGGGCTGCAGGTATGGCCCAGAGGTGAGCACTTCTGCCACAATATTTTTCAGGTGCGGACAGGAATGTGCAGTAGAGATCCCTGGAACGTTACAGTTCAAACTGAAGCATTGAATGGCCTAGACATCACTTTGAGGTTTGGATTTCAATCACTTTCTGAATTTGTTCTGTTGGTCCAGAATGTGGAAGGCATCCCTTCTTTTTGAGCAGAGGCGTACTTCCAGCCAACTTTATTTAACATTTTGTCTGAAGATTGACACCTATGTGAAGGTTGCATTATTTATGAAGCTAAGTCTTTGACAAGAAATTCTGCGGTCAATCCCTTAATATTGCCAAACAGCAAATGGACAAAAGAATATTGCCTTTTCCTACCCAAAAAGGGATTGTAGACAGTCAACACATCAGCTGAGCAATGACTGAAGCCTGTGAAGCAGGTCTGAGGGGTGCTGCAGTTCTGACAGTTTCAGGAGATGCAACAACTTAGTTTCAATTCAAAAGTCATTAATATCATTCCTAAATTCTATAGCTCAGAAGAAAAGGCATTTCATTTCTTTTTCTCCAAGTAATTTGCATGTCAAATCTCTCTCTCTCTCCCTCTCTTGCGCACCCTCTCTCTCCTGTCAGTGATGTCTCTCTCAGCAGCTGTCTAGTAATGAATCACTCCTGTCATCTGAAGCATATTTTTAACACTTCTGGACGTGCTCTAAAAGCAAATGCTGTTAAGCAAAACAATTTGCACTGTTTTTTCCTTACGCTCTCTTCTCTTCCCAAAACCTTTCTTAATCATGGTTTTAGAAGCTGGGTCACAGGGGAATCACGTACTGGAAAATACAACCTTTAGTATTTGTGAGAGTATCATAATGTTACATCAAGTCCTCATGTAGTGCAGGTCTTCCGTCTGACTTGCAGCAGAAATGAAATTGCCTGAAGCTTGAGAATTTTACTTCATTAAGATTCATACGAATGTTGCCTTTGGTTTCACTCATTGTAGTCTGTACCCTCTCAAGCTTGAACTTCAGTTTGAGTTTAGGAATTGAGCATACAAAAAGAAAATCGCTGTCAAAAGCTTAGTTCAGCTGCTGATACGGTAAAGTAGATTAGATTAGGCCATGTTCACTTCAGAGCAGTTATTTTACAGCCTGAAGTGGAGAACATAATCATGGGACCTGAAAAATTCTTTGTCTTGTGGTCGTGAGTTTAAGTTTTAAAAAAAAAAAAAAAAAAAAAAAAAAAGACATCAACCTTTAAGAGCTTTTGCTCTTTAAAAACTTTCACTTCTCTCATCTCCTTGATGGAAGGATTCCTGCTAGGCTGTTAGGGTGCCCAGGTTCTTTGCTAGGTGCCTAGAAGGCCTTGCAGTTCCATCCAGTTACAGTCACAGAGGAAGAAAAGTGTATTTTTTCTTCTGCCACTGGCTAGTAAGTGACTACTCTTGCAATTCTAATATTTGTCAGGAATACAAGGTATTAAACTCTGGATCTAAATAATTAATTACATCAGCACATGAGAAAAATGGGAATCCTGATAGCTCCCAACCTAAAAGAACTTTCTCCTTCCAATTAAAATTTGGATTTTAAATGCCTAAGGCCAAGTCAGCTTTGATTTTTCCAAAGCCTAGAGGCAATAACCCTTAAGGATGCTTTTGACTGAAATCTTAGTGTAAGCATTACACAGACAGTATTTATGAACTATGCACTTCCACTTTGTGTTTTCATCTGGAATTTGTTTTATTTTCTTGTTGCTTTATGTCATGCTTTTTTTTTTAATGTCCTTAGAAGAACCCTAGTGTGACCAAGTATCAAACCATCTTAAAATATAGGACATAAAAGGATACTGTGTAATGCATTTCTGATAAGGATGGCTCTTGTATGTGAACTGCAATATAGATTGAGTGACCTGATTATCCTACATATATCACATTGTCTGTGGTAGTAACCTGATTGTAGTGGAATTATCAGAGAATTACCACTTCTGAAAGTTTTGTTTTAAACAAGCTTTGTCAACCAATATTAATATTGGCCCCATTCAGCAGCTTAATTATCAGATTTGGACTGTTTGCTGTTCTCAAAAGTTCTGCCCTCTGATGAGGTGAATTAAAAATGGGTTAGACTTTGGCATTGCAAGAAAAGACTGACATTTTAAATGCCTAGAAATCAGACGATCAAAAGCATTTCAAAGTATTTGTAGCCATTATTTGTAAGTCACATTTATGATACTTTAGGATATACTCACTTGATTTTTAAATGAGTGGTTAGTATCAAGTATTGGATTGCTTCGCCTAAGTTCATAGAGGAAGAAGGGAGAGAAAACAATTTATTTCCTCCTATAAATCCACTGGGCCATTCTCTCCAGCAGTGGTCCAATATAGATTAATTCAGAGGTGTAAATCGGTTTGTCCACGAGGTGGCAGTGAAAGCCTGAGTTAATAAAGGTGAATGATTCCTGTGCTCCACCTTCTCTAGTTTCTCTTGTGTAGTCAATTGTTCAGCTTAGTGTTACCTTTTCGTTATACATCGTAGGTAATCAGACTGTGGCTTTATTAATAGTGATAAAACTTATTTCTTTGTTAGGAAGCTATAATTTGGTTAACTGGTTTTCTACCTATATCTTAAACTAAGAAAACAATTTCTTACTCAAGGCATTCCCTATGACCATATCTTGAGATAGAAATTCTAACACAGTCAGAATATGGCTGTACTTCACACTTCTTGCTATTGTGATATAAATAGAAATAGTTTTACAACTGGCCTTATCACCATATATTTTGTGAGCACATGCTTCTGCCTTATCCCGTACTTTACAGCTGTTCCTCCTGCTGCAGATTGCTGCACAAAGCAATCCAGCTCCCTAGCACTTCTGCAGCAGCCCTTTGGGAAATGTTCTGGCCACCTGACAGAGCTCTGTAGGCTGTGACTTATACTGTTCCTGATACGATTCTTTAAAGAAGCCCTGTACTACTTCTTCCACATAACCAAAAAGGATGCTCAGCACACCACGTAGTTTGAACACTATTCTATACTGAACTTATTGCTAATGGCCTGTTTCTTTCCATCCTTCCACTGGGTGATGCCAACCTGCTAACTTAAGAAGTCATTCCTCACTAATGTTCCCTACAAAACTACTGTCCTGGCTCTTACTTTTGGCAAGGATATGAATGCATTGCCTGGCTGCATATATTCAGACTGAAACGGTGAGGATCATAGGAACCAGTCAAAACCTAATCTAAGTTGTCTGTGTTCAAAATGATTAAAGTGTTTGGAAGTTGCAAGACAGAAGTTGCTTTGCTGCCATGTCCCCCAGATGGGAGGAAAATAGGTCAAAAGTTGAGAAATAAGAATCTGAAAATGGTTCCTTTAAGAGTTAGCAAATACTCTCTTAAAAACGTATGAAAAGTAGAATCTTATACTAAAGTGAAAAATAAGGATTTGGTCCTTACATGCAATTTTCAAGGATGTTGTAATATGGAATTGCAGTATTTGGCTTTGTGGTTTTGGCTTTGCAGGTTAGTAACAGGTGTAGATGAAACATTATGATTGGTTTTAATAGCTCTGGCAGCAATTAAGACATCTATAAAGTATTATGAGTCAAATAGTATGACTTTGTCAGTACAACCTGTTGTTTTACTATTTGTGGTAAAGGCTGTTACCACTATAATTGGCATTACCTCGTTGTTAGTACCTGTGTCACTGCCAGAAAAGCAGCAGATTGCCCAAGCTGGAGCAAGACGTGCGCTTCCCTCTTGCTTCAACCAGGATTTTACTACTATAGCATTTTCAACTCTGTTCAGTAATATTTTTTCCAGTGAGTCTTAAATGTAAATGTATTTATTTAGTTGCTATTCTTTGAAAGCATATTGCTTTCTATATTTCCTGAGTGCACAGCAGCTGATAAGCACAAGTACTGTGCTTGTTTTTCACATGTATTTTAAGTACTCATCTCTACCAGAACTGTCAGTTGCTTTATTTATAAATGTTTTATAATGGAGCTCTGTTAAAATACTGTTCCCTAAAAACATTCTAAAGCAACTTGCATCAATTATTTTGTAGAAAACATTTTTTTCATATGTTTTTAATATAAGTTGGTAGTGTTTTTGGTCAGTTGGTTTTCTTTAAGTAATCTAAATGAGTTATGTACATTGGACAAGGATATTTAGGGTATTCAAGTCTTTTGTTAAATTTGTAAAGTCACCTAGCTGTCTCAAGAAGACACCTTCCTATAGGTAGGTGCCTATGTAAGCTTATGTGAAGTCTTTAAAAGTTGGCCTTCAGTTTTGAGCAAAGCTAGACTTTCAGCTCTTTGTGTATGCAATCTGTGTTGGGTTGGTTAGATCATTGTAGGTTCACATGAACCATATTACTATCCATTTGTAGTTTATATCATTATATGTGCTTGACATAACTGTATTTTTTCCTAAGAGGAAAAATAATCTTTATCAGTATGAGATGTCTTTATATACATAGAATTGTCATTACCCTATGGTGTTCTGTGTGCATATTGATACTCATCTGAAAATAAATAAATGTCCCCAACTGACATTATTGTAGTTTGAACAAAAATCATGTTTCAAAAAAGGTCTAAACTTTCTCTGAAATCCCATGAATTAATATGCTGATTCTTTAGAAAAATGTCTCAAGAAATTAATTAAAAGCCTCTATATCTTAAGATAGTAACTTTTCCCCAAAAACAACGTTAGAGATTTAGATTTACTGAAGCTTATTATGATCTGATTTGATAAATATGTATATAAATATATATATTATTTGATAAAAAACAATATATATATATATAAATTAAAATTTATCCCTGTACAGTGAGAAGGGGGCAA
This sequence comes from Anas acuta, assembly GCF_963932015.1. Lineage (NCBI taxonomy): Eukaryota > Metazoa > Chordata > Aves > Anseriformes > Anatidae > Anas > Anas acuta. The sequence goes on along the minus strand of NC_088982.1, from coordinate 13,391,360 downwards.
CCAGTCCCTGCTGCTTCTATTTCTAGAATGTTTTCATGATCTCCACAGCTGCATGGTACATTGGCACACTCAGCAGGTTAGCTCTTTCATGTCTGATATCCCTCTTTAGTAGAAGTGATAGATACTTCCTTGCCTTTGTCAAATATGTCCTTATGCAGCTCTTGTTTTTGACTTTCTAGTGGTTGACATCTATGTGCAATGATTGGAGACAGAAGGAAACAAGAACAGACTACTGGGAAACTACAAAAAATGTCCATCTGCTCGTCTTTTTGTCCAGAGAGCTTTATGGTCTTATGACTATCCACAAATTCTTTTTTTTTCTTTTTTTTTTTTTTTTGCCTAGAGCCAGTTGGCTTGAGTTCAGCTGAGCAAAATATTTTTTTAGGCAATTGGGAAGGCGTTAAAGTTGCCCTTTTGACTTTTTTGTAGAGATTATAACCTGAAGATTGTCACTAAACTTCTACCATTGATTAGCTTGGCCATCCCAACGCTCCTCAAAATAATTGTCCTTTTCTCCCCCTCAAGCCTCAGGACTGATTTGCTTTTCTTTTGGAATGCAGCTTTATCTATAATGAGAAACGGAGCATGGAAATGTTAGTTCATCTCTGTCCAGTGCTTTGTAAATGTAAAGTATTTTTGGAAGCTGTGTGGTTCAATTGCTTATACTCTCCTCAGGCAAAGCAATCTAGCATTTGTTCTTCACAGCTTGCCCATAGCCTAGCATTCAAGGAAGTCTTGCTCCCCTTCTGTTCCCACAGGGCAACTGGTTGCCTTTACTGCCAGTTCTGATCAAAGGTACTCATTCAAGAACCCATTTTATGGAGAGTCCTAAATGCGGTTAGTGGAGTTGCTGTATTTTAGTGCTCAGTGGGAACCCTGTCTTTTTGGAATTGCTCCTTCCTTGTCATTTTCTTCCCCTATTTTTCACTGTTTTCATTTTGACTTATTCTTTTTTGAATGTGCATCACTTCTAGAGATTTGATTGATTTTAAACACCTAAGATTAGAATTCTTAGCATCTAGGATGCTTAATGCCTTAAGATGCAGTCTTCTAAAGTTACATAAAATAATTTAAGTATAGTGGTAACATTGCGGCATATTGTACAGAATACAAGTAGCTTTTGTTGTTGTTTTTTAAGTTCTCAGATCTCTTGCTGTGCAGTATCAGTAATCCTGCATCCATGGTGGGATCAGTAATCAACATCCATGCTGTTTGGGTGTAGCTAGTCTTGGTTTTCTTTTTGTTTTTCAGCTAGTAGAGCAGAAACTCTTCCTGTGGCAACCAGATCCTCTGGGGTTAATACTATTTCTAGGAAGTTTCTACAGATACTGCTTTTTGTCATGGTTTTTCAAAGTATCTTCTCTGACATGGATTGTCAGTTTAAAAGAATGCAAAATCGGTTACCAGGATTGAAAATCTCGACTGTTTTAAACCAGTGATAAAGCTCTAATCTTACAAATGAGTGTGATGTATAGCATACATAAGATCTCGATGAGGTTTTCCTTTTATAGTTCTTAACAGCAGGCAAGATTTACACATGTAAAATCCTTTCCACACAGAATATAAAATTGGATTATTATGTGTTATGGATTATATGTGTTAATAGAAGTACATTTTAAGTCAAGGATACCTTTCTGATATTAGTTAATTGGAAGAGTTACACAGTTTCGCTTCATTCACAGAATTGCTCCATTTACTTTATTTCATTTGCTTCCCCCTGGAAAACATTACTAGTAAGCATAGTACCTTGCTGTTTAGTAACATCTCTGTAGTACTGTTTTTCAGTACTGTGTTTAAAGCTTTATCATAAAAAAAAATTACTTGCAGTGGAGAGCTGCTGCAGCCTAGGCACCTAATTTTAATAATTCATTACTTTCAAAAAAGAGCAATTCATCCGTTCAGTAAAGGTAGCTGGCTCATTCATTACTTGTTTTGCAGGCTCTGTCTTATATTTCTTCATAATTTCACTTGTTATTTAGTCATTTGAAGTGAGTAGATGTTTTGTATTTCTCTTTGTCTTCAGACATCTAAATATCTTTGTCCATAAGAAACATTTAGGAGATACAAAACAACATGTGTGAAAACTGCCATAGGCAGCATTCAAAATTTAGGCTCATCTCTCATTTGGTTGTTTTTGAACACTTTGACCATTTTTCTTTCCATTCATTTTAGAATTTCTTCTCATCATATATTTAGATATTGAACAACTTTTTAAAAGTACTGACCTAAATCATCAAAAACAACCATTAATTTCCCTTGCCTCAGACTTTGAGTGCTCAGATTCAGAGCTAATCTTGAGTAGCTGGCTCCATTCCTCACACTTTCTTGAAGCCTTTCAGTTTCCCTTCTAAAGAGAGAAATACCCAAAAATCACTTGCTGCTTTTGGAAATTTCAGTCTGGAAATGAAATGAAAATGAAATCCTCTTAGAATGCTATCACAGCTACAAATTGAATGAAAGAGCATAGCCACAAAGATACAGACATTTGAATTTGCATGTACATTACAAAATGCCTGATTGCTTTTTTTTTTTTTTTCTTCTTTGTCCTGGACAAGTATTTGCAGACTGAAATACAGCAAGATCAATGCCATATGTAAAAACTTAAATGGCAGCTTTTGAAATATTGCCCCATTAACCTGATGAGTTTCTAATTACAGTAAGATGTAAAAGCTTTTTTTCCTGTACTATGTAGGATTTTGTCCTAACAGATTTTTTTAAAGATACCCTGCTGTTAAAATAATTTAGCTGCAGTGTTTGAGTATAATTTGTCCTATATTTCTTTTGCTTTCTCTGAGGAGTTACATAACTTTTTTGTTTCTAATGACTTTTCCTAAATATAAATTGTGATGTTATATTACGCACCTCCTTTGGCTCCAAACCAATTAATTTGAAGTGGTTCAAGGCCAAAGAGAAGTCTAGGATTGCATCCTAGCATTTCTGGTGAAAGTTTTGTTTATGCAGCTTTTGTTTTAAATAAATGCTTCAATGGTTAAGTCGATCTTCTGTTGAAATTAATCTTATCTTTTAAGTTCATGTAATGCTCTAAATTAATAGAGGATCATTTGAGTATCTGTATGGCCTTGTGTAACTTAGATGCATTTTAAAATCCATTTGTATAACAGCTAAAACATTATTTTGCTTTCCTAAATCAGATAACTTTAGCCATTTAAAGCATAAGCAGGATTAACCTGGGAAGAGAGATCAGTAAAAGATCAACCTCACTTTACCCCTAAAGCAGTGCTTCCTATAAGTGTTTCTCCCAAATTCCTCTGCCAGAGCTCTGCCTCCTCCTCATCGAACTGTCATCTTTCTGCCCAGCTTCGCAAGGTGGTGGGTCTGCTAGCTGCGAATAGCAAGGGGCCTGGAGAACAATTCATCTCACAGCACTCATCTCTCCTGCTGTATTTTGGCACCTTATCTTCGCTACGAGATGAATCTGCAGCTCTACAGGCAGGGTGAGGAGGTATGCTACACAACCTGCCTTACAGCACTATTTCTCCCTCCTGCTGCATTTGCAAGCTCAGAGCACTGACTCTCAGAGCAATGCTTGTGGCTTTTATTGCTTTGTACTTTATGGGGTATATCACTGATGTTTGCTTCACCACGTGAGAAATGCTGCTCTTCAGAATCTGCGTGCTTAGACCTTCCTCTGTCTCAGTGTTATTACAATGCATGGTCTATTTTCCTTCTGAGAAATCTTATTTAGACATCTACATATGAATTTAGGATGATTAACATTAGGAAGACAGGCTTGAAGAATTGTTTGATGTTTTGAAATGTTCACAGCTTTCAAGTGACTGTTTCTCAGTTTTTCCTGGTCAAAGAAGAATTCAGCCTCCTCCTTTTCAGTAGTTTTTTGAAATTATAGATACACTTTCTTCAATACCTTTATTTCCATTCAGCAATTCTGCATGTCTGACAGTAACCATCAGAAACTGTGTTGGGTTGAGTTTTTTTTCTATGTGTGCTTTTTTTTTATATATATTACTGTCTTCTATTATCAACAAAGTATCACTTTTGTTCATGCATAGAGGTAGGTTCACTATCATAGAATGGCTTGGGTTGTTCTCATATGCATTTCAGCATGAATTTAGCAGTTCCAGAGTGGTTCATGCATAGGCCTGTCACATAGAGAGATCAGAGAAAAAAATGCTAAGGAGGAAGGATGCATTTCATTGTGTAAAAAGGTAAGATTTGGCTTCATTGCTCACCAGGTGTGGATTTACTGGGCAGGAAGAGGAACTGAAGGGGCTACATAAACCTTAGCACAATCTGGTGAGGTCAACTCCTTGTTTGTATCATGCTAATAGCCCTGTGGGTGGATGTACCTGTTTGAATTTGCCATGCATTTCTTCAATCTTCTTTGTCACAGCACTTAATCTGTTTCCCTATTGCTAGGAGTTTAATAAAATTTCTGAAGACGAATTGCTTTCTTAAAATGGACCTGTGGTTTGTGAGCGTGGATATGAATCTGTTATTCTCCTTTTGGTATTTGCAAGTAACCTCAGATACTGAAGGGATGGACCACTTGATGCTTTAGAGTAAGTAAACTGCTGGGACACCTGACAAACAATAGGTAGCACTTCTTTACTTCAGCAGTTTGTCCCTTTTCATGAATGCTTATGTTGCACAAGCAATTGCTGCATTGCACTGCATCAGCACTGTTCCTAATCCTGATTTGGAAACATTAACTGATAACTTGACAAAGCGTGACACATGGTATGTTGAAGTGTTTTCAGCTGCACTAACACAATAAATTGTAATGGCTCCAAAAGAGCCATTTCAGTTGATTGTGTCAATAAACTACAGCCCACAAAGAAAAAGACATGTGGCCAACCTGAATAAAGTACTGTCAAATCACAAATAAGAGGTTAATGGTCCTCTTTTTTTCCTCCTTTTTAGAAAAAAAAAAATTTGCAGGGAAAAAAAAACAAACACGCTAATTTCTTGAGCATTTGCCTCTGATGAATCAGAAGTCCAGCCCTATCATAGAATCTTAGAATGGTTTGGATTGGAAGGGATCTTAAAGACCATCCAATTCCAACCCCCTCGTTCCTGCCCATGGCAGGGACAGCTCCCACTAGATCAGGTTGCCCAGAGCCCCATCCAGCCTGGCTTTGAACACCTCCAGGGATGGGACATCCACAGTTTCTCTGGGCAACCTGTGCCACTGCCTCACCACCCTCTGAGTAAACAATTTCCTCCCAACCTCCAATCTAAATCTTCCCCATTTTTATTTTAAACCTTGGCATGTGATCTCAGTTTAGGTCAAAATGCAGGGTGTCCCATGCACTTGGTCTTTCTCCTGCTTTTGTGTGACATAGCCCTACTGTTTTTTAAGGAAGATTTCTCTATTTATTTCCTGGACCAAGTGCCAGCAGACACAAGCTTAGCATTACTTCCTATTTTTTCCCCATTAAGTAGATCATTAGGAAGAACTACATCTGCATGATGGTAGTACAAATTTTCTGCTTTCTTAGTAGGGCTGATGATACAAGGCAGTGTATTCTTGCCTCAGTGAGACCATTAGAGTTTCGGAGTAAGTAAATCAGGGTACAATCTGACTTAATGAGACTAGCCACCAGGTCATCAATTCTGTGTATTGGCTGCTTTTTCCATTGCCTATATACCAGTCAAAACCCATGAGGAGCAATCGTGTTTCCTCAGAGATCGCTAACATTAGATAAAGATTGCAGTCTGCGACTCTTAAGTGCCTCAGCAAAGATGTGCGTTATTTGTTAAGCACCTGGAACTTGCTGCGTTACCCTTAGAAAACAGAGATAGGAGGACAGTCCTCTCCCAGAATTTACAACCCACTGAATAACCATAGCAAAATGACCTACAGCGGGAGCCCTGGCAGAAGGATGTGTGCTAATGTTGAAGATAATGTTACTTTCCAAATATTCTTTACATTAATACTTACTTTTCTGCATCCTTAAGACAGCAATTTCTGCCTAGAAAGAATGGTAGATTTCTTAGAAGAAAAAAATGAGATAAATTACTAAAACCATTGGTAGCAAACTGTGGTTGGTTATTTAGGATTAGAAATGAAATCCTCTTAACTGCTTGTTCAGATACCTAGCAAGCGGAGACACTAACCACAGATATTAGTGTAATATACATACATCTTTTCTGTTTTATCATAGTATATAGGGTGAATTGCACCTAAAATGAAAGACAATAAGCTACTTGGAGTAGTATCAAGTAGCAACAGTGCAGTATCTAGATGCTTAACAAAAATACTGCGTGTGGATTTTTCTGTAAAAACTGGAGAACTGGGTAAGACTGTGCCTAGTTAGGTCACAAAGGGCAGATTGCCATTAAAGAAAAGCACGGTGCCAAAGAGGAGAATAACTTGCACTGTGGATATGCTACCCAAAATTCATTTCTCTACAAGACACACAAAACCAAGTGCCTTGTGAGTATACTCAAATAACTTTTTTTTTTAAAAAAAGCCTCACCAGTAAACTGGGGAATTCACCTCCATTCATCTTAATCATACTGATACTTTCTCAGGCACGCACTAAATACCCAATGGCCCATTGCTTTTGACAATCTTCAACCAACAGGAGGGCTCGGCTATAAAATCACAGAAGCTGGAGATGAAAGGACCTAGGCAGTCAACTTGTTTAAACATTTGCTATGTTATTTTTTGCTCCCTATAGCATACTGTCAAGTGTAGTTCTGATATTCACTTGGACTTTGATGCCATTTGGATTCTGAATGACTTTGGCTTCACACACAAATGAATGGATTACACTCATCCATCCGTGGGTTATTCATCTGTTCACTACAAGAATATTTATTTGTAATACAAGGGTATTGCCAAAATTAAATAAATAAAGTGCTTCTTGCTTTTAGGAAACCCCTTCATTTCCTCTTGCAGGTGTAATTTTCTCTATAAATCAGGTAACATTTTTTTCTATTTTCATAAATTGTACTTGGATATTTTATGTTTCTCAAGTAAGACAAGCTTATTTTACGCTTTATTTACTTAGAACAGAACACCGATGGGAGAAATAAATGAGATAGACAAGATCCATAGTCAGAGATGTGATTTGCTTTATTCCACAGCTAAGAACAGACTCTGTGCCCCTTGCATCACAGACCATTGACCAAAAAATAAATAAAATAAATAAATAAAAAAAATCTGTAATGCATTTTGGACTGGATAACTGGAACAAACCACAAAAGAAATCAGTAGGTATTAAGAGCTAATGACTGAATGCTGGCTATATCTGCCAGACACATGGGTCAAGATGCTCTGAACAACGCTACAAAAATAAGGCATCAAGAGGGACATAAACGCTGCTATCCTTATCTTGCTCAGGGGTAAATTCACTATTTTAGAGTCCTCTTCTTATTTGGTACAATCATCATCAGCAACAACAACAAAATCAGAACTGCTTGCTCAGTAATTGAGAGGCACAACAATCAACTTCTACCTTGAGAATGTTTTGTGTTGGTCTGGGAGTATTCTGTTCTATATTTGAAGTATGGTATTCCATTGAGAATGTTTTAAAAATAAGTAACAGCCTACGGTTCATTCTCATCTTCCACTATGTTTGTTTCACTGCTGCAAAGGTAGTTAGCCAGCCAGCAGGTTAACTAATTAGACCGTACTTCCCAGAACTGCACTGACGACACTAGCATTATCAATGACGTTTATGACAAAAAACAAGTCCAATGAAGGAAAATCCATTTTCTGTGCTCTCTGAGAAAGAAAGGGAAAAAAAATCAATTGTTTACGAAACAGAAAAAAAAAAGAAGAAATTATAGTAACCACAGCATCTTTCTGTGATTCTGTGATCTTTAAGGGAGAGGAAAAAAAAAAACCATTTTTTTAATTCTGTGAGATTGAGATTCATTTTGATAGCAATAGGATGCTGAACAGTCTTGAATAAATTTCTTTCATTATCTCTACATCATATTCACTGAAATTCTCCTATCTGGAGTGAAATCATGACTATTGTAAAGTCAACAGACTTTCTCCAGTGACTGTAATTGAACTCAGATTTAATTTGTACTCTTAATACCCAATGAAGGGTTTGTAAGAGAGCTGAAAAAGGGTGTAGGTGACTAATGTTATTTTCAGACAAATGGGTATACCATTCTTAGATTAAAAACAGTACTTATCATAAAATAATAAAATTTGTAAGTTGAGGAAAAAAAACAACAAACATCCAACACACCACAAGCACAGTTTTGCTATGCTCTGCATAGAGAAGCCTAAATTCCTATTAAAGACACAACATCCTGACTTTGAGGTAGAAGGGCTCGCTCCTGAAATCTCTCTGACATTCTCCATCTACTATCTCAGATCTCTGTGGACTCCACATTAGGAAAAAATCCCATGGATAGGGAGCCTCGAGATCCCACGTTTCCACTGGGTGCACAGCTGCTGCTGCTAAACTGCGGGGAAAGCCCCAGGCAGCAAGAGATGGCACACATCTTTGGAAATGTGCAAAATTAAAGGGCTGTTTGAAACTCGCGTGGTGTATATTCACAAGATCCTACCAACTGACATATGACAACTTTTTTATGGGGGAGTTATGTTAAAGTGGACGGCGTAGAAAATGTATATAGACTCATTTGGAATTAGTGAGTCATGCAAGTTGCAGAATAGAGGAAATAAAGTTTTGAGGCAGCTCAGGCTTGTGTCTTTTATTGGTCTCAGCTCCGGACTGCTGACATTTGGTTCCGGCAGGAACTGTTGCTGAGGAATGGTAAATTTAAATAAGGGAGCCTGCACCCCAGAAAACGGGCATGTATACAGTAGCCGCGTTACAACCTTGCCCATTTTAGAATTAGATCCAATCCAGCCACTGATGACCAGTGTCTGGTGCTGTTAAATGTGAAAAAGAAAAACCATGTCTTTAACGTACCAGCTTGTAAGATAAGAAAAGCTGTAAGCAGCAGGGCTTGACTTTTATCTGCAATTCATATATGCCCCAGAACTGCTAAATATTCCTGGGGACTGGCAGCTGAATCCCAAGCACAAACCTTTGGTCCCTGCCCCTTGTGGTACCAGAAAGAATCTTGTCCAAATGGTAGAATAAACCAACCCAGGGATGCAATAAAATTTGAAATAAAGAGCTCTCCTAGCTCTCAACCGCAGTCTATCTTTTACCATTTCAGAACATTTTGCTTTGAATCTGTGCTCGCTGGGAGCACGGAAGGGAAAAGAGAGGTTGCCCAAGCCACCACCTGTGAGAAGAGGTTGGTTTGTTCCGCAGCATGGAGCCAGCTCTTGGCTGAGCCCTCGTCTCTGCCTCTCCTCCGGCAGGAGCTGCCCACCAGCCAAGCCACTTGTTGCGTCGCCTACGGTGGCTTTCCCTCCGCACACTGAAGTAAGGCACCTGCAGGGCTGCAAAACGAGCACGCTGGCTGCCTGGGGGTTAGGGGAGGCAGGCAGGCAGAGCATGGGAATACGAATCCCTGTATTTATTTATTTATTTTTAAACAGAAGAGATCATAAGATGTCCTCTTCGCTGGGGCTGAAAAGCTCTGCAATAGGCATTTACCTTGAAGTGACGCGAGCGTCCATTCCACTATCATTTTTTTTTTTCCCCTCCCTCTTTGCAGAGAGGAAAATCCGATTTTCCCAACCCGAAAAGCACCTTTGTCCTTTCCCTGTGTGTACTAGGGGAGAAGAAAGCAAGGAAAAATAAAATTTAAAATTAAAAAAAAAAAAAAAAGGAAAGGAAAGGAAAGGAGAAGAAAAAAGGAGACAGCTTAAGGACAAAGCCAACCGACCTGTGACAGAAAAAAAAAAAAAGGCAGCGTAGCCGGCGGAAAAGGGGCTGGGCAGCCCCCACCTCAGGGCCCGGAGGCGCTGTGAGGCGCAGGGCGGCGGCGCCCCTCGTCCCCTTCGTCCCTGTCTCCTCCCTCGTCCTCTTCATCCCCATCTCCCCCCTCATCCCCATCTCTCCCCTCATCTCCCCCATCGCTGCCCGCAGCCGCCGCCCCGCGCCGCGCGGCTCCGCCAGAGGAGGAGCGCGGAGGGCGGCGCGTTTCGCTCCCGTCCCGTCCCCCCGCCGCCTCCTTCTCCTCCTCCTCCTCCTCCTCGTCCTCCACCTGCTGCCGCTGCGCCAGTAGCCGGCTGGGGGGAGCCGCCTCACACCCCGCGGGGCCCCTTTGTGCTGCTCCGGAGCTGCCCCGGCTGCGCCAGGGCCCCGCAGCCTCCCTCTCTCGCTCTCTGCCCGCCGCGGGAGAGCCGCCGCCGAGCCGCCCGCTCCGCCATTGCAGCGCGGGGCCGCGGCGGAACGACGCCTCGCCGCCCGCCGAGGAAGGGCCGGCAGCCGCGGCGGTGAGCGGGGCGGACAGCCCGCATGGCGGCTGTTGGGGGTCCCCTGTCCCCGGCCCCGGCCCTGTCCGTCGTGAGGGGAGGCGGGAGGGCAGGGGCAGGGGCAGGGGCAGGGGCCGGGGCCAGCCCCGGAGCCCGCCCGAGCTGAGGGGCGATGCCGCACCGGGGCCGGGCGGGCAGCATCGCTGAGGGCAGGCTGACGTGTGGTGGCGTGTGGGTGCCTTTTTTGTTAATGTTTCTTAACGTTGCTCGTCGTTTTTACTTCACAAAACGCCTGATTTGCTCAAGCCGCGGCTCAACCCGTAAATATATATAAATATTTCTTTTAAATTTTACGTTTTTTGGGTTCTCCGGGGGGCTGTGGAAGGGTCTGGTGCATCCCGACTTTGTGACAAATCGCTCTGGTTTGCGTTTCTGCGTGTTGTGTGTGTGCGTGTCTGCTTGCAGAAAATCCTGCTTCCCTGGAAGAATGGTGAAACTGGGGAATAATTTCAGCGAGAAGAGCACAAAGCAGCCCCTTCTGGAGGATGGATTTGACACCATCCCCCTGATCACACCCCTGGATGTCAATCAGCTCCAGTTCCCACCTCCTGACAAGGTACAGTAGGCTTTAGTTTCCACCCTGGAGAATCACACCCAAATCTCGGGAAACAACAAAAGAATAGGTTACGTGTAGCGAGCGGCTTAGAAATGTCAAGAAATACAGGGTGTTTTAGGGAATGTCAGTTCCCTCTGGGGAAAAAAAAAAAACTGACAGCAAAGCTAATGAAAATCTAGTAGTGGTGATTTGCATTTATAAAGTAGTGGGAAATGTTAGCAATGAGCGTATTTGGATTTCAGTGCTGCTGGATGAGATGTATAAATAGGCAAATGCAAGCTTCTCTCTGTTGTATTGCCATATCCCTCCTTACTCCACGTCTTTCTTTTTAATATTTGGGAGGTACTAAACATTCTCTGTGAATGAGGTGAATTTTCTTGTTTCAGAAAAAGCCCCCCTAATGGGGGGATAGAGCACTGCTTTGTCTCTCTGCAAGATGTACGTAGGCAGACCGGCCACAGAGAGAACTTCCATATTCCTTTTGTGCCTCAGCAGGAACTTCCTGCCTGCTAGCCGCAGACAACGTGAAGTAATGAAATGAGAACAGCCCACCGAGTTTTTCCTTAGCAACTGATTTGGCCCCAAACCTCCAAATAGAGGTGGTTTAGGTGCTCCGTGGCTGCAAGAGGACAGTTTGAGGTGCAGCTCAAAGGTTGGAAAGGAAGCATGTATCGGGCATTCCTTATCACATGGTTTGAATACTAGGGATTTAATTGTAAGGATTTAGGATGATGATGTAGTAGCCCATAAATACATTTTAATAAATGTACTCAAAATAAATGTTTCTGTAAGGGTTACTGTGGATGAGACATACAGATATTTTTTCAGATATTTCAGTATCCTGTTTTTCAGTATCATATTCAGTAGGATATTTAGGTATTTTTCCATGTATGACTCTGGTAAAGAAGCTTTGTGAACTTTGAAAAATACAAAATTTAACTGGAAAATGGTAATATCATCATGCCGATTTTTATTTTTGGCAATTCCACTTCTAGATAAACTGGTAGGTATACGTTCCTTATAGCTCAAAAAAAAACCCCACATAATCTTATATTGGGGTAAAGCACTTCAGCTTTTTTAATATGTCTTGGTAGAGTATTGCTTGTAGGCAATACAAACAAATTTGTGACCTCAATTTTAATTCCTATCAACATCATTGTGTTGTGTGTGGTGATGACCAGTTGGCAGGCATAAATACAATAAGCCATAACAGCTGTTACAGAGCCTTAGGGCCCATTTTCTGTCCTTGGTTACATGGGTGTAAATCTTGTAACTGAGGACAAAATTGCACCCTAAGGCTTTAAAACAAGTTAAGTCTTACTGTGTCTGATACGCCTGCCAACTGGTGACTGGATATAACCAATTACTGAGACCAACATCCAGAGGAATTTGTTACATTACTGCACCGTTAAGCAGAAGTCTGAATTAGGGACCTGTGTGGTAATAGGTTTAACCTGAGTGGAGCCTCTGTGGCAAACCCAGGAGGTTCTGTGCCAGCCTGGTTGCACCTACTAGAACCGTGCAGGACTCCTCTTGTCTTTACAAGGTTTGCCTTGAACAAAAGCAAACATGCACCTGGGCTTGGAACTTACATAAAGGAATATTTGATTGACTCTTCTGCGCTTTCCACTGTCTATTTGTATGATTGCTTTCCTTTCCTTTGCAAACACTGAGGGAAAAAAATAAAGACACGTTTATTCGTCCTACTGGCTTCCTTCTGTGGCTGTGGTTATTCATGTAAATGTCTTCACTGGTTGCTACAGACACAAAGGGAGTAGTAGAGCAACTCATGTGAAAAATGGCAGAAGTATTAAGTCAAGATTGACACATGGATCAAATTCTGAAGTATGCAGATGCTCATATATAATGAACAGGAGTACATACTTCATGTATCTGTGCTTATTACTCACTTACAAGACTCCAGCATGGCAGTGAAGCATAACTTCTTTAGCAATAGTGACTGTAGCGACGAGAATTTGATGTTTTTGACAGCTTCTAAATTAAATGGGTGAACTGATTTAAATTCATATTTAGGTATGTTAAACAAAAGAAAACATTATATAACCAAGCAGATAGAACTCTGTGTTCAGTGTCAGCTGAATGTGATTTGAATTGCCTGAGATTATGCAACATAAAGGGGGAAGAAAAGAAGTGTAATGTTAAAAGGGCATTTCAAATGGTTTACTTCCATGATGCTGTTGGGCAATTGCAAAGTTACATAGTTACAATTATCTTCTTATAGCAGAAAATAGTTTAAGCTATTTCCCTATGTCCTGCACATATCTGTGTACTGCTGTATAAGAATTTAGTAAGCTTTGTGGTACTGAGTCTAGCTACTGTTACTCATTCTAGATGCCATTTCAGGGAAATGAGGAGAGGAGAACCCAAAGCTTTAATTTCAGTACCTGGATACCTGTAAGAGTTACGATCTTAACAGCAGAACGTTATAGTTGCCACTGATGCTGCTCTAAAGATAGCATCTGATTCTAAAAATCTGAAAGGGTCTCGATATTTGTTCTTTGGAACAACAGAGATAATTGACCAGATCTTAATAGCACTGTCAGTGTGATAAACTGCACCCTATTTCATGTGTGGTACTTTGAAAAAAAGATCCTGAGAAATTGTAGAAGACAAAAATGAGGCAAATAGGTTAGGTTTGTGAAAATTCTGTACAATTAGAATGCCTAGGAGAGTACTAGAGACATGACTGACGTAATGAATATTTTAGGAATACAGGTAAGATCCTAAATTGTGTAGTTCAGGGCAATAGCTCATAGCAAGGAATAAACTGAAATTAGAGAGCCTTGGGTGTATCAAGAAATCTCATTATCACATAAGGGTTTGTGTACATCTTGCTGCTAATAACTCAAAAGTTATCTGAGATGTTAAAAATCACAGTGTGAAGAGCTTTTGTCTGGCACATACTGAGTTGCAACTAGATGGGTCATCACCTTTAAACTGAAAATCCTGCCATCAGAGAACATGGCTAAAGAGCATGCCTCTCCTGAAGCAAATGGAGGTGGCTGTTTTCAGACAATACAATGTGGGGAGTGTCACGATTTGGGTTTGAGTTAAGTAGATGCTTAACAACTTAATCTTCCATAGAAGAATTAAAGCTTAAATCTTCCATAAAACAATTACACAAAATGGGGTGAGAAGAACAACAACAAAAATATTGTGCTAGATGTGCTTGTAAGCATGTAAAAGGAGGAGTATTGAGTAAATAAGGTTCCTGTGATGAACTTTATTCTGGTGATGTGCTAGTAAGGTACTGTCTACATGGCTTTTTGATTTTTGATTTTATTTTTTATTTTCAAAGGTTGTGGTCAAAACGAAAACAGAATATGAACCTGATCGCAAGAAGGGAAAATTCCGTACTCCTAAAATAGCTGAGTTCACAATCAGCATCACTGAAGGGGTTTCAGAAAGATTTAAGGTAAGCAGTGCAATCTGAAGATGGTGGTGACTCAGTTTTGCTCCGAGATATGCTTAAAATCAATCGCTGATTGTAGCTGAGACTGTCTGGCTGTAACAGTGCGACTGTTAGGGGTAGAGCTGGAAATGAGAAAAGGAAATTCAGTGTTAAAATAGTTCAGTATTTAGTGATTAGAAGCAAAAGCAAACCCTGCAGCACTATTGGTCCTAATCCCTCACTGGCAGATGAATTCAGAAGGCAATTTTCTCAGAGGAAGCATTTCAGAACTTGGCTGGCCAGGGTGTGTGTGGCTGCATGCAGGTACCTCTCGTGGCATGGGCAGTCCCTGTTAGTGTTGAAGGGCAAGAACCAGAAGAGTATATGTTTTCTTTTTGGCGTATTATTTTTCTGTGTAGCCAAACCATTCTCTTAAAAGCACTGTCATAGTCCATTATGTATTTTTTTATAGTTAAATGCATGACTTGGCAGCTTAAGGATGTATACCAGAGCTCTTTGCTTGGTCCAATTGTATCGTACAGCCTGGTGACGACTTACTGGAGGATGGCAGATCAGCAGGAATCTGACTCACATTTACTCGTTAGTGTCCACACCCTTATTACTCCCCTGAGTACTCCCAGAGGAAACCAGAGAGCTTAACTGATGCAAGGATTGAATTATCTACCCCCCTTCTCACTGGAGGGCAGGTTTTCTTGTGCTGTACAAGTAAAGCAAAGCAGGAAAGAGTGCTTCAGCTCTTGCTTTCCTATCAGTTCCCTTAAAGAAGAAGACTAGTTTTCTAGCCCTGTTAACCTAGCATCTTACCCAAGGATGCCAAAGCAGTTTTAAACAGCAGGCATCCACACTGTTCGGTGCCCAGTTACAAACATGTTTGGAAAGTTTAGTCTGAGGAACAAAGCAGGGTTTCAGTAAAGGTGTCTATTTCTCTTGCTATTGCATGCATGTGACATCCCTCTGTGTGATGGGAGTTTTAGGGCATACCCAAATATTCCAGTTCTGTAATTAGGAGCATAAAGCACAGAATTTGAAGAATAAAACACAGGAACTGTGCCTGACCTGTGGTTCTGAACCTGTCCAGGCCCACACCTTCCTTCAGAGGTATCTACAGCTCTCCCTGGAATCAGAGTGCACAAAACACACAGGCAAAGTGAAGGTTCAAGGAGGCATTAGGAGCTTTAGGCTACATTTGCAAAGGAATTTTGCAGTGTTGCTGGGACAAACCTTTAAGCTCAGGTCACCTGGTAGGGTCTTCAGCCATACAGAGAAGCAGGTAGGTTCCCGGTGAGCTGCGAGAGGGACTTACTGACAGGACAAGAAACCAGTTCTTCTGTTACCCGATTTGGAGCAAGGACATCCCATCCCTCAGGGAAAATGCTACCTTCTGACTGACGTTCCATCTTTCTCCTCCTGACACCATAGTGCTGCTCCTTGAGGATAATCCCTGTCCTCTCAGGTGAGGGTGATGCACGCCGTGTTGTTGGCTAAGGTGCAGGTGGACAGCTCAGAACAATGACAACACGTTTGGCTGTCTTGTGTGTGTCTTATTCGGACTGAAGTCATCTGAAAATGCCCTCTACTTTGTAGGAGTAAAGAGGGAGAATGTGTTTAGCTTGAGCACCCTGCTAGGACCTTGGTTCTAAGCAACTGAGCGGAACCACTGCCTGGAGAGTTGTGTGCTTAGCCACTAGCTGTAGGGTCTAAGGAATCTCATCTCTCGAGCATTAAATTGTAGATAAGGAAGGCTTTTGAATACCTTAGTTGCATCTAAATGTTTTACACGTCTCTCTGTAGATCTGGGTTCTTTCTGTCTTTTTTTGGGACCGTTGAACAAGAAAGACCTCAGTGAACATCAAATAAATAGCTTGTCATGCTGTTAGGTAGTCTTTTCTAATTTGTATAGCTGAACAGTCAGAAGCCTGAGCTTTTTTATGTTGCATTTTTATATACCTTTGGATGGCGTGCTTAAAGTAAAATGTCTTTTAGATATTACTTTATGATGATCACTCTGGGATTAATCTCATACTACAGGGTTGCTAGGTTTTGCTGCTAGGTAACTACTGCATCAGAGAGAGGTTTCAGGAAGATTTGGTATCTCTTGGGAATTGCAGGATGATTCACACCGTGGCTGTAAGTCAGCTTTTAAAGGAGGGTGTGGGGGTTGATCAATTAGGAAAATTGTGGTTCAGGTAGTCAAAAACAAGAGTTTAATGCAGAACATTCAGAACCTAAAAATGTCCCTTAATCTCTACCTAAAAGTTGAGGAATTGAATTATGCTGCTTGCATCATTTTAAAGAGGACTGACTGGTTCTCCAGCAGGGCTGACTGTCATGTTCACCACTCCCAGTAGTAAATATTTCATGAATAATTGATGAAATTTCATAAATATGGAGATGAAAAGTACTGATTGTGTGAGGTTTTCTCCTGGGTCCTTATTAATTGTGAGCCATCATGTTAACTGCTGCTGTTGATTCTGAGAGAGCAAAAGGATATTTGTTTGAAAATTAAATATTTGCTATAATTATGAAATGCATTATTTAACTGGTGAGGCTCTGACTTTGGCTTCTGTTCATGAAAAGAGCTTCAGATGCTGTTTTAATGACTTTAATACTGTACATCACTGATGCATAAGTTTGCTACAAGACGCAGCCTGAATCTTATGCTAAAAATAAAAGCAGTCAGTCATATTTACTAATATTTCACATGTGTATTCCAAGATGTAGTCCTTAAGTAAGGACAAAGCAGATTGCATTTTTGGGATTCAGCAGTGCAGAACATCGAACGCTGTGCTTCTCGGGAAATTATATATTGTAACAAATGAAGCCACTCCAGCGTGTACATATGTCATGTAGATCATTTGGTGTTTTAGCAGCCGGGTGAATATGCAATTACAAAATGTATTTTCTGCATTCAATCCACATTACTGCAGTTATTACAACAGAGCTGAGAATGTTTACAAAGAAAACTGCAAGTATAATTTTCCTGCTTGAAGTCACGTTCTGAATTCAAATCAGGATCTGTCATGAGATTGTGAACCTCCTGATTCTGAGAATGCTGTTGCTGTAATTCAGCTTTATGGCAGTAGCCACTCCAAGGAAGATGGGACTTTCACTGGGGAGTGTATTTTTCATTGAGAAATAAAAGTCTCTCTTTTCTTCTTTGAACAGCGTAGAATAATGTGGGGAGCTGGCCCTTCACATCTGGAAAGCCACTTTGAATGAGGCAGATTTTTCTCTCCTCGAGATTGTCTGCTATACAGAACAGAACAACATGGCTGGAAATGTCATTTCAAAGGAGTCTTATGAATCAGCACGTAGGAGGAAGCAGGAGAAAATTGATGGTATCAGTTAGCCAAAGCCAAACCTTTGCCTCCAGTGATGGAGCCGTGTTTTTACAAACTCCACTTGTTTTTTTTTAGTGAGATGTCTGTTCTGGCCTCCGTTGTTGGGAGTTGACAATTGACAGTTGTGCACAAGCACACCAATTTCAAAAATTGTCCAGTCTATCAAAGAATGAGATTTTTTTTTTCTGTCTTTGGGGAAACCTCAATAAATAACATTCAGAAGTATTTTGAAAGCAACCCTTTCTGTTTCCCAATAAATTTCAAGCCCTTAAATAAACCCAAGCTGTGGTTTGCCTTAAGCCATTTGGTTCTGTACAAAGGCAAATCAATTCTTCAGACTTTATCCTTGACATCTGTACATACATCTAACTGCAGAGCCGGAGCCTGGAGCTTTTTTCTGTGGTAAGACCATATGGTGCAAGCCACGTACTATCAAGTAGCAAGCACGAGGTTATGGAAGAGGAATCAAGACTTCTCACAGTTTCACCTGCTTATTTTAAGATAGAAAAAATGTATTAGAAAAAGTATTCCATGATTGATCTGTCTTGAAGGGACATCTTTTAAAACACATTTCTGCCTCGAGACTTTTTTTACCTGTTGTTCTTTGTAATACAGATGATGATTCTTACTGAAAAACTGACTGGAGGCATGGAAAATACTTCTTGTTGGTTTCTGTGTCTCTGCTTCCACTTAAAACTCAGCTAAATGCCTGAGATGTCAGCCGATTCTTGTGCAGGATAGCACTTCCCCAAGTAATTCTTGGTCTCTCAGCTAGTGCTGGAAGGATGACAGGTGCTTGCTGCCATGTGTAGTTCTCTTTTCTTCAGCAGAACTACTTACACGATTAGAGTTGCTCACTGTTATAACAGTTTGGCAGGCTCTGAATTTTTCCTTTTATCGCTTTGAGCAAGACAAATAAAGGAGATTCTTCTTCCAGTGTAACTGCTGGTTTAAAACTATTGATGTAAATGCACTCTATAGCAACTGTCTTTATTCCCTTTTACTTATTTCTGATAATTTCCTGATAGGACATTGACAATCCTTCTGCTAAATTTTGGCTAAAAGGAATTTTTTGTATGGTCAGAGCTGGCAGATCTGAGTAAAGTGGGTAATGCCTAGCAGCAGCTCATATCTTGTTAGAAATCCTTTTCTTGGAGCAGAGCCTGGTGGCAGGGACACTGGTGGCAGAAGATGCTTTGGGTCTCTCTAGATGCAACACTTCGTACATCACAGAAAGGGTGTGTGATCTTTTCCAGCCTTTCTCTTGGCCTCACTAATCCCTTCCAGGTTTGTAAGGCAAGGTAACGAGATTCTCACATCGGGGACACAGGATGTCTTGGACAGTTTCCTCAGCTCTGTCGGTAGCAAACAGATCCGTGGTGCCTGTGTGATGGAAGATGATGGGAACACTGCCATGAGCAGTTGTGTTCAGCCACGGTGCTGCTTAGGCTCAGGAGGCCACTGCCTTGTTAATCCGGTTTTGTCTAACAGTATCTCCCTCAGGTTTCATTAATCAACTCCCTTGCAGGCTTACTCTGTTGTCTTGTGCTGTTGCTGCTAAGAAGCACTGGGTCTGTAGTTCCTTTGCAGTTTTCCCTTCATGAATCTGTCTGCCTTTCGTGCTGCTATTCCCAGTCATCTCCAGGTAAGCATCCGAGCCAGTTCTCTCTTCCTCTTTGCCCGTTAGAGAAGGAGTCTTTTGACTTCTTTTTTCTGTTCCAGTCTATCCCAAGGCTGTCATCCTCTTTGAGATAAATAGATCCCAGTCATACAGCTAACCGTGACAGGTCATATTAGAAACACCATTCTGCAGTGAAGCACCTGGCTGCCTTTTGTGTCACCAGTCATACTGCAGGTGGATGTATATCCCCATAACAAGTATGGGAAGCCATACCATTTTCTTCAAATGGAATATTCTTTATTCCTTACATACATTGCTTCAAACACATCTTTTCACATAAACTTCGAGGGACAGGCCCAGGTAACAGCAAAGAAAATCATTTTAGAAAACGCAAGAGTGTAAGGGGGAGCAGAGAGCTGGTGTTGGTGTTCTCTGACATGCTGGTAGAGGGCATTGTGTGGCAGGAGATGCAGGGTTTTAGTGGAGAGAGGTGAAATGGAGGTCACGGCCATTTGCAGGGAAGTCAATGTGATGTTTTACGAATTTTCGTCTGTGGTATGTAGCCAGACACAATCTATTGTAATTACAGTCTGCTTACCTAAAATTCTCTTGTAGTTTAAATTGGATAGCAATGATCTTAATTTCCTGTCCTAAATGGTTGTGCAGAGTTGCTGTATTTCATCTTAGGGGGCTCTGTGTTTCACTGGTGAGCAAAACATGAACTCTTGATACGAAGAGTGCTCTGTAAATGTATGTCTTCGCTCTTTTTGTTTGCTGCTAACACCAAGGATGTACCTAGCACTTTACAGACAAATCAGAAATGAAAGCTGCGTTCCCAAGGGGCTCCAGGTGAAATAGGTAAGGTGTAGATGTAGAATAGAGCTGAGATGTGACCAAGGGATGGTGACTGAGCAGTGAAAGTCACTGCATGTGCTGTTAGTGCCACTTCCTATAATAACAGGAGTGCTCCTGGGTGGGTTTGTGTGCTTTCTGACAGGTGTGTGGTGGAAGGAAAAGAGTGAAGGCAGGCAGTGCACACAAATGCAGAAAGAATGGATTCATGCAAGAATTTCTGCCAAGAAGGGGATGCATGAAGAGAAGTGTGATGGTTAGGGCATGGGATAAAAAGATAGCACTAAGGCTTTAGTGGGATACAGGCAAAGCAAAAGGAGATAGAGCTAAGAGGAGCAACACAGAACTGTACGTGCCTTGAAACGTAGCTTGTAATTTGTTCAGGGAGGATGGGAGCCAGGAAAGGGTCTGAGGCAAAGCAGGCACAATTGGTGCAATTGATGCATTTTGCTGTAACATTCTGGCTTGATTATAAAGGGAGCCCAACAAATGCTAGCAAAGGGAGGGAGGAGACTGCAGCAGCCAAGCATAGAAGAAAATACAGTTTGCAGCCTTACGCAGCTGCAGCAGAGCAGGATGCACTGACTGGGAAGATTTAGCAGATCTTGGTGGTAGGGCCTTATCACAGGCTGTTTACG
Source organism: Anas acuta (assembly GCF_963932015.1). Classification (NCBI taxonomy): domain Eukaryota; kingdom Metazoa; phylum Chordata; class Aves; order Anseriformes; family Anatidae; genus Anas; species Anas acuta. The sequence continues at coordinate 13,370,571 of NC_088982.1, read as the reverse complement.
TGTTAGCGTAGTCAGATCCGGTGAGTTTCATTTGTTCGGCTAAATGCTCATAGAGTCTGAAGGTAGCGTGTGTTTTTTTGTGGTTTTGTTTGTTTTTTTTGCTGTGGGTACACTTAGTTCATTCATTAGTCATCTCTCATTTCGATTACTGTAATGGCTTCTGGCTAGACATTGTCCTTCTTCTGCTCTTCACTTGCAATCTATTCAAAAAGCTGCCACATACATAATATCTTGTCAGCTTTTGTGTTCACTTAGTTCTGCTGCCAGTTCCCCTTAAAACTAACCTTAAAGGACACTCCTGGAATGAAAACAAACCCACACTTTGGGTTCCTAGTTCAAAGAAGTTGTTCGTGCTAGCTTCTAGTTATTTCTTGAAAAGTATTTTTAAAGCCTGTCACCTGTGTGGCGCAAGACACCGTGGTGTTCTGCTGGATCTATGTGGTAGTGAATGATCAGAGTAGTTAAAAGGCTTCTGTTGCCACTGTGTGAGGCCCTGCACTCAGCCAGCTGGATGCCACAAGAAGAGATGCAAGGATTCCCTGTAGGAAACGGAGTGGTGCCTGCACATGGATTGCATCCTCTCCTGCCTCCACTGGAAGGTGAGGGCGAGCTGCTGCTAGTGCCCCTGCAGGAAGAAGAAAGTAAGTTGGCTTCAGGCTGTAGTGAGTTTGCACATTTTTTGTGGAAGAAGGCAATGAGATGTCAGCTTTGGCCAGGCCTGTGGTCTGCAGAGCAGCTTGTTGTCCCCTCTCTTTGTGTGCCTTGGGTTTTGCAAGGCAGCTGGGAGGAGAGGGCTCAGAAGGAGAGGCAGGGAGGGAGTTACTGGCAGGGCAAAGAGGCTGACTGGCTGAGGGACAGGAGTGAAGCTGGGCATCTAAGGACCATCAGTGGTGGGTTGTGAGAGGGAAGGAATATGGCTGTTAGAAGGAAGAGAAGGATTTTCAGCTTACAAGAAAGAAGCAAATTGGATAACCAGGTGATTGGGATCACCTTGGAATCCAGGGATGGATGTCTTTCCATCTGTCACTTGCATGTGCAGCTGTCTTTTACCTAAATACAAGTGACTTATATCCTGAAGGATGGTTGGAGAGGAGAGCTCCTCTTCTGCTAGGAAGGAGACAAGAGCTTACTTGATTAGGGATTTGCAAATGGAGTATGATTGCAAATTATTGGAGATAATGAGAGTAAAAAATTTACATGCTAATACCAAAATTAATAACGTTAGGAAGTACAGTATGTGAAAGGGAGAGGTTCTGGGAGAGTTATGAAGCAGGAGCCCTGAGAGCTCTTCCCCGGGGCTTGCTGTGTGGCCGTGGAAGAGCTGTGGTGGACGTGATGTGCAGGCAGTGAGCACCCAGCCCTGAGTAGGTCCCTGGAGCAGGCAAAGGCTTGAGCCAGCAGCTTTGGAACTGCCAGAATCCCCCAGCCTGCACAACGCTGGGCTTTTGGCCTCCTTCAGAAAACTTACTGACCTTCCCAAACACCTCCAGAGCCTTGGAGATTGTGCGATGATTGTGGAATTATAAATATATTTAGATTGCCCAATATTTGATCTGAACTACAAAACAGTTTGTTAGCTTTGCTGTATGCTCCCGAGGCCTCATCTGTATGCCAGAATGGTTGCAGCTGGGGAAAAATGTTAGGATTTTACTCTTCCCTGCTAGTAGGATGGGCAGAGAATGTGGCTAAAAATCCTTTGAGATTTGAGAATGCTTTTCAAAGCATTTTGAACTGTTTACACCTGCCTGAGGAGGAGTTGAGCTGAACCAACCCAGAGCACAGGAATTGTCCTGCTTGCTCTGTCCCATGTCCTAGACCTCTTCTCTTAGAGCAGACGTTCTTGAAGGCTGTGTAGAATATATCCTGAAGGGCACAGAAACCTCTGCAATAATCTCAACTGGATTTTGTTTACTTTCCACACTTTCTAGTATCTCTTTTCCCTCTCTATCTTATTTTCTAAGGGAAAGAGCAATGACCATCAGAGCAAATTGGACAGAGTTAGAGCCAGTGGATTGTAGGGGTGGGAGGTGAGTGACCCCAAACCTGGGGACTGGGCCATGAGGGTGCTGTAGAGCTGTTTGTTTGCTCCCTCCTTTGTGGTTCCTCATCTCCCCGTGCTGCCCAGCTGGGAAAAAGAAAGCCGTGAGCCCATGGCCCTTTTGTGGAAACTGCGAGCTAAGGGGAGAAAGGTCAGTTTTTCTAGAGCTTGGAGTGCAAGGAGGATTCCTGGGGGAGAACAGAGGATAAGGCTTATTACAGCTGTGGGGAGGGAAAGACTCTGGAAGACGGGATTCAAAGTTTGGGCCAGGCCAGAGGGTGAAGGACTGTGTACATGTTTGTAAGTGGGGTGGCTGGGGATACACAGGAAGGAGCTGCAAAAAAATGGAGAAAACAAAAGGGAAAGGCCTTACCACACACGAGACAGGCCAAGGTAGGACACAGCTTGGCTGGGCTGGGAGGTGTGAGGAGGAGAGGTTATGGTGGTGGTTACTGACCTGAGCCACAGAAGATAAGCAGGAGGGAAGATGCCCTTTGGGATTCATCAGTGACATCCTGAGACATGGGACACATGAGCTGAAAGTATGAGATTGGCAAGGCAGAGCTAACCTTTGTGTATGCAAACGAGCAATAAACCTGGGGAAGAGTAATTGGATTTGAAAATTGATGTCAATGTGAGGTTTTCTGAAGGTGATTAAGAATACAATTTTTTTTTTTTTTTTTTCCAACCCAGTGACAGTTCTGGGAAGCTGAAGGTGTTACTCTGAACCTGAAAGGTCCTTTGCTCTGATTTACATTTCTTCTGCTAATTTACTTTTTGATCTGCAGTTCTCCCTGCCCTCTCCTCTGGTCATCTTTTTTAAATTTTCTCTCTATCAAGAATCTTTGGCTTCAGCAGCACACTGCACTCCCCAGCCTTGTTCCAGCCAGGAAATTTAGCACGCGCTGTTGTGTGTCCATCATGAAGTTGGCTTCCTAAGTCCCTAGAAGTTCATCTAAGTCCTTCAGCATCCCAGTCTTCTGCCACACACAGTTTGCAGTGTTGCAAATCGTATTAGTTCTGGGCTTTATCATAACGGGAGCATGTGGTTGGTTGGTTTATTTTTCTGAGAGGCAAAGCTACAATTTTTTTTGGTTGCTTTCTGAAGTACCAGATTATTCTTGTTTGTGTGATTGACCCAAATGTCCCTACGTCCTCTTTTTAGGAGGTGTATATAGCTGGTTTGCTTGTCTGTCCTTAACATTTAGATCATACTACATATTATTTTAATCGACTAATCATTAACTTTAAAAGTTTATTACTTTCTTAGGCTGCAGGACATGCTGGCTTTGCTGTAACTTTTTTTTTTTTAAAAAAAAAAAAAGCTCAACCACTCTTACTCTCCTCTTCCTGTAATCTCCAGGAGCTACTCATTTATGTGTCATTAGAAGGTTTAGAATAGTAAAAACCTCATGTCTGGGACATTCCCCCAAGGTTTAATCCTGGGAAAGATTAGCTTCATAGTGACACCAATTTCAGATTTAATTTAAGGCATCTCATATTTTTGCTCCAACACAGATTCAAGACCAGGGAGGCACTCAGACAGTGAAAGTCAGTGCCATGCAATGCACTCTGTGATGTGTAGATTCGTAGGCTCCTCTGCAAGTGCTGTAGAAGCAGAAACATCTACAGCGGGTGCAACAAACTCTTCTCCTAACAAGAGGGGGCAGCCGTTGCTTTCTCCTTGCCCTGCTGGAGTCACCTTTGTATCATTCGGATGACACCTGTGCTAACTTACTGTCATCTGACTCTATTCTTGGACAGGTACAGGGGAAACCAACATGCTCATCAGCTGACATAAACTAGATTTACACTTACATCATCCAAATCCTGAAAAAGCAGCAGACACGAGCCACCACCTCAGTGTGTCCTTCTGGCCTCACGTGTGCGCTGAAAAGAGAAGCAACCCAAAAAGCCTTGCAGTATAGAGGCAATGGGGCACTGACCATACCATCAGCTTTTTTCAGGGAGAAGCAGGAGGTAGAAGCACATGTGTTATTTCCCAGATTTCCCTCAACAATTAAGTAGCTGTTTTTATTTTCTGATTTTACTGCAAAGTGCATTTGTAGCTAGCTTCTGCTGCCTGTGGTAACAAACAGCGATACGATGAGCAGTGCATTACTAACATGAGCATGTTTTGGTTTTCTTTCCAGGTAACTGTGCTGGTCCTTTTCGCCCTTGCGTTCTTAACATGTGTTGTATTTCTGGTAGTCTACAAGGTTTACAAGTATGATCATACCTGTCCAGAAGGATTTGTTTTCAAGGTAAGTGCTGTAGACACTACAGAAAAATGGGAGAGTGTGTGATGTTCCCTGTGCTGTTTTCTGCATAGCCTCGATTAAGTCATCCTGTGTTGTATAGAAACTTGTTATTTTCAGAGGTTAGTGTGCTTTCAGCTATATTTCTTTCTGCTTAATTTGTAATAGAGATTGTGACTACCACACAACTTTCATGTTCTTGTTATTTTTGCTAATGCTCTAAACCTTGAAAATACATCAACAGTGCCAACACCAGTATCCTGCAGACCTCCTTCATCTGCAGCTCTTGGAGCAAAGCACTCATTTATTGGGTCATACCCCATTTATTGGTGTTGCATGTTCCTCCAAATTCATTTGTCATAAGAAAGAAGAGAATGATAAATCTAAAAACCTGGAGGAAAAAAAAATGGACACTGGAATATATGTCAAAGACAGGCTGAAGTGATGGTCTCATTAAGAGTAGCAGAGTTACCTTAGGGTTATTTTTATAGAAAGAACTTCTTGTTCTAGAACAGTGACCTCCCAGCCCTACTGCCACAGGCCAAAAGTGGTGCCAAAAAAGGGAAAACACATTTATTGGAAAAAATACTTGCACTAACTGAAAGGGAGGCAGGGGCTCACTTAATTCTTACAAGATGGCAGTGCTGTCTCTTCAGCTCTAACCTGGGCTGGAAGTCAGAAAGGTAGTATTGATTTCTCTCAGCTGTAAATTTAGCAGGGTTGAACGTGGCTGTAATTAGTTAAGAAAAGCAGCAGTGATGATGGCATTCTTCCCTCTAATTTTTTTAAGACTATTTAGTCTCCTAATGAATAAAAAGGGGATCTAATAGGATTTTCAAAATGACGTAAGAAAGAATGACTACCTCAGCGTTCCTGCCAGTCCTGTTCAGGACTTTTGATTCTGTCACTGTAGGCACATAAATATTTTACAAGAATCCAGTCCAAAGGTATAAGCAGTGGTGCTGTAGTAGGTTAACTTAACTCCAACCATTCGTTTTTCCCTCGGTTCAAGGGCAAAAGAGGCTGTGGTTAGAACAGCTGGCTGTAGCTCAGGAGATACAGCTCTTCCTTCTGCTGGTTTTCTTTTTGTGTTGTCTCAGACAAGTTCTGAAACCTCTCTATGCCCATGTCTCGAGGGGTGCTAGCCTTTTTTTTCTAAGCTTACTCTTGGCTTTTAGCAATTTGGAACACAGACTGTGTGTTCATACAGAGCCTACTCTGATGTGATCCTGACTCGATGGGAATGGCCAGTCGTGTGCTCCTGTCACAATTCTAGTAACAGCCTGCTTCTTCTGCGTCCTTTCATATCGTGCCATCCCCTCCTTCGAATTGCAGCATTCTGGCTTCTTACCTGTTCTTTCTAGTGTCAAAGACGTGTAAGAGGAGAACAATTTCTGAGCTTTATTTTGGCTGCACAGTGTGTGAAAAGAATCTGATCAGGTTTCTCTTCTTAGGACCCTGTGTTTGAAACACACTTAGGCAGAGCATTCTGTGCCTGATGCTTTGCTTTTAGGGAGCAGCACATACACAGGACTGCATTGCTATTGCTCTTCCAGTGCTGGGTTTTGTAGAGGCTGTTTCCTAGGTGCTTGATGGCATAAAATGCCAGGAGGCACAGCATCTTTTATCATCTACTTCTTAAGTTTTCTGTACAGGATAACAGTGGTACCAAATGGCATGAGGCCTGGAACTAGCGATGCAGACAGAAATTTTTACTTGTTGCCTGTACATCTTTTTGGGGAGAGTCTGTAACATATCATGGCATAGCTTGGTACAGATGTTCTAAGAGAGATGAAGGAGAAGTCTGTGCCAGTTGTGTTCACCTTGTGGCCAGTCTCTCTGTGGACGGGCTTTGTGCTTCAGGTGAACTCAGCAATATTCTCTGGCCTGGATGTCACCAGGCTTTTGATGCTGATGTGATTTGCTTGTTAAGGGCAAATGTGTCCTGCCTCAGGAAGCCTGGTGTCATGGGATTCTCTGAATAAAGCCTGAACGACTGCAGCCCTGAGTCAAATTCGTTTTTCTCTGCTTTGATGCTGTCATACACGGAGCAGTTCCAAAGGTTTTGGTGTTTTCAACCTTTTTGCTGTCCTACACATCCAGAGCTTGAAGGTGTAATTAAAAAGCCGCTCGTTTTCCTCTGCATAGCAGTCTTGAACAGCCTGAGCTGCAAATTTGTGCTAGCTGAAGCTGACACAGGCACAGCCCTGTTGTGCAGATCGCTCCTCTGAAGCGCTCCTTGCTGGCTCATGGTTAGACTCATCACAGCTCGTATCCTGGAGGAATTTCTCTAGGGCTTCAGTGTGCTCCGTACTGCATCTGTTACTCTTCAGCTTCCATTGCCAAGGCACCTGTGTTCTGTCAGACTCATGGACAGTACAAGAAAGTAATTTCCGTGTATTAAAGATAACACCGTCATCTATTAAGGCTGGAATTACTGACCCAGCAAAGTTAATAGGACAGAAGATACTATTTTGAAGTGAAGCGTTGGTACCACTGGAGTCCTTGTGTCAAGGGAACAGGAGGAGTCATCTTCATAGAGCCACACACAGGCTGGCAACCAGGATTTGCTCTGGCATCAAAGGCCTTAACCTGTAACTAAATTCTGAAATAAAAGGGATGTGAAAGAAATGTGAGACTGACAAGTTATGCTGGAGCATCCTGGTTTCTCCTCGTGCCCCTTCTTACTAGTTCTCTCACTTGGGAGCCAATGAAACAAAACAGGTAGAAATGTTCTGCGTAGGCTGAAGGTTACAGCAGGTGGCACAATGCGAACTGGCACCAGTTTCCACAGCTCAGGAGCTCTGGGTGCTGCCCTGCCTGCCTTGATGAGATGCTGAGCAGAGAGGTTATCCGTGGGCAGTACACAACGAACAGCAAGTATAAAGGAAGTTTTTGCCCGTCTTTTCCAGAAGCCTGAAATCCTGAGAAAAAATTCAGTCAGGATGGAAACTCTGATGGATATTTCTTTAGGCTCTTCTGTCAACTGTTGGGCGTTTGTGACTACAAAAAATAACATTACTGAGTCATTTTGGCCTGTTAAAAAGCTAATTGCTCCTTTAAGCAGTAAAAGATTCTGTGGCATTATTTTAGACTGGCAGTAATCTTGGCTTGTCTTCAGCACTAATAATTATATTGCATTTGCTTGAATTTCCTTGGCAGATCTAATTAGATCAATGGATTGTGTTCCTTCCCCCATTTTAAATATTTAGAATTGTGACTACATCCAGTGACTGGGTGAAATAATCACTACAAAGAGGTCTGTGTCTGAGTGCTTCTTAGTCATTTTATCACATCAGAAGTCGTGTCAGTTATCCCAGATGAAGCTTAGATAATGCTTCCAGAAGATGGCACGGCTGATGCAGGTGAACATGCATACCAAGCAGCTCAGTTCCAGAGATGTCCTCTGTGCTCTTCAAACTTAGGTCTCAGACTTGGAACTGACACTTGGATGAGGCTGGTGATTATGGCAGGGAAACCTCCATGATTTAAACAGTGCTGCCTGGCCACAAGTCTCTGCTTAGCTGGAGTTAAGCCCTATCTGCTTTGTAGTGCTAGTTCCAATAAAGCTTTGGGGCAAGATTTGCCTTGGCTGCTCTGTGGAAAAAAAAAAAAAAAAAAACAAACCTGGCTGGATGTGGTAACTTTGGATGCTGTTGTATCTGGCATGCATCTAAGCTTCCAGCGCGCAAGCTGGGTAGAACTGATGAGCTGCTAATTCCCTGGGGTGGCTGCTAATCTTGTGATAGCAAGTCTTCCTTCAGCAGTCAAATCTGCCCCAAGATCACATTCACTGGGGCCAAGTAGTTTTAAAGACTACCTGTAGCCTATTGTTTTAGCAGGTCTTGCTTTTTTCTTTCATACATTTTGATGCTTTATTCACCCCCAACATTTTTAGGAGGCAGAATTTATTTTAAGCCAAGACTGCTGGATCTTTCCCCCAGCCATTTTGTGCTATATGGTTTAAAACATTTGAAACAGTTGCTGGTTTACATTTATGCTGCTTTCATCTTTTTTTTTTTTTTTTTCTGATTAGAAGAAAAAGAAGAGGGGTTGACAAGAGTTCAACCCCAAAGTAAATGTGTACATGTGAGATAGTGTCTGGTCGTGACAATTTTTTTTGTGCTCAGAAATTTCTACTATTAAGTTTTCCTTGCCAAATTCTGTGAGAACAGCAGCACTGGTAAAAAATTGCTGTCCCGCAGTATTAGAAATTTTAATCTTAATTACTGGGAGAAGGAAGATCAACAGCTTGTATCTTTTGAAATGAGAGGATAAATTATTAAACTTAACTTTTCCTTAAGCTGATATGAGTGCTGCAGGTACTCACAGATTTTAGAGGGTCAGCTCAGTTGCACAGATGACTGCCCAGGACCCTGAGGTGTTGTTCAGATTGCTTGGACTGGCAGATGTGGCAAAGGACCTGTGGAGAGACCCGTGCCCTTCTGGAGCAAAACCCAGTGGTCAGCAGGATATGTCCCAATCATTTTTTTTCTTTCAGTGCAACTTGTTGCTTCATAGGCTTTTACTGCATCGTCACAGGAGGGTTGTGAGATACACTGTACGGGCACATCCACTTGTTTTTTAAGATGACATCTGAGTTTGGATACTACTTGGTATTTAACTAAGTCAGGTATTTCATTTTCAAAAGCTCTGAGCATCTTGCAGTTTCTGTGTAGTGCTCTTAAACTTCTGGGAAACTAAATAATGCAGTTCCACAGCTAAAGATAGACTTTAAAAGCTTGATGCTGACTGTATCTTTCTGAAAATGAAGAGTGAAGTATTAGAATCACAGAATCATGTGTATGTACACATCTGCACATCAACAGGGCTGCCCACTATGTTTTCCCTCTGTGTATTACTAGGCTGTAAAACTGGTCATGCCTTGGCACCCCTATATTTATAGTAAGCTCTTCCCCACAGATTGAAAACAAATTCTATTAAGGTGCCTGAAACACTGCAATGTGAGAATGCAGGTATCTGTAATTGTAGATTGACCAGGTGGGACTAGGTAGAGAAGAAAAGAGCTGGAACAAGAGACTGAGTACTTTTAAAAATTAATTTGGGGCATGCATGTTTCTTAACTGTTAATTATTGTGGAAAACAGACACAGATTTGCCTGTCTGGCAAATGCAGGTGTAGGCTAAGGATTACAAGGAGGAACATTCTCACTGCAGTAGGATGACACTGTAGTAGTAATTGCTGTGTGTTGCACCTTGACTTGCCCAAAGTAAAAGCTTGCTTAGACTGGAGGGAAAAGAAAATACTTTGGTATGTTCAGTGTGTATGAGGTTGTATCTGTAATCTAAGTGATGGATTTTCTTTTCAGAATAATCAATGCATTCCAGCTGGGTTGGAAAACTACTACTCTGAACAAGACTCCAGTGCTCGAGGGAAATTTTACACAGTCATAAACCACTACAATCTGGCCAAACAAACCATCACGCGCTCAGTGTCCCCATGGATGACAGTACTGTCAGAAGAGAAATTATCTGAACAGGAGACTGAAGCCGCTGAGAAATCAGCTTAGTATGATAAGCTAATTATTAACACTATGTCATTTGAAGGTAACTAAGGGACTTTAAGGAACTTTTCATTAAATATAATTATGGATAATTTAGAGGTTACTCATGTTTATGGTGCAATTGCTTCTGTTTGCTGATACTGCTTTGCAAAAACAAAACAAAACAAAAACTTGCTGCAGAACATTCATGGGCATAAAACAAGATGCATATCAGCATTGCTTTAGAGCTTTGACACCATTTTCAATGTTAAAAAAAAACAAACTGTTAGATATGTTCTTGCAGTTTATTGGATACTGACAGATTTCTTCACTGGATTTTCAGGGCTTGGACCTTAAATCATGTGTTCTGTTGTCTGAACTGATACTTTATTTATTAATTTTTTATTGTTAGTCATTTTGCAAACCGAAACACCACAGCCATAACTAGAGTGATCTCTTGTTTAGCTGAGAGCTATATTTAGTATTTAGTTTTGGCTCAAGCAAAAGTGATAATCAGCACTGATATCAAGGGCATAATGTAATGACTTGTATGGAGAAAGGAAAAAAAAACTGTCAGGTAGCATTTTTCTTACATTTTCTTTACTGTTATTTATTTGTAAGTGATAATGAAGTTCTCTGCAACAAGGCATGCTCAATGTTTTATTATTGCTGTCAACAGGATTTAACTGCATTTCCACTGTGGCTTTAGCATCTTGGTAAGGATATGCACTGAAACACAAACTAGATAGGCACTATGGAGAACCACAGACAATTCTAGTGATGGATGGTGAGGATAGTGTAAAAAAGTAAATATATGGTTAAGGATGTTCAAAAGAGAAATGCCATCTTTTGATCATACTTAAGAGGTAGAAAGCCTGTTCACAGTAGATGTAGTCCGCTATGTAATTTGTTGGATACAACGGGGGAGTAATATGTCTAAATTTTCTCTTTTATGACATTAACTTTTTCCCTTTTTATAAATTAGAGCTTTCAGTTTATGTATGGTTTGCAGTTCAATGCTTTTTAAAACAAAGCATCACAAGTGAAACAGTAGCATCTTAGATAACACAACTGGCTGTCTGAAAGCTACATGTGAAACTTGAGTGAAGAGTAGAACTGTTTATGTATGGCCTGGGATGGGAAAAGATGTAGAAGATCATAGTATTGTGGATGCACGTTAAAGTTCCATTGTAATTACAAACTTATCTATTCTTTGTGTGAAACCATGTTTTCATTTTTATTATAAATCTTAAATATATTACAAAAGAAGACATAATTAATTTAACAGACAAGGGTGTGAAACATCTGGGTAAGCAAGTAACCTTACTTAAATGCAACAACTTCTAGTGGACATGTCAAAAGTTTGTTTTCTGTAGAGATCATACAGAAACAAAGGGAAACCGTCAAGATCTATAGCAGAACAAACAGTCAGCTCCACTTTTACTCTTCTCCAGTAGAATTTAATTATCAGTAACTTTTTTTTTTTAACCAATACAGTAAAAATAACCATTATTACTTAATTCTATAGATTTGATATGAAGTAAGCAAGTAATATCTGTAAAAGAATTTTTAAGTCCTGGTATGTGGAATGCATAAAAAGCAGTAAGTTACGTGCCAAATTTTTCTTTGCATTTCAAAACCACAGGCCACGTATTCAGATACTCAAAACTACCATGTTTGTATTTTGTAGTAGGCATAGGCTTTATTGGATGCAATCTGTAACTTTTGACATTTTCACTCTGTGCAGAGTAAAGAATGATACAGCTTGTTGCATATAATGTATAGGTATACACAAGTCAGAAGAGAGATAGCAAAACACATTTATCACCATATTTTTTACAGAGGCCATTCAGATTTTACAAGATAAAAAAGATCTCTTTCCCAAGACTGTCCTACATGGAAATGATTCATGATACATCTTCCTCCCCTTAAATATAGCACAATAAATGGCTTCAATGCACAAGTAAATACTGATGAGAAAGAACTTACTGCTCTCATGACATTAAAAAATACCAAGCTGTAGGATGTAGAACGCTGATTGCTTTGCAATTAAGTCAAGAGTCAAAAGCAGTTTTTCCATCTGACTTAACAAGAGGAAGTTTATTGATTCTTAGCCATGGTTGGTTTTGAGACCCCCTTTTTTGGATACCAAATTGCTCCCACTTCTAGTACTTTGAAGAGTTTGCTTTTAATATTGTCTGTCCTTTGGCTTTGTTCTGATGTCTCAGAACCTCCATTTCACTGCACAATCGGCATTGTTATTATCTCTTTGCACCCCCAAGTAAAGCTCTTTAGCTTTTTTTTTTCTTTTAATTATTATTAAATCATCTTGATCTCTAAAGTAGTTGTCAAGGATTAGAAGTAGAGGTCATACATCTGCAAAATGATCACTGTGTACCAAAGTGGTGTGATTAAATAAAAGCCTGAAACAGTGTAGATGCTTTTGCACAACAACAATTTTCTTTTGACCTGTTCTGCGCACTGAGAGCTGGACTTTAAGTATCATAGGTGTGGCTCACTGACAATTATCACTTTTTATTTACTTATCAATGTTTACCCCTTTAGCTCTGCTCCAGCTTGTAGCCTTCTTACCAGCTCTTTCAAAGGTTGAAGTGTGCAGGACTCAGCGTGGTTTCACATTTGATAAAATGAATGCTATTGTCTCCCTCTGCAGCAATGGACATACGCATGTGCATTTGTTGGAAAATATTTCCATCACAGCAGCACAAAAAAAATGCATAAAATATACAAGTATGTATATACCCCATTCCATAGGAAAAAATGTCAAAAGTTTTACAAAGCATGTAGACAATTTCATTTTTTTAATTATCATACCAGTCCAGGAAAAGCAAGGAAAATGAACACATCACAAGGAAAAAGAGGATCCATACTCTAAATCCAGCATTGTTTTTGATGGCCTGTGAGGAGAAGATTATCTTGATTACTCTCACCAGTAAAAAGTACAGTACATATTTCAAAAAAAGACAGCCCATGATGACTGTTAGTGGCTTCAGAACAAAAAACAAAGCTGCCATTACTTTCAGGTGAATAAAAGTCAGGCTGGTTGTACCACTTTAGATTTATCACACTATAGCTTCTCACAAAATGTTAAAGTTGGTGATTTAAGAAAATAAATCCAGATCCCAGATAATACAAAAACATCCGAAACGTGAAGAACTACGTCAAAGTGTACGTGCTTAAAGGTTAAGTTCCAAAAATGAAGCTCTGTGATTAGTCAGTCTAATATCACTCTAATAAATCTCTTGTGATTTAAAAAAACAAATAAAAATCAACACAAAGAAACTGACAACAGCTATTTCTACCGATTGCTTTAGGACTGTCTATCACATATTTCACCCTCAAAGCAAGTAGAGCAAGGAACAACTACAGCAAAATGCAGCAAATATTTTTCTAGGACTCTCCTTCCCAAAATTCAGACTGACAGAAAGGAGGAAACCTGCTTTTCTCTCTCATTTTCCAGATTTTTACATGGAACTCTTCATGTGATATAAACATTAATGAGAGTTAATTTTTTAATGACCTTTTCCTACTGTTTCTCAGCATGGTTTGGGAAATTTAGTTCCACATACAAATATGAAAACCAAAGCAAAAATAATGTAAGTTCATACCATCTCACGAATACCAACTTTTTCTATGAACACTGGGACAATCTGTTGACCTGTCTGTACCTTTCCAGTGTCCTATTTAATGTCAAGTGCTTAAGAGTCACACATAGGCATGGTAAGTGTATGCTAAGTATTAGTACATCTACTGACTTAATTCCTTAAAAAACAACAAAAACAGCATCAGAACTGAAAACTCCCTCACATCTTCCCCACGATCTGCCATACCACCATACCTCTTGGACAGCTGCTGAAAATAATAGTCTAAATCTTTCCTACTCTACTCCAAGAAATATGGAAATAAGTTCCCAAATCAGACATTTTAAGCACCGAAGTTATGCTTGCTAATGATTGATGCACTTTTCAGACTAGCTGAGCAGTAGCTAAACTCAACCTTGAATTACATTATTCAATGTGCTTTCAGGAGGAAAAAAAAAAGAAATAACTAAGCCAATTACTCCAGAGGCTAATTTGGGAGCTCAGTTTTTATTGAAATCGCAGCTCCTGAAGGAAAGCATCATCTCATTCTAATTAGTAGGATAACGGGACAGATTTGTTTACTAGGTGCATGTGAGATGCCTTCCGCATGGTAAAGAGACTCTTCTGGTAATGCTTAACGTTTAACTCCAGATTCAGCAATTGCAGAATTGTCTTCTGATTATTTTTTTTTAAATTAAAACAAACAGAAAACCCCACAAAATTTCAGATGAGCTTAAATGCATACCACACAACCTTCACGTTTAAAAATAGGTAGGGCCAAGCAGATTTCTGCAGACTCATTTAGTTTCAGATCATGGTTAGTAAGACAAGCAGAGTGAAATGTGTAAATTAGCTAAGTGCATTCACAATTTTTTTGAAATCATGTCCTGATTCCCCAATACACACAGTATCATGCATTAACTTTTACATGCTGTTTACAGTAACACTTGGGCAAAACTGAAATTCAGGAGAAAGAAATGAATTGAAAAACACAGCTTAGACATTACCTCTCTTATGTCTTCATTGCCTTCTTTGATATTCTCTGTTGCACCCACAACTAGTTGATGGATATTGTCAATATCAGTTTCCTGTTTTTAAAAAAAAAAAAGAGAGAAACAGTGACAATGTTTAGAAAAAAACATCTGTAAGGATTTTGGGGACAAGCAGAACTCAAATATAAAATAAAATCTGGTATTATTAACATCTTAGCTTTATTTATACTTTCTTCAATGATGCAAAGGCATAGAGGCAATTAAGTTGCAATTTTTTTAATGTGTTGTTATGAGCCTGAACCGAGGCCTCTAAGATCAATAGGAAGTCTCCTGTTTACCCAGCATCAAATCTGGCCTTATTTTTGTTGGCTGTCCTGGAAGAGGTGCTACCATTTACAGAAAATAAGCTATTAAATAATACAGTTAGTAGAACACTAATTTTGAGACAGAAGGATCACTGTAACACACAGCACTTTCCATTCCCAGTATACACTGATACGTAATGGTAGTAATTACCATCTTGATTTTGCTTTTGGAAAAAAAAAAACAAAAAAACAAAAAACAACAAACCAAACCAAAACAAACTTTCCCTTCACATTTGTGCCAAAGTTCGTTACTCTCATGTTTACATCTTGCACAGAACCAAGACCAAAACACCCCCAGGAAAACCTTCAAGCATTAAATTACACTAACCTGTTGCAAGACTTTTTCAGTGAATATCTCTTGCAATCTGGAGATTTCTACCACTTTTCCTTCAATTTGTCTTGACAAAGAACAGAAATATTCCATTAGAAATTTCTACAAGCATTACTCACTGCTACAGCTTTAGACCCTCCAACCTGTTCAACCCAGCAGGCTGTTCAGCAGGCATGGCTCTGTTAGCAGTCGTATGTGGCGGTAAGGTGGGATGTCTGCACTACGGGAACACAACCCCGTGTACACCCCTACAGTTAATTTCCAGGTTTTACATGGAATTGGGCATTCCTGTTTTGTCTCTTCCTCCCCCACACCGTTACAATTCCTGCAGCAAGGTGCCCAGCAGCAAATGAGTGGATGTTATCCTGATTACGGGACCAGCACATGCAGCAACCTGGCAATAAATGGAAAACGGTACCTGACTTCATCAAACAGATTGTTCATTTCTCCAACAAGCCTCTGGTTCTCCTGTTCAAACTGCAAGAGAGGGGAAAAAAAAAAGTCTTGTTAGAGTTCACAAGCTTGGACTCAGTGAACTTTCCTCAGCCCTCAGCCCTAGCAAAGCAACCTTCACCTTCCTTTACAAAGATCTCCAAGGATGACTATCATTAGCTTCAGTGAACAATATGAGTCTGCACATTTATCGTTTATCATGTTTATCATTAACATCATAGTGTTATCATTCTAACATTTGTCAGTTATCCTCCCATTATGAACCAAACCCAAAAATAATTTGCAGATTTTTCTTGAGTTCTCTGCACTAAGCAAAAATGTAGAGGATGAATTTTGTCCTTTCTCATTTTAAATATTTGAGTGGGGAAAGATCTCATAGCATGTGACACCTTTACACCATCATTCACTTTATTCATGTTCTACCCATGGCACAAAGTTAACAGCTTGCAGATTTTGCTGTAATATGAAATATTTTGATGTCTACTACTTCATACTTTACCAATGCATTGGCTTGATTTATTCCAGCCAGCCTCTTTCATTTAGAACTACACTTTTGGCACTACATTTTTCACGTGTGAGCACAAACACAAAACCTCATACAGGAAAACAAGCTTTGATTTTCTAGATATACTTCCCTGTCAGATCATTTGGGATTCAATGTGGAACGAGCTATGGTGCAGCAAGTACGGTGACAAGATTTGCTTTAGATACGCTGCTAGAATACAGCTGAGAAAGGCATCACATCACAACAGTTAGTTGGAAGCGGCATTGTAAGGACTGCATTTTAAACAGGACCCATTACCACATTCTATGGTGGGATTTTCCAGGTGCCTAAATCAATGAGCTCAATCCTGCCACCTTGCCAGCCAGACAAAGGAACGAGCCCCACAGTGTGCTGCTCCCACCTCCCCAGGCTCTCAGGTGTGGGCAATGTGCTCAGATCACCATCACCTGCCCCTGCCAAAAGGTTCCTGCCAACAGAGTATCTCGTCCTGAAAGGGTCACAAGTCCCCTTCTGGCTGAACAGAGGGGAAGGTTAGTCGAGGTGTTCTACCAATTAATTCCCCACGAGCAAAAGCTCAGTACCAGCTGGACGTGTGGTATTTGCACGTTCCTCACAAAGCTAGGAAAGCCCTGTCTCTGCCACTGCACAGAAGTAGCACCCAGGATACATTTATCCTGAAATTATTACCCACTACGTGCCTCTGACAAGCCTCATTTCTAAATCCTGAGTGATATATGCAGCAGCCTGAATACCAGAAAACAGGATTAAAAATCCAAAGGATGTGACACTGGCACTGTGCAAGACAGCAAGCCCAGTTCTAATGCAGTTAATCTACTTATTTCAAACTAGCCTACATAACACTTCTGGATTTCGGTGTAATTCAATCAAGTTACAATTTCATTAGCAGTATACAGGCAGCATTCCTCTCAGTCACCTTGCGAGGTCTCATTATCCTTCTTGGGACAAAGCAGTGCGTTGTCAGAGACAAAAACAGCAGCAGAGCAGCACTGCTTACAGATCAGACTCTATTTCCAGTCTGTGCAGTAGTAATTGCTCACCACCTGAGCAAAGGCCCAACGCTTGAACTTGCAAGAAAATGTTGTGATGCCCAGAGAAGACAGTAAGTATTTGAAAGGAACTGTTATCTTTTGAAAAAAAATGAAGGGACGAGGAGAAAAAATAATGTCTGAATCACAGAGAATTAACAATAACAAAGGGGGTAGTGCTGCATAACTGGAAGGCA
This sequence comes from Anas acuta, assembly GCF_963932015.1. Lineage (NCBI taxonomy): Eukaryota > Metazoa > Chordata > Aves > Anseriformes > Anatidae > Anas > Anas acuta. The sequence goes on along the minus strand of NC_088982.1, from coordinate 13,353,281 downwards.
AATGAGCTTTTAGAACAGTAATACTGAAGTAGCTAAAAATGAAGTACCTAATATTTCAAGGTAATTTAAATAACAACGCAGTTCATCATTAGGATGCAACATGTAAATTGGTGGCTAGTTCATACAGGTCATCTGACCCACAGCTTACTTCACAGAGCCAATCTCTAGGAGTAACTAATTTACTGTTATTAGACTGCTATGTTTGGTGACTATATATTGTGACATCCTCCCTGCCCCAATCATTTCATCAGCATCTCTAGCCCGATTCTTTTAAGATCTTCCTTCTACAGCTTGTTCACCTCCTTGTACATGTTGTTCCACGTGATGATTTACGCATTCTGTTAAATGATCAAAAATATTCTGGTTTAAACTTCTGCCATATCTAATACTTTCATAATACCTACAGAGAGAAAGAAAAAGACAAGTGTACAAGAGTTGGACTCGATGGACCTCGTGGGTCCCTTCCAGCTCAGGATGTTCTGATTCCACTTGGGGTACAGTGGAAGACCTAGAGGAGCCATGGAAGGATTCTTCTTGCTCCTATCTCTCCCTGAGTACATCATCTCTCCTGTACACAAGCTGCTGCTCGTCTGATTTCATGGGATGACATTTTAGCTCCCTGACCACTTTTTTCCTGAGTTTTCTACTAAATCAGTAAACTGAATCTCACCACAGGAGCACACGGTACAGCTGAACCAAGGGAGAGCCGACAGCAGGAGCTGAGCAAAACTTCTAAACTGCCACAGAGTAACAGAAAAGAGGGGAAAAAAAGAAAAAAGGCAAGCCACCTGTCATACCCATCATCTTCATCCCCTCCTCACAACCCAAACCATCTCTGCTGTGTCCCACACTTCGTGCTGTAACATTTCTCATCTTGCTTCAGTCCCACCAGGCCCTCAGCGAAGCACTACCTGACTCCTTACTGACAGCAAACTACAGGTAGAGCTGCGTGACCTAGGGGAACACGGTTATGTTAAAGAACAGAAATTTGTTACTGGTGAGTGTGAAATGACACCTGTTTCAACAGGGTAACAGTTAATCTCTGAGAAAATGGTTTAGTCTTCTAGCAGGCAGTCTACATAATAATAATAATAATAGTAATAGTAATAATAATAATAATAATAATAAAGTTTTTCTATTTCTTTTGAAATACACCTTTCTGTACTAGAGGTTCACTAGCTGCCTGGCTGGCAAGAACAACTTGCTTTTCTTGGTTAAAGAACTAAAGAAAGTCCAAGATCCCTGATGCTATCATGCAGTGTAACTTCCACTGTGGGGCCGAGTCCTCAAGGCAGGAGCCCAGCCCCGTGGGACTGGTGTGGGACAGCGAGGAACATAATGCACAGCTTCCTGAAGCCCCACTGATGCCCACCCTAAAGATTCAATGGTTCTGCTAAGTACAAAAGTACCGGTGTTACAGTACTCTGGAGTGTCGTTATCACTGCTGTCTGCGGCATCTCTACAGAGCAGAGCATTTGTTAAAATACTAATGCAGTGATACGTGCTTCACAGCAGCACATGGTTAATGGTGTCTCACCACTCCTTTACATTGACCCCGCTGTAAGTCTCTGATTTTAGGGGATTCACTTCAGAGCAAAACCAAGGAACGAGGCAATAAAATGGATCCATGAGCTTTAGCACAGAGCTGACTGCACAGACATTAAGTGACTATGTGGAGCCACCAAGCTGTAATTGGTTTCCTGACTTCTGTACGAATAAGTATTTCTCCACAAATATTCAGCATAAAAAAAATCCCTATTCTGCTGTCTTAGCAGAATTGAGATGATAATTAATTTAGGAGGCAAATTTTCAATAAAGAAACAGTGAATGCTTTTAATCCCTTACAAATAGCACAAATCCACTTGAGAAAGTACTATTTAAAAATCCCTTTGATATCTGAAATCCTCCACTGGCACAGATTGCTTTTTAAACTGCTAAATAGCCTTTGCAATTTGAAATTAGGGCTGAGGGACGGCACGGCTCCGACAGCAGCAAGATGTGGTGACACAGCCAAGTGAACAAGAGGTGAGAACAGAAGGACACGTCGCCTATCGTGTGTCACAAAGGGATTTACATGATGTGAACATACAGCAAGCTCTAGCAATCAGTACAGCTCAACGATTTATGGCTTGTTAAAGTAGCCTTTTTTATGGCAGTGAAATATTCTGCTACCAAGATATAAAGTGACTGCTTAAGACATTTCTCAAAGCCTAATGCATTGAAAGAATCACAGTTCTGTTTTGTTATCCCATGAGATAAATCATGAAATGTACTATACCTGAACTAAAGACAAAAAAAAAAAAAAAACCAAGATAAAAAGTCAGAAAACTGTAGATTTTCACAGCTCAAACAGCAGAACCACATATTCCCCACCCTACACAACCGCAAGACATACGCTCACAACAACTATGAAAACATTCACGTACCTGTGCACAGAGTTATAGAGTGAAATTTACTGTGCAAATCACACAACAGCCTGCAACTGATGTAAAGAACTCTTTGGGTAGAATACTGAAATAAGTTGCTGCTGTAACAACACGATAGTGCTTTAATTCATTATTTTATCCGCAGGAAGGATCACGGAACCATGAGTGAGAATTGTTCGGTACAATTTGACGCAACACATTCCAATTTAAAAATCAATAACAGCAGTTTCTTACACTTTAACCTACCCTCTTCTGAGAACTGCTAGGGTTTCTTTTAGTAACTTAAATGGACTTGGTCCACTCTTCACAAATCAAATGTTTAAAAAGTAGAAATTAACTTCTCTGTAACAGCAAACATAATGCAGAGGATAAATAATTAGTCCTTTTAGCGGCACAATTTCCAAAAGCTGTAAAGGTTCACTAAGAGTTCCTAAAGACCCTTAAATTCCTGCATTAAAAGCACAATAAAGTCATTAAGTATTGCATATTACTAGGAAGTATTTACTTAAGCAATGAATAAAATCAATGCACTTTCAAGTACTCAAATCATGTCCCAGTTACACCTATAATTTACACCTTGGATCCAAATTTACACGAAAATTAGAATAATGGCTTCCAGTGGCATTGAAGTCCATTAAGAGTGAGGTTACACAGTATCCAACTTTTACTAATAAAGGTCAACACGTAGCTATAGCTTGAAAATACACTGAAAGCAGTCTTGCTGTGGAATAGTCACTACATACATCCCTAGCCTTTGCAAACTATAGTGTTCCTAAACCCTAAAAAATTAAAAAAAATATATCTTTTTAGGTCCACAGAGCAGAATAATGGCTTGCTCAGCTTTGAGTATCAACATATTACTAGCAAAGTTTACATTTGAAAACCTGTGGTGCACACATACGTATATACAACTCCTGATTTACACTGCAGCAATCCCAATATATGCAATCCAATCCAACTGTAAAAAATTACCTGACAAGAAATTACCTCCATCAAGGTCATTAACTATAACTAGAATCAAGCAGCTCGCTTCCTACTTGGCAACTTACTGGTGGAGAAAGAAAAACTACATATTAACAGTGCCACGAATGCTGACTCACTTCTTTTTTAAGTCTTAATCAATGTATACTCCTTCCAAGGTATAATAACATGGAAGCAACCAATGCTTGTTAGCTTTCAGCAGAGGTGGAAATGTATTCTGTATTTCTTCATAACTGCCAGAATCGTAGATTTATGCTCACTATAAGAAGAATCATAGAAACCATAGTAAAAAATAATAATAACACAAAGCATAGCATGGGAGAGGTCTGAAAGGACAACGATTAATAATGCATTTTTTGTCTAATGGTTTTCCCCTAGAAAGAGCTGGGCAAATGCCTTGCAATAAGCAGTTCAGGACTGAAGGACTTCTGGGCTCCTGAATCTCCAAGTATTAAACTATAAACATAGATTTTTGTGTTACTTTGGCTTGGAACCATTCCACTTCATGAGGCAATAAAGAGAACTTATTCCAGAGAAGAAAAAAAAAAAAAAAAAAAGTCCCAGGTTATCTCCAGGTTATCTTCCTTCACTCAATAACAGAAATAGAACAAAACTCACAGATCTAACAACTCACGTAAGTCGTGAGGTGTGCTGGGCCTTACTCTAAAAACGATAAAGGGATGCAGTCATTCCCAAAGAAAGAAATGCATTCATTCCCAAAGAACCACGGCAAAGGCTGTAGCACACTTAAATCTCACTAGAGCGCGAGGCTCACAAAATGCAGCCTAACATTTAGCAGTCAGTTATTAGCAAGCACTTTCAGAGTTGTCACCTCTGATGCTTGTTACCTCCTGATCCTCTGGAAGCTTACACCAAGGGGGCTAATAATGTGGTCCCTGAACACAGAAAAACAAAGGTATGCGACAAATTCTGTTTCGAGAGAAAACACAAAGCAGGAATAAGCCTTCTGATTTCAGACTGGTGCTCAAGAACAATGTGATAACATCAGGAGCAGCCTCTGAAGAGCCTTTTCTCTTTGACAAACCAAAACCATACCGTAATTATATGCAACTTACTCATCTCTGACGGGAAGTGATGCTTGCTCTGTTTGGGAATATCTCTAATCATTGCCAAGGAAGCCTCAGATATTCATGATGCAGCAGTCCTGTGCTGCAGCACACCATGTTGAAAACTCTATGGCCACTGGCTACTTGTAAGAAGTTTTTCTTTCTATATATGAAACAATACAACGTGTGCTAATACAAAGCGAATCTGGAGCCACGTTCAAAACAAGAAATTGTAGGAACATCAAAAAGCCTAACAGGTTGTCAGCAATCACTTACGTCAAATTTTGTAGCATATCAGTTCAATTGCAAACAGAATTGGAACAAACAATACATAAAACTGCTGATAGTGGGGGATATACAGCAAAGCTAAAAATATATGAGGTTCTGCTGTGACTGAAAGCCTGTAGTTATTCCTTCTAATAAAATCAATGTGATTTTGATCAACCTAGAAAAGAAGAATAAAATGAAATACAGCTATTTGTGTACTAGAAGTAGTCCAAGTCAAAAACAGCCACTCACAAAATCTTTATTGTTCATATTTTTTTTAATGCATTCCCAATGCTGCCTTCACTTCCACTGTCTCCTGACTAAGAAAGCATTTCATAATTATATTTTTTTAAAAATAATTTCTCTTTCAAAGGGCACTTCCAATTGCTGAAAAAATAGTTGGTATTAATGTCATGGCTGCATGCAAATATTTTGCAACTTTATATATTAGCAGCTCCCAGAAGAACCAGGAAGCCATGTATAAAGGCATATCTTGTCGTGGCATTATTCTGCATAAAATGGAAGTTGTAAATGAACTTGGGTGAATTTGGATACAAATGGATACAGCAGAAAATATAATAAAATGGCCAGTAATGCTGAAGATACACTTACCATTTGTATTTCCTCAGGTGACAGTTCATCTTCACCTTTGCCATCTCCCCACAATCCAAGGTTAGACTGAGCATCAGGCAGACCCCTGTCTGTACAAGAACCACCAAAAGCTTGAGACAATGCAGGGCACTGAACAGTGAAGTAAAAAACATTTTTCATGATTTCAGAATTCCAATGAAATCGTTAATGTCTCATTTCCTACTAACCAAGATTCACCATATAGTTACAGCACAAGATTACACCAATAACCTTTAACTCCTGAACTGGGACAGAGGTGTACACATTTGATTATGTGAACTACAAGAAGTTGCACTAAAATATTGACAGCAAAACACGTAAAACAACTCACAACACACTAAGACTTGTTAGGGCAGAAAATACAATCACATTTGAATTGTAACAGGAACACACAATTTTCAAAATGACAGCCTGTACGCAAGGCTATTATCTTCCACTGAGATTTGACAGAACCACCAGCTCCTCATTCCTCAGAAAGTAAGCACAGACTCTCATAGATTTTTTGAGCTAAGTTTGTAGGACAAACACTGTTCAAACTGCATAACACAATACATATCCTACAGCACTCTGTGCAAGGGGTCCTCCTTCATGTAACAGGAGTCAGATCTGAACCCACAAACTTGCCGCATTGTAGCTGCTCCATTGATTTCAACAGCACTTTCCCTTTGATTAAAGCTAACCATCTGCATAAATCTTAGCAGGAGTTGGGCATAAAACATCTTGAATGGCTATTTCTAGGATATTTCCCTCTAGAAGATTTATTTTTAGGCTTAATTATATACTTCTAATTATAGACTAAGAAGTTAGAATAGGAAAGAAAAGAAACTGTACAGCAGGAACCTACTGTTTCTGAAGCTGTTCTAGCATCAGTGCTTAAAATCCTAATGATAACGCTGCAAACTTGAGAAGGCCTTCTTCCCCACTGGCTGTGGCATTTTTACAAAACCCAAAATAGAGAGAGATTTGTACCAACACTGAACAGATTCCAAGCTGAACTGCTTTGCTTATCAGATGCATGCTGCAAATTAAAATACACTAAGGTTTAGTGCATTTTATAGATTTTATAGACTTTCTCATAGATTTCAGACTTCCTGAGAGACTTCAGACTTTATCCCAGTTGTTCATGTGTTGTTTTTGTTTTTACAGCATTTATAAGTGTATTTTTATTTGCTTTACTATAATTTTCTAAACCTACTTTTTTTTTTCAATTGCATAAGCAGCACTGATGCATCATCATTCTGATCTTCTCTTGGGAAGCCCTTGAATGGGGTAGTCCTATTTATGAACAAATATATTAAAAGTATTTTAAGAAGAATTTCTCCCCTTTTATTCTTCATTAGAATATTTGTGAAAACTCTTGAAAAATAAGTAAGAGTATTGTTGCGTGCATCTCCTTTACACATGTATATTTGATTCCCACCAACCAAACCAGGATGACAATGTCAAACCAAATGGTGACAATGTTATAAATGAGGGCTATGGGTAAGGCATACAGTCTTTAAAATGAATAATTAAATAAATAAAATCTGCTCTTTCTTACAAGTAATAAGGAAGAAAAACAAGAGCATTTCTAAATATTATTTAGAAAGAATTCAACTCAATGTTTTCCACTGGACATCATTAGTATTTCCAATCTGTTTCACAGAGACACAAAGTTATTTGTTTAGATAATCAATACATTTACATTATATTGAAACTAGAATGACATATTTACTGGATTCAAAGAAAAGAAGATAATTAGTTTATGGAGCTAAGAAATAAGATGTATTCCTATTTTATCCCAGAGGAACCAATTACTTTCAGACACTGTCAGCTTTGTTAAAAAACAGCACCTGTATCCAATGTGATTGCTAATAAGCACATATCCAAGCAAGAGGTAAGTGAGAAACACACATCTCCCCAGAGTTCCTCCTGTCACCATGGTACATTTCTGGCCACTTCGAAAGTTATTCTGCAGCTTTTGTAGAGCTGGCAGTGCTTTTCTACAATTCATCCAGCAAAAGCCAGACAAAATAAAAAAAAAAAAAAGCTAACTACATATAATTTGCAGAAATAGATGTAATTAGTGAATGATGGAGATACAAAGTAAAGATCAAATAATCTCAAACTTTTTCCATACAGACAGGAGACAGCTGCTAAGCTAGTGGACAGGTTCAAAAGCTACTCATTATTTACATGTATTTCCATAAACTAAATGTCAGATTTGTAATATGCAAATAAATACAGTCAGCATATTGAAGTAAGCTCTAGAGAGACTATTTTCCTACCACGAAGCATGTCCGGTATAATGCCAATGTAAACATGTGCTTTGTCTCAAAAACAATCACATTTTGCTTTGGTACCTGCCAAAACACCAGACAAAACCCAAGTTGTGGTTCAGCACCCCACGTAGGACATTCAGCTGTCCGTCTTGATGTTCAAGGTAACGACAGGACCAAAACCTCTCTCAGAAGACCGTTACAGCTGCAATATTTAAGCAAGGAACCCAGACACTCTGATGACCTTTCATATTTCATAGACATAAATGATTATGATCTAAAACACCCATGTCCTGTGGATGAAAGAGTTTATTTCTCTACATAACTGTTTCTCCAATTTCTTAAAAATTTGAAGTTACTTGTAAAACAAACAAACAAAAACAATTACAAAGGCTATATGATTTAAACCGAGCTTTTTGTTTACTAGTCATCTCATTCATGTTATCATGCTTCAACAACCACCTACCAGTGAAGTCACAAGGCTGATTTCTATAAACAGCAGCAACCAACACTTAAATGAGGAACCACATATTGTGTGCATCTACGAACTATTTCAGACAGGTTTTATTTTGATATACCACTTTCTTAGTGTTCTCAAAGACTAGCCAGCATCCCCTTGTAAGAACTGCATCACAAACCCCTATGTCTAGCTACTTTCCCATACAAAATTAAAGCATGAATTAATAAGAGTGAAAATGGGAGTAATCAAAATTAATGTGCGGTAAACTAAGCTTCATTTCTGTTTATTGCAAGTGGTTTACTGCATCCAAGGAGAACAAAGAATGGTGTTTCCCGTGGCATGGCACAGTTTTCTGAGCTAAAAATTGTGATGCCACTTTATGTGGTTGGAGTGTACACTTTCAGAGATTGTGGAGACATTAAACAACAAGAGCAAAGAACTATGAAGATGCTACAAGGCTGATGCTTTTCTGTTGGCACTAGCTCACAGCTGTGAAATACTGATAACGTGTTAAGGTGAAACTCATCTGTGTGCCTGTGTGCTGCATCACTTAAGACATAAATATAAAAATGTAGTAAGCACTAGAAATGACACATAATCAAAACCTTGACTTCTTACAGTAAATTCAGTCTTCTGAAAAAAAAAAAAAATCGTATCAATAGGGCTGCAGAAGTACAAACTGGTTGGAAGATAAGCAATACCGTGTCAGAAAATGAAACGGCACATTGCGAGGTAATTCAGTATCAGTCTTCGTTCAGAAATGGAGTACCCACTTCACATGAATCCACCCTTTGTACAACCCTCAAGTCACTACCCAGAGAAACTTCACTCTTTTAATAAATAAGTAAAAAGCAATAACAGATTTGCAGAATAATGTAATGTTATATTTTTCCACAGTTTCTGCTTCCCTCCATGAATAATTTTAACACAGTAATCACACTGTGTCTTAGACTTCTCTAGACAGTCAGATTTCAGAGTGGGAGAAATCACACCACAGAAAGCAATTCTGAAATCATAGAAACAAGATACCTCTTTTGGTACAAAACCTGAAATTATTGCACAGTGGTGGTACTTGGACACTCTGTAATGAAGGTATGTGAGTGTACACACCCCAAACTGAAGGTCTCTGTGCTTAAAAACCAGAAAACACTCCTAGAAACTACTAGAAAGCCATCAAGCTACTTTCCTATTCCTTACCATCAGTGAAAAGGATATGGAAAGATCAGACAGGTTTCAGAAGACATATAACTAGATGGATAGTGCAAAATTAATAAATTAAAAGGAGAGAGTTCACACAAAGTTTATTGAAGGGATGAAGAAATCCATCAAGACCAAAGACCTTTTAAGCTGGTTGAAAGAAACGTCACAAAGCTGAAGATTTTGCTTCCCCAGTCCCACAGTGTGCATCACACAAGCCTGATCAACTCAGGGAAAAAGAATAGAAAAAGTACATGTTCCAGGAAGAGGCCTTCTTGGAATAGGCCCTTGTAATGTGAAAGAAGTACTGTTGAATAGAAAGGGCTTGCTACAAAACAAAAATATAATTATGCTTTATTCTTACCTTTGCTTTCCTCAGAAGAAAGTTTTTCTTCAGAATCATCTAAAGGATTCTGTGAATTTTTTTCAGGAGAAAGAGGTGATTTGGAGATGTTGCTCTGCTCAGGTTCAAGTCTGGAACTAGAAGCATAAGATTCTCTCATTTAACTGATATAATGCAACTGAATTTCTCTAAAACAAGAACAACCACAAATTACTTGCATTCATTGCACTTTAACCTGGTCTTGAAAACTTCATAATAAAGAGTTCGCAGTCTAGATGCAAAATGTACTTAGCTACCTTTACTGAAATACTATTAGAAAAGCAAAGAAAGCACGAACAGTATTCCTGTATAATCTATATTCCAATATACATTACATGTTCAGAGTTGATAAGAATTTTGAAAAAAAAATCTGGAGTATGGGAATATATAACATTTTGGTCATACTGAATTTTTTCAGTAGCAACAGCCAACTCACCTATTTAATTTTTTCAGGTAATATTTGGATGTTTATATTATCAATTATCATAAGGGAAGAATAAGAAAATACAACAGAATCAACTTTTTTTTTCCTGAAACAAGTTTTATTATTATTATTATTGTTATTAATTAATTAATTAACTAACTAGCTATAAAGAATACTTTAACCTGTATGGGAGTGATCCTTACCTTGTGTGCCAAAAGAATCAATAGCCCATTTAGAAGCAAAGCAAATAAATACTGTATGTAATGGTCAGATAATATTCCCTGCTATGCAATTTCAATAGAAAACCAATATAAAAAATGAGAAGCATGTTCAGTGATTATTTCAGTACCTCAGTACTTGTCAAGTATTTTTCACTATGGCACCAAAAAAGTTTAAAATGAGTGACTAAATATTTTTTCCAGTAAGCTTTGTGGTTCACTGCTGTCAACAATGAATCCTATAACCACTACATAGTAGACAGTTAAATGCATAGCAATTATGCTGATAGAGAAGCTAAAAAAACAAAAAACAAAAAAATAATGGGCTGAATCACCTGCTGTGCCACCTTCATCGCTTCCTCCCCTCTCATATATAATCAACAGTTAATCTCATTATCATCTGCAATCTTCCCCTGCTGCTTAACAGAAGGTGTTGCATTTTGTGTGCCTTTCCTTCTTTGTATTGTGTCTAAGTTCTAGCCAATAATTAGAAAATTCTGAGAAAAACAGAATATAATGCATTAGTCATCACTGACAGACTATGTTATTTAAACAAGAAAAAAATAATAACAGGGAACATTTATTAGTTCTAAAAACTCTGCTACTGGGCTTTGTGTAGTTTTACACAAAAGAACTTTTCATTCTCCCCTCTTCCGAGTCACAAATTTGCCTAATACCAAGGAAAAAAAAAAAAAAAAGACTTATTTGGATGGCCATGCCGTTCAAATAGTACTTCTGATACTAATAAAACACCAATCACCCAATAATAAAAGTTAATTTTTATTATTGATTTGAATAACTGCATACATAACTCACAAGAAATTCAAATGGAAAATTAGTTTAAAATTGGAAATGTAATATAAATATGAATACCTATAAACATAAATACTGAAAATTGCAACCAAGTACCTTTATAGAAAATTTGGTTTTGTTTCTATTTCTCAACATTTGATTCTATGGAACTAGTCCTATGTAATTGGCAGAATTTTTTAATCAAAAAATATGAATTAGTATATAACATAACTTATATAAGAAACACAACTTACATAAGAAAATTATAACACGAGTTTTGGAAGAGCTTGGGATGTTTACATAAATGTTTACATAAAGTAAACATAATGACATGTATTTTTACTGCAAATTTCTCAGAATTGTTTAAGAAGTACATACGTTATGCTGACTAAATTGCAGGAAAAAAGACCTGCACTAGGATTAATTTACTTTTAAATAAATGTATTCCTTCGTTTTTTATTGTCCTTACTTTCCACGGTATGCTAATGTATGAAAGTTTTCAATTAAAAATGAACAAAATGCCTGGAATTTGCTACTTAAAGAACGCCTAGTTCATTTAAAGGATGGAGCATACTCCTATTATCACAAAGTGCTGAAATCTACTGAAATCCTGGGGGAAATTACAAATCAACTAGTTGAAGGAGCATTAAAAAAGACAGTTTTTCTTCAAGTCATCATAAAGATTGGTTTATGCCCTGTGATTTATTTAAATTGAATTTTAATTTAAATGATAATTTATCCATTACATCACATCTGCAATGCATACAGGCTCCAGCTGATCAATGTCTGCTTTTTAGTTCTTACATTCGTACAGAAGAGGCCAAGATGTATTCCTCCCATGATTCACAAAAGGACCGCATCTTCTGGGTTATTTTTTAGGCCCTTACTGCTCAATTAAATAAGTGATATTCTAATTTCTGGAATAGCTTTTTTTTTTTTCATTGTTTCATGCTTCGTATAAAGCAGATTGACTTGTCTCATCTGTTTAGTCATCTGAGAAATCCTGAACCTTGCATTTGACATGGGAACAATGACAAGAGTACATCAAGCTAAATAGCTGGTATTTGTTAGCCAACTATATCTCACAGCAGGAACCATGCTAACTTTCTTTAAAGTTCCTTAATATGAAGAATATCAGTAAGGTTATGTATTTTTGCCAGCTAAAAATATCACACAGTATGTTTTTTTATGTTTTCTTTTTTTTTCTTTTTTTTTCCCCACAAAGTTACAGGCTCTTGGTATTTTTGTAACTCTTATCTTACTTTTCTCATGTGACTTTCTAATAAATTTCAGATCTGCTCTGGGGTATTTTGTTTACTTGTACTTATACTTCTATTTTTGTCTCAGGAGGATATATTTAAGTGAATCCAGTCGTATTTAATCATGTTGAATCACTCTGAATAACAGATACTTATGGACTTCTGAAAACATCTCTCTAATTTCAATGTAATAGATGATCAAGCTCAACACCAAACTGATAAAGCCGCATCAAATCTTGGAAAGGTACTATATCTATTGATGTGTATATTCTAAAACTTGTTATTTTTATATGAAAATATGCATCATGAAACTTAAGGCTAGAATTCAAATAATGCAGATTTAGAAGACATGGAAAGCTTAGCAACTTGAATGTATGCCACGACAATAGGAAGTAGAAGCTCTTTTGGTTCAATTACAGAAGTTACATATAAAATTTTGATTTCAAGCAGTTTTCTAGTTGCCATGAAACCCCACCATCTCAAGCAGAATTTATTAACAGCATAATCACTTGCTTTAGCAGAAACATAGTGGTCTAAAGAAGGAGGGAAAAAAAAATGGGAACACGAGAATGGGAGAGAGAAGTAGAGAAGTGAATGTCTCTTGTACTTAAGCAGATGGTATCCTAAATAGCATCTTAAGACATATTATCAATGTGCAAAATTTAATTCTAAATTATTTTATGTAGAATATTACTTAATGGGACATGCAAAAATATTTTGTTGTATGTGTAGAAGTCCATTAGGTTTATTAACTCACTTTTTACTAATTTGGTGCTTTGATCATTGACTTATATGAATTGTACACAACATTGTATTGGCATTTTGCCATTTTCAGAATTAACTTTACATGCCAGAAGTATAAAATGCACCTGCTGATAGTGGAAGTTCCTCATCCAGCTACAGATTTCCATTTAAACCAATCTCCTTAGAATCTAAACATGAATAATGGTTTTGTTGAATAACCTACAAATGAAAGGCAGAGTTAAACTATTTTTTTTGACAACAAGAGCTCACTACTCACAGTCTCTTCTTATCTATCACTCGCTTAACTCGGATGGCTCTTTGTTCAGAATACAGCTTACACACTCCTGTTCAAGATATCAGTAAATAAAACTTCAGGTTAGAAGAGCATGATAAATTTCTTGGAAAATATAGTTACATGTTCATTTTTAACCACTCAGTATTGTAGAAAAAATACTACATACTTTTTAAGTAATCTTCAATGAAGTCTAAGACAGCTGTTCTGTGCTCTTTCACCTGCGCAGACTGGACATCCTTGTGTGCTGAAATGAAAAAGAAAGATACAAGATCTTTTAACATTTTATTGAATTACACACAAGTTTGCATTTTCAGTTCAAGTTATATCCAAGTGGCTATTAACATTTTATCTACGTTATATACATACAACTATTGTGACCATTGCTATATTTAAATATACATTCTGTAAACCAGCAAATTATTACAAGAAAACAAAACCTCAAACCAACTTGCATCACACAGTGTTTGTCATTCTTTACGTACGCCACTGACTCATATTACATCAATTAAATTTTTAAACAAGAATAAATGTCATCAAGCTAAGCACTGCAAAACAGGTCTAGAGGTTTAACTTGTTTAACATGTTGAACTTCTAATGCTTTAAATTTCCCAGAGCACTTGCTACATGGAAATCTTGGGGATCCGTTGTGTCAAGCATCCTTTTAGTTCACTTATTTCTTGTTTTGACACTATGAAGTTCCCATCCATGAATCACTTTTTGTGATTCTGAGTAATGCTCTGAGCATGTTTAGAAGTTGATGAAAATCTTTGGTATACTGGTAAAACATATGCATACAACAAGACAACTTAAAAATGACAAAACAGAAGTTCTCTCTTCAACTTACATGAAGTAAGTGTTGTGAAAGTACAATTTCATACACAAGCTGTCAAAATTATCCTACTTTAGCAGGACTCTCTTCAATGGTAGTCCCATTAAGAAAAGCAAAATTGTTAATACTTGTCACAATGAAAATTGTGTCTTTTGATATACTAGTAAATTATCTGTTTAAAATATATATGTATATACACACAATATTTTACAATTAAAATATATTCTGAAGAATTGCTGAGTTTTGTTTTTTTGCTGGAGCTCAAATTTTTGAGGGCTATATTCAACGACTCAAGAAAATGTCTGTAGTTAATAAAAACATTTGAAGAGTTAGTGTAATGATATAGATGTTATTACGTTTTGTACAGTGATGTAATTATCTCAAACATAGAAAGAGAATGTAAAACTTTACAGGTAGACTACCTAGAAAGAGACAGCCATTGACTTTCATTAACTTTAGTGAGATTTGGTTCAATTTGGTTCAGGCCTCTATGCCCCAGTGCTAAATTACTACTAAATAGTAAGTATTTAAGATTTTTTAAACACTTGCTAATTAATGTACTTGAACAAATAAAATTTTATGCTGAGGCTTATCCTTTCACTTACATTAAATAAAACCAAGCATGGTGCTAATCGGTCAATAGGATTACAGAGATGCAAATAAAAGGGACAGTCTCTTTCCAAAAGCATTCCAGGGGCAGTCTCTTTCCAAAAAACATTTCAGATCTCGCAACACCATGTAATATTCAGCTTTTATCAGTAACTAAGAAAGAATATTTCGAAATTGCTCTGTTTACCTTCTGTTCTCAGCTGATGGATGGCATCTGCACATGTCCTCATAAATATCTGAGCATCTTGATCTATCTGATCACGTTCTGTATCTGTCATCCTCACATATTCAGACATAATATGGCTAAGAAACAAGACAAATTGTCACTTTTAAGAAATCCCCAGCATAGCACCTGTAAGCACACATTTTGGACCTTCTTTCCACTCACCATCTCTCCAGAAGCTTTCTTGCAATACTGATTCACACATAAAAAGGAGATACAAACTATTTGTAAAAGTAAAAAGTGCAATATCCATCACTTCTATAAAGATGAGAGGGATTTAGAACATTTTTTGAAGTGGTAAATGATATCACAGATAGGAAGAGCAACATATCCTATCATCTCCTGTATAACCAAGTACCAAGGAGGCACAGTAAAGCAATACAATTAGAAAATAAATCATCACCCTCAGCATTTATTCCAACAAAACAAAGAAACAAGAACAAACCACCATCAAGTAAGAAAAGAATAGTTCAAATACTGAAAGAAATACAAAAATTTTGAACTTATTTCACTTTTTTCACTGTTTTTATCTTAAATCCTGAACTTTATTTTAAAAAGTAGCTGTTAAAAAATCTGTGAATCCAAACCACACTAAAGAATATCAGAAAATAATGTACATTTTATATCAAATAGATTACAAGACTTTAAGACTTGTTTATTTCTATTTTAATTATACATTATGTATTTAATATTTTTAATAGGATTAACATATGCTTTTTTTAGTAAATTAATGAAAATGGAGGCCAACCACAAAGGCGAAGTAACAGCAGTGTGTTTTAGGCAGAGATCTCCATTCAGATGTTAACTGTGTCCAGTATACGTAGAGCTTTACTTACAGTACACTTGTAAGACTTTTTGTCCCTTCTTGTCAGTAAAATATTAATACAACATAGATAACCACCAGGAAAAACATACTGTAGGGAGACACTTAGCAGTGGCTGCACAGGATGATAAGACTTTGCTACAGCACGTTATCCAACGTTCATCTTGGGTTTCCTGATCACTCACCACAGCCTATTTTGCCTTTAAACCAGAGAGAAAATTTTCAATATATGCACACATTTTAACTTAAGATTTTTACTTATGAGTGAAAATTTTCCCTCTTCTTCAAGGTATGTATAATGCAACTGTATCAATGAAATTAAACAGGTAAAAAGAAGAGATCTTCGGCTTCCAAAGCTAGCCTGATACCCTAGAGATGTCCCTCATACTTCACCACAACAATGCCAAAACTTCCCTACGTCTGCTACAATGCCTGCCACAGGAATGCCCTACAACCACTTCACATCTTCCCATCTCGTTCTCCTCTATCACCTCCCATCACATGCAATCCCACCAGTTGCTTCTTGTACGTTAAAGTACTCTCAGTGTGGTTCTCCCACTGCTTCTCCACAAAGTTTGAAGCTCACTCTATCATCCCCAGGTATCCCAAAACATCTTCACCCTCACCCTGCGTGACTGGCTATATATATATCTATATATATTTAAAAAAAAAATAAAAAAAAAGGCATCACAAGGTTCACCTTGCTTGAAAATTGGTATCTGCTGTATTGCAGATAAGCACAAATTAGGCGACGAACAGAAAGGCAAATTAATTATAAGTAATATTTTTTATTTTCCCCTTGTTTGTTTCCAACACTATCACATATTTGACATATAAATATTAGGGATTTTTTCCCTCTGATTAAAATCACTCTAAATATTGTAAAATTATTTTGTATGATTTACAGAAGATTTACAGAAAAGCAGCCATATATAATATTTCCATTTGATTTTCAAGAGCTGATTTACTCTCCTTTGCTCAGGAGAGATGAGTTCCATATAATTATGGCAAAAGCCCTATTGAAATTGTAATCAGTGCTAGTCTAAACTGGACCTCTCACTTGCATTCTCTTAGAGAACGGCTTCTGAACGATGAAAAAATCTAACATTTTCTCATTTTAGAGACAGCCTTTTCCTACCTGATTAAAATGACATACTGATGCAGTGTAAAACAACTCACACCATTAAATATATTAGGACAGACTGCTTCCCTACTCCCTCTGCACAGCTTACACGGAGTGTGGTACACCTAGGTTCTTGTTCCCTGCCCAACTGTGTGGTATTTAATGAGTTCTGTGCTTTCCATGCACTTTTTAACTGTACAGGGTAAAGATTACAAAATGCAAACAAGAATTTTCATTTAAATCAGCCTTAGAAATACATATGAAAAAACTGCCTGAGGCATGGTTTGTTTTTACTAGTAGGGTAACTATTAGTGATCCTCAGTGCATCACTATGTTACTGACACCTTTGACAAGTTGTTCTGTTACCTTTCATAGCTGCAAAAATAAAAACAGGGTAGGTCAAATTTTTACAGCAGTTTCACAGCTTCGAAGGCAGCAAAATGCGACAATCTAGATAAAGAATAAATAGAATACTCTCCTTTTTTTTTTTTCCTCCCATTTATAGCTTAGTGTCTGTCACCAACACTTCTGAAGAAGATCTAGTCAAGCCACCCAGAGCCAAGGACACATGAAACTCCAGCCTCCTTGTGAAGGCAAGGATGGAGCCACCCAACTGCATGGCATTATGCCAAAACACATACAGCATCCACTGGTTATTAACAGGGTCCCTGAGCCCCACTGCACTCCTCAGGAAGTCTGCACATGCAGAAAATCCATCTAATCAACAGCTTCTAACTTTACTGGAGAAAGAACCATTTGTTTAAAAGGAACAGGCCAAAGGGACATCCCCTCTCCCTAAAACAGACAAACAAAAAAATCCCAAGCCACCTACATGTCAGAGATGCAAAGACTTGCTTCGAAGTACTACCAGCAGCAGTATCACTGGGCTGCTACATCATGACATCAGGAAAGGTCAAATGAACCATATGAACCTTTTTCTTTCAGAAAGAATCACAAGAACTTGCCAAAGCATGAGGCACACACTGGTTAATGTATGCAGACAAAGAAGGGGAGAAGGGTGCACAATTCTTGTAGATTTTTATCCTCATCAGCTGGAAATAGCTTCACAGGAAATTTGAGTTGGAAAGCAACTTAAGAAGAGGGGTTAAGAGTGAGATAAAGACAGTGGCCATCACGTAGACAGACTTCAATGGTATAAAAAAAAAAAAAAAAAAAAGGAAGATAGGTTTCCTTTTTCTATGGAATTCAAAGACTGAACAGAAAAAATCCAGGTGAACTAGTATTCTTCCTATGGAAATGACATTGGGATAATTTGCAATTCTGTCCTTGATCGAAGGGAAGAACAGGCAATGCAGTAAGAGATGAACTATGCTATTTCAAGAGCTCTTCATTGAGTTCAAATACAATAAAGCAGAATACAGAAAGTGCAAATTAGGTCTGATTGCTACTGGCAACTTTGAAGGAACACAGCACATAAGGATGCAATCAGAAAAGGGTCAAGTCCGGGATGAGACACTACTGACAAGGGACTGCCTAGGATAACATGAGATTACTCCACAAATATTAATAACAGAAAGACCAAAGAATGTGTTGGCTTGCTACTCAGTAAAGAAATAAAAGTATATGCAGAGTATGAAGAAAACCTAGATATTTATGGCTTTCTCTGCATTACCTTTCATCTCTGAGGTCAATTGTAAAGTGCAGTTACTACTACCTTTAGCTTACTGTTACTAAATCTAGGCTTAATTTAGTACCTCTGACATTCAGAAAAAAAAAAATCAAAGTTATTTCAGTAATAGCAAGTGACAGGTGTTAGGTAGTAATAACAGGATGCTGAGCGTGTATGGTGCCATAACAGGTCATGGCATGAGTGTTTCTGAAGGTGCAGTGCTTCTGAGCTAATGATGCAAGCAGAATTCAAAAAGTATGTATCCCTCCTATCTGTATGCCAATGGTGTGCTCTTGAAGGGAACTCACTGGCTTCAAAAAAATCCCAGGGTGAATAAACATCATACAGTTTGCAGAAACAGGAGGCCAAACTCTGGAATAAAATGGAAAATGCATCAAATTAAAGGATGTATCTTTGCTGCCAGGAATTAATGGAGGATAGATGAGTTCTAGGTAGATGAAAATATGAAACTGTAGCATCTGTATTTGAAAAAAAAAAAAAAAAAGTAAAGGATTTATAGACCATTCAGCCTAGGAAAATAAAAGAAAAAATGATCAATTTTTAACTGCTTAGAAAAGAACAAAACGATAACTAATATCTATGATGTATCACAAATAAGTCACACACCGAGTAATTTATGTTGGGAATGTAGCAACAGGTCTCACGGATGGATGAAGACCGACCACTGCCATATATCTTCTCTCTATTTTTTTTTTACCATCCCACATGACATTCTCATAAGCTACCAGCAAATAAGTAAGTTACAAGGAGCAAATACTGTACAGATGTGAAACTGTTTGGAAAGCTGAACACAGAGTAGTTATACACCAAACCAGGAGGAGGTACTGAGTTGTTTTCCAGAGGGGCTGTCCTGCTTCTGATACTGTTAAATACTTGCATAACAACTCAGTGAAATGGAGTACAGAGGCAAAGTAGTAAGCAAATTAAAACTGTTTTAACTGAACAAGACTTCAGTTCAAAACAATATTGCCAACATGGAGAAATGACACGAGGAATTTGAATAAGGGATGGTCAGAGGCTCTTTGTTGCAGCAGGAACAATTACCTGAACACACAAAGCGTGGGGAAGAAGCAATCAGGAAACAGTACTTCAAAAAGCCATCGGAGATCATGCTGGACCATAAACTGAATGTAACAACATATTATTGCATAAAAGTGATCTTTACTATGGGATGCGTAAGTGTAGTACAACCCATTCCAAATAAAAGGCAATCTTTCTGCTGTCCTGCGCTTTTGGAGTGTTTCATTTCTGCACCTCACTGCAACACTGGCTGTGATAGTGTCCAAAGGAGAGGAAAAAGCAGAATAAATAAAGAGAAATAATAAAGAGAACATGTATAGAAACACAAATGTACACATTCAACAGTAAAGACTACAGAGAAACCAGTGTATGTTACTGAGGAAAAAAATAATAAAAAAAAAAATCTAGGAGCACAGATAAGGAAACAAGACACAAATCAGAGGGAGAATACAGAAGGTCCACTGCAGGATATTTTTAAAAGCAAGGAAGGCAGAATGTTAGGAATGATCTCGCCATTCGCTTTTTGAATGCTAAGCTCCACCCAATCTATCTTTTCTATGATCCTGTTTTTCTGGAAGAGCATAGAGAACGTCCTGCGGAGGCATTACACCAGGTTTTGGAATCAGTAACTCTTTCTGACGCTGCCTAAAATATTTTCTGCTTACTCATTCAACGAAGACATCAAACCAAGCAGAAAAAAAGTTTCTGCTTGAAAAGCTTTTCCTGCAACAATGCATTACAAAATAAAGAAGTGAGAAGCTGAAATCAACCAGTTCTAAAATACAGATGTGGACTATGTTTAATGGAAATAAACCTGACTTACCACATGCAGTATTGTCTTACAGATATATACATATCCCCCCAGAAAAGTGTGTATGTGTATGTGCATATGTATATATATGTATATATATGTATATGTATGCATAACCTTAGTTGTAAGTACAGCAGACATTTCTAAAAACTTCTTTCCTTTGGGCAACCAGTACATTTTAAATTATTATTATTTTATTTAACTACTAAATTCAAATAATATTTATTATGCTTTGGGCATTTTAATTTACTTCCTATTTCCATCAAAAAGTTGCTCAACATAAATCCAAAGTAAAAACCTGCCTACTCTAATGACAAAACATCTCACAACAACATACTTAAAACATTTTTCTTAAAGTCTGTGGGGAAGCTTCAGCTACTACAGCAGGCAATAGAGGCACACCTCAATTAGTATTTGCAGTTCTGTAAAATATTGCTAAGAAAATCCAGAATGATGTTAAGAAGAATTACTATTTCTAAAATGTGATATCTGAACTTAGTAAAATGAGAAAATAAATTCTTTGAAAATAATTCCCTAGATAACAAGGAAATACTATACGTTTCCCCATGAAGAGGATGCTAGACTTTCTCTTGAAGGCTATCTCCACTTTTTACTGTCTTAATGTAACAAAGGCTTGCTTCTTATAAAAACATAATTAAGTCAGCACAATAAAGCAGTTTGGCATTCTAGGGGAGCCTGTAAGAGACTATTTTTAGAATCCTTTAATGGTGACTTATTTTCTTTAATTAGCTACATCAAGGGAGCACTCTCCACAGAACCCAGGGCATGCATTCAGCTATCTTCTATTAGTGGTCAAACATGCAATTGATTTATTGCTTTTTTTTTTTTTTTTTTTCCCAGCTTTACTAGGTAGATGAACGTTGGAGCAAGAGGAGTAATTAGTGGGATCCGATATCACTTAAGGAAAAAATGCTTCTTTAATAATTTTTCAAAGTACATTAACTGCTGTAAACAACACATGAAACTTTCACACTTAACTGTACGGAAGGTCCACAGAAGCACATAGTGAAGATGTATCAGAAGGCACCCATCCCACCTTTCCCATGGAAAAAGCATTGTTACTCAGAACCAGTCTGCACAACACTGATGGACCGTATAAATATCTCTACAGTTGCAAAAGAGAGTAAATAAGATGTCAAATTAACCCAGACAAACAGTTGATTTCCCTTTCAAGTATGAGGTGTTCTACTGTCAAAAAATTATCTTAATTCTTTTCCAATGTCTGATTAAACTAAAACAGTAAAAATAACTACTGGTCTTTGAATTATCTCAACCTAGAAAGATCTCTCAGAGAAAACAGAGACCTCCAGAGGATCATTTCCAATTCCCAATTGTTACTGTACTACAGCTAGTTCCTAGAACCAGATGTAACACAACTAAACTGCCTTGGTGGTTCAGTGGTCTGAAGCATGTAGGAGCTCGTGAAGAAAGGCAAAGAAAGGCACAAGTTGTTCACAGACTAAATATCAGACAATTTACCGAAGACTGAACAAAAGATCTCTCGTGGCAGAGTGAATGTGGGAGTGTATTACAGTAAATGTACAGAAAGAAAGAATACATTGAATACATGGCAATAATACACTAAAGAAGGGAAGTCACTTAACAGCCCTTATCTGAAAGGAATGATCACTGTTTGCTTAAAAAGAAAAAAAAAAAGTCACCCACACCTTGTTAACATCTTTGGGAACGAAGAGTTTCTGCCTCTTCCTTTGCAGGATGAGTGATCACCTTGTTTTGTTGGAAACCATTTATGACTAAAGGAAGACAAAGGGAACAGCCAACGATCCCTACATCTAATTCTACCCCTGCATCTAATTCATCACAGAACTGAAAAAGAACAGGTAGCAGTCAGTTATGTCAATATAAATGAGAAATTATTCCACTAAAATCAACAAAGCCTCATCAGAGCATCACTTAGAGAAGAGTTTGGTATTCAGACTTTACAGAGTTAGGAAAGGGTTTTGTTTAGTTTTCTTTTCTGCTCAGCTCTCTCACTAAAGACAGCCATTTGCTGAATGTTACATTGCAAGGTAAGTCCTTAAAGATTGCAATTTAGCAGGGATAAATTTCTAATATTTAAATTTCTGGTGTTTACCATATTGGCTAATCAATTGAAAATTACTTCTGTGATTATCAAGTAAATTTGATAATAAACCTACTTGAAAAAAGCTGGTGAGGAAGTCCTTAAGATAAACCAGCTATTAACAAATATCCAAATACTGTTTGTCAATGCAGTTTTTAAGTACTGTCAGAGTATTTTTTCAACAGAAACTGATTAATTTTCAAATGTTCTGAGATGTCTTACAGCATTACTTGATTGCTGAGTTTCACTTCCTTCCAAAGATGCTTGGAGAGTGACTGCAGTTAAAAATATGCAGTGATAGCTCAGTGACAGCTACTATTAGTAGGAGCGGTGGTGATGCAGTCGCCCATGATTTAGCTACTTTCTTATAAAATACCCTGCCACTGAATGTGCTCACTGATCATGATGCCCAAAGGGCTTCATTAGGTTTGAAATGTATAGATAGTAAGGTGAATAGTGAAGCCAGCACAAAAATAGTTAAACTGATCAATAAGTTTGCTACTTTTATATATATATATATATATATATATACACACACATTTATTTTTTATTCTAAGACAAGGCTCTAATGCCAAATAAAACAGCAGTATTTTTCCTTAAGATGTGTGAGGTAGAGAAAGCCCAACTTTTTATTTTATTGACACAGATTTTAACAGTAGTACAACACATTTTTTAAGCAAAATGCTGAGAAAAAATGCATACATTTGGAGAGACGTTTGATGGAAGAGATTCTATATGTACCCCTCTGTAAATCAGAGTCTTCTAACAGGCCAGTTTCCAAAACTGCCTTCCACTCTAACTTGTGCTGCCAGCGGAGGATGATACCAGATCATTGGTACCACGCACTAAAGCTCTCAGAAGTTCTGACCAGAGGAGAATCATGGTAGACAGGACACAACAAGAAACATGACAAAACAAAAAATCCCTATTACAGAAAGCTACAAAACTATAAGGGAAAGTAAGTGAACCCTGATAAACAGGAGAGGATAACGGTGCAGGTGGCTTAAAGTGCACCTCAGACCATTGCATCACTTGTTTAAGGTTTGCCTCTCAGGTTACAGCTAACAGCCAATTCAAGAAGAAAAGAGGTGAACAAGCAATTAGTAATTCTTGAGCTTTTCAGATTTAAATTTAAATACTTAAAGTTTGATTAATTAGGCCTGGACCTTAGTTTCAATTAACCTTTCTTCCAGTTGTCTTTCTCATCTTCCTCTAAAACTGAACTAAAGATCTTCCCTCTGCAGGATAGTTTATATATGCCAAAAACAATGCTAATAAAAAATATAAAAATAAAGAAGTATTTACTGGAGAATTCATTCTGTAAAAGTAAGGTCAAAGAAGCAACCACGCTTCTGGATGTAACACATTGTGAAGAAGTTCCACAAAGCTGAGTAACTCAACCACATAGCTCAAAAGTCAATTTTCACTGACACATTCTAGTATAGTTTAAAAACAAATAGCGGAATTGACAAAATACAGAGTATTCAAATTTCATTAACAGAATTAAGCCTTCTACATAAATTCCAGCTCTTCTTTTTGTATTAAATTCTTTACAAATTTTCCCTATAATCTGTTATTAAAACTTCTGTCTGGAATGAACGAGGCGTTTAAGACTGAGACTGCCGGCATGGATGCTACAGTCCTCTTCGTATTCACAAAGTAGAATAGCATGAGCAATCTAGTAGCGAATTTGACAGCACTATTTGTTTTATATTTGACCTTTAAGGCCAGGATCAACTGCAATCAGATGAGATTCACATGATTATTGTAAAGTTTAAGAAAGGAAATGACAGTTCTTTTTTTTTTTTCTCTCCTTAGTTAATGCCTAAGGCAGGGAAAAATCACTGAGAATTACCATGATAACTGGTTAAAAGAGAGTTTACAGAAAGAACATTATAAACTTTCAGAAAGCAAAATAGCTTGGATAAATTTTTACTCCCTTTTATCACCTCTGCTTGCACACTATTGCTAATAAAACACAAATAATACCCCGAAGTCATCTGCTACTGACAGGTTGTTCTCTCTGCAGCTATTTGCAGTTTCTCAGTTTATGCATTCACATGGAGTTTTCACACAGTAAGGTTATTTCAGTATTCGATTGGTAGCTCCACCTAGTGTTGTTCATCATCTATTCCAAAAGCAACTGCAAAGCAGAGAGCTAGACAGAACACATAGAACATTTGCTCACTGCTTGTAAAAGCAGCTCCTCTTATGCCTTCCACATAGAACTGATTTGTGCAACACCCACGCAGGAACCTCATTTTCACCAGTACTGACTATGAATAGCTCTCATTGCCTTACATTTCTAAAACATGCCAAACTCTTCATTTTTGAGGCTTTTGGAGAAAGGCATTAAATCGATTTGGGACTCAGTATCTTCAATACACAGACGCCTTTACACTGTGTTAGCTCTACCTGAATTGCAGCAACAGTTTAGTTGTAGTCAGGGTTGTGGCAGAATCACAATGCAGACAGGGCTGATTCAATCCACGCAACTCTGCCGTTATGTCGGAGAAATACAACACAGGAAATAGTGAAGCTTACATAAGAACCTTCAAAAGGGAAACTATTCTGGAATGGAGTACTGTACAAGCTATAAGATGACTACTAAGTTTGTATGTAGAAAAAAATGTTTAGTTAAAAAGCAAGTTTTCAATTTCTCAAATTAATTATTTGTATTTAGTTCGCCAAAATACGAGTTGCAGAAATGTTTAGGTCTTAGGATAACTTGATATAATAATTCATTAAGCATGTGAAATCCGCAGATCATGATTTTTTTTTTTTCTTACTAGCACCAATCTGTAAAACTTCCATTTTACTCTTCTACAAATCATACTAGTAAGGCTAACAGCAAGTAAGCAGATCCAGCAAATCTGAATGTCTCCTAATATCTGAGGAGAATTCAAACTTTCTCTACACAATAACTACCAGAATTTAAGCAAAAAGTTTTTGTCACAGAAAAGCAAAACGTGTGCTGTTGTCCCAACACAACACCATATTCTAAGCGATGTCGTTCGTCTAAATTCATGTTCTAGAACCTGAAGAGTTAACATCACTCACCTCCAGGCCCTGCTGACGCTACTGACTATATACTTGGAGACAACAAGGACGTTTAGCATCACAGAGTGGAAGGCATAAACTGCATGACCGAATCTAGTCTTCTGCTCCCTCAAGAACCACAGCAGAAACTTATTCTGTGGGTCCTTAAGAGGTGTTGGGCTCAGACAGACAGCCTATTTCAGATCTCACCCTGAAAGCCAGAAGTCTTATTCAAGTTCTGAGCCTCTTTTTATTTTGGACCAGTTTCTTTATGTGCCTGCATTATTATTCTTAAGTATCTCATGGTATACCAAATAATAAGCAACCTATGTTTTGTTTTCAATCATTATGCCTACAGATTTTTTGGCAGTCTACTTTATAAATCTGAAAATAAATTAAAATAAATCAAAACTATTAAAAAAAATACACACTTGCCTGTAAGCATTAATGTAATCCTTTCTGTGTTGCAGAAGAAAATCTTTCAGCTTCCCAATATTGGAAATCTAAAAGAAGAGAAAACATATTAAACGCCGAAGTTACATAAATTAATATTTTCTTTTGTTTAAAGTTCAATAATTCCATTCCTCAAACATGAATTAGTAAAATTAATTTTGTAACAATTAATTTTCACGTTTTTCAAGCAATCAGTACATAAAAATCATGGAAAGCTCTGTTGTATGAAGGCAGAACTTATAAAGGAATAGTAAAAATGTATGCCCTGTGTACAAAAAGCATAAACTAAATATTAAATACTAGCAAACAAATATTAAGCATATCACTAAGCATTACTAAACTTTTCAAAGTGATATGAACCAGAACCAAGAAGCCAAAATATATCTCAGAAAATAAATTCATTTCAGATTATACAAGAAAATTTTTAACATTTTGCTGATGAAGAGCGATGCAAATACTCAAGTTCAGTTATGAGAACTTGTAGAGCAATGTGCTGCCCCCTCCTTCCTATTTGTGCAGCAATACAGTGAGTGACCAGTTTGTGCCTGAACCCAGGCATCATCTCAATCATCTGGCATGTTTTGCCAGGGAATATATCCATTCCCCGCAACCCCCCTTCCCCCCCCACTTTTTCTGGATTTCTATTTCTGGATTTCCACTTGACCATTTCCACCATTTTTGGTGTAAATTCATTTGATTATCAAAGTCTTTACAGAGATCTTTTGAAAAGATAAAAAAAAAAAAACTCCTAAAATAAGAAAGAACTTTGGAAAACTTCAGTTGAATTTAAAAGATTTGGTGTAGCATCAGATGCTACTTATCTTAGAGAATGGAAGAAGTACAGAAATCCAGTTTTAAATCAGACATGGAAACAAGATGAGTACCAATATGACTTTCTTAACAGGTCATGAAGTAGACATGATGGGGCCAAGGGCAGGGAAGAAATTATATACATTACCAGTAGATATTTTCAAGGTGGGAAGTGCACAGGGAACCCTTCTAAAGCATATTCTCAAATATTCATTAATAATTCAGCTTTAAAAAGCATGCAAGGAATTTTACAGAGCAATAGTTGTTTTAGTTTACAAATAAAATAAATGTGGTTTACTCCATGTATCTGGGAAAAGGCATCAGAAGCCGTTCAAGTCTTAAAATCCTATTTTCATGCAAATGGTCCTAGTAATTAAACAAACAAAAAACCACAGAGAAAGAACACAGAGTAGTTTGCATAAACAGAAGATTAATTCCCCCAATTATTTTTCACAAGATCTGAAAAAAAAGAAGAAAAAATATACTTAGACAGACTGCTGTGATTTGCAGTCTAAATGTCTAAAATGCATTTTCCTGCACAAATAGATGTGTATACTTTTCCCTGTTATCACTTGCTGTTTCCTTTTTACTATAACTCATGGTATCAGATAAGAATTTTCCCAATTTCCACGTTTTAAGTTTTCCATATGATTAACAACACAAAGAATTTTATCCCAGTTACAGCAAACGGAGTTTGGTCATTATCTCCAGTAGATCCAAACTTTCCTAAAGTGTGTTAGCATGGTCATAATCAACAAGAAGAGAAATACTGAAATCACTCCTCAAGATCAACAAGGCACAAAAATTAAGTCAAACCATTCTATAGCTGTTCCTCCCCATCACCACCAGAACATAATTTTTGTATTCTGATCTCTTTCTCAGCTCCGACTTTGTACATCATGAACTTTGCTTAATAGGTAAATTGAGCTTGACCATAAAAGCAGAACATTTTAAAAAGTCATACAGTGTTTCAGCAGAACAATAATCCTTAATAGCCAGAAAGAAAGTGCTATGGAGGACAAAGAGTGGAAACGTGAATTCAGAGACAAACTCCAGAACATTTACATTAATACGTGAACAAACACTAGACTAGAAAAGAGATTAGCAAAATTTTATAAGTAATAAATCTTAATATTATTGCAATAGCCACAATTTAGGGGTGATTAACAAGCAGAAAGAATCAGAATGACAAGCAAGAACACTGTCTTACAGTAATTAATTCATCTAGTCACAAAGAGCATTCTATTTAGGCTAAAATTGTCATCGTGTGTTTGAATTGCACTGACCCCACTTTGCCTCTCCTTCATTTGTAAGGCTATTTTCATGAATTTAGAATGACACCATTATGCCCATACTTGCATCGAGCTCTTAGTTCCCAAGATTTGCATCAGAAGTGAGACTTCTTGTTCTGCTTTCCCTCAAATCCTAACAGCATCCTCTGGGATCTTGCACGGAGGCTATTTCTCTTTTGCCTTATCTTATTGTGGACTACTGGCATAGTTGTGAATTCAATTTGTCTTTACAGCATCAACAAAATAAAGTGATTTTTATGAAAAAGGTCTCACTAGCATTAAATAAAGGGACTGTGAATTTTATCTCACACACACACACCTTTTTTCTTTTTCCTTTTTTCTTTTTCTTTTCAAAGGTACAATGCTTATCTTCTACAGACACAAAATATCCATGATTATACAAATATAAATCTTGAAGATATCTCCAGGGTCATCAACTGGCATTTATTCTGGGGTTATCAGAGGCACACCATACACTCTTTACAGACTTATCAAGCTCCATCCTAAGGGCAATAAAGCCTCTTCCTCTTCCAACCGACGGCCTTTATGAGAATCTTACTGCTCTTACTATGAATTAGAACTGCCAAAATTTCAGGTTTCCTAATGACCAACTTCCACCCATCTGTTCTTGTTTCAAAACAGTCCTTTCTTTAAGAGATCTTCTTCCCTTATGAGTTTACTCTAAATTATCTTCCCAACACCTTCAACCCAGACAGAAGACCCCGAGCTTTTAGTTTCTTCACACAGGGTAGTTCTGAAGTTGCTTAATTCGTAAGTTTTCTTTGCATGTGGTCCAGTTTGTATCAATCCTCTTCCAAAGCAAATGTCCAGAAGGACACACGCTGGTGTTCATACTTTGTTACTCACCTGGAAATGTTTTTTGCATTTTTTTTTTTCATTTTGCATAACCAATTTGCATTGGTTAGCTCAGAGCTTACTCCTTGTTTTGGTCAGCATTTGGTCAGCATTTCCTCATCACTGCATTTTACCAAAATCTTACTTTTTTTTTTTATTACCCCAAATGAGCACAGTGTTAAATATGATTACTTTTAAAACTCAATCCCAGAGTAATTCAACCATTAACCTTCAGTACAGCACTTCTTTCAATGCAGAACTACTGCTTCTGCTACAGCCACATCATATTCAGGTAGTATTTTCTCTGCTAATCTCCTCTAGACTTATTAGCACTTTATCAGCCCCTTTACCATCAGACACCAGATCTTCTTAATAAAGGAAATACGATTTTCTTAAAGCATCAAGTTGGTTGGGCATATACTATTTTTAGTACGGCATGAAAGCATACTCCATTGTATCTTACTTTCTATTTATCTTTTTCCACTTAAAGTCTTTCCTGAAGCCTGGAACACCTCTGCATCAGACTAAAAGCCCTGCTGATGCCATAATCATTTTTTCTCTGAGGACTTAATTATAGGCATTAAATTTTGCCCTCTGATCAAACGGTACCATCACCAACTCGACGTGTTTTCACCAAAAATAGCTGCCATCGGACTTGTGTCTGAACTCAGCCCAGGGATTATCTGATAACTGTGACTTGACTTCATTAACACAGAGATTTGCTACAAGTTTCCAGCCTCATGCCCTGGTTCCCAGTACCTACCTTGCTTTTACCCTGCTGGACCATGGCTCTCTCCATATTAATTCAGTCTGGAAACCACAACTGAGCTTTTCATAATATATACTCCAGCTGCATGACAAATCCACTTTTTTTCTCTCATTCTCTTTTTATTTACATACTTAGAGTATTTTAACTTGCAGGCGTTTTCATACCATTAGTTAAGTCACCGTGAACTTTCCAAGCCTGAACTTTATCCTTACAAAGTCTTCCCTTCTGCAACAATTTTCTTGGTCAACAAGTCTCTCCTTCTGCCATGTCCCCTGCTCTTTATTGCTTCTGGGCTAGTTTTTCATATATATCTATATTTTTTTTGTTATCTTCTCTAATTAATCTTTCAAGCAGACATGGAACAATTTTAAATCCCACTTGTATTTTAGTGTATCCATTTTTCCCCATTCCGTTTTCCCATCCATTGTAATTGCAACTTCCTATCTGCCATACACGCCTGCTTTCAAAACAATCACCCCACCAGTCTACACAGCCTTCAAAAGGATAGATGAAAGCAATTTGGAGATGAAGCACAAACACATCTCAGTACTGGCCTCCCGTCATAGTTCTTGGAAATTAACTGTCTTCCTCTCTGAAAGTCTGCAGCAGAGAAATAAACCTCTCCTTCAGCCTTGAAACAAAGAAATGGTTTCCTTCTTTCCCCGGAGGGATAGGAGGGCTTAGAGAAATGCTCTTCACAATTGCAGTACTCTTGCTCTATGTTAAGAGCAAAGTTATCTTATAGAGAAGAACGCCACCGAATTTCTGGATAACTGACACTTTTATGAGAATCTGGGGAAAAAATACATTTCCTCCCAATATTGCCAACATCAGTTATAGCGTTACATTAACAGCATGTTCTCAAACTGCTGTTCACTGCCAGAATACCAAAGATTACTTTCTTTTTGACAAAAACATACAGTCCCAGACTTTCCCTCATCCATCCACGTTCCCACCTGCACTCCGCACTCTGGCTGTCCCGTGAGGGTCAGTACCACACAGTGACACACTGGAATGATTTTTCTTAAAATTATTCTTCTGGAAATTGGGCTAATAACGTTTAAGAGTAAATGCAAACAATCTCTTGCATTTGTTTTGACACCCAAATATTTTTATCACCGCAAGGCAGAAGAGAAGCTAGACAGCACCAGTAGGAACTTCCTAAAAGATGCATCTGCCATGAAACATGGAGCACATAATTACAACTTAAGAAACTTAAAATGATAACCCACACACTCAGGTACAGAAGTCAGAGACTCCAGGTGTTACTTAACCCCCCAAGCAGGGTTCTGGCAATGGAAACCTGTGTTTCTCTGCAGTGAACCAGCAATCATTATCCACTGGGTGGCAACACCAGGGTAAGCACTGTGCATCGTGTCAGTAAAAAGCTCTCTATAAATTCACATTAAAGCCTATAATGTAACTTTTTAAAGTCACTTTAGGTTCCAGTTTATACTTTACCTTCATTTCAAAGATCATCTTCATTGTACGCTACCTCTTTAACACATGTATCTGTGTTCTGTTGCCCCTGTAGATTTTCAAATGACTTTTATTAAACCATAAAAGCAACTATTGCATATAATGCAGGTCCAGCACAAAAAGAAGCTGTGAATGGCTGCCATCTGCTACCACAGGTGGCATGCACAGCTCTATTTATACTTGGGGCCTGCACTAGGAAATGGTAGATGTTGTTCTGTTTAGAGATTTTTCTTATTATTTTAGAGGAGCTTATATTTTTAAATAAGAAGATAAACAGGAAAGCACTCCCAGCTAAGAAGCATCTTCAAAAGATGTGTATGCTTTGAACAAAGACGCTGATTATGTTTCTTGCAGTATCTTAGCAATACATACAACATTTCTTTCCACTCGCCACAAAGAATTGATCGCTCACGAAACAGTAGGTTCCAATTTGCATACGCTTAACCCACTGCAAGAAGCAGCAGCATTGTTTACGATTAAAATGATTGGGGTAGGTTCCCGTGACATATTGTAGGGAGAAGTTGACTGTGCTGAATAGTCATTTTCACTGAACAAACATAGCTTTTTATCAAGTTTACTTTGCTACCGGAACAATGCGCAACTATTTGCTACCATATAAAACCGACTGTTGCACTCCGTACTATGCTTCCACTCTGAATTTTGAAAAGATGTTAAAGAAAACTTTAAAAATATTTAAAAAGAAAATATAATGGAAAAACTGCAACAGTTGTAAGAGACACTGCATTTACTGTTGATTGATTCAGCAGCACACTGATAAGCACAACAGATGAAACTTCCTTGTTAATTGTAAAAAAAAAAAAAAAAAAAAAGTTACCAACAGGAGTTTTACATTGAACTTTTCAGTATGTCCAAAAAGACTGATCTTCAAATATTTATCTAAATAGATTTCATTTATAGATCCATGAAAATGTAGCTACATTTTACAATCCCCTCCGCAAAATGGAAAAAAAAAAATAATAATAACATCATCTAGCTACCTATCATGTTTCCATTTCAAAAACTACAGTCAACCTGATTATTTCAGAAGAAATTCAGAATTTCAGTGAAATATTAGGTGATGTTCAGGGGCTGCATGTTTCAGGCCAAAAAAGTACAACCTTAGTTCTAGTAGGAGGTATAGCAATCAGCAAAGAAATATAAACTTTTTCTTTGTTTAATCACACATGAAAACCTAATTGTTTCAAAAAATAGAGGAAATTTTCCATGCTTAGTGCAAATGTTTTCTGAAATTGGCAATGAAACCTAATCAACATTATAGATACCATAAACAGAAAACCAATTTTTATTAAACAAAGTGTAGAATTAAGAGCTCGGGCTCTTAACTAAACTATTGGAGTTGGGAAAGGCTGGTTAGGAAGGCTTTGATACAGAAATGTCTCCTATGGAGGCTTTTTCCACTGCAGAATACTTTTGATGAGATAGACGTATGAAGTTTTAAAAAGAATTGTACACGAAAGACCAGATTCCACTGTTTCCTTACATGTTATATTTTAAGCACTGTAAACCCACTGAATTCACCACAGTTTCTGCAGCATTGTTGCCCAGAAACATATAGCTTTTTTTTTTTTTTTTTTTTTTAAGAAAAAAAAGAGTTCTGCACTTCAGAAAGTTGAATCTTCAGAACACGAAGTGATGCAATTCCCTGCTATGATGACACACACCAAAGATGACACCAAGATACTGAGCTTCAGCTCTGAATCTCCTTGGCAGTGTGGAAAACCGTTGGTTAAAAAGATATTGATGTTAAATTATTTCTAGCCCATTAGGTGGTGCTGTCCTACCGGAATGCACAGCCGAGGAGCACTGCACCGCCTCAAAATGCCAATTGGCCAGTTTTCAGATGATTTGTCTCTTGAGGGTATACATTTGGTTTAGGTTTCCACAGCAAACGGTAAAGTTTCTAAAATAGGTCACGCGGATCAATTGCTCTTGTAATCTGAAACCCAAAAGAGCAAATAATATCTAAACAATGGCATGGGGGTGGCCCTACACTCAAATGGGGTAGGAGAAAGCGAGGAGACAGTCAGCCTGGCTACCTCTAATCTCATGAAATTGGGACTTGGTTCAGTTTCTGCTTTCCATCAGCATATATGTTACAGCAGCAGCAACGGGCAGGGAAAAATTTTAATTGCGTTTTATTAGTAGTCTTTCATTCATAGCGAAGTAATGAACAGAACCAAGAATGGGTATGTGCTGTATTTAAAAAAAAAAAAAAAATAGTATGGTATGTGGGGTAAAAACATTCAAAATTAAAATAATTCGATTACAACCATGAAAATGAAGTGTTTACCTTTGAAGAGTGAAAAGATGGCATAAAAAAAAATAAGATCATATATGTAATATTACCAGTATTTCTATAATTTAAAATAAAATTGGTGGTGGTGGAGATGATAGAGTTATAAGGATTATTACAAAAGTTTACATTAGCCACCAGTTCACATTTTGAATACTCAGCCTCTAATTACACTTTGGATGTGCATTTAATCATTTTGATATATTTTTTTTTATTCACTGTTGATTTTACAACCTGGAAAATTTGGTAATAAATAACTCAATATCAGCCTAAAAGCTTCAAATCTCACCTTACTGTGCTTTCTTTAAAAGATAATCTATTTGTATGGGATATACGATTTGATGAAGTAAATGATGGAGAGACTGTTTTTGTGATTTTCTGGCACAATTACAAACTATTTTTCTTAAAGATTTTTCTAGTAGAAGCAAAGTACAATTAAGACCTAAAAGCATGAAAGCTCCAGTTCCCCACTGACCATAATAAAGACCAAAAACACCCAGTATTATCACTGGAATTAGGTTTTATTGGGGTATTATTTGGGGTGGTATTTTTTTTTTTTTTTTTAGTGTGTATAGTGCCAAGAGCAAACTCCGACTGTGTAGAAAAACTATTTTACAGGTATTGATTAAAAAATCAAACACTGAAATTATCATAATGCATACTGTGTGGTGTAACAAAGCATTTAAATGGTTTTATTCCAGGGATTTATAAACACAGGAAAAGTCTGTTTTATAGATAATTACATAGAAACTGATTTTTAATTCTAAATCAAAAAACTGCAACACATGTAGAATTTCAATAAAGACATCTGTGTTAGTTTTGTCACTGTTTTCTTACATCTTGTGGGAATAAACTTGTTTGATACCCACATGTACAGAAGTGCATCTAAATATTCTGAAAACTGCAGAGGGTCAACAGGAACATGAAGTGACCTTGAGAAAAAAAATAACAGCCTTTCTAAAATGTAAAGTCAGGCTAAATGTTTTTATTTAACCAGTCTTCATCTACTCTCTCTGTGGCAACACATACTTTCAATAAAAAAGCAACATCTGACTTTAATAAAACTTACTATTTCCCTTTTTCTTGTTTATTGTCCAAGTCTAATCATAACTTTCTTTAGCATTTATATTTTTACACAATCATCCAAAACCTCATTGACTAAAATATAAACTCCACAACAATTGTGGGGAATGTTTTGGTTGAGAGATAAAAGTAAATTGGCCAAAAATACATATTTGCAATAATTGGCCTTTACCATTGCTGTTCAAAACACCCCACTCACAGCGCTGCAGTGACTGCGTTCAACTTTGCTTGTGTCTGCGAGAGAAATTTTTCTCATCCCTTGTTCTCACAGGCTAAACTCATTTAGTGTTACGTATTCCTGACTCAAATATGTTTTACGATATAAAAAGATTTCCAGTCCCATTTAATGCATAGCCAGTAATGAAAGGTTACTCTATCTCAGCATCATTATGAAATTCAGGATCCACATTTTTACAGTGCAATTCACAGAAAATTCATGTGTTTAACTTTGGGACTAAACTCAATCAACGTCAGTGGAAGTCACCATGGGGCGCAGAGGCGGTGTGCATGTGGCATCAGCTGGGCAGGCTCCTCTCCGCTGCAGCTCCCTGCTCTTCTTGCAGGCCGACCCTGCTTCCACTTCTGCATATTTTCTGCAGACACCAGAACACCCATACCCTGATGCAGCACCATACAAGGAACTTACTGCATCTCAAACCCCTACCACCCTGTCCAACACAATGTAGGGGAACCAGCTCCATTTTGTTTCAGTGTTCAAGTCTTTCTTTATGGATTTTTGTAACTGGCACAATACTGTTCTTAGTACAGAAATCTTTTCATTACATTTCAACACCTTTATTTTTATTATGCTGGTGTAAGATCACTTCAGTGGTTGCTTTAGCACTTGCATCAAATTGTGAGGTTCTTCCCCATTAAAACACAAAGAGGACGGGACCAAGAAAGTGTCTAGTCTGCAAAGAGAAAGTCATTGCTCCTCACCTAAAGGACATGTAGATCAAGCGCAACAGCAAATAAATAGAAGTCTGGGAAGATGCTCATTATGAACACATTAAGATTTCAGTTCAAGTGCTTTATGGTATTGGCAGAAAAATTAAGACAAAGTATTTACTTTTTTTTTCCTCCTGTTCATGTAACAGAAAACCCCAAGACCTGGATCATCTACCGTAAGTTTTAGGAGCTCACTGGGCTACCTGGTCACTGTAGGTCTGTACATAGTTGATGAGGAAAGGCACTCCAACAGTGGCTATTCACATCAGAGGTAAATCTATACAAAAAGTCTCCCAATTTAGGCAATCAGACTTCTTCCATGCCGCCCCATTTGAGATAGGCTGCTTCGTTGTATTTTCTGACCGGGACAAACCAACCAAAAAAAATAAAAAAATAAAAGCCCACCTTCATCCCAGGGAAAAATAACTCATCTCCACTCATCCCAATAAAAACAAAAACAATTAGCAAAATAAAGGGGGGAGGGGGAGAGAGAGAGGGAATAGCAATTATGGTTTTAATAACTTTTACGAGACATGGATAAGAAGAGAGTAAGCCTGAAGAAAAGTATCAAGTCTGCTAATACTACTGTTCTCTCCATCTACCCTCTTTATAGTAGTGTCTTATAAAATGATAACTAAGGCAAACTACAACAGGTTCTCAACTCCACAGCAGTGGCCAGAGGTTTAATCAAAGCTCAAACTGGCTTGAAACCACCACCAAGGGCTGGGGTGCCTTCCTTTATCCCCAGTAAAGAATCTTCTACCCGAGTTAGTGAAGGTCCAGCTGTAATGCTGGACAAAAGTCCCCTCCTTTAGACAACATCACTTTGCCATATTTCTGTTCAGTTAGCTACCAAATAAGCTTCAGCCCCCCAGGTGTACCAAAGTGGTACAAAAAAACATCTTTGGACCCCTTAACTACAAAATGCTCTTCATATTGGTTTTGATCTGTCTAGTAAGTGCCAATTGTTTTGGCACCTGAAGAAACAGGGATAGGAGGCATGGGGAGAATAATTTCTGCTTGAAAAAAAAAAAAATACAGTAGGTAGTCACACAGAAATTTCTCCCTAGAAAGTGCTTTCAAAATTCAGGATTGGAAAGCTTTAGCTGTAGTTAAAGGAAAATCAGTGCTATTTCATGTGTGAGTAACACCAACAGTTCAAAAGTATATTTTTTAAATCACTGAAAAGCAGAAACTCCTGACAAAAATTCAAAGTTGTAAAGCAAGACACCTTTTCTCTCCCCTCTCAGCCATGAATCTTGGTAAGATTTTTTTAAATGTCCATTTCCTGTAATTTTTGTAATTTTAGAGTGTAATTATTTATGCATGTTTATGATGCCTTTGAGGTATCATTATAAATATTTTTTAAGCATTTAAACTTAGGAAAATTAAATTATAGCTTCTCTTAAGGAGAGGCTGTCAGCCCCATTCTGAATAAACATTCACTTTTAAAAGCAATCTAGAGATTTAGGTCCCCTGAAACCAGAGAAATTAGTCTCAAGCTCATAGAAAATAGAGTAAAACAAAATCAAAACAGTACTGTTGCAAATGAAAGTTAGTTTTCTGTTTGTTTTTTTGTTTGTTTGTTTTTGTTTTTAATTCAACAGACACCTTTGTATGCAGTCATAAGATTTTAGTTGATGGGCTACTTACAACTTAATCGTATTTAATTATTTTACTTACATACTTAATCAGCAATTTGAACAAAGAATCATTAAGGTTAGAAAAGACCTTCAAGATCATCTCTATGTATTTTAATTTTACTCAAGATGCATGTAAATCAGAAAGATAAAAAGTTACAGACTTGTAGATTTATATAGCTGAAGTTATATGTAAGAAACATTTTTAAAGATAAAAGCAATCATGAGAAGCTTCTATGACACTGTGAGACCAATGAGAAGACAGCACATTTTCTTTTTGTGATTTTTTCATATAACTTTGGGAACAGCAGAGAAGAAAGAAAAAAAAAGAAAACAAACAAACTGAGAAGCATTTTTAGATGTCAGCATTGCTGAAAAATGACATTATGTTCAGGAAAAAAAATAAAAAAAAGAAGTGTTTACTATAGGGTAAGACTACTTACGAGGTTGAAAGAAACATTACAGCATGCCCACCCTGAAAAATAATAAGTAAAGAACCTCAAGGTTAAAATAATTAAGTATTGATAGCTCAATTAAGTAACTAAAAGAAATGGCCAGATTCACAGGTATGTTCCACAATATAACATCATGACAAGAAACCACAGTCCAAAACCTAGAAAATTTTTCACAGTGCAACAGATTGAAATAGTTTCCTGCAGGAACACCCAGAACAGACACATAAATCTAACAGAAGTTGTGAAAACTATACAGTAGAAGGAATCTTCTTCAAAAGAAATATAACTGAACGGAGCAATTCTCTTATACCTATACATATCACGAAAAATTATGGGGCATTTCGAGCTGTTATATTTTCTCCATATACCAGCTGCTTATGAACCTACCTCAATCATATCAACAGAAATTATCAGACCATATCAGAAAAAAATAAATAATTGCAGTCTTATTTACAACTAGAAATCTGAACTCTATAATCAAAACTTCTAATCTGGTTCTTTTCTTATCTATTATACAACGAACAGATATATAACTGAAGAAAAGGAAGAAAGAAAATTAAGCTGCCTAAAAGCCAGAAGTTTCTAAACATAAGCACGGGAACAATTCTGAAGTCATTAAGACCCCTTTATCTACATGGTGTGACTCACTGCCTAGCTTGGCTATTTGAAAACCAGAAAGCCACTATGATACTTGCTGCTTGAAACTATAGTTTCCCATAATTTAAATCTTTATGTTGACTTTTAGAATTTTTCTCGCTGTCTGTGAGAAAGAAATGCGTCTCCAGAATGGCATTGCTCCTTGCCTGAGGGTCCTCTAAAGGATGAAGTGAACAACGGAACATGAAAGAGCAACAGTTACAGTAGTGTTCATTTTATAGAGTATTTTTTGTTACCAATATGTAAAATTATGCCATTCTTTGCCCAAATGACTGGGTCTTAAATATGCCTATCAATTTAACCAGACTATAATCTGCAGTATTACTAGTTTTCTCCAAATACTTGTGCCCACAGATCCCTGTGCAGAACCTCATTTGAGCAAAACTGGCACCTAGCTTTTAATTCACAGCCAGAAACCAGAGCGTTACTCACAGCCGCTTCAACTTTTATATTCAAGAAAACAAAGGTAATGCAAATGACACATTGCCAATATTTTAACAAGAGCTCACTCCAAAACGCTTGTGCTCTTTCCAACAGAGTGTATTTGACTTTTCCTGGCAAAGGGACTGTCTCCTGTCTTGCACAAAAGACCGAATTACACGCTCTTACTAGTCTTTCCCCCTCCATCTTTCACACACACGCATCATCCCAGGAAGAATTCTGAATTCTTCCAGATGCACCCAAAGCCTGGGGACTGAACTCACTTCCACATTCCTCTTACCAGCACCTCACAGACCTTTTCATAAAATCTCTCTTTACCTAGCAATGCTTACCAGCAATGGCAGTAATATGTCAGAACTGCGTGC
Organism: Anas acuta; assembly: GCF_963932015.1. NCBI lineage: Eukaryota > Metazoa > Chordata > Aves > Anseriformes > Anatidae > Anas > Anas acuta. The sequence continues at coordinate 13,314,088 of NC_088982.1, read as the reverse complement.
ATTTAGGGCCTGCAGCAAACCGTCCCCCCAATGCCTGCTCTTCCAAAATCTCAGTTATTTGTCGGCAGCAGAGGAAACTTGGATGTGACTGTGGCAAGCTGAGCAACTGTACATGATGCATGAACCACTGTTAACGTGTCAGATGTGAGCTTCTGGTCCCCTCCTTTTCCCTCAATCTGTAGAAGAGAATGATGTTGGAGAACCAGCCAAACTCAAGGCTCACACAGATGTAAGAAAACTTGCTTAAGATGAAGTAGAAAGAAGAGACTCCGTGGAGTGAACCTTGCAAGGCCATACAAGAAGCCAGTAAGACACTGGGAATGCAACAGCCTGCTCCCATCTCCTAGCTAACTCACCCGCTTACTGCCAGGCTGCCTCTCCCTACAATGTGACTCAATTATGAAGGCATCCTGGCCACCTCTACAAGGCCTCAAGCTCACAGGAACCCACAGCTTAACGTGGCCTGTAGCTTTTTAATGGTATGCATCTACTTGGGGGTAGGGAACAAAACCAAAAAACAGCCAGTGCACAAACACGAAGAGAGAACAGAAATGAAACCCCGCATACAAACAAGGCAAAAAATTAGCACAGAGGTAGAAGAAAGAAAGAAAAGGCTTGGCTGACATAAAAGCAAACAGCATCTGCACTGAGACCCAGCACAAGTACTGAGGCAGCCAGCTGCAAAGGGCCTACATGAAGAGAGGGCTGTGGGCTACAAAGCTACCTTCACGGCTGCCTAAGAAAGGCAGGCCGCATTCTGGAAACATTACGTGACTAGAAATACAGCCAGGGCTGTGGGTGCCCAGCCAGGTGAGACGTTTTCGGAAACAAGATGGCGAGCCACACAGAGGCATTTCATATGTATTGATAGATTCATGCTTACAAGCACTGTGCAGGTTATCCAGCACCTAGGCACACTAAGAGACGGAATCACCAAAGTAAACCACCACACCACCAAGTATGTGTAAAAGCAGACCACAACCTCACAGACAAAGCTGTAAGAGTTACTAAAAAGGTCTTAGTAAGATTCAGCATTCATCACGCAGTTTCATGGTGTCTTGACAAACTGTATGCAGTGAAGAAATCAGCTCTGCCCTGTATCTTTTGTCACAGCAACTAGATGGCCCGGGTTTTGATAAAGCATATAAATGCTTTGAAGGGGGTAGAGTAACAAAACAACCAGAAAATACTTGCGTTTCAGAGGATATGAATATGTAGAAATAAGAGTAGCTATTGTAGGATGGATATCATTTGTTATGAAATTTTAACTATATGCTTGAGTAGCATGCTACTGTATTTTGCCACATCAGTGTTTCACAGCTCTTAGGTTATTTTTTTGTACAGTGTTGCATGTCAAGGACAGAGGTAATGCTACATTAAACACAACATGGACTGAACATAGGTAGAGTGATCAATATAACAGGGGAAGCATCGTGCAGGCATATGACTAGGAGTAGATGCAGTGGGGGTGGGCAGACTCACTGGGGCACAGAGATGGAAATATAAACGCAGTACTAAGTAGTACTGAAAACTGAAGGATGTGAAGAATTGAAAAGATGATGGAAGAGATTAAGAACAGCAGAGGGCAGGGACTGAGGTAAACAAAGAAAAAAAATCACAAAATATATCTTGGCTAACAATTATTTTCAGTGCAAATAGGAGAGAGGCACTAGAGACAGAAAAGCTAGCATGAACTTGCAAGAATTTGTTTAGGACCTTTATTTATTTTAGGACTTTTATTTAGGGTAATAAAGCAAAAGCATAATCATGATCAGTTTGGGGGTTTTGATTCTTCACCCATTAGAATGTAAAATATTCTCCTTACTGTTTTCCTTGAAAACATGCAAAATAGCCTAAACAAAACACTATATACTATATATATGCTAGCAGAGAGATTGCTAACATGACCTCCTGTTTTTAGTAGCACCTTACTCCTCAGCAGATCAGCAGTAGAACCAGAGCACCCCAAAATTATTGTTTTTCTTCCCAAGAAACACACACCAAATTCAGAAGTCTGCAACTCAAATGTTATACCAATGGAAAAACATGTTGTTGAATGCCCTATATAGCTGCATAGCTGTACAGGGGAAGCTTAGATACTGAAAAGCCGTAATGTTAAAAACAATTTGAAGATACCTTTTTGTTTTTCATCCTGAATGTTCATCAGTCCCCTTAGTAAGGATCCAAACATGATTTCTGCAATAAGCAACTCAAGTGTGTCTGACATAACTACAGCATGGAAGAGAGACCCTCCCGCCCCCCAAAAAAAAAAGATATTAAAGAGAAAAAAAAAAAAAACAACAGAAGAAAAAGTAAAAATAAATAAAACAAACACTCAAACTTTCAATTTAGACAAGCTTTTATCAATGTAACTTTGTAACTTGTGTCTAGTATAAAATTAGCATAACCATAACTGTTTATCAAATTTAAGTAACTCATTGTAATTTATTTATATTTATACTAGTTTGAGGAATTTGTGCTTAATATAAAAGCATAGTTTTAACAACTCCATACAGTCTTTTATTGCTCGATCAGCAGCCTTTATTAATGCTATGGAGTCAAGAAAAGAGAGTCCAAAAAGAAAAAGCAAGGACAAAAAAGACAAAAGAAATATAAATTATAGAGATTGCAGCTTCACATGGACGGTTTTTATAATTTCTTCACCTTATATGACAAATTAGATGGCAACTGAAAATAATAAGCCTACTTTTTACTGCAGAAGCCATTGATATTTGTGAGTGACCAATTTACCCTTCCTGCAGTGAAAATTATCTTACCAATTAAATAAACAAGCAACTATTATTTCTGTGATTTGTGCTGGTAGAAAAAGCAGGAAACATATGGTAAAAAAGGACTCAAATGGAGCTTGAACAAAGAAAATGCTGATAAGAAATCAGTGACACTGAAGTCATGAGGGACAGATTTCAACGGGACAGAGCTATGACCAAACAACACACAGGGCCAGAAATAAAAAGCACACGCTGTCAGAAAAATTAAATGCTGGAAATGGCAAATGATGACAAAAAGAATGTTACAGCTTTTTAAATGAATGAAACAGGACAGAGCAGGAAGACTCCCAAAGAGACAGTACTTTTGCCAAAGCCAAGTTTGGAGATTATAATAAATTCAATATTCTCTTTAGATTTAAAAATGATACTACATGAAAAAATATATTTTTAAATGCATTTACTTGAACGTTGGAGGCAGTTAAATAAAAGACATGCTCTCTTCCTGAGTCTGACTGCCTGCATTCTCAGTTCAGAGGCTGTATATGCAATTTTAGGAACTGACTTAAATAATCTGGTTTGAAAACAGTCAACACAGATTTCCACTGAATCACAAACGACAAATATTTTCTCTTATTAAACTCCCCCTTCCATTAAATTGAAGGAACAGTCTATTCTTTAAGAAAAGAACACTTCTTCCTCTGACTTTACAAATATATAGTGCTTCATTACTCTAAATAAATAGTGCAATGTATAGCACATGGCAGTAAATCTATTAGGAAGTTGAATGCAACTTCAGTAAGTTTACTTACTAAGCGCAATTCAGTAGTTTACTGAAACAGTCGCAAACCACATGCTAACAAGCTGAGAGGTGGAATCATCCTACCCAGACCTGATTTGGGCCAACTAGAGAGTTGATAGGGCCATCAAAAAAAACTTGAGAGACTGTGCACTGTTCAGTGAAGTGGTCATTTTTCCTTCTTTACTGTACCACACTTTTCGTCTACTATGGCAGGCAATACTCTTTTACTAAAGCAAAATATTAAAATTTAGAATTTGGGAAAAAAGAATGAGTGTCACTGGATCTTAGAACTAAAATTACCTAGAACAGACTAAACAGAATTCAAAACAAAGTATATAGTCTTTTCATTTCAGGTAACCTACAGACTGAAAGACATTGAGTTACTTTGCTCTCAACATGCTTTAGCTATTGGTCTGAAACACCTGAGTTTCAGAAAGGTTGAGGGGGGCACCAATAACAGATTCAGCATCACTGATGTAGTTCTCTAACTCCTATGAAGACTTTTTTTTAATACATTAAAAAATCATAAATTTATATTTGATATTAAACGCCCCTGCTTTCAATTACAAAAGCTCTTGTTATGTTGAACAAGCCTTAACAAAATTTCCAGCTGTATTGTTCATTTCTTATGACCATTATAGTAAGGAGGACTAAAAAATGTGCTGACCCACAGAGCTCGCTGTTCTTAAGACAGTGCATGGTCCTATCTTACAGGATAAACCTATAGTACAAATATGATCACACAACAGAGTATGACAGTCATCATTAGTAACAGATGAAAGGTGATCTCAGCTCCTAACACGGAGCTAAGGAAGGGAGCAAACAACAGGTTCTCAGTGCTTTTGTAAATAGGATTTTGATGGACTGAAACCAAAGGTTGGACTTCTGCACTGTTTAGTGTATGACAGCCTTTTATATTTCTTGATGGAAGAAAGGATACTGATGTTATATACTGAAAACTGTTATAGGATTCTTTATCATATATTATTTAAAAAATGCTTTGAAATTATGATTATGAAAATAACTGGATATATTTCATGTTACCTTATCAGCTCATCTTTCATCCAGAAAACTACTATACACTAAAAAAAAAGAGAACTTTTCCTATTCCTATAAATATACAGAAAAAAATAGATTCAGAATAATCATATGCAATCTCTTAGGCCTCTCAGCTTTACAGATACATAACATCTCATTACATCAGTTGTTCCTTAAGTGTTACAAGGAAAGCCAATTAAACATCAAAAGATTATTGCTTGCCACACCAAATGCAATGCTCATTGGAACAGTATGTCTTATCCACTAAGTGTTGACTTGGAATTCACTGTGACCAGCATTCTTAGCAAATGACAGCGACTGCTACAAAATACTGATTACTATTAAGAATCAGTAAGTTAATGCATCAGTTATCACGGCCATCATTTACCAAGAAATGCCATCCCAGCAAGAGCATGCTGCACAACTGTATGTTAACAGCACAGCATTTATTTTGCCCTTAATTACCGCTTCTACACCACTACCAGAGCCCTAGGAAATGTGCCATCATAACAAGAAGTCTTGCACACTACAGTTGGTTTCTGCACAGCTCAGCAATTTCCTCTGCCAACTCCACACTCCTTTATTGCAAAAAACACGGTCCAGGAGATGGTTGCACATACACCATCCTGCAAGGAATCAGGAATCAGATGGTCACGTTGGCAACACCATTGCAAGGCTCGGCGAGCGTAGGACGACACTTCTCAGCAGCATGCATGCTATGGTGTGGTCTGCGTAGTTTGTGGGTAATATCAAGAAATGCCTAACCTTTGACTTGGCAGTCAAAAGGGTTACCTGTACTATCCAACACATCTGTGCATGTATTCTTTAACACTACATATATGGCTGAATGGAGAGTGTCTCCCCTAACTGAAATAAATTAATAAATTAGCCACAAATGTATTTTTATCATAGTTTCTAACAGTGTCAACTGCTGGCAAAATCACAGCCAGGTAGGACTGGGAGTCGTTCTTCCAAAAGAGTAAAAAACAATGAAGCTGTTTTGTTTTTATTTTTTTAATCTGAACATTAAATATACAGATGTGAGCACAGAATGCAAACGATATAATTTCCTCAGAACCTTTCAGAGTCTCACTGTAGCAACACTGAAGACTCAAAAGAGCTGGTTAGCCCAGTTTTCATTACAATTCAAATGATTAATCCAGTAAACTCTTGCAACTGTCATTTTATTAACTTCGCTGGGATAAAAATATAGCTGTAAACACAAAAGTAAAAATTTCATGATCTAGTGACTAGGTAGCAAAATAAATCCTTGAAAAACTATCAAATGAAGCTAAAAATAAAATTAGATATAAATTCAAGTTTTAGACTGTGGTCAATTGAGGTCTAGACAAAGCCCTATGTTTGTTCACTGCCTAGTCTCCAGTCTGCTCCAAGTTTGAAAAGGTAATTGAACTCAGTCTATAATTACTGGATTAGATACAGATGGGCTCTGTACATTTCAGGGGAGGAAAGAACTGTTTTGATTCATTTTATGATTGCCTGTAAGGTCAAACTTTTCAAAATGTACTTTCATCTGTTAAATGGTTTCTCAAAGTCCCAGGGGGACATCTTCAATAACTGATGTTTTAAGCAATTTGGGTCTATCAGATCCAGTCTTTGAATGTAATATGCCATCCATTTTCTAGAATTATAAATGTGCATGTAGGTTAATTGCTACAACTCTTACATATTTTCAAAACTGAACTTTCTTGAAAAACTGCAAGTTTTACCCAACAACTGTTATGCATAAATACTCATATCATTATTTCTTTTTAGGGTAAAGAATATCTTTGAAGCAGGAATAAATAACACAAATTAGAAACATCCTTATTCATAATTCCTTCCCATTTGTCAGAAATTTCTGAGAATGATCTCTCAGGACCCAATTCAACGCACAAATAGCCCCAACAAATTCAGTTCACTTCTTACAAACCAAGAAGAGAGGCATTTACCTTACCGAAGAGGCCCAGAAAGCACTTTAGAAGACTTCTCCTTTAGTATTATCTTTTTTGAGTCTTCGTCCTCACTCAAAAAATACAACATGGAACAAACAATAAGCATTAAACTTTCATTCTAAGATTTTTTTTTGAAAATCTTTTCTTCTATTCACATTTTTTCTTCAAAACACAACACAAAATTAGAAGGCAATATAGTAATTCAGTTCATAGTCCCAGACAATAGAGGAAACAACTTCACTATTCAAAATGTTGAGTGTTGTAATGCAAAAAAAAAAAAAAAAAAAAAATCTTCTTGCTTAGAATATTTTTGCTTAGAATTTTATTTGTTACAACATAAATTGTGTTTAATAAATAATACTGCCTCACTGGGAATATCCTCAGTCAAACAGTTATCTTTGTAGGATCTGACACCTTTGGAGTTCTTCTGTCAGAGTTAGTATTGTCCCCATTACCAGTCCTTAAATAACACATATGTTAAGGTAATCTGCCTCTGTCACTAAGTGTGCTAATAAAAGAGATTACGAGCATTGCCAACTAACTCATGTCATTTCCATGGTTAACATTTTATTCACATTATTTCAAAGCTTTCCACATAAGGGACAAATCCTGAGGCCAGACCCAATCCCCACAAAAGCTTCAGCAGAAAGATGTTGCATAATATAAGAACAGTTATTAACTTGTCTGCCCTGACAGCAGGTTTTGCCCATCATGCAAAGACTGCAAAATTCTCCCTGAACAACGAAACTTCAACCACTTTATTTAAAGAACTGATACAAATCAGTTTGTTCTAAACACTTCAATTTATAAAAAGCCTACAAATAAATAATTTTTGTAGTAATCACTTTTTAAAAACATCAGTAAAAGCCACTTATAAACAAATCAAGAAGCAGTCTTTGAAGTAAACTTCTGATTCTTGTTAACATCAAAATCAAGCAGGCAAATGTACTCAAATGATAAAATCCATGTAATATTTGTATCATCTCCCTTCCCATAACCCTAGTGGATGCTTTTAAATGCTACTTCTTTAAAACTTTAAAATATTCATACTAGAATTTTATGTTGTGCTTAATTCAGTAAAAACAGATTTATATTTTGAGTTGTATAGAAAAGGCTTCTTTCCGTTCATTGTAAGAAAAAATAAAAAGTTTTGCTCAGAAAAAAGAAAAAAAACAAAACCTTTCATGCTTTATTTTCCCTACAAAATAAAATTATATCATGCATTTCAAGTGTGTTGTGTGAACCCACAAACCACTCCTAAAACTACTGCAAATTTCAGGACAGGGACAATAAATTGTGAAGCAGTGTATGGTAGAACAGTAAAGTCATAGCCAGACCACAGCACTGTGTGTTCTATATGCGGTAACACAGAAAAAAATAAACATATAGAACCATGGAATGGTTTGGGTTGGAAGGGACCTTAAAGATCATCCAGTTCCAACCCCCTGCCGTGGGCAGGGACACCTCCCACCAGACCAGGTTGCTCAAAGCCCCATCCAGTCTGGACTTGAACACCTCCAGGGCTGGGGCATCCACAGCTTCTCTGGGCAACCTGTGCCAGTGCATCACCACCCTGAGTGGTGATTCACTGAGTGAAGAATTTCTTCCTAATATCTTATCTAAGATAGCTAAGACCCTCTTTTAGTCTAAAGCCATTCCCCCTTGACCTATAACTACACCCCCTGACAAAGAGTCCCTCCCCAGCTTTCTTGTAGCCCCCTTTAGGTACTGGAAGGCTGATCTAAGGTCTCCCTTGAGCCTTCTCCAGGCTGAACAACCCCAGCTCCCTCAGCCTGTCTTCACAGGAGAGGTGCTCCAGCCCCTCTGTCATCTTCACGGCCCTCCTCTGGAACGTAAGAAGTTATGGTAGACCCCATTTTAGCTGAACAGAGTTTAACTCTTCGATACTGTTTTCCTTTGTTTCTTTCCTTTACATTTTGATTGTCTCTTGCATGTATTTTTCCCCATATTGTCTGTATGCTCCTTTACTGTATATAAAGTTTTTGAATATGATATAGCAGAGTTCTTGTGAGCATTTCCCATCTACACCACAATGGATTCCATAACGAACTAAAAATCTTAGGAATTGGAACAACATCATTAATACAGATAAAAATCTTTTCTTACAACCTAGATGCACTGCCTTTATAATACATCATTGTGTTTTTAAACAGATCAGAAAATGTACAAAACAAGGAGATACCCAGCTCATAAACATGAAATGGGTTGAAACAGACTACAGCAAGGTAGTACTGTTATATTAAATAGTATCTCACTTCGGATAATGCTTTTTTTTAAACAAAAAAAAAAAAAAGTTAATTTAACTGTCATTGTACATTCATACGTCCTCTGAAATTTGTGAAGAAATCAAGAAAAACGTCATAAATGAAGTAATTAACTTTGCACTAAGTAACTTCTGTGGTAGATACTTTCATTAAGCACCCTGGCAAGTCTAACACAACTATTTTATTTTAGAAATACTTTAACACATTGTTTCCTGTAAGTTCATTTATAAATAAAAAAGAAGACAGAACAATCATACATTCACACAGCCTAAGGTCAGACTGATCAGAGTCATAGGTCACTGGAGCAGTAGTCTGGGATTTGGGAAACCAGTATCCAATTCTTTGCTTTGGTAAGAAGCAATGTCCCACATGTAAAAAGGAATTCCTGAGCCACCCCGTGTATTAACTCCTGCATTACCCATTGACTACCATATGTATATTACAGTGTGTGCACTTGACTTGGAGCCTTCAAGTGGTGCAAAATCTCCCAAATCAAGGGTCAGCTGAGCCACACCACAAGAACGTACTTTTTCCAGCAGTGTATCTTGGTTTTGGTTTTCTGTACAATCCATAGACAATCAGACTTTTTTTTTCCTCTTGTGATTACATCTCCTAACAAAATAGAAGGAGGAAATTTCTCACCACAAAGAATATTTTTGCAGACTTCAGATCATTTTTGTAGCTCTTTGCTGAAAAAACACACATATATGTTTTATATGTTTATATATTAGTTATATATATAATATATATTTGTTCTGAAAATGTTTAAAACAGATGCGAGCACAAAAATTTGTCATTTTAAGAGCACTACAGTCTCTGCCTTGATTTTGCAATTCCCTCCATATTTCATTAAACTTTCATCTTTTAAAAGCTTAAGTATCACTACTTTGGTATTGTCTCCTGTGTGCTTCCTAGGAAGCCAAACAGACAAACTACGCCCTACAATAACCATGACCAGAATTAATAAATACCCCACTTACACATAAGGGTAATATCGGGCCAAAGAATCTTTAAATAAAGTAAATCACAGCTATGAAAACAGAGTTGAATGAACTGTGCTTCAATTTAAGCCTAGATAAAAGAACCCGCTCCTTGTATAATATGGCAGAAACTACAGTATGCATCACACTGTCCAGCTGAAAGCTGGATTGACCCTAAGAAAAATATATACAAAGACAGCTAAAGAAAGGGGAATTTTACATTATTCAAAAATTTGTAGCTGTCACTTGAAAATGGGTATGCAACAAAGTTCTGAACGAAGAATATCCCAAGAACATGCACATCTGTTTAATATTACAAGCTAACTGTCAACATCCTAAGTGAAGTTTTAATTTAATATTTTTTCTTTCTTGATGTTTTACCTTTAGAGAATGCCTCATGAGAGTATCAGCTTTCTATAAGAAACTGTTAAATATAAAGAAATGTTATTGTAGCATGTTTATAAAATCATAGTTCGAGAACTTTTTATTTTTCTAAAGCCTGACCACAACTTAATTATCTGCAGGACATTCCAAGCTCACAATTGCAAGCTCCAGTTCCCAAGCAATTTTAAACAATATCTACTGTACAGGACACACGGTATTGCAAATACCACAACATGGTAATGTTTCCAAAAGTCGGCATTAGAGCCTTTAGACATGGTTTTTATTTTCAATAAGTATTTGTTTCTCCGCTAATCATTAAATCGTTTTCATCACCATTACATGTTTGTCTTTCACATGTCAGTTTGCTATCACCATTTATTTTTAGTAGGAGCGAACAAGTTATGAATAATACAGATATCAGATATAGCATGCTTTGTGTTATACATAAAGTGTCACAAGACCAAGCAGTGTGCTCCTCCGCAGCTCTCACAATGTTTTTCTTCTTTTTTCAGGAAAAAGCACAAGTTAAAAGGCTAAACTGGAGTTAAGGGGAGGGGGGGTGGGACGGAAAAGCATTAGCTCAGCCAAAAACTCTTAAAGAAATTACAGCTTTCTTTTCAGAAAGAGAAACGAAAAGCCTGGGAATATGAAATTGTTGCTGCTTTGTGAGAACATCCAAACCACCTGAAAATAGGCAAGAATAAAAAATCCACAATGCAGTTGTGTTTGTACTTTACCCACATCAATATGAAAAAAGACAGCAGCTGATACAACAGTTTCAGAACTCCTCAGAAGACCCCCAAAAGTACACTTCTTACAAACATCCCTGTCTTCCTACTTCTTTAATGAACTCTCCTCTTGCCTGGAGACTGTTTATGACCCTATGTCCAGCAGTGTGGTTATTTCTGGTCTTCTAAAGTAAATCTTGCTACCTTTCACCTGTACTAAGCATTTGAGGACTTCATATTTTCACCCAAGGCTTTTCCATTTAAAAAATAATCAGTGAATGACCATATTAAAAATCTGATTAGAATATTGCTCCACATTAGAAGTCTAATCAACCTACTGGACCATTTTTAACAAGTCACAGAACAAGACCCTTCCTCTTAGTTTCAATCCCAGACCAAAGAAATACTTAAGGACCTCAGCTGTCCTCACAGAACCTCTGCTGATATTCACCTGAAGCCTATTTCTCACTTTCCATGCCACAGAGACATGGAAAAGTAGGAAACATCAGTCAGTCCCAGCTTGTACTGCAGAAATTAAATATTCAGTTCAGAATCAGTAAAATTAAGTCCACATTCAAAGTGGTTTAAAAGTCAACCAAAAAAGGAAATACCCGCTGAGAAATGTCAAGCAGGCAATCTATTAATAGTAGAAAAGCAACGATTGAAAGGGACTTGGGTTACATTTAACTATCTGGGTCTTGTTTATTTCTTTCAAATGCTGGACAATACCTACGGAAGTGGAATAGATTTAACCTTCAGCAGATGCCATACACCCACCGCTCTCACTGCTCTCAGCCAAAAAGGAGCACACTGAGTCAGAATGGAAGGATAAAGAGGGGCAAGCACACACCTCAAGGCTGGCACCCCGTCACCAAAAATTGTCACTTTTGGCAGACAAAAAGCTTTGCCACACCACCCTGAAGCCAGGAAATATGTTTTCAATAAAGTATTCGTAATTTACAATTCTAAACAGTTATATTAAACTGAAGTATTTCAGACATTAAAGAAAGTTTTTCCCACAAACCGTTGCCAACAGTTCGTATCTCCAATTTTCGCCCTTTAATTGCTTTCACGGAAACTATCATACCAGGCTTTAATATCTGCCAGCCTGAACAATATTTTCATGCATAGTGGTCTGACATTTCAAAGACAGAGCATCTAGTTTCAAAGTCTTCTACTGGTAATTTATATCATTTTATCTATGGTGGAACAACAACTAAAACAATGTTATTCCCTCGTTATCAAAAAATCAGAAGGAATTTGACAAAACATGCCCAAGTTAGCAAAACCAGAAGAGTCTCAGTACAAGTAGTTGAAGGCAATGATTTCATTTTGTTTGAAGTTGCAATCTCTTTAAGCTTTGAAATACCTGTTCCCTAAGAGGGTTTAAACATCCTTTTTTATTATTCCAACAGTATGAAGCATAGCATCCTAAATCATCTCCCCATTTTATTATTTCGATGTATTTGAGAGCTCAAAGCAATTACTATCTGTGATGGCTCAGAAACTCTGTTAGCTAATTGTCACAGAGGAGAAAACTGTTTGGCCTGAGTCTAGATTTACTAGAAATTAACAGAAGTAGTACTCTGAGACAAAAGAAATGCCCCTCTCTGTGTAACTGTACAAGCATCCATATTTCTGTCCTCTCATGCTTGACTGTCCCTTCTCTAACCTGTATCAGACTATTTGCTTCTTGCTACGCCTGCTGACTCCCTGCTGCGCTTGTTATCATTCCCTTTTATCACTCCAGCTTCCTGGATCCCACAGACCTGACACCCTGTCCCTGTACCACCATTTTTCTTTAGATGTCATGCAAAAGATAACCTATGTTTGAGAAAGGAAGGGGGCAACACGAGGAAATCTAAGGTTTAACATCCAGTTCCATACAGACAACATACTTCCATTGAGTTTACCCTAATCTTTAGCAAGGCAACAAATCAACAGGTCACAGGAGGTGTCAATGGACAACCATACCTTGAAGAAAGTTCATAGTGACCAGCTACACCAAATAATTCCTCCAGCAACTGCAAGCCAGGAATGAAATTCCCACAGGCAAGTTGGCCCTGGAAGAAGGGCAGGAGAGGACAAAGGTAAGGGGCCCTTTGCTCTCAAAACATGAACTGCAGCACTGGGGTTCTCCTGGACTCCTCAGCACCACGTGAGGTCCAGATAACTGAAACAAAGCTAATGGGCAACTAAGGAAAGCTGTCTCCCAAGCCAGCTTTTAACCCTGCTGTTCAGTCTACATTCAGAAAACAATTCCCATGGAGTTAAGAATGAACTTAAAAGCAAACAAACAAAGGGAGGAGAGGACAACAGGCATTTGTACAGACATTTCAGAACTTCCCAAAATATAAGAGTTCAGAACTCCTCCCCAAAGGCTGACCTATATCCTCACCACTGTTACTGATGTAAGTTTTGCTAAAACCAGAAGCATCACATGGGGAACATTAGTGATCTGGCATTTAATCCTACTGCATAAAACAAGGTCAGCATTTCGTTCCTCTCCAAAAATGTTTAAAAAAAAATATATCTTCTGCTGTTTCCTTAATTTGCTTTTTATGCTTCTAGCCCCATAATTAAAGTTATCAACTTCTTTGCCTTCCACCTCTCAGGCTAAATTTCTTCTGAAACAAGGATGAGAGGTAAAAATAATAAACATTCATAATAAGAAACTATCATTAACCATCATTTGCAGGGAAGAAGAGATAAATCTGAAATATTAGAAAGCAGTGTTCTGCATCTTCCCATCTGAAAACGCATAATTTAAGACTTACGTTTTCTGCCTAGCAAATGGGGAAGAAAACTTGGAGCACAAAACACAGCCCCACCGGTGAACTCTGAGGGGAAAAGTGGCCGCTCAGCACGGCACGAGGGAGACGTCAGAAGGAATTCCGATGACCTCAGCTATGGGCCCAATTTATTAGAACTTACCTCTCATTAAAACCTAAGAAGTGAACTGAAATATCACTTGCTGTCCAAACTTTGGCACAGCCATTAATTTGCAATAAAGACTGTAATTGGTCATACCGTAAGCAATATATATTTCCCTTGCATCCAAATATCCTCTCACGGGAGTTATTCTTATGTAAGCGTTAGAGCCAAAACGATCATATAAACTAACCTGAGTAAAGCAGGTTAGAAATTTTCAGTCTGCTTTGTGTAAAAAAAAAACAAATTAAGCATATCACCCTACCCATTGCTGGCCATCTCCCTCAGAGCACTGGTTAGGGTCAACCACTGCAGTACATCGGGATAATTCGCTCCATGGCCACGCAGTCTTTGGCTAGCTGGCTGTGTGCTGTCAAGGACTTTTAATGGTACCAATCTCAGCTACAGAGGTTTTCAGGATTAGGTCCCATTCAGGTCTATTCTAGACCTGGCAAACGCACGTCCCATCCTATAAAAAGCTATATAGCAAGTGGGTTATTTTATTTTAACTGGTATTTCCAAGTGAAAAGGAATATAAGTACTTAACATAAAGAAGTTAACTGGAAGTTGGCAGGTGGTCTTGATAAATACAGTATTGTTGTGTTATTAGAAGTGTGTGTATAACTGAAAAAAAAATCAGAGCAATTAATACTGAAATGTTGCTTTCCCTGGCAAGAGAACAAAGCAGGCCAGATTTTCACTTGAGTCTCCTTTTTCACACATAAACTGAAACTAAGTAGTGATAAAGTTGGGGTTGTCTGCATTTTAGTTGCTCTGTCTCAGGCTAGTAGACTCCCCCCCTTTTTTTTTTCTCCTCTCTTTTTAGTATTTTGAATATTTCTTGGTTGTTTACTAATTTAGAAGTAATTCGCTATGCTTTGCAACTACTGACCCAAGGCTGACTCAGAACAGGCAACACAGTAACTGTCATATTCCAGTGAGAAGCTAAATGCCCGGCACTGGCATTTTGGCACACATTTTACTTTTAGACCAGCACACAATCCCTACTTCTCCCCTCCAGACCCCTCTGGAAGTGTCACTACCACAGCAGCTGCAGGTGGCTGAGGCTGAGCACTGAGGCCAGCACACACCCACGGGAGGTTATGGAAAATCCTTCAGACCTCCCAGTCCTTACGCACTTTAACCAGGCACATTACAGAGTTATGGGGTCCTGCACTTTAGTCTTGATCCCTCTTCAAACATTTTGGAATAGCCTGCCAGGGATCAGAATGTAATTATGTTTAAAACCATTTACTTTTAACTGTGCTGTGTCAATAATTCTGTTGTGCTATTCAAGGTGGTACAACACAGTCAGTTTGGGAGTCCAGCTCCTTGTTTGGGCATTCTCCAATGCTTTTTTAGCCTTCGTTAACGCCATGCAAAGATTCAGGAACTGTAAACATCATATACAAGCATGCCTGCTCCTTTCTTTCATCCTACAAGGATGCTCTAAATGCCAGATTGTGCAAAGATGTGCAGCGAGATCCCATGTTTGGGCCCAATGACAAAACATCAGTTCTCCCCCTCTTCTAATAGCAATGTTAGTAACATCAATAACATCAAAAACCAACAACAGAACTACAAAACAAACTCCAACAACTGGAGCTGATCTGCAGTCAGAACAGTATGCTATGAAAGTTAGGCCACCTCATAATTAAAAAGTTTGCTCAAAATTTATATTCAAAGTCATTTGTTATGGCTTTCACAAGAACTAGTTCTGGAGACAAGTTTTATGTGGGGATTTTTCCTCCTCATTAAATATATGTACAGAGCAACTGAACATACTCTTGATGTGAATGCTGGCCTACCATACCCATTTAAGAAAAAAAAAAAATCAGTTAATCATCCTATAGAATCCATACACACAAGTTATATGAAGAACAGATGTCGTAGCCTTGTGAATCTGGCATCCTTATGTGTTCAACAGCTTCAAACACAGACATTTGATCATTCTGAAATTTTGCATTTAAAGACTTAGAAACATTTAACCTTTCAAATTTTCCATTCTCAAGGATATGTTTTCAGAATGTCTGGTATTGCTTTTGAAGAATTTGTGCTGTTGCACTTCGGTTTTTGGCTTTTTAGAAACACCTTAAAGAAGATAATCTCCCTAGCACAACAACAACAAAAAAAGTGATTTATGGTTGTAATCAAGCCTATCATGAAATTCTGTTTGACCATTAATTTTATTTCTGTTAATAGGCTGTTTCAGCCATGATTCCACATTGAACAGTGAGCAGTGATTGAAAGTTCTCATTCCTTCCATATTTTCAAACAACTAGGAAGCATATTTGACAGATCTTCCCAATAGCTCAAAAACTTTCATTGCCATAAAAAGCAAAAAGGAAAGGCTTAAGTAGTAAGATTCCCCAAGACTGCTCTAAAGTAGAAGTTCAAGTGCCAAACACCTTCCAAAACTGACAGTCACTTAGAATAACCAAAACAACAAGTATAAGGCTACAGTAAAGCTGTGAACAAGTGTTACATAACCTGGGCCTATGCTATATTTGTTCTGGATAATTTGTCATTCAATGCTTAATTCAAACCCAATTTTTTTTTTTTAATGTTAATATGTCTTGTCCTTACAATTCTTCCATCACTTAGCAAACAGCTCAGCTTGATGCCAAATCTGATATGAAGTCACTGTGTGAGCATGTAAAAGTGTGATTAAAAATCTTTAATATCTCCATATATGGCACTTTAAATAGTTATGTCACAATTAAAGTTTAAGGACAGAAAAATAAAATGTTGCTTTTGTTTTAGTTGGCCCAAAAGCACTCATACACACAATATAAATTCTAACGGTCTTCTATAAATTTCAAGCACTGAAGAGTTCATCACTGTATCATAGTTTTCTTGAAGGGAATCATAGAAGTCAGCTCTTCTCTTCATCCTAGTCAATATGTAATTGGCAAACGGGCAGAGATTCCAACAACACGCACTAAACACACAGTTTCTGTCATTTTACATTGCATGTAAGACAATCAAATGCTTGAAAAATGCAGCTGACGGATGAAGAAATCCTACATACACAAAAAAAGCCAGAAATAGGTCAGTGCTGGGGCAAAGAAAACGTTTTTAGAAGTTTGTGGCCATATCAGTCTTCTTTCATTTAGCAGAGCACTCCTAACCAAACTGATCAGTTTCATCTGAAGTCTAACATCACCAGCAACAGCAGTCTCTACAACTAACATTACATTAATCTTTGGCCATGCTGCTGCCACCCTGCACAAAGTCAGGCAAGGCACCCCAACCGTAGCACGGAAGAGCGTGGCTGGGTGCAGACTCTGCAGAAATATTTCATCACTTCTATACCTGCATGTCAAACAGAGGTCTTCAACTATTGCTCAGCCAAATAAGGCACAATGAAAGTACTGCCCAAGTGTAAATTATTCAGGGTCTCCATTGCTATCCTACCTGCGTATTCTGATTGATATCCAGGGCAAGTTCTAAAGACAACAGTAGTTAACAGCTTGATATGTTTCTTGGGTTAAAAAACAAACAGTACAAAGAAGTACAAGGGGAAGAATTCACTCGCTGTGTATGTCTTTAAAATAGAGATGTATTAAAGAATTAATGCATCTATCAAGTATTACAGTTGCAAGGTGAGTTGCATGGTTTTGGCAGAAGCAGCTCAATTTTTAATGGGTAGGCAAATTAAAAATTGCTATGACAGTATTTGAAAAGAGGCTTTGACACGTGTAATCAAATCAAGTTGTATTTAACTGAAGCAAGCAAGTGAAATCATTTATTTCACTACAAAGCTTACTCTTTCTAGGCACAGTTTCTATGGTTTGTTCACACATAGGATCAGACCTTCTTAAAGAAGGCCTAAAAGTAGTGTTATAAAGACTTCTCTGGTCCAGCAGGTGTCTGGCTCTGCTGCCACCAATGTAACTGAGCTACAGGAGCAGAAACAGAACGAGCCTGATCTATTTCACTCCAACTCATTTATTGACACATTCACAGCATTCATGCTCGTATCTGCTTTGGCAAGGCCTTGCCTTTTTCTCCGAATCCATTGTTTACATTAGTACGATAATTAAACCCATTCTCACCATCAGACCGATAAGTCAGCTCATCCATGGTGGTGGCACTAGCCAATTACTTCGCTTGGTACTGATGTAATTAAGCAAGATACTTCCAGACACATCTTCGCATTTTTTCCTGTTGCCTGGGCAGTGCCCTTAGGAAATTAAGAAATGACGAGGAGCTCAGAGAGAAGACTGGGACCAAAAGAAAATGGTAGCTGTGAGGGGAGGAGGGTGGGGAAGAATAAGGTAGGAAGAAAAAGACGTACATCTAGCATGCCAACACAGCACAGGACAGTGGCTGGGCAATGAGAAAAGCATGAGTGTGAAATGCTTTGACAAGGTGTCCACACATTGGCTAGACCCTTAGATGATAACAACCTGCTCTCAGTGTCAGTCCAAGTGAGAGTGTTTTAAAGAGTATATTTAAAATTTGCACCTGTGATGATGCAGTTAAATGCCAACATGATGCCTCATGACAAAAATTCAATTATCTTGGAATTCTAGGAATTTACACATACAAACTGTATTTAAAATCATAAAAGTCACCCTGTTCTCAGGTAAGATTGAAGGAGTCTGATCTAACACCACAGAGTTCAGTTAAAAGCAGAAGCTGGGGAACAGGGAGGGCGGGCAGGGGAAAAAAAATCAAATCTTATGGACGAAGTTCTTGAATGTAGCTTTACAGACAGGTCTTATCACCACAGACTGATCCCCAGCACAGAACTCACAGCTGACAAGTCACTTGAATCAACTTTTCATGGACAGTTAATAATTACGTGATCAATTAACAGGCACCTCATTTGACACCCTCTGCTTAGGCCTCAAAGCAACCACTGAGCAGCTGGTGTCAAGCGTTGCAAAATACATCAACTTTTAAGTGCTTTCTCTTAGAAACTGGAAAAGTGCAATGGAGACAGAACTTTGACATTAACCTTTGTGTTTGAAACTCAACTATTTATAAGGCAGACGATATTAGGATGAAGGTTACTTGTCACTCTTTGCTCAGTCCTGAACTTGCACATTTCGGTCGGGCTGTGCTCAGAGAGCACACTCAGCACTCTGCTCCCCTTACAAAATACAGTCCAGTGCCTTCCTAAAGGTGTTTTTCAAACCCTGCTCTGATCCCAGACTTTCTTCTCCCTCCCTTTCACCAGGTACAGAGGCGAAAGTTAGGCAGCAACTTTGCTTTTGCAGCACTGCTGACGGACACTATCACTGCTCCGCCGCTCCTGCGATCTCTCAGCGCTCGTCCCAAGCCGTGCGGCGTCCCGGTGCTCTCGTCACCTGCAGCTCACCTCCAGCCGGCACTTGACAGCCGCAAGACGGAGGGCACAAACTCAGGATGACAAAACGGGCGGCCCTGTGCCACCAACACCCGCTGCCCCCTCGGCTCCCGGCGCCATCTCCTACGTGGCAGCCGCTGTGGGCAGCGCCCCGGGGGGAAGGCGGCGCCGCCCCGGCAGGAAGGGGAGCCCCCGGGGGCGACGGGCGGGCTCCGAGCCCACCGCCGGGCTCGCAGCCCACATCCGTCCGGGGTAGGCGGGCGGGCTGCGGGCACTCGGGGCTCCGAGCCCCGGCTCCCCGGGGAGCGCTGCCCGGACCCGGCTGCTGCTGCTGCCGTCCCCCCTTTTCCTCCGCCCCGCACTCACCACTTCTCGTGCCCGGCCGGTGAAGTCGCTCTTGGAGCGGGCAGCGCCGCGCTTGAGCAGCTCATCCCTGGCGCTGTCCCCGGCCGCCACCCCAAGCGCCTTGTTGCGGGTTTTCACCGTTTTCACGCTGGCCTTAAAGAGCAGGGTGATGTCCACCGCCATGGCGGACGGTGCCGCCGCGCAGCCTTCCCCGCGCAACGCGGCCCCGCGCGACGCGTTCCGCCGCCCGCCCGCCCCCGGGGCCGGTCCCGAAGCCTGTGAGGGAGCGTGGTGGGGCCGGCTGTGGGGCTGGCCGTGGGGCTGGCTGCCGGGATCCTCCGCTGAGCCCGCCGGCCCTGCGAGGTGTTTTACCCCCCGGCCTGGGCCGCCGTGGAGGCCGGGCCGTGTGAGGGAGGCCTCGGCTGCGTGCAGCCGCGGCCAGGGACGGGCTTCGCCGCCCGGCTCCGGCTCTCGGCGTCCTGAGGGGCTCAGCCAGCAGCTCAGGGGGCTCAGCCAGCAGCCCGGGGCTCGACCAGCTCTTCCCCAGAATTTGGGGAGCTGCCGTGCTGATCTGCCTTCACGGGCTCACCCCGGGGAAGCTGGAAGAAGCATGTGTCTGCGTGTGTACTGGAGTGTCGGGGTAGTGCTGTAGGAGACTTCGGCACTGCTACATCCATATAGCAAAATTTTGCGGAATAAAACTTAAATTCCAGTAAAACTACGGAGTCTGTGCCGCCGAGCTCTGGTGGCATGGCAGGTGTCACCAGGTGGTGCTGTTATACAGAGGCATCCAGGCCTTCAGCCTCAGAACTTACTCACGGAAAGACAGGTTAATTAGAGCTGATTAATGTGCTTTAGCAGGTTTGTAGCAGGATCGGGGATTAGTGCAGGTGAAAGGTTTCCAGAGGAAACAACCATATTGATTATTGGTTATTTATTTCTGAACTCCAGAAATAGAACAGGCTCCTTACACCTGGAATGTGCAACCTGGAACATGATTTCCTCCTTAGCAGGAGGCTGATTTCAAGGTTCCTGAGACCTGCTGCCATCTAACACTGGGACAGTATCACACTGATAGGACATACCGCACAGGGAATTACAATAATAGAATCATACAATCATAAAAGTTGGAAAAGACCTCCAAAATCATTTGGTCCAACTACCACCAATATCACCCACTAGACTGTGTCCCTACGCACCACATCCAACCTTTCCTTAAATGCCCCAAGGACAGTGACTCTACCACCTCCCTGGGCAACCCGTCCCAATGCCTGACTGTTCTTTCTGAGAAGAAATGTCTCCTCATTTCCAACCTAAACCTCCCCTGGTGCAACTTGAGGTTGTTCCCTCTAGTCCTATCACTAGTTATCTGCAAGAAGAGGCTGACCCTCAGCTCCCTACACCTTCCTTTCAGGCAATTGTAGAGAGCAATAAGGTCTCCCCTGAGCCTCCTCGTCTACAGACTAAACAGCCCCAGTTCCCTCAGCTGCTTCTCGTAGTACTTGTGCTCCAGGCCCTTCACCAGCTTTGTAGCCCTTCTCTGGACACATTCCAGTACCTCGATGTCCTTCTTGTACTGAGGGGCCCAAAACTGAACACAATACTTGACGTGCAGCCTCACCAGAGCAGAATATAGGAGGATGACCACCTCCCTGCTCCCGCTGGCTACACTATTCCTGATACAAGCCAGGATGCTCTTGGCCTTCTTGGCGAGCTGGGCACACTGCTGGCTGTTCAGGTGAGCATTGACCAACACCCCCAAATGCTTTTCCTCTGCACAGCTTTCCAGCCACTCTGCCCCAAGCCTGTAGCACTGCATGGGATTCTTCTGACCAAACTTCAGGACCCAACATCTAGCCATGTTGAACCCCATCCCACTGACCTCTGCCCATCGACATGTCCTGTCCAGGTCCCTCTGCAGGGCCTTCCTACCCTCCGGCAGATCAATACTTCCCCCCAGTTTGGTGTCATCTGCAAACTTACTGAAGGTGCACTCAATTCCCTCCTCCAAATCATCAATAAAGATATTAAAGCAGATGGGCCCCAACACCGACTCCTGGGGAATGCCACCTGTGAATACTCACTTATTGGTCATTTAAATGAATCTGAAGAAAGCTTTTTGAAATAGTCTTTGCTATGATTTCTGTTGAGGCGATTTCATTACCGTGTTCTGTGCAGGAGACAAGCTAGTTGCAGGGAAATTGTATGGCACAGCAGGTAAAACTTCTGACCAAATAACCAGTGGTGGTGACGTATATATGCCATATAATGCTTTGGGGTCCAGCAGACACTAGTTTTTAACTGTGCTCTCACTGACCAAAAGCAAGTTCTCTGAAACAGTCTCCAAAGAAGAAAATTTCAAAATCTTGCCTCTGAAGCTTAATCCAACTATTTTTCATATCTGTTCTGGAGTATCAGACTTTATTCCATTGATAATTACTACCTTGCTTGTCAGTTCACTTCAATCTTAGCAACAGAGGCTCCTTCATAGTTCTATTGTGATTAGGATCCATTCATACTCTGTTACCATTGCTCTATTCTAAATCATGCTTTATTGTGGTATGGATACGTATTTCTAATTATGCAAACATATGGTGTTGAGTCACTGTCCTCGGTGCTGGATTTACCATTAAATATATTTAAGGTATTAGCAAGTGGACAGCTAAGGAAACGAGGGTTTCGACTACAGGAAAGCCAGCAGTATTTGATTGGACCTCAACCCACATGCCTCTGCCTTTTCTAGGTATAGTTCAGATGGAAGGGACCCACAAAGATCACCCAGTCCAACTGCCTGACCTCTTCAGGGATAACGAAAAGAGAAGGCATTTTAACGAGGGCATTCTCTAAAGGCCTCTTGAACACTTCCAGTCATGGGGCATGCACCACCTCCCTAGGAAGCCTGTTCCAGTGTTTGACCACCCTCACAGTAAATAAATGTTTCTTACCCTCCAGTCCAGACCTGCCCTAGTGCAGCTTGTTGCTGTTGCCTCCTGTTCCGTCATCAGTTACCAGGGGGCAGAGACTAGCACCTCCCTCTTGCCTTCCCTTCCAAGGAAGTTGTGGAGAGCAGTGGCATCTCCTCTGAGACACCTTTTCTTCAGACCAGACAACCCAAGTGTCCTCCCTGCTCCACACAGGACATGCCTTCCTGTGTACCTATGAATCTATATCCAACATTACTCCTTCCCAGCTGCAGAACCTGGCATTTGCCTTAGCTGAACATCATGCCATTGATGATGGATACCTGTTACAGCAGTTTTCATATGCTGTGATTCTGCCATCCGTAGGGTAACTATGCCTCACACCATAAACACATTACTTCATAGACACTTGCATAGGTAACTTTGTGCCAGTAGAAATAAGACATTCACAACTTGGGCCAGAGTATTAAGTTCCTGAAAATGCAGGTGACAAAATTAACCTCTCTGTTTTTGTGCATATTTCACTATACAGCTTGTTCTTACATCTAATGAAATTAACATTTATGCTCATTTGACGTATTCCCATTTAAGTGGATTTTGGATAAGAATCTATACATTTTTGCTATTTAAGTGTTGTTGCTATTTCACATTTAAACTAAAAGGAATATGAATGTTATTTTGAAATCTTGAACTTCATCTTACCTGCCAGGTTTTAGAAACAACTTACCAGTGCCTATACCAGGTTATAGTTTACTCATTTTCTAAAGAAATTTAGGTACTCAACAATAACCAGAACACTCTATGTTTTTAGATGAAAAAATAAAGAAACTTCAGTACGTTAAATTTTAACAGACTTACTATAGTTCACCTCCCAACTTTGCAAAGATTTATACACATACCGAACCACAGTGATTACTGTGAATACTCCCACTGAGGTCAGTGGAGACACACAAGGCGCATACAGTTAAGCACGTAAAGCTTTTATCAGATCAGGACCTTGGCTTAAAATTCTTTGGGAATATGATTGTGTCTTTATTTCTACTTTTATCTATTTATTTGTGCTTTATGTCCACAAATAACAGTATGTGTGTGACCAGTAGTTACTGAAAACCACCCCAAAACAGAAATAGGAGAATTACACAACCAGTTGTGAACCTCAATGCTCTTAAACTATTCAGGCACAAGGAAATAAGCAGAGACACATTTTAAAAGAAACACAGTATTAAAATTCCATATGGCTGATCTCATCTGTCAGAAATGGACTGAACAGTTAATCTGGTAAAGGAAAAAGTTAAAACACCTTTTCAATGTGAAAGAAGGTTGCTCAAATGGTCTAACTCATTAGGTATATAATACCCAGGCCTCTGCTGTAGAGATAAATAGATAGCTTTGAAGATTTCAATTACTTTCAAATCAGTTGCTAAGAAGTGGTGCCCAGAGCTTTTATTTGAACTTGATCCTAGCTTCCTGTATACAGTAACTGCATCTCTCAGTAGTTATTTGCACTTCCACAACCACCTTGTTTTGAAAGTTTAAAGCTTACTTTGGAGCAGATAGGTTTCAATAGTATATGCTGGAGCTTCCTGTAATTGCTAAAACACTAACCTTGAAATTTAAGATTTTAAGGTTGGAGTAAAATTCTAAAACATACACAAAGGGCTACAGTGCCACCATAAGCAACACAGGTAAATCTGTAGGAATGCATGCACTGTGCACTCAGTCGTGCTTCAGCAGACATATGTCTGGAACAGGAGGAATTAGGCGTTTGCAAAATACTATAGTTTCATTTGCAGTGTGCTGATCATCAGGTGTTGGTGTGTATCTGCTTAAATACCATATGCAATAAAATAACCTTTCCCACCAGTGGAAAGGAGGCCAAAGCTCCCCTGTAGTTATCAATTAATATAACCATTAAACAGGAGCTGGTGGGTTTCATCCCCACTCAGAGACAGGTAACCCCTCAGTTGGTAAGTTCTGCCTGTGTGAGAGGTAAAAAAATGGGGTAAAGTTCCTGAACTCTATCCCTTACAATGCACTCCAGTTACACGGGTCCTAATTTGGCACAGACAATAGAAAACTCTATGCTGTCCATTTTATACATTTCATATTTTTTCTGGCATAAAAACAGTAACTTTCTTTATGTGATGGCAGTGTTACAAACTAAACAAGATATCAAAAGGAAGGCAATTTGCTTACAGTGCACATCTGTAATCGAGACAAATCAAGAGGGGAGAAGCTGTATTTGATGATTGTTTAAACTTTCAAGCCAATAGCATGCATGCTTATTGGCTTAACATCAAAGTAAATATAATAAATTTGTGAATGTGTGAAGAAATCTTTTCTTGGTGTTTAAAAGTAGGATTGGGAGACAGTACAACCTGTACAAAGAAAGTATGCTGACTGTATACAGTGGTGCAAAGTTCTGTGGAAAGAATGGATATGAACTGCAGAGTTACTCATGAGTTTTAATGTCTGTGGAAACAAATATTGACTGCCCCAAACCAATTCCATTGGCAGTAACATGAAGGTTCTGTTATTCCTCTTGAAACTAGACCATCACATCAAAATTCACACACTCAAAAAAAAAAAAGAAAAATAACCAAACATCACTGAAAGTATACCTTTTTTCTTAAAATATATCAGAATATATGATGTCTAACAACACAAATTCAGGAAAAAATGTTAACTCAATTTTCATCTTGTTTAAAGGCATATTTAGTTCTTAGTGATATCATATATAAAAAAACATTTTTTAGTTGTAATTTAACTCCTAACATAGTATATTCTATCCAAACTACATCATCAAATGATAGGTGTATGTATGTGTGCGCTTGATGCAATTAAGCTTGAAGTATGGAGATGGTAAAGAGCTGGCTTTTGCATGCAGAAGGAATGCTCAGGAGGGCCAATTCTTCCTTATGTAAATTAAAATATTGTCACTGCCTTTGAACTTTGCATGTAAAAAGCAGATTAAATTCTAAGTGAAATTCTAAGAAAATTGTAGGCCTTCACCAGAAAAAAAAAAAAATTATATATATATATATATATATATATATAGACAAGGTGTCAATAAAAAAGAATAAATTGGGTTGTATATACGTCACAGAATCACAGAATGGTTGAGGTTGGAAAGGACCTCTAGAGGTCATCTGGTCCAACCTCCCTTCTCAATCAGGTCCACCTGCAGCTAGTTGCCCAGAATCATCCATGATACATGTTACCATACTTAACCTATGCACCTAAATAAATGTTATTTTCCAAAGTAGACAACTTCAGAAGGTAAGATATTCGGTTCAGTGCTCACAACTGAAGTTGTAAACTTGTAGTTTATAACACATTCTCATCCCCCAAAGCTTTTGATTTTATAGTACAGTGTATATTAAGTTTTATTGATGTCATTATTACTCCTGCTTCTTGACTGATTCATCATCTGCAGTAGCTACAGCAAATGTATTTCTGTAACAACTCTGGACATTCCTGGTGTTTTAAGCAGATTATCATCTAACTTGGACAGTACCTGGTTAGTGGGTCCAAAACAATGGTAGCTAAAAAGAAACCTAGAACCAAGGTCAGGTCCAGATAGGTTGGATTCCCCAAAGGTAATTAGGAACCTAACTTCTATATAAGATCTGAATGCCATTCAAGTTTTTTTTTTTTATGGCCCAAAAACCTCTAGGGTCTTCCCCCACTCTGCCTCTGGCCCAAGACCTCATTTCAACCCCCCCAGGACCATCAGTCCACGGTGGCCATGAAGGATGCATCCCAACCTGGCCTTGGTTTGTCTCTGTCCCCAGAAAGCTGTCTGATATCCTGGGCTGGGGATCCCCCAGCCACCCTGCTCCCTCACTTTGGGGCAGTGGGACAGGCTGGTGAGGCCCTGCCCTGCCATGGTGTCCACTTGACTCCCCATCCCTAAGGGAGCAGCTGGACCTCACTCTGCCATGACAATTGGGCACCTAAATCTCATCATTATGACTGCCATAATTAGAACAAATAAAGCCAATAGTTCCTACGGCAATTATTTACCACAACCAGCACCTATGCTTGGAAAAAATCAATAGAGATACTGTGTTCTTTGTCTTAAATTTTGCTGTAGAGATTTTAGCTTGTTCAAAACCTTTAGGAGCCTTACTCTTGTAGAGGAATATATGGCCTACCTCCTTTGAGAACTTTCCATACCCTCACAGATTCTTGCAAACTGTATAGTTTCTGCTATGAAGCTCTGTAGAAAAATAATAAAGCTGGCACTTACACAAAGAAATTCAGTCTACTGAATTCTGTATGACGCTACGGCAGAGACTCACAAAGTCACACTGTTCCTACTTAGTTTTTCAACAATATCAGTCAACATTCATCTAAGAAGCTGAAAAAAATCTCAGCCTCTACATCTAGGAACAAAGCAATGTGTTGTCTACCAGGCAAAAAGAGAGAGCAATAAAAAAGATTTGTTTAATGATGATAAATATACAATAACAACAGGCATTGTCTCTCTTGTGCTTGAATAATCATAAAAGATGATGAAACAACTGGATTACCTTTTAATTTTCCTTGGTGAATTGAACTTTGAGACCAGTCACTAAAATATTAGCAAGATAATACAGGAAGGCTTGCACTGTCACTACCCCAAGCTGTTATTTTTATGTGCCTTGAAAATGTTGTGTTTTGTTCTCCAAGGGTAGCATGCACATAAAACCATAACATGTATTTTTGAGGAAAACATTTCATGCATGAAAAATGTATTTAGATCTTCCAAAACTACTGGTTTGGGAAATCCTGAAAAAAAAATAGTTCAGTATATACTCAGAGTAATTCTATGTACAAGAATCTTGTGTATCTCTGTTGTTAGCCCTGCAACATTGGCAGACTTGTATATTCTATAGTTTATTATACTGCTGTCTGAAGAGCCTTTCCTTGGAGAAACAATGGCAGTAGGAAGAATAGGAATTTAAGAATGAGAAAAGAAACAAAATGAGCTTAAAGATCAGTTGAAAATGTAAGAGATGTAGATAAGGTCTACACCAAGCAATTCAAATCTTACAATAAATACAAGCTGGGAACAAATTTTAATGGAAAAAAAAAAAAAAAAAAAAAAAAAGAAATTGTAAAGCACACTGGGGACTGGAAGGTTCTGGAGCAGAGCACAGAAAACTGCACGCAGCCGAAGAGAGGATTTTAAGAACTGTGAAAATACACATGGCAGTAACCCAGTTGAGACTAAGTGAGCCCTTTGAACATTCCCTGTATGGCACTGATGAACATAAGAGGCAGCCCAGGAATGTCCAGATGTTTTAGGTACAGCTTGTTTTAGTGCATAGTACATTCACAAACTAGTTTGCTGCTCATAATCTTCCCTGAGTAGACAAACCCTTCCAAACTAATCAGCAGCCAACACAAAGGAATCTTAGCACAAGTATAATTTAATGTAGGTAGGGAAGAGAATGAATATTCCCAACAACTGCTTATGTGGCTGTCAACCTATGTAGCCTCAGAAATGGGATACCACAAACACACAACAGATTTTCAACAACACTGCCCACCATATTGGACTCAAGGGGATTTAGCTTGGAAATATACATGTATATGCAATAAATATTGTGTACGTGGGATGCTCGTATTGTCCCACAGGCTCTGTGTTACTGGCAGTGAGCAGAACTAGAAGTATATATGCAAGAGATGTTTTTGAAATTTCCTGAGAAAAATAATGTTGATATGCACTGTGAAAAAAAAAGAGAGAGGCTGAAATGTTTCAGGAGCCATCCTACTATGAAGAATGAAAAGCAGCACAGATACAGGAGATCCCATAGTATAGTCCAAATTCAATTTATTTGTCATGATTCATGGGTTTAGGGGTTAAATCAACCCAGCTACTTCCTAAAATTCCAACCTCTTTATAAAAATGGAGAAGAAAAAAAAATGCTATAAAATATTAGGATAAACTTGAAACAAAGTACAGCTCTTCAGATTTCGTGTTAGTAACACGCAGAAATGTTGGTGGGGTGGCCCTTAGAAGAGGATAGGTAGAACGAAAACGACAATAGGGTACAAAAATGAAACTGCAGGAAGAACTTTTTTAAAGAACTATTTACACAGAGGAGAGACAGGGAAAAGGAAAGACTGGAGCTATATACGGACAATGGCATAAGCTAAACAATTTTGAAATATAGACCAATTATATTACATTTTCTCATAAGAATAAAATCATGGTGCACACATAATAATAAAATGATTGGATGGGCTTGAATTTACACTGAGTGCTTTAAAAGTAAGAGTAAAAATCAAACTAGGATTTTCGTTCTGTTTCATTTGATGTCCACTGCAATGACCAACTGATAAGTCAGAAAAGCAATACCTTTGCCTGAGTGCACCCCATGTTTATAGGGTCAGAAATAACAGCGAGCCCGATTAAAGACATTTCCGTCGTTGGGATTTGAATCAGGCCCAGTATACGTCACTAGAGATCCTACAAAGTCTTTGCCAGAACCACGAAGGACTGGAGTCATTCCATAGCTCTGTTCTGACATTTCTGAGGTTGGGCAATGCCTCACTATCTGCTAAATATCATGCAGATTAGCAGTACAGTGGCTTGTCACACTGGCTTTCACAATAAATAAAGCACAAGTAAAGATAACAAAGTAATTGACATTGCAGTCAACCGAACTTTTCATGGCCGAGTTACACAAAGCACTAACGTAACTTGTAATTACAAGGGAAGGGTGAGAACAGCTTAAGGACCAAAGGGTAGAAAGAGACTGTAACAGCCCCAGCTTATGTTGGTTTATTCTGTCAGTAAATAGACCCCAAATTAAACCAGCATAAATGAACCAGGCAGACCAGCCTAATGGAGAATAACTTTACTCTCATTTATTTCAGCTCAGTTTAGTGGCTCCACAAAGCCAGAGAAGAGGCACAGAAAACACAATGTCTGACTCTACTCTTGCTTATCTTGTCAGAAGTAGGAGTTAAATTTGATCTAAATAGGTGTCAGAGCACCATGACATCTTTACAGCCTTCATAGCAGCTGGCTCCAAGGAGGCTACTATGTCCACAGTGTACTGGATTCAGTGCCCTGAATGTTTTCTGCCCGGGTGTAATCACACCCCTTTGGCCTTTCAGTTTAGACCTGTACAAAGGCATTATTATTACTATACAGAATTTATCTTACCTGTTAGGGTCTTAGAGACAACTTGTACTTTTCATGTTGATGACTGAGAGTCAGCATCCGTGCTGTTCTGCTTGTCTGTCTTTTCCAAATAATTAATGGCAAGTTTATAGCAGAAATTCTTGTTAGCCCCTAAGGGGAAGAGAAGGAAAGCATTCAGAGTCCTTAACTCTAATCATCTAAAAGTCGGTACAGTCTCAGCTCTAGGCACCTCTAGAGCCCACAGTCCTCTTGGCAAAGTGAGCCATTCTTTCCAAGGGATATGTGGTGGGTGAGATGCATCCATCTCCTTCTTGCAGTGCCTATCTTCACAGTCTAGTTTAGCCTAGACTTTCTGCTTAGACAGCATCTAGTTTTGAGACAGCTGTTTTTAGGTAACATGAATGCTATCTTTCTGGTCATGGTACTTCACGTGATAAAACTGGAATACACCAAAATAAATTGATACAATACTTACTTGAGAACACTGGAGGGAGCTCACAGAAAGAGACAGGAAGAAAAGAGAAAAGGTGACAAGAAAGAAGTTCCAATTACGTGAGAATTTACATTAATACCTACACCTATAGGTTGTCATTTCAATCTATGTACAAGTGTAGTAAAGAGATATTTTTGTTAATACTAAATGCTAGTAATTTTTATTGTATTTGTATCCTGGCGTCATTGTAACTTTCTATTTTGAACATGTATAGTTAGAAAACACCCATAATGGGCGTTTTCTTTTTCATTTAAATTGATGTTTATGTGAGTTCTCTTGTTTCTGTTCACTTGGCTTCATTCTCTGCAGTCTGATATTTAATCTAAAATGGGGGAGAGCGACTTTGGCAAACTGTAGTTATACATCCCTTAGGAAAATACCATCATCTTCAGTGAACACAATATAATGAGGAGGTGTCCTATTACATAATTGAGGAGGCATTGTCTTTTATATGCATTCTGGTTCACTTTTCACACTAAATTAATCTTAATAAGCATCTGCTTTGAGTAAAGAAAGTTTTGTGATATTTCAACCATGACCTCTCTGGAAGTCCAAATGATTTCACTTTACATTTCAGACTGGAGTATTCTTTTGAAACATTTCCCTTTACTATATGATAATCAGTGTGTTAACATGAGCTGATTAATCCCATCAGTCTAACACTGATACCACAGTTTTTGTGCCCTTTCACCAATAACCTGATGGCTGCAAAATCACTGGCTTCTTAAATGAATCCAGGGCAATCTTACAGATTATGTTATATGGGAGGTCAAACTTGATGATCACAGTGGTCCCCTCTGGCTTTATAATCTATGAATCTGTAACTCAAACTGGAAGAAATACAAATAGCTGCACAATAGAAGTAACTGAAGAAATAAAACCAGCTACTTTTAAGATAGAGTTTGATATATTTATGAAAAGGACTATATGAGCTGGCTGCCTGCAATAGCTGGAGCATGGATTTGGTGGCCCTGCAGTCCACTTCCACATCTATTTTACTGCTTCAGCTGCTCATCAGCTTGCTCTCATTTTTAGTATTTATTTTAAAACAGTTTTTATACAGTAACTAGGATAACAAATTAAAGATGGATTTTAGCTTTTTAAAGAAAGGCTCTCTTTCATTTCAGATGACAGACTGAATCGAGGCCTATGAATAATGCTTGTGTTGACCTGCCAGAATATGTCTTAGCAGCGATGAATTCTCAAATACCCAGGCTGAGTTTATTCATTTTGAATTCAATGAGAAGGAAGGCAATACAGCCCAGTGCTTAATCAGGCTGCATTTTAACATCAGTGATTGTATACTGTGTTTTAAATAAAATAAATAAATAAAAAGACTTTGGAACAGCTACATTTGATTTTGTGTGATTTTTGCTATATAGTTGATTTGCTTAAAATTATGCTACCCTACTGCATGTATTAAAGTAAATGTTCAAAATTTTCTGCAAAGTTTCTTAGTTACAGTTCTCTTCTGCCCCAGTGGTTTGCAAGACTTAACAGAGCTGCAGCTCAGAGAAGAGTTGGACTGGATGAATATGGGAAATGGAGACATTTCCAAGAAAAGTAGGAAGTGGGTTTGGTAATTTATTCAGTTGCACACTGAGGATCTGGTCCAATTAAAATCATTGGTAAAATCTATACTGGCTCAGAGGGAGTAAATAGAGGACTAGCTATTTTTAAAACAAGCTTCTTCCCTACTCTGGAGATATGTCTGAGATGACACAAAAAGAGATTCCAGTTCCTGTTTGTCATTACCAGTTTCATGGCAATTGTTAATAGGGTTGAAACTGGAAAAAGGATTGCACACCATCATGCCTTGGCCAAATTTCATCTCCAGTAACTGTATTGAACCACCTTAATATCTTCCTGTGGTTTCCATTATTGATCATATTGCTACGTTTTATTGCCCTTGCTGTGTTTTCCTCAAGATGTACTGCCTTTTGCTGGTAGGTGACTAGTTCCTGATAAACTTTTGCTGCCTCTTGTTAAGTTTTAGGGGATTATTTAGATATTTGTAAAGCACTTGCAAAACTACATTTTTGAAACAGAGCTTGGAGATGCTGGTTCGAACCCATTCTTGCTGTAGATCTCAATATGTAAATCAAAAGCTTAACACGAGAGCATACATAATTTATGTTCTTTTATAAACTTTCCAGTCTTTTTCTCTTCTGCTTTCCTCTTGCTCTAATATGAAGTTGAAGTATTTATTCTTTATATCCTCTATTTATTTATTTATTTATTTTAAATTATGTTTATCTTCTAATTTATTTATGTTTATAAACGGTATTTTCTTAAGGGATGTGTAACTATAGTTTGCCAAAGTCACACTCTCTCACTCTCCCACTTTAGATTAAATATCAGCCTGCAGAGAATGAAGCCATAGGTTGGCCCTGGCAGCCTCTGCCCATGTGCTGCCATTGCCACTTGTGTGGCTGCCCAGTCAAACATATTACCTTGTATATTCTGTTGGGTTATGCTTCCATCAGATTGGCTTGCTCTTCATCTCTTGAGTGCCAGCATAAATAATGAAGTTAAAGAGTGCATAAACAGAGGGAATTTAGGATTCCTTCTTTTCAGCAATGACCCAATGTAAGAGTGGCATGAACTGATGGAGAAACCACACCTGTGATTTTCAAAGATGACTAGCAATTATATTTTCAAAGATGACTAGCCCCTGCTTCAAAGTATAAAAATTCAGATATTTTTAGGATGTGCTAAATCCAAAATCCATCGATAGCCATATCTCTTTAAGGTGCTCAAACTGAGCTCATCCAAAAATAAAATTATTTTGAAAATCATAGTTATAATTCCCTTTCTTAGGGCTTTACATGTAGGGAAATCTATCAGACAAGGATTATTTGATTGGTATCTGTAAAAAGCTGAGCACCAGAAAACCTCTATAAGGTACAATAATTCAAACAGGAGATATCAAAATATTAAACTCATATCCTAAAGTTAATATCATCTGAGTGGATTTCAAAGATACATTTAAAGTCTCATTTGCTTTGTTTTAAGCAGTTAGTTAGTAAATTCCTTGCAGTACCTCATGTCACGTGGATTTTAACATCCCCAGCTACAATCCAAATTTTGAGTCAAGATTTGATTTGAGTCAAGAAGAGTGGACATCAGCTATCATGCGTCACCAAACCCAATTATTCTGTTCATTGTCCCTTTCCATTTCCCACCCAGAATTGCCCACAGCATGCGTGCTTAAGCTTGCAACCGTAATTTATATGTCATCACTTTTCCATTAACTAATCACAAATTATCAACTTCATGTCTATAGGTCTGAGCACAGGTAAGCTTTCCCTTTCTTCAACAAACTTTAGAGCTCCAATGGAGTTCTGGACTGTGATTACAAGTGATAAGATATGCAATGATAGCAATATCTTGTGCTTGACAGGACATATTTAGACTTGCATGCTTATAATTACATTTGTGTTTAACTAAATTAGGATGAACCTATGGTGTGCATATAGTCCTATGCATATGCATATGGAATTATTCAGTGATATTTAAAAAAAATTACTAGGAAATTTATTACTTAAAAACTAGCTTAAATTGTAAGAACTATAAATGTACAGGGTATGATTTTAAATGAATGTTATCTGTAGGAGAAACCTAAGTGTGAGCTAGAATTTTCCATGGAGAAGAATATTACTTCAGTGTAGCTGAGGTATTCGTTCCCAGCTGATTTCCCAGGGTAAGAATGAAGATGAAGCATCTATACAACTCAAAACCACTTCCCAGAAATTCCATGGCAGCATTGTTAGAGAAGTTCAGTTCTCACTAGTTCTTTGCAAGCAGGGATGAAGGAGCTGTGGGTCTGTTGGGAACACACCCACAACCTCACTGTGTGGAAAACTGTGTCCTTCACAGCTGCCACTGAGGTAACTCTGAAGTGCTGTAGGGCTACTGCGGGACTGACAGCACAGCAGCAGAAGACTTGTGGAGTTGGATATAGGAGTTGGACTCAATCCTTGTGGATCCCTTCCAACTTGGATATTCTATGGTTCGATGTGCTTCCAGCTTTATGAATTCAGAAACGTTAGGTATTCTGTATGATGGCTGGCAGCATATGAGCACTGGTGAATATGAGTCTCTGGAGCCTGTTCGTGAAGTCAATTTTTCTACCAGAAGAATCAAACTATCTTCTTATTGTGAATTCAGTTGTAGACAGTGTTAATTGGGTTAATTACAGATACTAAATGTAGCACAGAGCTTGAAGACATAGGTCTCCATGAACATAAAGAAAATATTACTCGGCATCACTTATTACTTATTAGAGAACACTACCTAAAAGTGAAAACAAAAATATAATCAGAGAACTCTAAAACCTTTCCAGTTGTACTTCTGTTATATCCATATATAAACTCCAAAAAAAAAAAAAAAAAAAAAAAAAAGTTATTTTTTCTGTCTATTCACATCTTAAAGATGGCAATTTTTTCACTGATTTGAAGATTGGAAGCAAGGCAGATGTAAAGCTGGTGAAAATATATAAATCTGACTCTGGTTTTATCCAAAAAGGGCATAATTTGGTGGTCTTTTTTAAAAGCAGAAAAAGTCTTACTTTTTATTTCAGTGGGTTTGTTTGCTTTTAGGACAATTTTTGTTTCTCATTCATTTTCTTTCAGTAATTCATTATTTGCATGACAGGTTTTACAAGCAAAACAGTTGACTGCAAAATATTAAAGACCTCTGACAGCTTCTTATTTAAGCGGTGTCACATCCTGAAGTCCTTGGTAAGCTTTTTCACTCTTTTTCACTACGTTTCTGTCCCTGACTTAGTGACTCAGTGAAAAATAGTTCGAAGAAAGGAAATACAGATTTTAGCATTTGGTCCCAAAATATTTTATAAATTGTGAAGTCTAAATTGCAAAGATGCTAACCAGTCCACTTACTTGATTATTCATATGTTTCATTTATACCTTGAAGTCAAATTGCTGCAATCCTACAGATGATCAGTCTTTGTGTGAGATGATTTTTTAAATCATGTCCGGTCAGTCCGTGGCAAAAGTAAGCTAAATTGGCAAAGGATTGTTAAATCAAGACCACCCTTTTATAGAGACTGTTGTATTTGTACAAGCATGGTCATAGTTTATCTGTTCACACTTGACTGAATTTATGACAGTTTAACTACTTTGAAAAGAAAATGTTATAATAACTGCACCGAGACAAAGGGATTATAACAAAATTTATTTGTCTTCTTGTTTGTTTGTTGCTGCTTTTTTAAACTTACTGATTTGGTCAAATTGTTGGGTGCAAAACCTGAGTGTAGATCAGGCCTCGGATCATGCTCTTATTAGCAAACCAAACACTGGTTTTGTTTTTGTTGCTGACGTTGTTTGTTTTCATTGCTGTCTGAATGAGCCTTTTATGGTCTCTGCCTTTGCCTGGCTGACTGCACCCGATTGTATTTAATTACATTTATTCGGTAGTTTTACCCGGGATCCCCGGCCATTACCCATCAAGTCCAATCACTATTATTTAAATCCAGCGACTCAGAATCAGAGAATTTATCTTTTGCACAGTTATTGCCTAAACATCCAGCATAAACATGCAGGGATCTGGAGGACTTGTTCTGACTGTGCTGATTAAAGGCAAAGAGCAAGATGGATGGAGTCGGTTGTGATCAGCAGGCTGCAGCGTCCTGCTGCGCTCCAGTCTCTGCCATTGTGCTGGCCTCTGGGTACCAGACTCGCCATGGTCCTCCCAGCTCCAAAAGGAAAGCTGGCTTTGTTTGCCTGTAAGCATCTGCAAACTGTTCTGACACATGATCTACCCTCTCAGCAAGGCCACTCATTAGGCTGATTATCACTTCAAAGTTTGTATTATCATCCATCTCTAAAGGCAATTAGGAATGGGTGGCTTTGAGTATCAGACACTGGGTGACACTAAGTGACTCATCTTTATTGATTCTTTTGTGAGCAGAGACAGTGATTGAGATGATAGGATTGCAGCCTACCTGCCCCTTTGACTGGTAAATACTGAAGAAAAACGGTGTGTAATTAACTGACAGTTAATATAGGTTCTGTTTAGTGTTCAGAAAGCACAATAGTGGAAGCTGCCCAAAAGGAACAAAGTAATGAAACTCCTTTGACAAGTTAAACTCTAAAGCCAACTGTGTAATTATCTGACAGTTAAAGGGGGGAGGGGAGGACTTGGTTTAGTATTTATGAGACCAAAGGAATTCCCGCGCCCGAACAATGGGGACAGTTACCGACAATAATCATAACAGCTACACAAAATATTTATTTGTGCAAGTCCGGCTTTCAAGCGACCTCTGGTTGGCTTCAGGCTCGGAGGCAGCCCGGCAGCCCAGCACCGCAGCGCCGGCCCTGCAGCTCCCGCCCGCTTGGGAGCACAGGGCTGGGGCCAGGGCCTCACTGGCCTGCGGCCTGTACATGAGATCATAGAATCGCAGAATCATTAGGGTTGGAAAAGACCTCCAGGATCATCTGGTCCAGCCATCCCCCTAACACCAACGTCACCCACTAACCCATGTCCCTAAGCACCATGTCCAGCCTTTCCTTGAACACCCCCAGGGATGGTGACACCACCACCTCCCTGGGCAACCTGTTCCAATGCCTGACTGCTCTTTCTGAGAAGAAATGTCTCCTAGTTTTCAACCTGAACCTCTCCTGTCACAATTTGAGGCCTTTCCATCTAGTCCTATTGCTAGTTATCCACAAGAGGCCCACAGCTCCCCACACCCTCTTTTCAGGTAGTTGCAGAGAGCAATAATGTCTCCCCTGAGCCTCCTCTTCTCCAAACTAAACAACCCCAGTTCCCTCAGCTGCTCCTCGTAGGCCTTGTGCTCCAGACCCTTCACTAGCTTTGTAGCCCTTCTCTGGACATGTTCCAGAGCCTCAGTAATGAAGGGGCTGCTGTGTGAAGGGCCGCATCCTGCCCTGTGCCAAGAAATATGTCAGCAAAAGTTGATGCACTCTGGCTGGGATTCACATGGGGTGTTTGATGTCCTACCAACAAATCCATGGCTTTTCCAGCATGGTTATCAATATTCACTTTTAAGAAGTGATATAAACCTTCTGACAGAACAAGTTGGTTTAAACCAAGGCCACGCAGAGACATACTCACTGGTCCCATCCATGCAATGCCAGCAGTGCTCCACATATGCACACCCCCATAGCACAATATTCCCTGTAGGAACAGCCTGCCTGGCAGTGCCTCAAAGTCCTCTGCGTTGGGATGACTCTGTAAACAAGGAAGAAGAAGTCAGATTCATGTTCTGATGCGAAACATAGCATTTTGAAAAAGCTATACTATGTCATCTTCTGCTGGAAGACTCTAGGGATAGAGCTGCTGGCCTTCAAAAGTTCTCAGAGGAGTCTTATTACTTATTACTAATTACTAATTACTTATTACTAATGAGCCTTCTGGCAGGTACCACAGAATGAAACAGGGCGTGCTGGTGGATATGTCTATCTGCTAACTATCATGGAGTTTCAGAGGAGGTCCCCTCAGAGTTTTTAGGGTGGCATTTTGTGGTCTGAGGGGTGTTTAATATTACTTTTGATTTTATCACTCTGGGAGCATGGGGGCATCTCTTTTTTTTTTTTTTTTTTAATTTTGTATGAATTGAGAATGAGTAACTACATTTCTTTGCGAATTGAGAATCTCAAAGCACATGATGGACTGAATAATCCTGAAAATGTCTCCATTAAATGGGTAAACAAAAGGAAGCATATCACTACTGGAAATTATATGTGTATATATATATATGTAGAGCATATAAAAGTAGACTAC
Organism: Anas acuta; assembly: GCF_963932015.1. Lineage (NCBI taxonomy): Eukaryota > Metazoa > Chordata > Aves > Anseriformes > Anatidae > Anas > Anas acuta. The sequence goes on along the minus strand of NC_088982.1, from coordinate 13,276,275 downwards.
GAAGTTTGTTGAAAGAACACAGCTTTTCTTTCCATTCGTTTTCTAGTGATTTCCCTTTTCCAACCTTTTCTGTACAGCACAGAAAGATTTTGGGGACAGGTAGAAGTAATGGCTAGGACTTTTAATTTTGAATAGTCTCTGATGTAAAATTTTCCTGCTTCTAGCACTGATCACATCTTGTTGGACATGCTCACAACAGGGATGAAAAATCAGCTGTGGAGTTTGCGGAAATCGGTGAAGGTCTAAGCAAGGAAGAATTTGGATGACTTAGGGAGATGTGAGGTTTGGCATGGCAGAAAATGTAACTCAGTGGAGGAGGGGATTTGGTTAAATGGGGTGGTTAAATCATCAAGAAATATTAGTATCTTTTGGCAGCAGGATGCTGGCGAAACTATGTGGACAGAGGTATGAGACACAAATAGGTTCCCTACTGTTAATCATCAGGGTAAATAATTAACTGAATGTGACATGGCTACAAGATCTCTGGTCGTGTCAGCAGAAGACTATCCAAACAGAAGGGAAGTATTACAAGTGTATGTGGTCTTTCTGAAGCTGCTGCAGAAGAATAATATTGTACCAAGTTTTGAGTCTCATTCTACTAAAATAAAATACTGACAAGGTGGAAGAAGTAAAGAAAGGAGCTACAAAGATCTATGCAGAAGACCAGAAATCTTTTTAATTTATCTAAAAGAAGCATAGGACTATTCAAAATCATCCACTTAGTTTGGAGATTTTTTCTATCAAACAAGTATACGACAAGGCTCAACATCTGGACACTGAAACCCGACAAATTCAAAATGAAAATAAATCATGCACTTTTAAAAATGGGAGCCAGTAACCATTGGAAGATAATGTAAGGGTGCGAGTTTACATAAGGTTTTTGTGGCTTCATTTTTTGTTTTAAATGAACAAGTCTGTCTTAAAAAACAGGCCAGAAAGAGTGGAGGAAGGACCCCTAACAAAATTATCCATCTTGTAGTACGAAGGGGGATCAACTAAATAGCTTTATTGTTCTTCTGGATTTAGATCTCTGAGAGGGTACTCTTTTTGCTGAGTACTTCTCTTTACTGAGAAGTAAAGAGCTGAGGAGAGAGCAAGAAGTGGGAAACATGCCTATACTAGCAGCTTGCGGATGCTGCTGAAGCACAACAGAACTCCAGAGTCCTGGCTCCGCTGCTGCTGGCATGCTGTGCCTTTGGCAAGTTATGACGTCCTGCAAGGTTTTTAATTCCCCAGGCATCCTTTGATTACCTTATCTACTTGAAATAAAGTCATAAGATAGTGCCGCTTCTGAACAAAACAGAGTCTAAATCTCAGATACAGGTATTATTGTGATAAAAAAAACAGAACAACAAAGGACTTTAACATGGCTAGTTTCTCCCTTCCAGAGTCCTCTGGAGTTGCAAGATGTAGGATCAGTTTCAAAGACTTGCACTGATACAGCAGTAAAATGAATCAGTATGAGAAATGCATGGTAGAACAGAAAGTAATAGCAGTCACTGGAAGAATTGTCAGCAGGCAACAGTGTGACAAAGGGAGCTAACTATGTTAGCCATAATTGTGTTAGACCCTTTTATTCTTCCCAAGACATTTTCTTACGTTACAATAATAAGAGACATTTCAAATTCACGTCAGCTAAAGAATTTCCTTTGGACATGCTATTATAGCTACCCTCTGCCAGAAACTACTCAGAAAAGTCAGACAAAAGGAAGAGAAAACTTCAAACATAATGTTTGCTAATTCATTTTGACCTCCGCTACTCATTCGTAACGACCATTCTACTTTCTCTGTCTCTCACTTTTACCTTCTTTCCAATTTAATCTGATCCAAACAAATTATACATGAACAGCCATTTTCGTTTGGGTCTTGTTCACTGAGATACTTAGCAAACAATTGACTGACGAACAAGATAAGAACAGTAACAGAAAGATAAGCTTTTGTTTAGATAGTGGAATCACAGATAAAGACCTAAGCAGGCCTGCACAAACTCAGGAACCAGTGATAGTATCTTTTAAGCTATGGCTATGCGTTTGCTTCCATTGTATTTATTTACCACACATACTCATAAAGCCTAATTTACAAAAGGACTACTTTAGCAATTCATTTAAAATGTGGTTGTTGTTGTTATTGTTCTCACTTTGGTTGAAACTGAGTGAGCAATTCTGTAAAGTAAATTAATTTATTTTGGACCTTTCTCTTTTTAGTTTCTAAAAAAGGGGGAAAAAATCACCTGAGTTGACAGAAAAGGAGGAAGAGCTAAAAGAAAAAAATGTGGAAGTTTATGGGAACCACTTTTATCATTAGGGCTTAGTTTTATTGTATCATGACTGTAAAGGTAGTACTAGTTCTGTGGATGAAAACACAACCACAAGAGATGCGCTTTGCTTTTTAGTCAAACATTTCAAAACACTTTATGAACATTAGCAAAATACACCGCAGAGCTTTCCTACTGAGTAGGTAGGAAAGATTAAGCCCTCCTTGTGGATGGGCAAACTGAGTTACAAAGTGATCAGGTGACTAGCCTGAGGTTAAGCAGCAGGTCCAGCAGGGTGGGTAATGGAAACCTGACCTCTGGACTCATAGCTCTATTCCCTAACCACAGGACCCATACTTCTTCTCTAATAGTTGATGTAAAGTAATAGTCTCTGGATGAAGCCCATGGAAAACTGCAGTCTCTGAAGATATTTATTTGGCACGCTTCACCAGCATTGCAGCCACACCGTTATTTTTAAAAAGCATGCTTCCATTTAAAATACGCTGAAAAATACAGCAATTTATTTATTCTGCATGTGAGAAGATACATGCATACACTTAGAACACAATCAAAATTTTAATTTGATGCCTGTGAACTAGCAAGTTTCTCTGGGAGGATATATTTAAATGTGGTTCTACTGAACATACATACAATATATAGTTGCATAAAATATTGTTGGAATATGTGCATTGCTATAAATATGGCATCAAATGGTATTTAAATATGAGCCTAAAGATATATATATTTTTAACCATAAGGAACTGAGAACTTGACCTTACAGTTTCTCCATGTCAGAGAAAGTTGTGTTGTTTTTTTTATGATTTTTTTTTTGTGATGTCTTTGCGTATCTGAAGAGACATTTATTTCCTTTATTTTATGCCACACAGAAGCTTTAAACCAGCATTTATACAATCATCACTGTGCTATGACAAAACTGAAATTTCCCACAGACAATCTAGCATGTGGATATAGATGCCAAGAACTGTACTGATTGAAACCTTATGCTGACTACAAGCACTTCACCATTACTAGGACACTCCCAGCCAATGCTCTGTCTGTGGACACAGGAATTCACACACGTTTTGAGGAACTATGTAAAGAGATGTTGCTCTTATACCTGTCCAGAAGATCAAAGCAGGAGGAGGCATAAAAACTTCACAGTGTCTCATGCAATAAAACTCTATGCAAAATGTCACAGTGCTGGGGAGGAGATGGGTGGAAATGATCAGTGTAACTGGATGAATGGCAAGCAGGAGGGGTTCAGCATAGCATAAAAACAGAGAACCAAGGGAAAGGGGGGGTTCATGGGGTTCTGAGGGGAAAAAGTGTGAATTTGATGCAGTGGAATAAGAGTAACTAATGAAAGGATTCAAGGTGTCTGTGATGGACACTGTGGTCAATACGATAGATAATGAATGACCACAATGTCAATATCTCCAGTGGGCAGGTAGTCTGCAGAACAGGTTGACACATCTGGGGACAAGAAGGCAGGAGAACCAGAGGCAACTGGGTGACTGTTAGGAAAGCCAAACATCAAGCAAGGAGTTGAAGGGAAGTGTGAGCCACCAAAGTTACACTGCAAAAAAATTAGGGAGCAAGGAGTAATACAGTTTGGCTTGGAATGAAGGACAGGGATGAGCTGAGGAAAAAATGAAATTTTAAAGGAAAGAAAATCATATCTAGATCTGACTCTGGGTTTCCAACATCCTTTATTCTGGAGCTTTGGCACAGCTCACAAAGGGAGGAGTCATTCAAGACTGGGTTCAGATTTCAGTCACACTAAAGATGCAAGGTTTTGGTTTGACACCATCTTGAAAGAAAACCCCATATAAAACAGCTTGGAGTTACGTCTATATAGAGGCCAAAATATAGAGTATTATGGTGATTGATATTTGTTTGGGAGTCAAATTGGTTCTGCATGAAAAAGCCAGGGAAAGGGTTCCTCTTCTCTGATTCACTGAACAGAAGGTAATTGAAAGATCTCTTTATGGCAGGATTTACGACCCCTGAGCCTCAGTCGTTTTGAGCTAAATAATAATGCATTTGCATCGTAAGTGTATCTAATTTGAATTTCGCTTCCTGCCTAAACACTTTGAAAAGATGCATGCCTTGAGGTGTCTGCCTGAATAAAATTCCTGCGGAATTGAGGCTAACAAATAAAGTATGTCGTGGTGTGTTAGAATCTGCTCTGCCCTGGAGAATAGCTCCCCTGATAAACTGTCTGATTTATAATGACAACTGCTCCCACTGTTGTATACAAGTATACCTTACAGTAATGGGGAATTAAAGAGGCTTTCATGTGAACCAAATATTTAGCTTTGAAGTCAGTGGGAGCTGAGAGCGCTCAGCACCTCACAGGATTAGTCCCTTGGGAATTAACCTTTTCACCTTACTATAGAGGAAGAATGAAATTTTAAGATGGGGTTTTAATGGTGAGTGTGTAAGTGCATCGAGTAACAGGAAGGAAAAGAATTCATAACAGTGAGCTACCTTCTAGTTTAATGAACACTGGGGTAGTTCTGTAAGACCACTTGACTTTCTCAGCACCTTCTTCCCACTAAGACTTAACGTAGATGTAATTTTCACAGAAAGCATAGCCTGTGGTCCTTTGTCATAAGCTTGGTCGTAGAATATAAGAGCCTTAAAAAGTGACTTTGCATTTTAAGTTGCTGAGTTAACTAACCTATTAGCACCACATTAGTCATGCAAAAGCAATACCAGTTTTTGTATTTTCCTGTGAGAGACTTTCCATCTGCTTTTTGCCTTCTGTTCACTGTTTCAATTAACAAAAGCAGCCATGGAAATCCAAATCATTCTAAAGTTTCTTGGTCAAAAGTGAGCACATTTTTTTCCAGGTATTCTTTTGTTGATGATGATATTAAAAGTGACTTTTAAATTGGCTGTTGTGAAACAAACAGAATCTGCCATTGAAGGAAAGACAAACTGCTTATAATTAGTTCTGGCAGCTGGAGGATGGCACTCCTGCTGTTTCTGCTGCTGGCACTGTAAAGTACATCATGTCACAATGCATGAATTATCTGAGGTCAGCTCTTCCAACACACCCAAATTGCTACCAATTATTAATTAATTAGTATCATTATGGGACTTCCTTAAGGGCCTTATCAGTCCCCTTGAAACAAATAAAGTGATTAAGAAAAAAGAGGAGGTAGAACTGGTTAGTGATGAGCAAAAAAGTTAATTCTAGGGACAACCTCACATGGGTCTAATCTTGCAAGGTACCTAATGATTCACAGCTGATCTCAGATGCTCTCCATATGATCTCCAAGTGCATTTGAGTTCCATGGGAATATAAATCACCTGTTGCAGAAGCAACATTGTGAGTCTTAGCAACCCATAGTATGTTATAGGTCCCCTGTTTAGTAAATCTAACAATAAATAATATTTTCAGAGATGTATTACTTTTAAGCAGTTGGACTTACACTTTGAGAGGAACTGTGACAGACTCCTTCAGTGGATTTGTGGATTTGATGCTACCTGTGATGATGCTAACATCTTTGGATACTGACCTTAGCCAAAATGCTAATTTCTAACATGAAAGGAAATGCAGGTACCAGAAAAGCAGCTACTCAAAAAAAAAAAAAAAAAAAAAAAAAAAAAAAAAAAAAAAGTAGTAATTTGCTGTTATTTCAGCAGACTATTTTGTTTGTTAGGTTTATGATTTGTTTTACACTCGCTAGGCTGTTTTTTCCTCAAAGGTATCTGAATTAATGGATGACAATACTTGTAATTCAAAAGTTTTTGAGAATTCCTTGTCAAGAAATTTGATTACCCCAAACATTTCATGAGTATTTTGTGTACATAAGAATTTAAGTCATACAGGTATAAATTAAAGCTGAAGATATAAACTTTTAATTTACATCTATGGACTACACATATACATAAAACTAATGTCTCTGTTGCCTCAGTAAAGTCAAGGTATTGATTTTTTTTTTTTTAATAAATTGATGACAACCAATGTATGTTTGCAAGATTGTACTTACCTGATTTTGGTCTGTCTCTTGCTTTTGTTATATGAGGTAAAATCACCCAATACTTTTCTGGTTTACCTCTGGCAACTATCTCATTCTCCTGAAAATAGAAATAATAAATGTTAATACTTTGTGATTAAAATATTGCCATTTAAGCATTATTCCCTCCCTTTTTTATCTTTATTACAACTGTCGTCATTTGGTTTTACTTTGAAGGTTTCATCTACAATACTTCAGGAGCTGTATCTCAGAAGAGAGAAAATCGTAAAGCTTAGTAGAGCCATAGCTAATGTTTTGTCATCTGTCCCCTTAAATGAAATCAAGAGCTCAGTACTGCAAAGCCAGTTCAAGAATTAAATTACTTAGAGTGGTATTTAAAAGAACGCATGCAATGAGAGGGGAAGAAAGATGCAGTTCATTAACTGAAAACACAAAGGTGGTGGCAAGTTAAGAGATAGGGAGTCTGTAATTCTACTTAAGGGCCTCTTTAGGAGCCTAAATCCGTATTCATGGAATAATGTCACTGTCAGCATGTAGTGCACATGTTGCAAATGTGTGCAAATAAGTGTGTATCTAATGCACGTGTGTACTGCAGTGAGCTATGTTTGGGCAGGATAAGGGATGTGCAAGGTTTGTCAGTGTGATAGCTTAGTATAGTATCATCCAAAATTTTTAGAAGTCCCCAGTCATTTTAATGTTCTAATTATAAAATATTTAAGAATATATACAAATACAGTGAGTCAGATGATATGGGGCCAGAGAAGAAGCAGAGACTCTGACTGTTATAATATGAAGTTTGTGTGATCCCTCTGTAAGCAAGGCATTCCTAATAAAAGCATCTCTCAGTTGATATAGAATGAAACAAAGGCTAACAGCCTTGACAGATATTTATAAGGAGTTACCAGATAGTTCTTCAGCTCAGATAAAAGGCAAATGTATTTTTAAGGGATAAACAACCTGGATTTTATCCTGGATGAATTTGCATTCTAAGCCACAAGAGGTGTACATTTGTAACTTGTTATTTTTCTAGAGCATTATCCCTAGAATATCACAGGGTCAGAGTTCCAGAAAAGCTCAGTGCTCAGCTAGACAGGTAAGAAAGATTTATATTTCAAAAGTGCTTGGTCCCAGGGGATCTGGTTTATGGGGAAGGATTTTCTTCTGTCAAGAAGTTATAAAGCCTTGAACATCGTCCACTTATTTTGGCAAAATAAGAGTTCATGTCTTCTGAAAGTATTTCCTAAAGACCTCAATTCTACATGTGGGAATAAGGAATTAAGAAATTGGAGCAAATCAGTGGGTGACTGTAATCACTACACTGAACTCTGTTTCTTGCATGTTTTGCCACAAAACCTCAACGGCTAGTCTATGCTGTTCCACCTCAAATGTTTTCCAGAAGCATTTCTCAGAGATAGAAGAGCTAATCTCAGATGTAAGCCATACATGTTTGTTATTGTTTTGAAACAGCTGTGTCAGGGAGTCTTTCAAAGATATATTGCTACTAGAATAGATAATTGCTCTAAGTTTACTTCAGGTCCATAACCAAATGCAGAGGTTAATCAGCATATTCTCTTTCTCCAAACACATCACAGTTATGCTGGTTATAGTCATAAGCAAAGAAGGCCAAAAGAAAAAAGGAAGAGGGTTACTTTGTTAGGTAATTACAAAACGTGGTAACTCATGCACCCAATACTGATCAGCCTTCTAATTGATTCCTCACTTACTTATTACTTTTTAATTTTAATGATTTTTTGTTGTTGTTGTTTAAAGAGGGGAATAAGATTTGAACAAGGACTTCAGGTTATGGCCTGCTGAAGACAGCAAAAGCAAGGGCCTAATACGTAATTTTGCCGTTCTTCCATCCACATATGCTGGTTTTACTTTTCCAATTTTCAATGTAACTTCTCTTTACTTGTAGTTGTCTTCTAGGATGCCTTTCCAGGGAGCAGGAACAATATCAACAGAGACATTTCATTACAAGAAACTGTCCCACTGATTTGTAGCTACAAGCTTAAAGCTTTTTGAACAAACTAATTAATTAATATAGAGAACATCTGTATTCTGTGCTGGATTTTGATGACTTCTGAAAGATATATGTGGGTACTTCAGAAACAGTATCTTCCATCAGCAAAACTGCAGCAGCATTAGTTTATATGCACATATTAGACCAAAAAAAAAAAAAAGTTAGACATCTGATAACTGGTTACATCAGGCTTGAAACTGCAGTGTCAGCACTGTCTCCCCAGATAACATCCAGAAACAGGCAAGATTTTATACCCATGAGCTATGTCTGATTTCCAGTATGCTGATGCAAACCCAAAGCTCCTTTTTTTTTTTTTTTTGAATACATTCTAAATTAAATGGAAGCAGAAAACATCCTCCTGTGAGGTTATCCACAACATAAAGTGTTTTTTTACAAACATCTTTTGTCCAAAACAGTCTGAGTGAGAGCTTCATTATGTTGTGGCAAACACCATTAGGGAATGAGGAATTTGGGGTGATGTTTTTTAAGTATTGGGATGTTGACAGTAAACTGTTCTTAATCTGATTATCAACTGTGCCTCATGTACTCATGATTTGGACTTAGGATGCAAAGAGCTCCATTAATCGTTCTTGTGAATTCTGGTTTCTTTACCTGAGGTCTCTGTTGTTCAGCTCTCTGAAGAAACCATTCTTTTTATGCCCACTTTCAGGAGACTTTTTTCCAAACAGCCTTTGACACCAGTGGGATGTGCTATCTGCCAAACTTCACCTCACAGTGATCACTTTTGAGTAGGCACACTGAAGGCACTGAGATTTATGGCCAATTCCTTCAGACAAAGGTAGACTAACGAAAAAGCCCTGTGACATTCCTGCGGTTTTTATGTGGCTTGTCAGGCATGCTTTGCCTTCTCAAGCACTATGTATGTTGTACCACAAGTAACAGATCCAGACGTGAGGGGTAACCTGCTACTGATAAGACCAATATTAGATTACTTTCAGAGGAGACAAATGAAGAGCCACAGAAGGAAACATACTTCAAGTCCTGATTTTTTTATTATTATTATTATATATTTTTTTCTGCATTGGAAGGAGTGAAGCGAATGCATTTAGCAAGACCAATATAAGGTCTGCATTTTTCTCAAGAAAACTTCTTTCATCACAACCACCCACAATTGAGTGGAAATGAAAAATATGTGGCACCTTTCAGAAACAGTAACTAAGTTTCAACATAGGTAAAAGAACATTTAATTTTGCATTTTTTCATTTTTTATTTTACCATTACAAGGTCTGTACCATGTGATTTAGGGTCTCAAATTATGTTTCATGAAGTTGTTTTTTGAAAGATGGTAAGAATGGAAATATTGCCATGATTTTTGCCAATTATAAAGGGAAATGTTTTGCATTGGATTGTTGCTTTCCAGTGTTGTGAGTCCAGCTAACATTCCTTGAGTGCCTGAGAACCAGGCTACAAACCTAGCCAGAAAACAGCTATAAAAACAGGTAACACGGACTAGTCTGTTTTTCATTTACATTTAACTCAAGTGGAAGGTAATAGATGGAAAAAAAAATATTAAAAATGTTTCAGACCCAATTCTGGATGGCATTTATGCCTCCTTGTACAGGCATATACTAAATTTTACCTCCCCCAAAACTTTCAGAGACACCACAGTCACTCCACAGAAGCTCATGAAACTATTTGCATGCTGCAGGCTAGGGGCCAGAAATACGCTTTGGGATATGTGTGTGCTCTTTATTGCCACAGCTCTATCTAGTCTTTTTATATTAGACTGACTTGTGCTCCTGGAAGAAAAAGTCAACACAGAAGGAGCCTGTGTATGGCCAGACTAGGTAGATCATTATCATTAAAACAGCTCTTGTCAGCTGTGCCTGATAAGCTTGATGCTCAGATAATGCTGGCTTAAAATGGCACCATCGTATTGAGACCTGTGGCTTCACATCCTCAAAGCTTTTTGTGCTCTTGGGTTTTTAGGGACTGAGAAATTTATTTAAAAAGTTGGCAACTGTCTCCTGGCTACTGCACAACTAGTGTTTTTTTCCGCCCCTTCACATTAGCAAGGTCAATTTGGAAGGAAAATCATGGAACCCAGGAATATCTCACATGTAGATATGAAGATCTAAAGAGTTACTAGCAGAACTGGCTCATTTTCTTACTATGACATTTCTTCCTGTTAGAAAGTGTAATTTTGTTCATTAGAGCCTGTTTTTTCATAAACAAAAAAATAGAATTTTTGTACATGAAAAACATGAGCAATATATATTTAATTTCAACATATAACCCGTTTTTTATATTTGTTAGAAATGTTTTATATTTTCTGAGAGAAAAAAAGAAAAAAAGGATTAAAAAACTAACACTGTTCCCTGAAAAAAAAAAAAAAAGTCTAGTTCCTAGAGATGTAGAGGTTCTTTCCTTGCTGTAAATGCTATGTTGACAGCCTCCATATAAACATGTATCCTTTTCTCATTTACACTGTCACACAAAAGTATTGGGACTGACAGCTCTTAAATCTGAAAAGGGCTCAACAATGCAGTCTCAGATACATTTCTGAAATGCCAAGAAGACGAAATGTAACCACATCCTGTTGAGTATCTCTGGGTAGTAATGACACAGAGCAAAACTTTGAGAGGATGTGTCCCAATTAATTAACCTCTTTGACCAGCTTCCTTTTGTTTGGTGCCAGTCACCATATGGAACCTCTAAACTCCTCCCTGATCATGGGTGGAGAATTTACTGTGTATGCTTGCCATTATTATCTCAAAGGTAAATCTGACTCTTTTTAAAAAAGATTATTTCAGATCCTACTCATTAATAAAATGTGCCTTTCAGACAACAAGTTCAAAATAATTACCTACTCACAATGAAATATAGTGCTTTTAACTGATGCAGGTGAACCAGAACGGTCAAAATTAGAATAAATCTGTTTTTTTCCTCAAACTGAATAAACTCTACCTAAGGAAAGAAATACACAATAATAGTGCCCCACCAGGGGTTTTCTCAGAGTATTTTTACAGTCCTTGGCATTTTCACTTGTCCCATTTCTCCTCAACTGGAGATTTGTCTTTAGACTAGTGTTCTGCCAGTCTTGTCCCCACCTCAGGTGGAATGCAAAAAGAATTTGTAGGTCACACATGAGAGCAAACCTGTTTGAGCCCCAGGGCCTGATCTCCTCCCTGGTGAAGTCAGCGAGAGTCTGTTAATTGATTTCAAAGGGAGCTGGATGAAGTCCCAGTATCAGATATAGCTGTTTGGAGAGTTTTTCGGGGATCAGGTCTGGATAAGCAGCTAAATATTTGATTCATTATCTGAACCCTATTGAATTGCTGATGCAGAAGGTTCATCCATCATTTCTTTCTGCCTTCCAAGTTCAGAGCTCAGGGATTTATCTGCTTCTCTTTCATCAGTGAATCACATCCCTAACATGATTATTTAAAGCAATGCAGAAGCAGAGCCCTCCCTAGCGCTTTTGGTGAAGGCCCTTGCAGTATGGTAGATAGAGGATACTGTTGAAGGAATACTGAGCACATCTGACATAAAAGGATCCACTGACTCTTTTCCTCTGGTTTAGCTAAACAGAGTCAGTGCTGTCTAATATCACCTTGGCAGTCTTGGCTGAGTAGTTAAGCAAGGGACTTCAGACAATTCCTAGCCCAAATCCCTTGGAGTCTGGAAAAGTTCAGACTAGTAACTCTTAAGTCTTTACTCCAGTTTTCCCACTGTAGCATTTAGAATCATAGAATCAAGTTGGTGTCATCAGCAAATTTGCTCAAAATACCTTCTATTCCTACATCCAGATCATTAATAAAAATATTGAAAAGTACCGGCCCTAAAATGGAGCCTTGAGGGACCCCACTGGTGACCGCCCACCAGCCTGACGCAGCCCCATTTACCATAACCCTTTGGGCCCTGCCCGTTAGCCAATTGCTCACCCATCGTATGATGTTTTTATTTAGCTGTATGCTGGATTTATACAAGATCTTTTTTACCAGAAGAAATTTTGAACTCTATTGTCCTGCTTTTAGTAGTTAGATGAAGAAAGGACTGTATTTAAATGATACAAATGATTAAAATGCATTTTTAATGTAGTATTTGAAATTTGATTGTACATGTGTGTTCCGTTAATGATCCAAGATTTTAAGGTGTTTAATGTGTTTAAAGCACTTTGGCTCACCTTTAACCACAACTATCTGTAACATCAGAAGATGCTGTTTCAACTTCAGAGTTCAACGGTCTTCAGGGGCTTGGGACACTGAAGTCTTTTGAACTGGACAAACCAATGATCAAGTGAGGCCACTGTCCCCAGCATCTGGCACCCTACCTTCAAAGCATCTGTGGGTGCTCGCACTGCAATTTACTCCTCCATAATCTGACAGTGGCAGTGTAGCCATGGGACTTTTCTTTTTTTCCCCTTTCTTTCCCTGTTCTTGATGCCTCTTTCAGCTTTAGGGCTGCTGCTACACAGTTGTCAGAAGTCTGGCTTCAATGGTCTGAAGGGAGACAGATACTGATAAATTTCCTTTTGATCTCTGCTCTGCAAAACCACTCAGTCAGAAAAAAATAGAGGGGTCTGTGTGCGTAGGGGTTGGAGGATGTGAAAGGCAAAAAGCACCCTCTCATGCCAGAGTGAGTATAACTCCCACTTCACATTAGATCTGAAAGAGGAATATAAAGAGTTTTGTATACATTTTGCAAATCAAGACAATGCACTGTAGGAAAATGAAGCCAATGAATAAGATGGGGGTAATGATACTGATCTCCTTTCTAAAGTGCTCTGAGATCAGTTGATGAAAAGAACTGTACAAGAGCTAGGTATTATTGTAGTTCGCTGCAATTGCTTTTCTTCAAAAAAAAAAAAAACTTATCTTTTTGTTGTATATTCATCAGGATCAGTGTTGAAAGGTTACAGTTTATAACAACTACTTTGTTATACTATAAATGAGACTGAAAAAGAAGTTTTGTTTTCATGGGGCTACAGAAATTTGCACGTATCGTTTCAGGACACATATATTCAGCTGTAGCAGGTGCCTTCCACTCAACTCTCTCTATCTGCCCTGAACTAAGATTGAACGAAGAAAATCTGCCAGTGGCCTGCACATTGTCAGGTGAAGAACACAGCAGTTAAAACACAAAATCTTAACCTTGATTATGTATTGACAAACAGGCATGAGTTTGGTAGGCACAAGTTATGAGCAGTTCAGAAGCCCATACAGCTGCATCAGGCAGCACCAGTCCCAAAACACTCTCCGTGCCTCTCAGCAAGTCTGACCAGCTGAGGCACTAACAGAGCCAGCTGGCTTCCTGGCTAGAGCAGGCTTGTAAACAGCCATCTCAAGAGCAAGGCAGAGCACATTCATCACTGCTGTATCTGTGGAAACATATTTCTGTGCTCCTGTAGTCAAAGAATCTTCGTGTACTCAGCCTTGGTGAGGCTGCACCTTGAATACTGCATACAGCTTTGGGCTAATGACTACAAGAAGGACAATGAGGCCCTGAAGCATATCCAGGGAAGGGCTACGAAGCTGGTGAAGAGCCTGGAGCACAAGTCCTGTGAGGAGTGGCTGAGGGAACTGGGGTTGTTCAGTTTGGAGAAGAGGAGGCTCAGGGGAGACACTATCGCTCTCTATAACTACCTGAAAGCAAGGTGAGTGGAGGTGGGGTTCAGCCTCTTCTCACAGGTAACTAGTGATAGGACTAGAGGGGATGGCCTCAAGTTGCACCAGAGGAGGTTCAGGTTGGAAATGAGGAGACATTTCTTCTCAGAAAGAGGAGTCAGGCATTGGAACAGGTTGCCCAGGGAGATGGTGGTGTCAGCATCCCTGGGGGTGTTTAAGAAAAGGTTGGTCATGATGCTTAGGGGCATGGTTTAGTGGGTGATACTGGTAGCAGGGGGATGGCTGGACCAGATGATCTTGGAGGTCTTTTCCAACCCTAATGATTCTATGATTCTATGATCTCGGTGTTGGTAGAACTGAATTTAATCTGTCAGCACTAGCAAAGGTGGAAAATTTATGGGGAAATAAAAAAGTCCAAATGACAGTGCTCCAGTAGGATTGCTAAAGCAGCAATGAGCATCTCAACATGAATTAAGATTCAGGAAAATGAGCTAAAGTATATATGAAGTCCCACAGTATTTATATAAAATCCCATATTAGCTTTTTCTCCTAATAGCAAGACTGCCTCTTTTAACTGCTTGGAGACAAGTTATCATATACAGGATATTTATAGCAGAATATGCAAACAAATTTAGAATTGGAAGAGCAATGAAAAAAAAAACACAATGCAAGTGAAAAATATTTTCCTGGCAAAAATGCCTTATGCATTCTTTAACGTATCATCACTTATTATCTGTATAAGATAGCTTGTAGTTACAATGTGCTAATAAAAATTGTCAGCAAAATACTAGCTATAGAGCATGAACACGGCTCTTACATAGGATTAACAAGGCCTGTACTACATTATTTATAGTTTATAATAAAGTCTGTGGTGTGCCTTTCTTTCACTTCACCACAAAATCAACATGAAGTAACCGTATAGCCACAACCAAGTCTTCCAAATGCACAAACCAACAAAACCTGTAGGTACATGCAAAGGTTCTGGCTGCGTTTCTGGGAGATTCTGAAATATCACAGTTAGTTAGCAAAGGACTTCCTACAGATTTACTGTATGATTTATTTTTTTTTCTTACCACTTAAAACTACAGTCTTCTCAAAGTACATGCTGAATTTCCAGTGTTCCATGAAAAATCCTCTATATTTTTGAGCTAAACAGTTTTTCTCAGAGGTTTACAAAGCTGAAAATGCAAACATAGTTTTATTCTCTGTCAGGATTTTACAGATCATGTTGCAAATGCATGTGCATATAGTTTTTAAAAGAAATCTCAATTAAATATAGCTGCATTATTGGGACAGTGATGAACTTGCTGTTTATTTATAATAGTCTTAAGAAGTCATTCAACCCTTTCATGTAGGCAAACAGCTTAAATAACAACAACCTCCAAACTCAACACACAAATCCAAATAAAGAGAAGTAGTTTTTCTTATCTTGCACATGAATAGATCTATGAGTATGTAGAAGAGACCTCAAACTCAGAAGTGCAGCAATACTCCAAAAACAGTCTGAAGATATAAAAAGAACCAATGCCCTAAGAGAAGTCTACAGGTTATTTGCTGTGTTATTTGTGTTATTTGCTGATTGGAGGATGTGTTATTTCTGGTAGCTCAAATCCTGCTGGTTCCAAGAAAGCATGAATTCGTTTCTTAGAAATAAACCTTCTTAGAAATAAACATCAAAGAAAATTTACTCCATCAATTTCTCCATCCAATGGGAATAACACATGAAATCTCAAAATATGTCTAGTTGCTCAGATCAAAAAGGGTAACCATATGTTTCTCACTATCTTTAATTACAAAGAAGAGTAAATTACTGAAAAAGGCCTTAAATTCAAACAATTTTATAAAAATAGGAGTCTGGTTTATTAACAATTATGTGCATTTAGATACAGCTGAAATTCAGTTAAGCCTTTAAGGTATGCCTATTATTATTTCTGAAATGAAGTGGTGCCTTATTCCCGGACTGAGACCTTATCACAGGAAAATTTCTATGAACAGTGTACAAAAAACACAGTCCTGACTCAAAGACCATTTAAAGATATGACAAAGGAATAGATTCAGATAAATAAGTACAAAGAAACTAAAACATATTGTGTTATTTTAGCAAGAGTAGTGATAAACAACCATATCTGCAGGCCAGTAATATAGCAATTGTCTTTTTCCACAGATATAAAGGAAAGAGAAGACTGTAAAGAAGCTGAGTATAATTGTTTGTGAGTAGTTCCTCCTAAGCATAATAAACAAAGAGGAGAAAGGAACAAAAGTACTTGTTAAAAATTTATTATGTGAGTATAAACTGCTGAGAGAGCCAGTATGTTCCTGTTAATAACTGTGAGCCAATAACTTGAAAATGAATGACAGATACTGAGCAGGATAAAAATACATAGTCAAAAGGTTCAAAAAGGCTTTGGCAATCACTGTTTTGGTAAAATACAAAAAAAAAACATTGTCCAAAAGAGCTTCTGTGATGGAACCAGAGGAGAATAAATTAATTTTTCATTCAGTGAGCTTATAAATTAAAGTAATAACTTTATAATTAACTTTATAATGTTTAACTTTATAATGTTTAATAACAGCAATCGCTGGAGAGACAAGTGTAAGAAGGTGACTATGGGATAGACTAAAGTAGGGTTTCACTCAAAGGAGAAATGGCAAAAGCCAATAGCAAGAACAATATATAAAATGGAAGAGAGCAATCAAGGGATGAGGTTACTGGAGAAGGCTGAACTCTGAGAGGAAGAAAGCCACTGTAACATCTGTGCCTCAGGTAAAAAGGAGAGAAAATTGGTGTGAAGAAGAGAAAGCAAGACAAAGAGGAAACCTTTGTTGAGTTCATCTTGAAGATGTCAGTGAGATGCCATTTGAGAAGTGGGTACAGGAGGATGGAAAGCTTAAGGCATGAGTCAGAGATTTGGAAAAAGTTATGGGGATTAAGTAGATTTATTCTGTGGAATATTACTTAGCAAAATGGCAAAACTGGAGGAGAAAACACATCCATGGTGCAGGAAGTCATCCAGGCTACCAAGACATACTGCGCTGTGCAAGATCAGAAAGAGACAAAAGGGGTAATGGGAGTGAGTTAAAGTTCTCCTGTCAGAGAAAGGTTAGTTAAAATAAAAACATATCAACAAATAAATTGTGGAGGACAGGGAATCACAGAGGCAAGAATTTTTGAAAAAGCAAGAGAAAGGAAGAGAGTATGAGGCGGAGAACTGTTTTCCCAGTAGTTTGCTAGTCAGGCTTACAGATCATTCTGGCCTCAGCTCAAGAAGCGGTTAATTTCTGTGAAGATAACCATATAGTTCTATCATGCAGTCAGTCAGAACTTTAACTATTTTAACCCAAACACCAGCTCTCAGATATAATTTCTGTAGCACTTTTAAGAGGTTGAAGTTAAAGAACAATAGTTTTGTAAATGGTAATTTTTTGCTGTTTGCCTGGTCCAAAAATGTCTCCACTAATACAGTTAAGCTTAACTTTGGAAGCAAAATTCTTTCTTACATCAAAACTGTATAGAAATACAGCAGAGAAAACACACTTTAATAATAAACAGATAATTAAAACCACTTGAAACCCATGCATGTGTTTTATTAGAGGCTAAAATCAATGGTATGCTGCAATTTAGTTATGCGGGCTGATTTAGTATCATGTTATGTACCAGTAACACAGACATGTGCTACAGGCTTAGTCATAAAAGTGTGGAATGCACCACTAACAAATTCAATTTTTTGCCCTTAACTACTCACAAAACTCCTCTTCTTCTAAAGGAAAACCGCACATCATCTCTTATAAAGGGCTCAGTCAAAAGGAAACCCAAAATAAAGACATCCTTAATGACCCAGTGGACCTTTAAAGTATGTATTTTTGGGTGAAAAAAAAAAAAAAAAAAAAAAAAAAAACAAAACAAAGAAAAGGAAAAAACAGTTAGGAAAGTTTGCCCCCATTCTCTGAGGAAACTGCCGTTCTTAACAGAGTTCAAATATTACAATCATATTTCCATGTCACTTGGAAAAACTGAATGTATAAGTGTCTAAGTAAATGCTGACAGATATATTTTCTATCAGTCTGGCTAAACAAATGAATCACATGGCTGGCTTAATAGCCCAGTAGACATTTCCCTCCTTATTGGAAGTTTGTATTGGAAATTATATTTTCAAGTAACACAGCTAGTAGGCCAGACACCTGGAGAAACAGGCCTTCCCTTGGAGCACAAGGCCATTAATGCCAAGAAAGTTAAAGCATAGACGTTTTCCATGATAAGTGCCAGAATGCTTAGTTCTGGGCTGCTGTGGGGTATACGTGGCCATGCAGCCTCAAGGGAACTGTGGCTTGAGTGACTCAAACTGGATTCTCCTTCACTGGCCAGACTTCCAGTACAAATGTCCTTGAATGCCCTGTGTCAGAACGTTCCAGTAGGGCTAGAATGGACCTCGTAAGTGACCAAATGCAGTCCCAGCAGCATGTTATATAAAAGACTTGCTTACCTTCAAGTATGACAAATATTTCGGCAGTAATTGCACAGTGCTCACAAAGCTCTGTCTTTTCCCATAGATACCTTTCTTCACTGGAGAAACCAAGCTGTAAGTTTATGAGCAGCGTGTGAAAGAAGAATGACTTTTATTTTGCTTTAAAATCTGTAAGCTAGAAATCTAACGGGTATGAAGAATAAATGCCACAGGAAGCGATCATGGAAACTTTTGACTCTAGGTTGAAGCTAAATAACCTATCACTACTGATGCATTTGAAAATTTATGATGTCATGAGTTATAAGGTTGGCCTACACACTTCAGCTACTTCAGAGCCTCGTTGTGCAAAAAGCTGTACAAAGCCAATAAATGTCAGACCTGCTTTCCTACTTTGCTTATGAACACTAAACATAGTTTAGCAAAGGTTTACACCACTGCAGCTACATACATCTGTATACACTGTAAATATATTTTATTGATTTCTTACGTAGGCCAGGTCTTACAGTTACTCAAATTCACTTACATTCAGATGTGTAGGTGGTGTGTGAAGTTGGTTATAAGACATGCTTAATCTGATGTGAATAATATGGACACCTTTCCCATTGAGATAGCTTCTACTGAGGGACAGTAGCAACAATTAGAGCACAAGGAACATCAAAACTGAAATAAATTTACACTCAATATATACTAGTGTGTGAGATGTGCCAACAGAAAAGAGTGTAAAAGCTTCTTGCTAGGTGAAATCTTTGAACTGAGTTTCACAGGAAGGTTGTGAACAAGGTCCTAACCTGCAGCATTTATGGGAAAAAGAAACAACACATGTTAAAATCACATTATAAACTTGGCATTGCTGGTTTATTGCTTACTTAGATGAAGGAAGGAATCCCTTTAAACACTAAAAATATTTGGCAGTACCTTGTGAAGCAGTTTGAGTGTAAACTGTGTGGCAATTGCTCCTTTCAAAATGCCACTATTATTACACTGATGGACTCAATTTTTTGTCTTTCGTCATTGAGATAATCATGCTTCAGGGCATGCCAGCAGTAATATAACAACAACATAAAATCCTAGTCTGTCTGAAACTCTTATTGATGAGCCTTATTTAATACCATACAAAGGAAGAGATACGTTGAACTTCACAGATATTATCTGCATATAAAATATTTCAAGAAATTAAGGACTAACATTAAACCAATGAAGCCCAAGAAGTTCAGGGGTAAGGTTTTCTTCTCTACTCTTTAAGTTTGCCTACATTTTTTAATGGCTTAAATAAATATGTTACAGTGAAAGCTAGTTTCATGCACTTCAGAACTTTATTGAGCTTAGGGGACTGGTCAAGTTAGGGCTGCCATTTAATTTGGTGTTTGTATTCTGAAATCGTGGTACCCACTTACAAGTTTTGCATAGGCAGCTTTTAACCAAACTTGAACTGACAAGCCTTTTGCATGGCAGCAGCAGAGCTGAATCCTGGAACATCTAGCCTTTCTGCTCCTTAGGGTTTTCACTGCCAGCCTCTGTGATATAATGGTTACCAGTAAGAATGATAAGGAAAGAGATTGCCTATCTCACAGCAGGAAAAGATGAGACAGCCAGTTGTAAGGATCTGTGTCATGAGAAAACCCATGCCATGCTCTGCTTGAAAGGCAAAGGACTTGAATTAAAGCAGTGGAGACAGTTGTCCTCCAGCTCAGGCAACTACAAGTGTGCATGATATCCCCTATCTCTCTGCCAGCAAGAGGGAAGAAGAAAAGTTACAGAAGAAATTTCTAGCCATCATCAGACAATGTCAAAACACCTACAATAATTTAATTTAACTGTCTTTTTCTTAGGTGGGTTAAGCAGCATGGACAAAATTTTTACTTCTAGCAGAGCTCTTGTGCACTTGTCCTCAGTAAAGAGGAGCGCTAACATTTTCAGCTTGTTCTGCCATATCTGCTCCCTGCATCACGCTTCAAAATCCCTAGAATGACTCTGCCATCTTTTTTTGTTTGTTTGTTTTGTTTTTGAGGTGGATCTTTTCAATTTATTTTTATTTTTATTTTATTTTTTTATTTATTTTCCTTTTGGGGGGGGGGAGCTATTTAAATGTGTTTAAATCACAATATAACTACTGGAGCTAAATTTTGAAACTTACTCTCTATCTCAGACATCATCTAATCTGATGTGGGTTATTCTGTTTCTCTTATTTTGGGCAAGAATCTCACCTTCATCAGAACCAGTGTGAATATCCCACCGAGAAGTTTTGATTTTTACTAACTGACATTGATTGAAAATGACATGACGGGAAATCCCTGATGAACTCTAGGTCCCTCGTTCACAGGCACTGGGGATTCATAATGATTCAACAGCAGACAAGAGTTCATAGGCTGCCTCCAGGAATTGCCAGACAATCATTTTTCAAACTACTTTCCTAACAACAAAGGGAATTGAACCCCACACTCAGTGCACCTTTTACTAAATGAACCCAATGGCAAAAAGTTATAACCAAATAAGATATAAAACTCCTGTATTATTTCAAATGGATTTTTTTGTTTCCCCACCAAAATGAGGTGTACAATGGATTCTGTAAAATCCATATAATAATTACTACTTAGTTTTATGTAAACAGCCTTATGAACCTAAGGTGATGGACAGTGGTGTGAACTATAGAGAGTCTGGGAACTAGAACATAGAAGTTGGAACAGTTTTACACTAGCAAAGTAAGAGAATAATCAAATGCAGCAAAACTCTTTAAAGCTAAAATGATCTTTTCTGGACCTTGGACCAATTTATATTATTATTGGATTACATATTGCAAAGGAATATTAAAAGCAGTTTTCACTGTGCAAATTGGAGTAATATGCTCCCAAATCAGTGTGTTAATGCGCTTGTGCAAGACAGGAAGCTGATATATCACACAGTCTGATACTAATATGAATTATTTTTCCAAAAAATAAAGCAGCTAGATTATATCCCTAGTCTTTTCTGTGAGCTCTTTCTTTTTATTTTATTTTGTCAAGAGTTCAATGTGACTTGGAAAGAAATTTCTGGGTTAATTCGTGTTAGAAGTTGAATTGTTTTGAAAAACTCTTTATAATTAAGATTTCTACCAGTAGTTTTTTGAAAAAGTAGTAATTCCCTCAATAGTTGTGGCATAGAAATAAAAATACAGAAAATCCCTTCTATGGAAAAAATAATAGACAGTATCAAATTAAACTGAAATTGCCTTTATAATTTATGATTACTATTCTGGGAAACTGAACATATGGGCACCTAACTTTCAAAGATTCAACACTAAGTTACACAAAGATTCAACACTGGTTATACTAAGATTTTCTACTGTTTGAATCGAAATGCATTTTAGTAATAATGTACATGTATATAAACATCAGTAAAATAAGTTTTCATTTTAGAACACTGATTAACAATTTGACATCTGAAGTGCTACAGTGGTTGATATGGTTTTGTTCATGTTTCACGCCAAAGCAAATTTGTTAGACTAAGTTGCCATGTTTTTTGCATCTGGATTTTATGATGTTTGGCTTTGTAATGGCTGTATATAGAACCGATTCCAGCACTTGAGACTCTGGCTAAATGTAATTAACTTAAGTGCCTAGAAGATGAAAGTTTATTTGCTTTATACTGGATTAAAGTGTAAGTAGCAAAGGTAGTATGAACAGACCGTGTAAGTTACCTCCAGCTATTCATGTTCCAAAGACCTACACACCAGTATAGGACAGTGGTGGCCAGGAAGTCCAGGGATGTTAAAATTTATTAAGTTTGCTGTAAGAAAACATCAAATATGCTCAACAGACTAAAAAGGTTAAGTGAAACCACAACTTGCATAATGATTTTTCTGATCATATTTCTTCTCGGAAATTTTATCACATGTACATATTGTACATCGGTGCTTAGAGCTTGAACAACATAATAGGTAAGTAAATGTGCTGCCAGGTGTTTCTTGCCTTCTGTACTGAAGAAGATATTAGTAATTCTCAGTGTTACAAGAGTTAAAGGATAAGAGTATGAAAGTGTACAGGTGATTATTAGCACTGAATTCCACTGTCTCAGTAATGATTTATTTGGATCATTAGTGCAGGAAAGACGACACCGCAAAACTGATTTTTAAGACCCAGACCCTGGCAACCTAATTTTACTTTTTTATGAATCACATGTTAAAGTGCAATTGTAGGTAACTAAAAACAAGATAAAAATAAAGTCAGAATGCCAAAGCAGTTCCACAGGTGAAAAATAGCTGTTGATTACTAGATGTGGAGAACATACAGTAAGATAAAAACTCAGCCTTCTAGGCAAAGGCTACTGGAAGATGGAACATTTATCTTTTCAAATGAGATAAACAGGCATGCTTGGATGCCATTCTTCATTTAGAAGAGCAAATTAAATTAGTTTTAATACCTCTGTATTCATGTGAAACACATGTTATTCGGTAATCACTTTAAAATTCTCTTTAGTGTTAACTTCGGCTTTTTTATGACTTTTTTTTTTTTTTTTTTTCCTCCCCACTTTGATAATGGAATAACCTGGAACTTCTGCACCATATCCAATGATAAATGATGCCAGACCCTCATGGTTCATCCTTTTTCTGAATCTCTAAGGAGACTTATTTTTTTTCCATGGAGGTAGGAAGTTGATATTGCTCAAGAGCAGGACTTTGCTTCCTTTGATTTAGTTCTGCTCTTTTTTTCGATCTGGAATTGGAGATATCTAAATATGCAGAGATACAGAACCTGCTTTAAAGTCCAGGTTTCCTGATTGCAAACCTTTTTAAAAAATCCTCATTTTATTTTTTCATGACTGTGAGAGAAAAAAAAAAAAAGGGCAAGATTATGATACAAGTCAGAAGATATACTTAGAAGATATACTTTAGGCTTAAAACTGGAATAAATTACCAGAATATATTTTTTACCTCAAAAATGATATCTTAAGTATCTAACATTGAATATAATCCAATGAAAATGTAAGCTTCATATTAAGATACATTAAAATGTATTTTTATACACCTTAATTTTTATGGAACTTGTGTGTGTGTGTGTGTTTGTAAGTGTAGCTGCCATGCTTCTGAAGGTGAAAACATCAGTTCATCTGGCTTCTTATGCTGTATCAGAAAATATATTTCTTCTGCTCTGACACACTTAGAGTATATCTGTACCGGTAAATAAAACAAGCCACTGACTGCTTGCCACATGGTTAAGTGCTATGACATAGCTCACATCCTTACAGCTGCATTCACTGGCTCATATCCAGCGGTCTGCTGGAACCACGATGCCAAATCCAAACTATCTACTGATAATGGTCATTGCTTCAGATGCAGTTTGGAAGACTGCTTTTTTGGCCCAGGCCAAAACTGTTCTAGGGATTATGCTAATAACTTAATAGCCTGGGCCCATGTTTGGTTCACAAATACAGACATAGTTTTACAGTTTTCATTGTAAAAACAATGGTTATTCACACATTTGTCAGCCTTCTGTACTCTGCAAATTCAGCATCATCAGCTGATAATAGCTTATTTCACTATTCAGAAGTTAAGAAATATAACATTAAGCCTCTGCATATTACATTACATTGCAAATCAAGAGGTATGGATACCTAACTTGTACCTAATATTTCTCTACTCTTTATATTTTAGAGCTCTTCCAGTATGTCTTCTCAGGGCATAAAAGAGGCTGGGTGGTGTCTTGCATCCTTTCTGTGATTACTATGAATAGTCATCTTCTGTGCTTTTCCATTAAAGTAATGGCAGCATTCTTTCAATTTCCAATTTTTCCCAGAACTGTTTCTCAATAGACACCATGAAAGCATATAAAGATGAAAGGCCACATGACAATATTGCTTCATATGTGAAAAATGGGAAGGAGCTTAGACTCTTGGAGCTAAAAGTAGCTCATTGCATTAAGTACCTTTCTGGGTCCTGTGCAACAGAGAATCTGCAGTTAAAATCCAAGTGGCATACATGTACTTTAATCCAATTGCCATAGAAAACATACAGGACAACTAGGGATCAAGCATTTTTGAAAATGTGACCACATCACTTACAGCAGGCTGACATCTGACTTGGAGGCTGTTGCTTTAGAAATCTGTAGGAGTAAATGTTGTGCATCCCCAAATCTCTCAAGGAAGGAAGAGTGAAAATGAAGGTTTTCTGTCTAGTGGAGAATGAACGAGTTACTAATAAGCATAATTATCATAAATGCTGGAGATAAAATTCAGGCCTCAAAAGAATCAATAGGAAATTGACTCTTAAACAGTCAGGATTTCATCTTGGACTTATTTTTTTGTTCACAACAGTTACTGATTTCCTACTCAAATTTCTGAGCAATTTTATGATGAGAGCTATTTTATTTAGTCCCTTCACCATTCAAAATGTCATTTATATTTTTTAAAAAAGAAGTTTATATTTTTTTCAATACTTTCATGTACTTGTTTTTCACAATTTGTTGTTTACTTTGAAAAAGTAAAAAATATTAAAAGCAAGGCTTCACACAAGGATCACCCTTTAAAATGCTTGAGAATGGTCATTATATTCAGTAGATGGACTTAATCTGCAAGTTTTGCAGAAGTTTAGCTGAAAATTAAACATCTGTTTTGGATGCAATCAGCAACCTGTGCAGCAGAGTGGAAGATGAAGCCTTTCTGTCTCCTTAAGATGTTGAAGCTACAAGAACTGTCAAGAACTGTCATACAAAATCAGAAGGGAGGTCCTGAAAAGGTGTGAAGTTATATATATATATATATATATATATTTCCAGTAAAGGAATATGCCTCAGTTAATTAAAAGAAGGAAGAAATAATTACTTGGTGTAAAAAATGGTTATACACCTTACAAATATATATCATGAAGCTGTCTGCCTCTAGTTCAGATTTTGCATACAGTTAGGTTTCTTGACTATTTATGCTACAATCTGAATTTATGCACAGCCTCATCTTCTAGTAGAACAGAATCTCTCCAGCATCAGAAAACTGGCACTTTTTTATTTTTTTTTTTTCCCCAGCACATATAATACTCCCTTTCAGAAACTAATTAGAGACATGATATTTTATCCTTCTTTTCTGTGTTTTAAATCTCAACCAGATACCCACTGCAGCCTTGTGCAGTCTCATACCTCATGTTTTCTTTACGATGATTTAGGAATGAACTACAAAAGGATTGTAAAGACACTTGCTGAGTTCTTGCCCATATCTTGACATTTCTTCCTGTGCCAACTCTGCCAATTAGATAACTACCCAGTGGTCTAGATCAGGGAATTTAACATGGCTGAATTTTAACTTACCAGAAAGATTCAGACAATGCTGCCTTTTTGCATTCAGTGGATGGACTTGTGGAAGTTGCAGTGTTTTGTTGTACATGAGGTGTCTGGCCCAGCTAGAATTAACACCCAATGTCAGCAAAAGGAATGAAGTGAGAACATACTGCCAGTAGTATGGGTATAGGTTTTTTTGGCAGCAATCTATTTTTAGACAACATTAAAACTCTTGTTAAACTGGGGTCTGAGGTTCACTGAACTCAAAGCTCTGCAGACTTCATTTATCATGGCTGGTCATGTTCCCTTCTTTGCTGACCATTTTATCCCTTCTGTGTCAGCTCTAGCAGAGAATGAGCTCGTTCAGTGAGTGGATGCAATAGAAAATTATTATCTTTAGTCTTAGTTAGATTAGTTTTTGGTTAGATTAGTTTTCTGGGGGATCAGCAAAGTGTACTAACTTACTCTTAGGTCACTTAATTATTGGATCCAAGGCCAGTGACATGGCAGGAAGCAGATGAAGGAATCAATGCAAGGACAGGAGAAGCCCTTTTGAGGGTTACGCATGCAATTTCATGAGATTAGATGTAACATCAAACTACACCAGAGTCATCAACTCTCTTTCGGCTCCCAGTGAATGAGTACATGACATTTAAATTCAGCCTTATGTAGTCACTTCCTGGCAAGTTAGACAAACATCTTATTTAGATTATTTCTCCTTGATCATTTCAAAATACCAGAACACATTCAAATAAATCCCTGATGATTTTACCACCCATTCTTAGGTTTATATTGCAGTGATTGCTCTTAACTTTGAAGGTTGTAAACAGTAAGAATTCCTATTTTTTTCTTTACATTAGCAGCTAGAAGCTCCAATCAAGGAAATGGGTTAGATAGGCAGCTACTCTCCCATGGAGTTAACCATGAAGATAAGCTTGAATGAAATAGTAGTTTATATGGTCCCTTAAAACTGCTGTCTTTCAAGTCTCTTCTACTTCTAAAAAAGTGCTTGCAAAAGCTGTGAAATTTCATTACAAAAGGTATGGAAACTATAAAACAATTTACTTGGCTATGAAGAACAGAAGATGAAAATGGCATGCATTTTTGGGGAGAAAAAAAAAAAAAAGTATTCTGTAGAAGAATTCTTCTGCAGAAGAATTTCAGTCTGCCAGGAGGAATGTCGTTAACAGAATGACTGAAGATTTTATCTACTATTAAAAAGGCCATAGGATTTGTCAGATGACAGTTTGCCTGGATGGTTAAGCAACTGTGTTCTAATCCACAAACTGGGTCACACTAACATGTCATATTGGTTTTCACTTTTGATGTGAGCCAAATAAGCCCTCTAATACACATGTATTGGGTACCCAGCCTGAGCAGAGAAGTGGTAATGAACTACTGAAAGCAGGAAGGAACAGGTTCTTAAACTGCTTCCTCAGCCTGATATTAGCTTAAATTCTAGAAGTTATTCAAGGCTACAGGTTTTGCTTGGCTTTGGAAATGCTAGGTTGATATGAGAAATGGTTTAAGTAGGTGCTGACTTCCAGGCAGTAGCTGCTCAGCAGAGAAATTTAGCAGCCCCCATGATGGCTCCAAAATCAAACAAATGGGGAGCAAAATCACTGCTAAGAAGGAAGCTCTAAACTTACCTGCTTGTCTGTTATTCGAAATAGAATATCATTATTCATGAAGACAGAGCTACAGCGGAGAGATGGATTAGGCAACTCTTGCATGTTCCCTCCCAGCGGTGAGCTCTCTGACCCAACAAGAAAGCACCAGGGCACCACGCCGACCTGCTGCCAGTGCAATCGCTGCACTCCTGTGTGCTGCCTTCTGACTGCAGCTCTGCCTTGCTCACCCCTAGCAACTTGTGCCTGACTCAAGCTTAATCATTTCATAGGCTAGTTTATATCTGGTAACAAAGAAAATCAACAGGGTTTCTTTGAAGTCAGATCATTTGTTGAAAATCAAGCTAGATGAAAAAAAGCCATACGGATTTAAATCCACAAGCACAGCAGTATCAGAAGCAACCCAGAGTGAGGTCTTCTGCTGGCTTAGAGGAAGCTGGAAGAAATAGAGCATACTCCATGACATTTTAGGAAAGCAAAGTTATAGATTCATAGCTATGTAGCTATGGCTGTAATAAAGCATCTGAGATCGCTGGAATTTATTGCATAGAAAGGTGACTGTAGGTTTTCACTGGCTATACAGGATGTCTGAGGAAGTGATGCAGACTAGACTCCTAACCTTTAGGCATCTATATCTGAGTAAGTTAAATCCCATCTGCAGTTTCTCACTTTCTCTGAGGAGCTGGGTGAGGTACCTAAGCTGGGGGTAAACTAGCCCTTGTGAAGTGAGAAGAAAAGCTTCTGTGTATGAGCTTCAACTAAACAAAACAAATACAATTATTTGATGACTACTTCAGTCTTCAGTGCAGTGTGACTACATGATAGTTCTGTATGTAGAACAGCTAATAACTATTTAACTAGTAACTAAAACAAGCTCAGATACCACTATAGGTTAACCAGTATATTACTGTTTTCCTCTAAGTTCAATTTTTATTTTCACATTCTTGCACTGTATTTTATGCTCTACAATCTCTCTGAGAGTTTTCCCAGTGACCAGAAATAAGTGTGAGCTTCATGTAAAACATGTAGTTAGAAACAAAGTATTGATTTCAGTGCTCTTTTATGAATGCCTGAATAATTGGCCTGTATGGACAAGAAACTGCCTGAAGGCAGAGACAGTCTTGGTCTCAGACAGGGCTTTGTCTCAGAAGAGACAAAGATAGGCTCAGGTTTTGTGTATAATCACTTGCTCAGCCATACTACTGATTCCTAGTGTCCTGACAAAGGAAGCCATAGGTACATCATGGAAAACTCTTGCAGAAACTTTAGTCTAGGAGTTGTCTTCTCATGGCTTAAAGTACACATTGTTTCTCTTAATCATTAAAAAAGAAGGGCCTCGAACATTTTTACATTCACATTAGAAGCGCAACATAGAATGAACAGCATGAGCAGAGAAAATATTTATTTTTCATATGATTATATGCTTTTCTACTACTTAATCACTTGGAAAACACTTCTGTCAAAACTAGCTATTTTCTATACTGTTCAGTGAATCTTGTTTCTTTATTCACAGAATCACAGAATAGCTGAGGCTAGAAGGCCCTGGAGGCCATCTGCTCCAACCCCTGCTTAAGCAGGGCCACCCAGGATCATGTCCAGGTGGTTTTTGAAGATCTCCAAGGAGGGAGGCTCCAAAACCTCTCTGGGCAACCTGTGTCAGTGCTCCACCGGTTTAGAATTTGACTTCCAGTGGCTGTCCTTGCTTGCCTGGCTGCATGATTGCGAGCTCCCCCTCTTGCCTGTAGCAGGAATTGAGAGAACCGTGTAAATTCAGCCTTAGGTTTTCCTGCAATTTCTGTTAACTGTGACTATACAAATGTAGATATTAGTACTGCATGTCAGGTCTAGACTTCCAGGTTTTGACATATAAAGTATATCTAGAACAGATTTACATGCACATTTTTCAATGAATTGTCCAAAAAGTTGCACCCTTAATTTCAACCTTTAATTTGCCTTTGCAAAACAGTGTCTGGTCTTTAGTTATTCAACCCATGATAAGCTGTGTTAGCCCTCATAACCATAACATGCAAAAATACATACTCTCAGTCTTCCTAGTTCATGATTCCATGCTTTACATTTTAAACAGCACCCCACTGACTTGTGAGTATCTCAGCTTTCAATTACATTCCAAATCTCAGGCTGCTGGTAACCTTTTATCTCTGCTCTTATCAACTTTTAC
Source organism: Anas acuta (assembly GCF_963932015.1). Classification (NCBI taxonomy): domain Eukaryota; kingdom Metazoa; phylum Chordata; class Aves; order Anseriformes; family Anatidae; genus Anas; species Anas acuta. The sequence continues at coordinate 13,246,913 of NC_088982.1, read as the reverse complement.
TACTGAGTGGCTTTAAGAAATAGATATAGTAATCAAGGAGTGGTGCTCCTCCCTAGATTTTGATCAAAGGCATTTATTGACAAAGCAATTTGTAGCAACACACAGAAAACTAACCAATTTAGAGCATGGACAAGGTGCTTCTCAAATAAAAATATACATAAACTGTGATTTTGCTTGCTAGAACACTTTTTGTTTTCTTCTTTCAAAACTGTGTTTAAATATGCAATGTGATCAAATTCCAATATCATTGTAATAATGAGAGATTTGTACAAAAGTGAAATAATTGAAAAACTATGCTAAAAGCTTTTTATTTGAAAAGGAATATTCATATTCATACTACGTATGAAGGTATAGCTACTGAGCTATAAAACTCAATAATTTCCCTGCATATCCGACTGCCAGGGTATTTAATTCAATTAAAGCAAAGTATTCTCTAACATGCTGTGTAAATCTCTTGAAAAATTAGCTTTTCCATTGATCTAGGCACATAGCTACTCATTGGAGAAATCAATTACTTGGTATGCCCTGATAAAAAAATAAATTAAGATGGTGTTAAGACCAAGAAAACAATTAATTCAAGGGAAAATATTGTACAGATTTGTTCCAATTACATCAAAATCAAAGCTGGAGAACATGATTAAACTTAAAAGAGATCCACTCATTATGGCAATCAATGAAGATTAAGACTCTGAAATATCTTTATCTGTGTGGCAGTGATATGATTATAATTACAGCATTTTGTATTTGTGGTCCTGGATTAGATTATTTTTCATTTTTAAAAGTACATAAAATTCCTCGATCCTATGTTTTCCCTACTTATGGTATCACTGAAGGGCAGAGTTAAAAAGTTATTTTGGTGCCAGACTGCCCTAATCTTAATGTGTTTGGATTTCCATTATGCGTAACCAGACTCAAAGAAAACACTGACACAGATGCTAAATTTCTTAAAGGACACAGTTTTAAACAAATTATGGGGTACGTTGAGATAATGTATTTACCTGGAGACTTAAAAAGACTCATCCAGCTCTTCAAGATTGTGTTGTAAACATGGGGTGAACTTGCTGCCTGGATACTACATTCTCTGCTTTGGGTACACAGCAAATGAGCCTTTGTGGCAGAATTACAGATAACTTCTCTATAATTACACTAGCGTTGACATGCCTTGACTTAGATGAGTTATTGTACATGTTGTGTACACGCATACTGGGAATCAAGTGCTATTGAAGACTGTCAAGGTATTTCTATTGACTTCAGTGGACTCTACACCAGGCCAATAAGCAGGGCTAGGCTTTTGTCAAAGGGTCTTGCACTCTACATAGAAGGACAGACAAAATGCAGGGCAAAGGAAGTATTCCTATCAACATTTCAACTAGGAAACCACCTCCAGAGTTTCTCCAACATCTTCCTCACCTGTTTATGTTGGCTTGAAGACCCAGTGAAGATACAGATGCCTACTGGAATTAAGTGCAGCTTAGCAACATAAAACTTTGGCAAACTGGCATGAGAAACACCTTCTGCGGGGTGAGATTTTTCGAATGGAAAGCCCCTGAATTATCTATGCAAAGAAAAAATAATCTGATCGATAGCTTTCCAGAAAGCTGCACTATGAGAAGTTTGCAGCCAATGAAACACCTGCAAGTGAAAGTAGCTTCTTTATACTAATATTTATAAATTATTTTAAATGAGTCTGTCAGCATTATTGTGTGTTGCTGTCTGCTTATCAAATGTCATGAATTGTTTATTCCATTTGCAAAATGCTTAGCAGTGATTTTAACTTCTTCCAGAGTCAGCTTCCACATAGCTCTGTTAAAGTGATGTCCAACCTTCCTATTCTGTCATTGCATTATACTTTGAATCATTCTTTGTGTCTTTCTTGGTTAATGCTTATATTCTGCACTTAAAAGACTTTAATTTACACTACAGTATGCTTCCAAACAGGAGTTTCTGAGAGCCAAATGAATTTTAAGACTTGACAGTTGATCACACTGAATTCTACAGGGCAGTAAAACAAGCAATGAAAATGAAATTAAAGCTTTGGATAAAGAGTGAACTTACAAGGTAATATCAAAAGAGCAGGAGATAAATTCTCTTCTTAACTCCTTACCAAGTTGGCAGTTTTTACAGCAATTACAGTGTGTTAGAAATTCCAGATTAAATCTTTTCATCAAAGATTAAAACCCCTGTTTGCACTGACTTATGAAAATACATTCAATTGTTATTAACAGACTTTAATTGCACCAGTATGCTTTTCACTACTTAAAAAGGCCTTTGTTCTTCACAAATAGTGATACAAAGGTAACAGCAATACTTGAGTGGCTTTTACTGCTTGGATGCAAAATAAGAGTCCTTAAGCTTTAAAAATCTTTTCTCTCAGAGATACCATCTTTTGCCTGGAGCTAAAGGAATTAGGGGATATTTACATGATTTAAGGCTAATTTTACAGCATATTATGTTCCCTCTCTGCCATGGAATCAAATACTAGAGGATTTGATTTTTTTAAAATGTAAATAAAGGTAAAATGTAATAAAACTATTGTTTATATGGGAAACTTCCATGTTAATCTGGAAACAATATGCAATATTGGAATTGTGTAACTTGGTGGTCAGCAACAGGAAAAATAACAATAGCTCTGGGAAGATAAGTACGTGTGATAATGCATACAGAATTTATACTAGACACTTGGAATAAAATCAATATTACATTTTAACTTTGAAACATTGTTTAGGTGACAGGGGAAAAGAAAACAGCCATAAAAACATCATGATAGATATGAACAAAATATATCTAAAATGTGATAAACAGAGCAGTTTGATCAAAATTACCACCCTCATCATTTCTACAGATTATTTCCAAATTGTGCATTCCAGCTATGACCAGAAAACTTCAGCAACATTTTGTTGAGGGAAAATGCAGAGTTAGTCCAGAGGAGGAACAGTTGTTGCTTTTCTCTGAAGGAAATGTTTAGCTCAAGGCAACTACTGAGAAAGACCAAGCTGCCAATATATAGAACCACTGGGAAATTTTTTATTTTACTTTATTTTATTATTATTATTTTTAATGTGGATGGGAAACAAGGGAATTTACTAAAAAGAATAAAAGACAGTTAAAGATCTTTGAGAATAAATTTCTGTGATAAATGTTTGGGCCAGTTAGAGGGAACGATGTGTGGAGAGAACTATTGAACAAGGGACTGTGGGAGGTCTATCATGAGCCAAATGCAGTGAATGGAGTGAAATCCCAGTGACCTGAGTGGGCAGAGTATGTGGTTAAGATGATGGAAGACAGACCAGTAAGGCTTATTTTGGAAAGCCATCATTAGGAGTTTCAATCCTCAGGCCAATGAAGAAGAACATGGAAAGATAATATTGAGCAAGACCTAATTGCTCATAATATGAATTACCATCAAAGGGAAAACTATGCGTTTGGCTAAAAGAGATAGGAGAAAATCTGCCAAAGACCTTTGGGTCTAAAGAGCTGAGGGATAATAGCACACAGATTCTAGGAAATTCAATGTGATTTCTCTCATCTTTAGTTTTGGAATGAATTCACAAATAAATGATTGCCTTCAATCTTGTTAGAACTCCCTACAGTGCATTTTGAGGAAGATAGTAATGAGATGGCTAGCAGTTGCCTATTTAAAGCTTAACTTTTCCATGTGTAGTTAGGAATGAAGCAGGAAGGGGATTGCTTTACAGCTGTATGTACAGACACAGGGCTCACTGTGTGACAGATGAAACACAAAACATTCTGCACCAGGAAAAATAGCAAAAGAATGCCTTAGCTTTCAAATTGCATTAAAACTGTTCCCAACTTTTTGTATAAGAAGAAGCATGGAAGCAACCAAATGCCAGAACATTGAGCTTTCAGATCCAAGTTCTGTAAAACTCCACTATGTACAAGTAGCATTTTTCTATTTTTATTTTTATTTTATAAATACAGTGGGAGAGATCCAATTTGCAAAGGAATTCAAATGAATAAGGATTTGTAAGAGCTAAGGCCTGTATGAGAACCTTGACAAAAAGCCGAGATGACACTTATCAGTCCTTGCTCAAAACACTCATTGAAATGCATGGAAGATTAATAAAAAATTGTCAAGGCCTCCTAGAATTGACCCTGACTGTCTATGCATTTTTTTTTCATCATTCCAACACAAGAGCACATTCTTCAAATAGTTAGAAACTGACAAGTGAAATGACATTTTTGCAACTGATAATATGGAACAGTTTATTTTTTAACTCTAGATTTGTCTATCTAGTTTAGTTTCCCAGCATTTATTTATGTCCATTAGTCATTTCAATCAACCTTCTGTGCCTCTCATTTGCTTATACTATGACATAAAGGATTTATTAACTTCTGTGACAGAAAATTTTTCAAAAGAAATATTTTACTAAATAAATGGTTCCACATACTCACTTTGTTAAATGAGACCAGTGCATGACCACTAATGCCACTAGCATCTAAATGAGCAAGTTTGCATCAGAGTAGTTTGTGGATCAGAGTTTAAATAAACCTCAAGTATGCAAGCCATAAAAACATGTGCCAAAGCAGCTCTTTCTTTGGGTTTAAAATTCTTGTACTTAATATTAGCACTTTCAACCCACAGGCAGTAAAACTTTAACAAAATATCTGCATTTTCTGGGCAGTCAGATTTCCAAGCAAAATGTAAAGTTAACACTTAATTCATGTGCAATTTTTAAGTTTAGGTTTGAACAGCAACAAAACCTGTTCTATATACTATTTTTTCTCACACATTTTTCGCTCACACATTTAACTTTTCTTTCAGTACCACCCGTAATGCCTTGCAATGAATGCTTGTCTTTCAACAAAATATCCTTTCACATTTGTCATTTGTCTACTTTACACTTTAACAATAATTTAATTGTAAAATACAGAATATACTTGAAGATGCAACTGTCTTCTTCAAAGCACTGCTGAGATTTCTGTATAAGGAAGAGCTTTTAGAGAGTTTCAGGATTCCTCCCACTGCAGTGATTTTATGTTGGCAAAACATTTTGCACATTTGAAATTAATTTTTACAAAAATCTATACATGGTACTTCACTTTGCCTTTATATTCAGAATTAGGATGTATACTATAATCTAAAATGTCATTAAGTGTTGTTGTAAGGGTTTTACTGGCTAAAAAAACAGATTTCTTATGTCAGAGTACTGAGTACAGAGTATTGCTGTTTTCAGAACAAACACAAGAGGGGGCATTTAGATGATGTTGTATCAGTTCTTTAAATACTACTCTACAGGCTCTCAGCAAAACACTAGGCATGAATAATATATTTATAGCTTTTGGCTCTCATTCTCTCTCACTCACTTTCTACTGGTGTCATCTCATAACTTCTCAAATAAATGACACCATTCTTACTTCAATGCATGAACCAGACTCTAATATACTTCCTCTCTAAGAAAATTTGATGTACTGCAATGTAGATTTAATTTTACATACACACACTTATAGACACTTACTCATGCACCAGATCTTCATGAACTTAGAGACAAGGCTCCTAAATTTCACAGCCCACAAATGAAAATAAACAAGCAGTTAAATCATTCCACACCCCATTTACAGCCCACTGATCAATTTTTCTTCTCAACCCCAAGTACTTCCCTTCCATCACCCGCAGCCCAAGTACTCCCACCTCAATCCAGAGCCACCAAAACACAGCCGTGTACTTTAAACAATGTTTATTGGTTATAAGTTCCTATGTTACAATGATTGCTCTAGGGTTGGTGTGGCTTTCATGAGTTACACTTTAAGTAATTCTGCATGTGGTTTTCTGTCGGGATGTTTAAGAAAGTGAGATACAGTGAAAAATGGTAGCTGTAAGCTGTGCTTCTCTAATATTCAGAGAAACTCCTGAATGGTTGATCTGTGTCTAAGTGTTTTTTTCTACATTTGGTATTAATTTTTATGAGGAAATTGCAGCATTAAAATCTGCCAAAGTGTTTGCATTGGTGTGTTATACTTATGGATGGAGTTATGGTTGCTCTTTGGCTGTCCAGAATGTGAGTGGAGATGTATGAGCTCTAGAAGGGATAAGAAACCTAGAAGAGGGACTAATTCATACATTGTGGGTGGGGAGACACAGAACTACTTCTTGTCTTTTTATGGGGTACATACTCCAGCTACCATAGCTGAATTTTACTGAAGGTATTTGCTGTTCTAGGATTTTTATGAATGGAACAATTTTGACTATTTTAAAAATGTAACATTGCTGACAGTTATTGACCTTAAAGCTACTGCCACTGATGATACCTCAGCAGAAGTAATTGCCTTTTCATTTCCTCCCTGTTCATTACCACATATTCTTTAATTCCCCCCAGGTCTTCCCTCTTCCATTCTGAAGATTAATTTTTGAAATTATAGGGAGTATCTGCTTTTCTCAAGTAAGAGATATTGCTGTTGCTAGTTACAAGGCAGACTATGTGTCTGGTGCACTGGGAGATGCAGGACAGGAGAGAACTATGCACTGACCTGCAGTTGGGCGGGTGGTTACTCCATGGAATCACAGAATGAGTGGGGTTGGGATGGATTTCTGGAGGTCATCTTGTTGTTGCTAAAGCAGGGATACCTAGAGCAGGTGGCCCAGAACCATGTCCAGACAGTTTCTGAATAACTCCAAGAAGGGAGATTCCACAATCTCTCCGGGCAACCTATGCCAGTACTCTGTCACCCTCACAGTAAAATGTGTTTCCTGAAATTCAGGTAACCCCCCCCCTGTGTTTCAGTTTGTGGAGCTCCTTACTTTTAATGGACATTACTTTACAAATGTACCTAGTTACTAGACAGCAGAAAGCACATAATCTATAATAGCAATCTATATCTCATGAGAAGAACTGAATGTGAATATATATATATATCAGATGTGCAAGAATGCTGTGTTCCTGACTGATTTGGCTTTGCTTTCTGTATTGGCTTATTGCAAACCTTGGTTGGTTATGTTACTGGGAAGTCATAGAGTAACTCTGAGCTACAATGCAGTGGCTGTCTTTTGCAGGTTTATATATCTTTCAGATGCAGGTATGTCTGAACAGGGTTGTTCAAGCACAGGGACTAACAGCAAAACAAGACTTACAATGAGACTGGCAATTTAAGTTCTTGTAAGGAACTGGTCAGGCATAAAAATGGAAGATGAGTAATGAACAGGTGAACAGACTACACTGAGGTACCTTACTTAAAAATTAGTCATGTTACTGCAATGGAATGTATGGAAATTAATCATGCATGTACCAGGCTTCTACCTCACTAGGGCAGAAGCAGGTAATGGAAAGAGTCTCAGGATGTAAGTTTTTTCCTTTAAAATCCACAGTGCTGTATGGTCACAAATATGTTGTTTCATTTCAAACTTTTAGCATCTATTACTGTTAGAATTGAGACTCTGGACTTGATTTTACTGCAGGTACTGTTCTAGAACATATGTTTTTCTGAAAGTACCTGAAAAATTCAAAAGATTCTATTTCCTCTCAAAAACACTTGTGATGCAGTAAGATGCATGCATATGTCTGTATAAGTTGCTTAATACAAAAACAGGCTATCCTCTTCTTAAAAAACATTATTAAAGTAATGTTTCTTAACCCCAAAGAAACCGTAACACACCAATTATATTTGGAAACTACTTCTGAAACACTCTCCATGTGTATTTTTATGCTTTGACTTGGACTGAAGCACCTGACGTTGGCAAAAGTCTTCTCTTCCCCTCACCAAATACTGTCTTTGGCTGATACATGAAGGTAGAACATTTTTAAACATTCAAATATTTCCGCTCCCTTCCCCCCCCCCAAAGAAAAAAAAAAAATAAAAGACTTTAAAATAAACACTGAGGTCACATGGAAGGCCAAAACAGTAGTTTTCAGATATACTTTTGGTTTCCTATGGTAATCTAGCCACTTTAACAATTTACATAATATTTTTGGAAGTTCAAGCTTTCAACTGGCAGCTGTACTTAGAAAGCCTATCAAATGCATCCTTTCCTTAAAAAATTGTAGAATTTTGACAGCAACCTCTCTCCCTACATGCTAACTATTTCACCCTCTGAAATAATTCCCCTGCTCTTATGGTAGCTCATGGCAATAACACCTCATCCCCTCTGTGATTTTTTTCTTTTGATTTATTTTTAAGAGCTACAGGAGTGCTATATACTGCAAAGATAATTCACCAGAGGGTGGGAATAAGCTACAACAGTTAGGGAAACCAAACAAACTTTTCAATGCAACAGTGAAATTTTAACAAGGGTCACCTGAGATCCTCTTTATGCTCCTTGCTAAGTTGTATATGTGAAGCATAGTGCCTAAACTGTGTTGTTCCTCTGGATAAATGCACATCTTTGTATAAAGGCCAAATGCAATGTCAACATATCTTTTCCCCTGATATGACCTGAAATGATGATATGATGCTTGCACAGCATTCAAAATTAGGCACTTCCTAACAAAGCAAACATTTAGGGAAACAGCATGTGCTGTGAGTCTTTGGGCTGGTAAGTATAATAACAAACACCGCAGGCAAAGTTGTTAGAAAAGGAAAATAAATTAATCTGTCCTCAGTCTAGTCTGGAGGTGGCTCAACTATGGAACTTTGCAGTCACAGCCTCTCTGTGGCAGTTGATGGTGAAGTTGTCACACTGAAGGGACTGCAGCTGTGCTGAGACAGTTACCAGACTGCATGCTCCCAACAGGAGTTTTTCTAGTGTGAGCAATGTCTTTAGTTATATTTCATATGGTCAGATTCTGAGTGGGAGATATTTCTTAATCATGACTTTTTTTCCCCCCTCAGGTTCACAGCCAGCAAATTCCTCGTTCACATCAACATGAAACATTCCTTCCAACTGTGGATATTCATTCAGATCAGCCTACAGGAACGAGTTCCTAAGCTGGACAAAATACACTTAAATTTCTTTGAAATACTGCAGTCTGAAAAATTCTTTTTCTTTGATTATATAAAGTTGCTGTCTCCTCTAGCAGCACAATAGGAGAGGATGCTTTGGACTACAAAGATGCTGTTGGATCCAAGTCTAATGTTTAGACAATTTCTTCTGTTTAGACACAGTTGAACCACTTCTTTGCCTCATTAAATTTTCTTTGACAAAATTTACTTGACATACAATACTTAGTGTTGTGCTTTGGCTCTCTTATAAACTTTTATTTCAGACTCATCAGGGGTTTTATGAGCGTGGGGCATTAAAGCAAGCACAATTACAGTTGCATTCTCCCATTGAGTGACTGCCGGCCTGAGTTTTTATACCTCAGTTTTAATTTCCTTTGAGGTATCTCTAATGGCTGGATAATAGATTCTACTGAAACTGTCCAGGAGGAGGAGCAGACTAGATGATCTATGAATCTCATCTCATTTCAAAATCTACATTCATTGAAAAGTATGTTCACTTAAGGACAGTATCTCTAGAATGTTCTTGCTTTACTCATGAGTACTGTGCATTACCAACAAATAATTCAATGTCAGCAAGTAGTTTTTCCAGTGAAGTCCTTGGAATTATTTGGTGTCTAGTAAATTATAACTGAATCTTTACTCGGTTGCCTGCCAGGGTCAACATGGTGAAGATGAACACTTTTCCACTGCATGCTATATCTATGTAATCCTGAGTTCTATCAGCTATGACAGAATGGTATTGTGAACCACAATTAATTTCCTTTACAATAGTGTGGATAACTTCACGGCTCATTAGACTGATGATTTCATTCTGAATTGTTGGACTTGTGTAATCTTGTTTTCTCTTCAGCTAGCTTCCCAGGGTCTCATTGTCATTGCTGTGAAGCTTCAGTAATTCAATAAAATTCTCCTCATCAATCTGATGGCCATGAATTAGCAAGCCTTGTCTACTCTAGTAAGGTATGGAGAGTATTATTTTACATAGTGAGTAAAACTGATCTCCTGCTTAATATTTTCACTTTATTCTTTAGATGTGTTGGAAAACATGCAATTCCAATATTCCAATGGAAAAAACAAACAAACAAACAAACAAACAAAAAATTTGGTGATAATTAAAACAAGCTGCTGGCTAGGGGGCATCCATGGATGGTGGAACTTTGGCACTGGAATGTGCCATCTCTTCCTCCTCTCCACCACTACTGACTTGATTCCTTCTGCTGTTGTTTTAGGTAAAGCTTCATGTCAAATGGTACAGCTGTGCTATCAGAGGTAAGACTGATCAACTAACTCCATATGGAAGGTGTTTGTGATATCATGCCAAAGGACTTAAGAAACAGTCTCGGAGAAGTGGAACAAACAGAACTGATTTTATGAATATTTTTATAAGATAATGGTAACTGCTTTTTCTGGTATCTGGAAGTTTAAAGAGTATTTGCTTGCCTGAATATACCAAAATACCACATCAAGACATTCTTGGGCCTATACCAGAATGTGGTACTTTCATGAGTGACATTGGGGTGGCTTTTATTAAGATTTTTCCAAATTAAGAAAAACGGTATATATAAGATAAAGGGAAGGGTGAGAGAAAGTGAGAACAAGACTAGACTAACTTCAGGAAAAAAATAGAGAATGGAAAAGCAAATACATACCGTGCTAATTGCTGTTAAACTAACATTCAGTTAAAAGGATGCATGAGTTTTTATTTCACACATCTCATCAGAAATATTGAACTGCAGCTGGTAAAAGGGGTAACAAGCCCATCATGCATAATCTGCTTAGAATTATTTAGTACACATAGAATAACTGAAGTTAGAAGTTGAGAATGACTTGCATGTTTCATTATTCATCTGTTTGTGCCTTAGTTCTGGCCTGTGAGTGGGAACTAAAAGCATTAATACAGAAGCTTTTAACAAAGACAAATACATCAAAGATTTAAAAAGTTCACACAGTAAAGTGAGTGACTGACTACATATGCCTAGGGACAAGTCTAAAAGCATTCATTGTCTTTTGCATAGAGAATAATAAAATAAATGCTTTACAACAAAATGCTCCATTTGACAAAATTTCAAGAAAAATGTCTTCTTATATGATATGAATTGTGCAGCATGGATTATGAAGATAATCCCAATTTGTTATGTTTTATTTTCTGAGTACTTCATAATACAACACTGCTGTCTTTCACTGTTGTAGTTAAACACTGGAGAGAATCCAAGAAGAACTGGACAAAAAGAATTAATGAATGAGAAGCAAGAAAAGCCTGGGCCACACATTTTAAGCCTTAATGTCACAGAACACACCATGGGAAAATATTGTTTATAATCCATAAATAAACACTTTAGTTACACTATATTTGGAATATAACAACATTGTGCTATGTGTTTTTTTTTTTAGTAACACTGGCTAATTCACAAATTTGTATACTTTACATGTAAATTCATAACTGCATTTTTATTTTTGTATTTAACATGTACTTTTAAATCTGACTGCATTAATTGCAATATTTATTTCAGATTAAACATTCTAATTGTAGCACTTACTGGTAATTAAATTAAAAATATCAAAAAGAATAACCACACAGTGCAATTAAAGTATTAAATAGCTATAAATAGCTGTAGCACTGTTTTGGCACATATCATCTAACTGCCATTGTTTAAATATTCTTTTGACCGATATCCAGTGTATACACAGTGGCAATTGCAAGATGGCACCAGCAAGCTTATTAGAACAACAGAAATCTGCCAAACTCACAGGGCTCAATTTTTAATTTAACCAGGGTGTATTTATATTATATTATTTACACAATATTTGCTTAATTACCTACCAGATAGAAATTTCAGTTTGCAGAAAATCCACTGACAGCTAAAGGTGGTATCACAACACCTTCACGAGTTTCCTGGATGAGTACGTGCTAGAAGGAAGTACAGAAACCTCAGGTAGTTTTTAAATAGTAGCATGAGAAGACTCTTGCAATCAAATTATGGGTTGAGGTTTTGTAAATGCTTTTTTATTTTTTTACTTCTGTATATATAAGTATATATTTTTAGAAAAAATAAGAGATGGATTTGATTCTTTTGTGACTTCTTCTAGTGGTTTTTCAACTACCTTCTCAACTATCCTAGTAATTTTAGACATTTTAACACAAGTTGTATAATGTTTTATTGTGATCTTAGTATCTCAAATTACACTCTCCATGGGGCAGAGTCTTTTAATAGTATAGCTAAATTGTTGTTCACATCAGGAAAAAAAAAGCCTGCCTTTTTTGTTTGATCTCAGTAGAAGATTGTCCATGGATTGCATTCTGACATTTGGAAATACTGGGTAGAATTACCAAGCTGTGCACCAAAAGTAGATTTTATTCCTGGTAAATTTCAGGTATTTTACACATATTTTCTCAAAGAAATTCTTCCCTTTATGCTTCAGTTCTGTGACAAATCCATCACAGGCTTTTTATTTTTTTCTTTTTCATAGCGGGGAAGAGACTGAGATTTATTACAGATTTCTAAAGCAGATCTATATGCCAAAATGTCTGACTCTTTTTACATTAGATCTTTTTATAATTACTTAAGCTAGATCTGATGGTCATCATGCTCCAAAATGCTAGTTTATTTGCTGGAGATCAAAGTCTTTCTGGGCACAAGACTTCCCAAAGAGAAATACAGGTCATTTATGTTTTCCATGTAGCAAACACTCAAGGTAACACTCAACCCTGATTTCTGGGTGAAGTTTAAATATTTTTGACTTATAAAGTTTAGGGTGCTTAAGTTGTGATTACTTGAGGTACTATCTCTAGACTTGTATTGTCCAGTTACTTTACCATGGATAGTCTTAATAAGTCACCTGCATTCTCTCATTCTCTTAGCTGTATTGGCCCTTTCTATAGTAAAGAGTTTACATTGTTCTGAACATCTTGAATTACCATATAGCAATCAATTAATTTGCTACAAACTTTTTTTTTTTTTTTTCCCAAAATTTTTAGTTGCTGTGTGTTCTACTCTCAGCATAGGCACCATAACAATAAATAATTATTTGTAACAACAGGAAATAATGCAGGCTGTAAATGAACAACCCCTTGATATTCTTGATATTAGATTTTACTTCCTGTTAACTATGTTGAACAATGGTCTGGGGGCATTATGGGAAGACTTTCAGGCCAGACTTGAAAGAAGATAAAGTAATGATTTGGACGTGTTTATAATAAACTACTCCCAAGCAAGGCAGAAAGCATTATAGTGTTTATTTGGGATTTGTGCAAAGGCAATTTCCATCATGTGTGATGACAGGTGATAAGAGACCTTCTGATAGTGCATAAAAATCATAGGAATTATGCAGTATATGCATGTCATGAAGGCCTTTGTGACTGAGATAAGGAACCTATTTTGGATCTATTATAGAAATGGGAACTAGTTGAGACATGCCACTGGAGAAGTAACGTGATCTGAGTGATGAATAGGAACTCTTTTGGTTGACATGTATGGGACAAAACTATGTTTGTTACAGCAAAAATAATCCAGATGTTACATAAGAATCTAGATATGAAACTACCAGTGTAGGCTGTGTGTAAAAAGCTATGGAAACTCAGAAACCCCATAGGAGTTACAATTGCAGGTGATCTAGAAGTATGAACATATCTTGGAGAACTAAGACAAAAGAGCAAAAAGTCAGGTTAGATTTGGAAGATGAAGCATTACTGGCTTTGTAAGAAAACAAAGATGAGATTTCTATAAATAATAGAATCTTGACTATTTTACAATATGGAATCCATTTAAAATCATTGTACTGGACACATAATTTTATAAAGTTTTGCCTGATGATGGAATAGCTAACCGTGATTGATAATGGAATGATAATGATAATGAAATAGCAACACATTAATTTTTGCTTAACATGACAATAATTAATTTTCATTTTAATAATTTTCTTAATCCAAGAAGCACAATCTTCTCTTTTGTACAGTATTTCATACCGTGCCATTTTATTTTATTTTTATTTTTATTTTCCATGTGATGGGCTAAAGAAAATGAATTTGGTAATCATTCCAGTCAACAACCCATCTAGGACATAAACCCATTTAGGACTTAAAATCTGCATTTTTGATTTAAAAATTCCCATTTTTGACTGTGCACTTTTTTTTTTTTTTTTAACCTTGATTTTCAAGCCTTCTTGCTAAGGGACCTACTAAAAGACCTTTCCTGCATTTCTGTTTTGTTCAACATGAACTAAAAAGAGATCATTGTTCACTTCAAGCCAACCTTACAGCTACAAGCAAGACAAAGTTTCAGGACACAGACTGCATGATCTTCCTATTAATGAAAGTATTTCCACTAGGCTGTAGCTGTGATATGTAACAATGGGTAGTGCACACTTGGTTGATCTGAGCTATATTTACTCTGCCACTAGTGTTGAACCAAGTTAATTCAAAATCAGTCCCCCATTTTGTTTTTTTAAGAGTGTTCCTAGAATATAGATAGAAGTATTGAGGTTACATGTGCAAAATCATTGACTTAGCAGGTTGTATTAGTAGTGAAATGAAACATGAAGTATTTCAGTAGAGAGAGCATTTCTAGTAGCCATATAAGTCCTATAGCCACAACAGTGGCATGTAGTCTTGCTTTAGGGAATCCACCAGGGAACGTATAAACAGTATAAGTCAGCCTGAACAGTAAGAGAGAAAATTCCAAGTTTGGGATGGTTAAAAAGTCTTTGATGTTCTACATGAATAGAGTATACATGTAGACCAAATACATACTCTCCAAATTTGATTCAATAAAGCTGAAACTCTCTGCCTTGCCCTTGGCCTCACAGTGCACCCCACATTAAAACCATTCAATAAAATTTGATACGTTGCCAACTGTTGGCTGCCTGAAGATTAAACTACTTAAGTTTTCAATTACCTATGATATAATACAACAAAGACATAAGAGTAATGTCCTTAACCCTCCAGCTGAGCAATCAGAAAAAAAAAGGAAAAAAAAGGTAATTTACACTGGAGGAAAGCACGAACAAAGAGATGGACTTTGCACTGTGCCCTGAAGGTCAATAGAGGGGGACTTGGTCTACCCATGTTGCTTTCTAGTATAACTATGTCAGTTTGGAGTCTGATTTTAAACATATATAACCCTTGACATTGATGCACTTCTACTAGTATAAAGATGCTTGGTCTTGGTACAGCTTTCAATGCAAGTGTAACTCACTGATGAGTGAATGCTAAGGGGCATGTCTGCACTGTATCCTGTTGCAGAGATATCTGAGCTAACTCTAGCTGACCTGGCTCTGGAAGTCAGAAAAATGTAGCTGTGTTAAAATGGCACTGAGCCTTCTGAGACTTAGATATAATAAGTAAACCACAGAACTGTGATAATGTGGCCCTGCTGTCTCTGGGCTTTAATGTCTGCTTTAAAATAGTGCTGCACACTGTTCTGTGGACAAACTTGCACACTCAGAATTAATTGTTTGGCCTCTACTGTGCTTCTGACTTATACAATACAGATTTAATAACTGCTTCCCACCATAGACCTGATCCTTATTCTAGCAAGAATGATTTTCTTTCTATTTTTCCTCATTGACACTAAAGTAGGGCTAGGTGATTTGTTCAGCTGGGAAAGTTCATGTTGTAAATATTATGAAAAAGTTTAGATGAATACTGTTTTTAATGTTTTGACCAGAAGAGTAGTATCTTAAGAGTAGTATCTTAATTCCATTATAGCTACATGTACAACAGTAGGATTATATCATTAAAGTAAGTAGATCTAATTAATCAAAGTGGTACAATTTCTGTATGCAGAAGATGCATTCACAGCCACTATCAGAACGTGGGATGAAAACTCCAGAGCTGAGAAGTCTGGTGAGAATTTGATGTTCTCATCTGCAGCTAAAGAGTTACTAAATCACTCGGTCTCAGCAATTCTGAGAGACTCACAGTGGTGCACAAGAACAAAATGTGTACCTGAGGTAGTTAAGTCTCAGGTCATGTAAGGCTCTCAAAGTGAGGGGGGAAAAAAGAAAAAGAAAAAAAAAAAAAAGCATGCTAATTTGCACTCTGAAGGGAAGCAGTAACTAATGTACTGATGCAGTGTGATTCTTCTGACCAGTTTGACTAAAGAAGCGGGTCACTGCATCTGCACCAGCTGGAGCTTCTGAGTGACTTTCAGGAGCATAATATGTTTAGCAGGCAGCATGGTAATCTAATCAGTGAATGGAAAAGCATGACTGTAGGCAAAACGTGGGAGAATGGGAAGAACTTACTAGTAAAAAAAGGAAAACAAAATGTATTTCCCTCAACATTTCTGAACCTGCATTTGTTTATGTACTTCCAAGGGTTGTAATTAAGTTCATTCCTATATTATAAACCACGTTGCCAAACATTTTAATATCATATCAACAACAATCTTAAGTAATATTGTATTGTACCATTTTAAACTGCTGCACTGTGAATTGCTGCTTCGATGGGAATTGAAGAAACATCAGAAAAGCGTCTGGTCCTATTTGCAGTACACTCCAATCTGCAGACTTCTTACTTTGGTAAGAGCCCTAAAAGTGGCTCCTTCTGAAGTCCTGTACTGGGACTGAATTTTATACATTTTCAAAGTCATGGCAAGTTTCTATTTAAGGCATCTGAATTAGCAAGCTGACATCCCAATCAAAAGACTGTTCTTTTATTCAGTAGAGAAGGAACTAAATATTGCATAGCATGCCAATTTTGTTGAACAGTTCTTTCAATTGACTTTGGTATGGAAGCATTTGAATAACTCGATGTACTGCATGATACTATAATATGTTATGAAGTTACAGTAGATGGTGTGAAATTAATATCTTCTATTTTGTGGAGCTATGAAATATCTTATGGAAACACAGTAGGCTCTGCCCTTAAGGGCTCTTATTTAGCTTTTATCTTGATAGGTCTAACAGAAAGAATGGCATTGGCAAAAATGTAGTGCATGTCTCATACATGTAAACATATAACCAACGTATCCTCCCACAGGGTGAAAAAAACCCTTCTGCTGAACTTCCATACTTTAAAATTAATTAATTTGTAATTTGTAGCAAATTGTAGGAAATCAACCAAACCTCTGCTGGGCTTCACACTTGATAACATTGGTGAAAATTTGGAATTACTGCCTTGAAATCAGTGAAGTTTCAGTGCATGGAATATGACACATACAAAGTATTTTTCTGCCTTTTTTTTTTTTTTTTTCAACAAAAGGAAACTTCATGTAGTTTTCCTGTACTGCAGCATAAATTCCAAAATCATTCTAAAATCATTCTATAGATTACAAAGGAACACAGGAGTTGGCATTCAGGATGAAACTAATCATATAAACTGTTTATGTCAATGGAAAGGATATCTTTTTTTTTTTTTTTTTTTTTTTTTTTTTTTAAGGAAAGGTGCATGAAACTATGCAAATAAGAGGTATAGAGTAACCTGTCCACTTGGACACAAAAAATGGGAAAATACAGGAAAAATGTGTAAGATGAAGGATAACACCATAGCAAATGAAAACAAGGTTAACTCTCTCTTTTCTAAAGATACATGAAAATACAGCTGTGCTATATAAAGTATCAACAGTTATTTCTTTTAATAAATATTTAGAGTAAATTCTTTATTTAAAGAAATGCTGGCTACTTCTTTTGCATCCAATGAATATTCATTGGGAAGTTCATTGGTGGGTGCCTATTCAAAACTGAAAGATCAAAAGGGAACTGTGTCAATTTTGTCCTTTTCTGGGTTGACTGCTATTTTTTGATGTAATAAATTGCCAATTTTAGAAGGGTAAAGAACAGAAATGGAAACGAGTATGCCTTTCAGGAGACTTTTGACTGTGCCATTATGAATAGTCTCCAAACAAACAGCTTGTTGCAAGCCATTCACATACTAGATAGACATCCAATTGTTAGCCATGCAAATAGCCATATCCAATGGTCAGACAGCTGTTAGCTGGCTCTTAGAATGATTGGTAACCAGACTGTTGTAGAACTTACCCATGCCTACAGGCTGCTGGGTCTCATCTTTTTCTAAAATCTTATTAATAAATTGAACACGTTTTATGGGATCACCGACGTCTATCCCCGCCCTTCTCACCATTTCTCTCAGGAACTGTCACGTATCATGTAAGATAAAACTGAAAAAGTAACATGTAGAAAAATCACTTTTAAAGGTTATCCAGGTTAGCCTAGAATTTTATCCCTATAGCAGAAACATAGGTAGAATTAAAATTTATTTTGTGTAACTATTGTAATACCTTTGTATTTCTGAGTGCAAGTATGTTATACAGGCACACCTATAAACATAGATACACTAGCATGTGCTGCTTATATACTTGTACACAGCTTTCTTAGTCTTAAAGACTTATTCTGAAGCTGCATACATCAGGAGTAAATTTAGACTTTTAAATATCCATGAAAATCCCATGATGTCTAGGAAAGTCTTTCAGAGGTTCCTCTCAAGAGCACTGCACAACTATGTACTCATTGTATTATGGATGGATTTTCATGCCTTAGTGAAGTTTTAAATGTAGCTATAAAAATGTGTCTAATGAAAATTAAATGAAAATACCTCAGACAAACTGGAAGAAAAAAAAAAAAAAAAAACAAGTTGAAAGCTTACTAGGAATCATGCTTCAGGGAGTACCCAGAACTATGCAAATGTTGTAGAATCTTTTCACTGCACCATACATCCTGCTTGCAGGACTCGATCTGCAAGACCAAGTTGTAGTTTGGAGAGAGGGAAGGACGGTTTCTCTCACTTTTGTGTGATTCAGCAATTTCTGACATTTTAGTAGCCAATACTCATTAAATAAAATCAGCATCTGGGTTTAGGTAATCCTGTCTCTGGCTTCTTCCCCCTATTCTCATAGACTGTCATGACCTCATCTTCCTCTTGCCCACATGAGGGTTTCACATGCTGCCCGTTCACTCTTCTCTCTTGCACCAGACTGCTGGTACCTCTGGAGTCCTCATGCTGTCACCTCTCCTTCCAGCTCTGTCAACCTAGGCATATTGGCTGAACTCTATGAATTCTCCAAAGACACTGACATGTCTCTGCACTGTGTTGCTTTCTCAGCTGTTTCACTTCTGGAGGAGCAATGCATATATTCGTGAGCAGTCTCTGTATGGCACCAACACAGCTTCAGCAAATCTTAGCTCCTAGATTCTGTATTGATTCTTGTAATGATGTCATCACTCAAACCCACCACACTCAGCAGGAACCACAACTCAAAGGTTAGTGGTGACATGGGTGTGTTAAATTTGATTTCTGCTACTTTCTAAAACAATTTGAGCCTTTGCTTTCTGCTACCTGAGTACTTGGATTTGAATTTTAGACTGAGATGGAGCCCTGCTGTGTGTCTTTTAAAGGTGCTGATTGGTATGAATAATGGGCAGCAGAAAAGTTAGAATATAATCAAATAACCTTCTGAGTTAGTGCAATCAGCTGAGGTGACAGAAACCAAAGTTTCAGTCCTGCAAATGCTTATTGAAATTGTTTTTTAAGATTCAGAATTAATTTTAAGACGTGAGTGCACACCTTCCCCACCACATTACATTTATTACCTAGCTTTTCTTACCTGTCTTTTTCTTTATATACACTTTCTCTCTTTTCATCTCTTTCTGGCTCAATGACATTTTAATCATGCCAAACTATTAGGAACAATATTAGCAACAGAAACAGGCAACAGAAGTCAACACATATACATATGTGTCATTCCCTTTTCAAGGCTCTATGTAAGAGCCTTGAAGAACCTAAGGAGATTCACTGTGAGAATGCAGTTTCATTCTAGAAGGGAGGCCACTCAGCACAAGTTTCCTGTTTCTAAATGAATATTCTGACCAGACCATGTTCTTGGCTCCCAAGTCACACAAACAAGATTGGAACCATTATGTCGATGGGTTGCAGTAGGTATCAGAAGTTAGGTACAACATTGCATGTCACCATGATGCCAAAGTCCAAGTTGGGACAGCTCTGTGCAGCTATTTTCCATCTCTAAAGTTAGGACAATAACTGTGTTATACCTCACAGAGATGTTAAACATAAAAGATCACAGTGGTGACAGAATAATCAAAATGAGGTCTAGAACTACATATTATTCTTCCTAAAATGCAAATAGTTAAAACAGGATTTGGAGGGATTGGAATAGTTAATATTCCTCTTGACATTTGTCCCTGATATATTTCTTGCTGAACATCAAGAATGTGTGCATGCAGGAGCTTCCTGGATACATAATAGTAATGAGATCATGTACTTCAGGGACTCCTTTGAGGATTTCAGAGAAATATGGATAGTCATGTGAGACAAGACATAGCAGAGAAGGAATACAGACCAAATTTAATTCCATCTCTGTTTATTTCTACCAAGCGTAAAGCACCATTGCAGCCTCCACTGTGCTGATGCTTTCCCCACATATATTCTCAAAGCCAAGCATTGCTTTCAAGGGGTGTCTAGGAGAAGACTGGATAACACTGGCAGTTATCACCCCATGCCTAACACCCAGCTGAACCACGATGACATCTTTTTCTACTCTGCTGATCATCCAAAGAGATGAGGCAGTTCTCCCTCCTTAACTAAGTGGGAGACATTGTTGCTAACACTGTGCCTTGTCCTGTAAGAGTTCAAAATGGGCTAATGGACTGAGATTTTCCTCTCACCTAATACATGGAACTGAGTTCAGTTATTGATCCTTTATTTTCTACTACTTGGAATCCAGCAAATATTTCCTCAGCTTCAATTGTTTTAAGATGTTCAATAATCAAAGAACACTAGCCACTATTTTCTAGGTCCTCCAGATTTCTTAACCATGTATCTTTTATTAATTATCTCAAACCCTGCTTTAATACTCCTTACAACGTATCTGATTTTCCTGTTGCCGGATGTGAGTTCACTAGGTGAAAGTTACCATGAAACAATTTAATAGGAGCTTCAATCTCATTGTTTTTTACTAATTATTATTTATGTATCCAGTGCCCCAGGTGTCCATGGAGCTTAACAGGCAGTTTTTTTAAAAAAAAAAAAAAAAAACATAGCCCAATTAACTAGAACAGTAACTATAAAAAAAGGTGTGTTTGGGAAAAGGGTGAGATGACAAGGATTGTTGCAGGATTGAAAGGTCACAAATATGCTGACTGTTACAGATGAAAGTTGCCCATTTACAGCAAACCAAAATAGAAAGACTGGAACAAAGACTGAAGGGCTTAGCATCGGCTGCCTAACTGAAAGCTGAAGGCTTTGGAAAGAGATCTGAAAACAGGAGAATCATTGTGAAGGGATAAGAAGCATGAAGCAAACAAAAGCATGTGTCCCTTGTGAAACAAAGAGGCTAACGGAAGTAGAATCTGTAGGGTTGCAGGGGGAAACTAGGATAAGTCAATAGGAGGGTAGAGGCAAACCTTTGCCTGGAAAGTGAGGATGAAAAACTTTTTGCTAACATCCCTTGCTGTGCTCAGAGCTGCACACTACCACAGAGGACGCTGTATGTGACTGAAAGGCTGATAATTTTGTTTATCCGTCATGGTTCTTGCAGCTATATTTACCAAACTTTGTCAATGTTAAAGCTTTAGAAGAGGCTGACTTCCAGTGTCAGAAATTGTTTGACTGTCAAGGACAACAGTTAACTGATTTCTCAGCTGCAGTATTTACGCATGACAACAGAAAAAGTTGCACAGGTTGTCACCTTTCTGCATGACTTCATTATGGGTCCCATGAATAAACTTTTTTCTTTCTCCTGAGTGAAAATGCAAGTGCTACTATCCTGAGCAAACCAGCATGCTGAATTTCATAGCTGCAGATTATCCAAATATTTCTATCATGTTTCAAGTGCAAATTTACTTTTTATGTAAATTACATCTTTGGTGACATGGGGAATTAACACAATTCTGTGCAATTTTGAACTTATTAGTATCAACAGAGATGGTGTCAAATATTCAGCTAGTAGAAGTTAAAAGTACTTCTCTTAGCTTTACTGTATTTACCTTACTTAACTGCAGTTGAAAATGTGACTTTTCTCTTGATTTACCAGAATATGTCGTTTAAATTATTTCTGCATTTTTTTTATAATGATCTCTTGGTCCTGACATGAACATGCTAAGTGAAGCTTCAGCACCAGAGCTGCAATTACTACATCAGATAACCTAAACCAAGAAAGACCGTTAAGATTAGTTTTTCTTACCGTGATAAACAATCATAAAAATCCTTGATCCTGCACCTATGCTGTTCATATCTTCAATTTTACTTCTTCATATTCACAAGGTCTGTGATATTTGTTTCACTGAAACTAGCAATAGAAAAATAAAGTTGTTCTTTGATTTTGCCTGCCTTATTTCAGTGCATGCACTAATTAGTAAAATGCATTCTCT
Organism: Anas acuta; assembly: GCF_963932015.1. Lineage (NCBI taxonomy): Eukaryota > Metazoa > Chordata > Aves > Anseriformes > Anatidae > Anas > Anas acuta. The sequence continues at coordinate 13,224,680 of NC_088982.1, read as the reverse complement.
GGTAAACTACTTTTAAGGATGCAGGTGTAGGCTGATCCTTCATGACTATGGTGCTGCTTCAATAGTTCTATGTCCAGCAATGGATGGCTGCAGGCCAATATCCAGTTTACTTCCTGGATACAAGAAAAGTGAGCTATCTATCTCCTTTATTTTAAATATACCTCTCTTTTTTCTAAGTAGAACCATTAGTTTTTATTGATGGGACTAATGCTTTGCATTTAGCCCAAATTACAATAGGAAAGGAGATGCTTAAGGGTAACTGGGTGATGAAAGGACTACATTAGTGTACAAGTCCAAAGGCTGCTGTTTCCTATTTGTAATGCTGAATCCACATGCAAGTCATATTTAAGCTATAAACGGTGGCGCCTAGGGAGTATATACTCAGATTGCCTTGAGAAACTAAATACTTTTATCAAATCACCAGATGGACTTGTGTTCAAAAAACACTTTCTTGAACAACATGGGTTTTCCAAAAATATACATTTAGATAATAAATAGGGATGTCACTAACTTAGACATCTTAATTAACATGTTGGCCCTGACCTTTTATAGTTTTACTTAGGAGTATACACCATACATAATTTCAGACTACAGATAATTTCACACACGATACTGAGATTATTTTCTCCATTGTTCTGCCTTGTTTTAATAATCGGCAACATTGTTCGGTTCCACTACCTTCAACCTTTTTTTCGTCAGAGAACTGTTAGGCTATGCCATTCATTTTCTCTCATCAGAGAAATATCATTTCCAGTTGGGAAGGTTTAATCAGTTGATGCAATGAAGCCTTAGACACCAGAAGAACATGTTTTGGGCACTGGTTTGGAGGAAATTCCTGAATAAATGGACAGGCCTTGGCTAAGCAGAAGAAACACATCCAGAGTGCTTGATTTTCATCATGGTGAGGGAAAGAGTTATGATTCTCAGGGAGTGTCAAAGAAGCAATAGTCTGTTTGTCCAAAGTAATTTTCATTGTAGTTGGAGGAGCACTGATAAACAGGAAGACATTATTGAATATTCTTCAAACCATAGCAGCTGAGGAGGGTTTTGTTAACTCAGATGTCGTTACTTGCAAAGTAAAGGGGAAGATAGGGTTTTCTGAAACTAGAGAAAAAGAGTAGTAAGGATACATGAGTTTAATTACCTCCATGTCTGTATATATATTTAAGGAATATGTCAAATGATCAAGAGGAATGATACAGCATCTGTCAATGATTATGGCTTTGGAAGCATAATGGAAATTCTGACGGGTGGATTCTGAAGTGAAATATCAGTTCGACTCTAAGAAATGAATCAACAGAAAGATGAGACGTCCTTAGTGTCATAAATAAATGCAAGCTGACAGCTACAACCTGATGATACAAGTGGGGTACCATATATAAAGCTGAATCATATAAAAATTGAGGGAATCTGAAAACCAAACCTATATATACCTAGTAAATGTCTTATGCACCTGGTGCTTTTGCACCACTGTATCCAGAGCCAAGTGATTATAGTTAAAGTTGAAACAATTTAAATATCAAGGTAGTTAAAGGTTGTCAAATGTGAACAAATCTGAACTTGAGTGTGCATAAGAGGTGAGCCACAGTAAGCTGCAATGAATTGCCCTCCCCATGAAAATGTAATATTTGAAAAATAATAAATAGCTAAGGTCAATATTGAGTGGGGTGAATATGGGTGGGGTTAAGAAGAGGGAAAGAGAAGGAGAAATGCTAAGTGCAATCCAACAGAAGGCAATTCAATTTACAGAGAGAGCACTGAAATTTTCCCAGAGGGATCCAGAAGAAAATATTCATCTTTTACAAATAGATGAGAAGGAGAGATGGTTCTTTCTGAATGAACAGAGGATGAGAATTAGTGGTAATAATTGGTTTCCTTGATCTGACATTAATAAGAAAAAAATATTGAAGTGCCATGAATTATAAATTACCCATTAAAAATAACAAAGGCAACATACACTGGAATGAATTAGGGTGGCACTTTAAAACTGCTCAGCATTAGCTTAACTTTGCTGAATTTAAAGCCAATGGTAAAAGCAACACTGACTTTGACACAATTTGGGTTAGGTCAGTGCTGAATGCTTTTGAAAACTCTCCCCTCAGAGGATAACTGAACCATCAACCACAATTGTTTGGTGAAGAGTAATAATTGCCAGACAAGTTGTTGTTGTTGTTTTTCTTTATGGGAAAGCATAACAAAATTAGTAGATTATGAGAACAGTAGGGGAGGAGACTTATGTTTTAGAATGGTCAATACTGTTTCTCATGGAATCTTCACATTACCTCAATTTGGCAGGGACAGCAGCACTGCTCCACTGACTGTGCAATGGCTGTGACCAAGCAAGAGAGAGTACTCTGAGGCAGAGCAAGGCATGTCGTGGTCCATCTAGAGGAGAATGGTGAAGATATCTAACTTTCCTGAAATTCACTCACACATAGAGATGGACAACACCACAGATCCTCCATGTACAAAGACAGATCTGCTTTAATATCAAGTCTTTCTACAGCAAGTACATCTGTAATTGCCAACAAGTACAGAGTCATGATACTATGTAAGAAGTATATCACTTTGGTGACTGAAAAGATAGAAACAATCTGAACACAAATTTACTGGGAGAATGTGATTTTACCATACAATAAAATGAGAATACTTAATCTTTATATGTGTATATTCTTAACTACAATCAAGAAAAAAGAGCATTGGAAGCAGTTGTTCTGAGACCATGGGTAGACATATTTAGTAAACTGTACATCACATCTGAATTTCTAAGGTAATATGTCAGGAAAAAAAAAATAAAAAAAAATTCTCTTACTGAGAAATAAAAATATTTGATAAAAATACAGCAATAAAGCACTATATGATTACATGACTATTAAACTTTGTGATACTGCTTTGTCAAAAGGGTAAATCAACTGCATAAAACACAAAATGTAGAAGAATGGTAACACAAGTCGTGTCATCTAGTATATGCTTTGCAGAATATAAGTTTAAATGCACTAAGCAAACAATGTATTATATTTTACAGTTGCATTCCCTGGCTTGGATGTCTTACAGAAATAATAATGAAGAGATGGTTTAATAATGGATTTTGGTTGACTTTTTTGTCTTGTTAGTGTTTTATCTAATGAGCTAGCTTAAGACATTAACTCAGGCAAAAACAAAAACAAAAACATAATTGACACATTTCTGGGGAATGAAGAAATAGTGAAAACTTTCTGGAAAGTAGCATGGCTAAAAAGGGAAGGAAGAAGTCAGTTACATTGAGAATGAATGTTTATCTTTTTTTTTTTTTTGGTGCTGAGATCAGAGATGGAGTTCCCTTGTATTTATCCCTTGAGCCTGAGCAAGGTCAGATCTCTAAGGATTCTTTCTATTTGCTCCTTTCTTCTTTTCTGGTGACATGGTAGGAGCATGAGCAAAAAGGCAGAACATCACATGTAACAGAAATTATCCCAAGATGTTATTGGGATGCAAACTTTTACCCGCGCTTATGTGGTGAAGACCTTTCTATGACAGTAGCTGCTTCAAGTCATTGAGACAATACCTCAAAATGCATGTCTGTAATGCATTAGCTGTGTCCATGTACAGATTTCTGTTCATTGTAGTTTAAGTCAGTTGTGCCCATACTGCTTAATTCTCTCCTGAGTATCTCTGTTTGGCAAGTAAGCTTCCTAGCTCCAGACCTGAGCCAAAGTGTGAGACAACTTACAGGGGCAGTATGGATGGCTGGGGAATTTGGGCTTGCATGCTAGCTTGAGCCATAAACTAACATGGCAGTGTAGACTTACCAATAAAGATTAGTATTACGAAGTCAGCCTAGTTAGTAGCTGGGGATACTGAGCCAAGTGACCTCATAGAGGTCTGCATCTTGACACCACGAACACCTATAAATAACAACCAATATTATACTGCACACACAAATAGAGTTGCATTTTTCCTATAGACATTTATGCCTAAGCCAAGAGAGGAATAGCTCAATAACTTCTAAATACAAGACTGTTAGTCAGATTTAATTTCCCCCATTCCATCATCAATCACTAATAAGGACTATTGCCTCTTGTGATTTTTATCATGGTCATGATATTTGATACTTCTCTGTAACCCCCCTGTTTAAGAGCCATGTGATTACATCAGACAGAAAGTTTCCAGACCTTTTGGTTATGGAGAAAAGCTTTTTATTATTATTACTGTTAATTTTTAGGAAAAAAGAAAAAGTTATAGAAAAAAATAAAACCAGAAAAGTTTCTAAGTTCTTATTTTTTCTGTGGCCTGATGTGACTTTAACATCTGAGGTTAACAACAGGAAGTTACTGTTGTGTTCAGAAAACAAACAAACTACAAAACCACGTCCCCTAAGGAATCAAAATAAATTGCTCTAATGTTCGGTAACCACCAGCTCAGTTTTCTCAATTTTGATCTGAACCAGGGACATCTTGTTACATCTTGTCTTTTCTCTCACCTTTCCTCTCTCACCTAAATATTTCTAGTTCTCTCTTCTATTAAGATGGTTTGCTTCTTTAAACAGCCCTCAGAATAATTAATTCTTGTTGATGTTATGGAGCATTTTCAATGTAAAGAAGAAGAAATGGTCATTTCAGAAGAAATGTCAAGAACTATAACATATTTTATGGTGAAAAATATTTGAAATTTTCCCTATTGGCTAGGATGTGCAGCTTCTAAGCCAATTGTCCATTCTGCATTATGTAGTAACCAATCATGATAAAAGACATAAAGACTTTTCTTTAGCTTTTCTACGGCCTGTCATGCTGTTTTCAGAACCGATTGTCGTTTTGTTTCATTACACAATTACTTTTAGTGATTCACCTTTTTAATGAGAGCAGAAGGGAAACAGCAAAGAAAACATTTCTCTAAAATGTTTTCAGAAAGACCCACTGGAATTTGAAATGGGCCTTATTTGGTGTACTTTGCATAATTTGTTACACTAAATATGAAACAGATTTCAACTGCAGCTGTAGTGCATGTGTTACTCAGAAAAACTCTAGCCTCCCAGAACACAACTGTTGGTTTATTCAGATTTTGTCAAAATTGTATTCTCTGCACAGTATAACACTGAATAAAAACACCATGCAAAAAGGAAGAGAAATAAACGGTCAGGAGCAGACACTATCCACTGAGGTTTCATACAATGTTTGCTCTCCCTCACCTTTGTTTTTGGCAAACTACATCATTACTTCATGTTATATATACTGAAGGAGGGAGTAGCTAATATTTTACCAATCTGTCTGATCAGCTTTATTGTTATCACGTGGGAACATATACATGTACAATAAAAGAAATACACACCTTATCCCTGCATGGGGGATTTCCTAGTTATATCCATCAGGGGCCAGCTACCAACACTGCTCTATCATTGCAAACCTCCTTTGAAGCCAAGTAAGGCTGTGCAGACTTCAATTTGAGCTAGTAAAATGGCTTCAAACAGACGTTATGCTTCTCTGGAACAAATGGTGACTTACAGTAGGTCTGTTTCTGTTCTGTCTTTGTTAATGTGCTTTGAATCTGCAACTCTGACAATAAAAACAGCTGGAATTTGTGTTGCTGTGTTGATATGAACTCCCCAACATTTAGTGCCTGCCTTCCCAACTGAAGGATGATCATTGCTATCTCAGGGTAGCCCTTGCAGACACCAATCCCAGCTGCCTCATATATGTCTAGCTATAGCACTAATTAGACTTTAACAATGAATATTTCCAGGGCTGGCAAAACTGTAATCACAGATGAGCTGTAAAACTGAGAATTCTCTACTTCTGAATAAAGATCTGGATTAAATAATAAAAGAACAGAAGATTTGCAACTTAGTTTTTAGGATTCAGGTGCTGTTTCTTACCTGTTTTCATCTTGCAGCAGAATGCAGTAATGATAAGACTCTTCTGTACTATTGCAATGAAAACACGTAACAGAAGTAAACCCATGACACTTCATAATGTTAAAACTAATATTTCTCACAGTAAAAGCCTAACTTTAGTTGCTTGTTATTTGGCATAATGTTAACATCAAAGCAAGATTCTCCCTGTGAAATACTTTGTGATCCTTCTTGGTCCATTTTGGACAGCAGTGATCCTGTGCAAATGAAGCACATCAGGAAGAAGGGTCCTTTCTCATGTTGTTGACTAGAATAATGGAGAAGGGGAACAAGAAAATGTTGTGAAGCTGTGCATTGGAACTAAACTTGTATTAAGGGGAGAGCAGAGTGGGTATATCCAGAGAAGTTTATGATATTCAAATGGACAGAAGCACACGAGATAGGTAAGGAGACTAAGTGCTTGTTCTGTCCTTCCCTTCTACTTTAGAAAACAGAAAGTAATCATGCAATTAGAATCATATGCACAAGTGGCAATTAAAATTATATAAGAAACCGTGAAATTTCTTAACTTTTGTTCCTCTTTAATGCATTTTAATATAATTCCAATTTGGGTTCAAGAAGTGCCTCAAGGAATGACACACTCTAAGAGCTAAAAATCTGAATACGGTTGACTCAATTTTCAGGCATGATTTTATAAATGTTTCTTTCTTATGTTTTAAACTACTGCAAAGTTTGCTCTTTTAAATCTGCTAAGTGTCTTATTCTGAAGGGATTTCTATAAGGTCCTTTCTTTGATCTACTACTGTGATGCAACTTGTGATTTCACAGCATTTGAACCTATGATCTTCATCAGGTAAAACATGGAACTCAACAGTTGCAGCTTGACATCTAACAGATAAGTGAAAAAGACCAAAAAAAGATGTAAAGCTTTCACTATGGCTGAGCCAATAGGAAAAGATATAGTTATTTTGTTGACAAGGGTCCACTTTGTGAAACATGAACAGACATGATGCTAGAGATGTAAATCTAAGTGCAAAAGCTTTAGTGGACCTTTTCTATGCTTTTCTCCCCAGTATTTTGGGACTAGGTAAGTACTTCACCATCTGAGAAATGCTTAAGTAGGCCCTGATCTTACACCAAAAGAATTCAGTAATAAAACTCCTGAGAAAAATCAAATCTCTAATTTCTAAGCTCAACCATTAATTTCCTGAAACACCTTCATCTCTTCTCCTCTTGCCAGTTGTTCCCATTTTAACCTTCCTTTGTCCTAAAACTATCACAAACAGTTTAATTCAGCATTATACAAAATGAACTAGCCATTGCTAGGTAGGAACAGCTGACGTGTAAGCTAGCATTTGGTCACCTAGATCCAAAGATGGACGACCTTCAGAAGAGAGGCATTGGAAGTGTTGGATGTCCAGGATAAAACAATGAGGAAGTGGCTCCTTTCCTAGGAAGGAGAGAAGATGGGATGATACTATAAGAGAAGGGATTCAGTAACCTGCATATAACTATCCATGTATACTGCACTATTCACACATCCAAATGTCAGACCTTGTCAAATCTTTACAGGGAAGACTCTTCAGTTAGAACAGTTTAAGTTGGGAGTAATTTCATTTGAAGTCAAAAAATGCATGAGTGTAAAATTTTGTGGAAGCAAAGAAGAATTAAGAAACTGGATGTGATCCAAAGTTCACTGAAATCCATGCAAATTTTTCTCTTACTCTGCTGAACTTTGGATTGAGTTCCTTCTTCCTTGGATAACAATATCAGTCCAGCTTCTTAGGGTTGCCAGCATTTCTGCAGTAGTCAGCCATATACTGCTCCACTGAATCTAGGAGGATATTGAAAGTAGTTTTCTGTTGAATGGATTTGTAAAAAACAAATCCACAGTTCCTGGGGACATTTGCTGTCTCTTTACTGTGTAAACAGAGGACTAAATTGTGTATTAGGGTGACTATGACATCTCATTTTAACTCTCTTCCACATTCAGTAAAAATGTTTGAGATGCCTGTCCAAATAAGAGAACAAAGATTTATACCTTCCTTGTGGTTTAAATATGCAAGTATCTGCTCACCTCTCCATGCTTTAACAATTTTCAAAACAAAATAAGTTACTAGTAGCTATATGAGTAGAAGTTCTGCATTTGCACCATATTTAGAATTGATCTCCGCTTTCTATATCAGAATTATAATCTCCGTAATTCATAACTTTTAATATAAATCTTGAAGTTCAAAAAACATAGTCAGCTTTTTTAAAAATCAGTGTTGACCTAGTTTGATCTCAATGAGCAAGCAAAACCAGGCAATAATGTTTAAAGCTGGCAACAATTACAGGAACAAATAAAACCTTTTTATTTTTTTCCCTTAAGTCTTGGAGGAGAGAATAGCACACAAAAAGAGCTCAAAATTTCAATGATTTAATGTTGCTTCAATGCTGAGTTTAAGCATAAAAGAATCTCTGAGGCTCTTCAGGATGTGCCAACAGGTCAAAGCACTTTCCACTAACTACTTCTTAATAAAGTGGAACTATTTGAGGATTTGACAAGTCCCATGGGTCAGGAAACATATTAAACAGCTTTAGAACATTTTTCTCTTTCAGTATTGAACAAATATTGTATGATGTAAAAAGCAGTCCTCCATTCTCTTCCCTGCCATACACAGATCTCTTTCAATGTCTTTTTTGAGTGTGAGGGTAGAAGGACATTCAATTTTAAACATAAATCCTACTCAGTCCCAAAACTGAGAAAAAAAAAAAAAAAGAAAAAAAAAAAAAGAAAAAAGACCATCTATGAAGAGGGAGAGTTAAAAGGGTGAAGTGAAAAGAAATAGAAAAGAGTAGGAAGTAAGACTGAAAAAAACAAGGACAAAAATCAAGGGAAGGAAGAGGATTTTTCGTGCTTTCACTGTTCATTTCTCCCTTCTTTTTCTTTAATTCTCCAGTTGCATGGTTTCATCTGTTACCACCATTTTTTGTTGTTGTTTGTTTGTATGTCCTTTTCTCTCTCTCTCTCTTTTTTTTTTTTTATTATAACTTATTTTATATAAAAGTCTTAAAACAAGCATATATGTTTTAAATACTTGTTCCTTGAAGCCAAAATCACAAACACAGAATGTGTTGCTTTCCTGTGAAAAAAGATACATTCCAACTCTATATCATCTCTACAAGCAAAAGGCAGTCAAGATCTAACTCACAGGCTGCCATCCAAAGAACTTCATCTCATCTCCAAGCTCCTGACTCTCCAGTTATCTCAGAAATCAGAGAACACAAACATTTGCCCTAAATTGTCATATCCAGAGGTAGGGTAAACACAAAGATAAGAAGTTTACTATTATGTCTATTTTATAGAGTGAGTTGAAGTATTCCTCTTTCTGCTACATGCCACTTATTCTCAACCAGTCTCATTTACATTCAAGGTTGTGTTTTGTTTCTTTTTTTTTTTTTTTTTGTCCTCTTTTACTATTATCACCTTCTCATTACATTTTAATCAGATTCATCATTCCATTTCTTTTTAGAAAAAGTATTTCTTCTTCAATGCTTTTCTATTCCATCTTCTTCAAGATCCTTAGCAAATAGCCAAGACATCAGATCTTTAAAGTAATTTCATTTTGTCAGATACAGGTCATTCAACTCCTGTGTCTTCTATGAACGAATAAAATGTCCAGTTATATATTGTGTGAAACAAGAAATATTTACACCATCATTCCATCTAGCTGTTCCTTTATTTTAGCACTCATCACTCTGATTATTATTATTATTATTAACAATTTGCAACATTGCCACTGCAATGACATTTTACATGAATTCTTTGGGATGTGTAAATTCATGTTTTTCTAACAAAAACAATTTTCTTTAGCTGAGAAAAATGCAGACAGTTTATATTGACATTAGCATTTTGTCCATCTAAACCATGAACATACCAGCCTGAATTAATTAATTGCTGAAATACTTAGGACATCTTACAGTGAGTCACGTCCCTTCTCGTGACACACCATAGAAATGTGATATAAATGAACAATTGTATTTCCATTAACTGGCATATCACATATAAATTGATAAGCATATTTCAATCCTTATCATCAACAGCACATACAATAGCTGATTATGTTGATAGTTGATATGGTAGAGAAGAAACTATTCCATAAAAAGATTAAATAAATGCACAGAGACATTTTTCTTTTTAATGTGTGGTGTTATAACACATATATCTAACTTCATTTTATTAATAACTCTACAAATATAATGCTGAAGCCATATCCAAATTTATCAAATGTCCTAACACCTTAGATCAGGTAAATTGTTACTTTTCTTATTTTCCGGAATTAGTGAATTATTAGCAATAACCATTTAGCACAATATCAGCTGCAGAGTGAGAACCTTATGCTTATTGTATTTAATCCACTGGGTCTCTTTGTACTAAAGATGACACTATTTAAGGTAAATGTTATTTATCTTTTTTTAAAACAAAATCATTACCCCCTTAAGATTTTCCCTTTATGTTTCTCCCAGTGTCACAATCACTTTTTCACATCTTTTAAAGACTGACTCCCTAGTTCCTGACAATCTGGCCTTACATCCCCCACAGTCCAAAGAAAGCTGCAAATATGATCCAAGAAAGCCATATTTTATTTTGACCTGTTCTTCTTTCCTTTGGAAAACAAGCAAACAAACAAAAACAAAACAAAACAAAAATCTGAAGAACAGACATGCAAGTGTAATATATTACCTCTGGTGGCTTAGCTGGACAGCCGCAGGAGCTTGTAATAAGGATGTGGTAATACACCACAAGGAATCTGTAGACTCATAAAACTTGACCTTATAAATCTCTGCGTTTATCAGTTCCATACAACAGCCACTCCCTGTGGTGGAAGTCTCAGACCAATAAACCTGCAGTTGATAACCATACAATTTATCCTCAATTTTCCCCTCCAGGCCACCTAATCATGCTATATTAATACTGTCTGTAAAAAATTGGAATGTTACTTAAAAATAAAGATACCACCCGATTCTTGTCATTACTTTACAATTAAGATGTTAAGTAAACAAGCTTACAGTGATATCCAGGATTCTGACATTTTTTTTCGCACTTGTTCATGTCTCTTTATTTAAAGTTCCCACTCTCCTCCTACAAAACTGCTTTGCTGGTTTTTGTTTTTATAAAAATATCACTTTCTGAACTACATGAGTCCTTTCTCTGGACAGCAAACACTTCAAAAACAAGAAAAATATATATATATATTTTGCTGCAGGGACCACTGCATTGCCCTTCTATAAAGAGATATCATATACTCAGCATCTTCAGTGAGCTTGTTTCAAGTCAAGGTGATCAGGATTTGGTGCTAATGATTGTAGCCTGAATTTCTTTTGAACACAGGTCTGTGCATCCCAGCACTTTGACCCAAATTCTATATTTCCTTGTGAAAAGTGCCTAAACAAACACAGTAGTCCCTTCATTTGATTCTCATGCCCATCTTCCACACAGTGCTTTACCACAGTGCTACACTTAATGAGGTGCAGTGAGAATGATTTCAGGTTAATTCTGGTTTTCAGTCAAGAAAATTCATTTAGAGTAAACCTAAAAACAAAACAAAACCAAAACAACAATAAACAATAAACAAACAAACAAACAGAAGAAGGAAAACAAATGCAAGATATCCTGATTCATTCTCTTACACGGTGTTTCATCTTGGATGCAATGGCTGACTCCAAAGAATATTCCAAATTTGTTTTGAAAGGCACTGGAATAAAACAGGCTACTGAAATTTAAAATATGTCTAACTAGAAATTAGTAGATAAGTGTTTTCTTCTTGTATGGGTCTGCATGCCACTGAATGACTACAGGAACTCCCACATGTAGGAAAATTAATTAGCATTGTTCAAGGTAAAGTAAGAAAGGACTGATCCTGAAAATTCTAACTTTAAACATGACTTCAGGGAAGCTAATGGATCCATCGATCCCATGGTTGGGCAGTTTTAATACACTTTTTTTTTAGGATTTATGTCCTTGAAATGTGATTTTTAGTAAAGATGCATTTATAATTCAACATTTTAATCATGTGATTATTTAAAAATATTTTTAAAGATATGTTAACAAATTCACAAGACATACAGAAATTATGTTTTGATACCCTGGATCCTTCAGTCGGTAGGAGTTATGCGACTGATTTTATTGGTGCTAGGATTTTTCTCAGTTTCTGGATACAGTACCATAAATCACATAACATAAAGTAATTCTGTAATTAATCAGTTAAATACATCTCAAATTAATTAAATGCATCTCACAAATTACTTTGTAGTTGAACAAGTACTGCATTTCAGACAAAGTGTAATGCTTACTAGATTCTTTTTGAATTAAAAAAGTTTTTACTCTTTATCAAGGTGAGCATACAAATAAACTGGTATTCAGACTGTTAATTCAAGCTGGTGGAGTCTTTTATTGTAAATATGTATAAGGGGAAAGGTAAATTGCAAACACTGGATCTGATTCTGCAGTGACCACTAACCGCAGAAGCTGTATCTCTTTTTTCTTTTGTAGAAAGTCATCTGCCAGATCTTCAGAGAGTAATCCCATCTCATCAAGCCAGTTTCATGGAAGAATTTCATTTCCAATTATTTGAATGACTAGGATTATGTATGTAAGATTTGCAAATTCAAGTGCTTGTCATCACCGTATAACTTTTTGGCAGTTGATTCATGCAGAACATGTCTACACTGCATAAGGGAGAGGACAGAAAAGAACTGGGAAGTACTACTAGTCTGAGAAAAATAAAAGGATATCTAGTATGGTGTATTGCTCAGGGACATGTCACTTCTCCTACATGAGGATTATTCTCCTTAGCAAAGCACCTGGTAAATTAGGTAAGATTATTTTTCTAACTAAACTGTCTTGTGCATAATCACTGCAGGTATGGGTGCATGAAGCTTACCTCCCTTCCAACACTCAGGTTAGCTGTCAGAGATCTGGCACCTCTGCATTGCTTTGTGGTCAGGCTGAAGCAGCGTAACTATCCAAGTACTTAAGTGGTCCTATTCTTTGGCAGAAGTAATGGGCTTCATTCCCTCCTGAATGACATTTTCCTCTCACTTGCACTTCTGCAGAAGTAGTAAGTATAAAACACTATCATTCCCCTAAAAGGTGCTCAGAGCTTCATGCAGCTGCTTACACAGGTCCTCAGAAGACTGTAAGAGGTCAGGTGGCTGAGTTTAATGGGTTCCCTTGGGATGAAGAGGCAGAAGAATAAATTTGGCAAGGGTTCTTTTTTAAAAAAGCCCCAACTCATTGCAGATGCTACCTTATTTTTAGGTATTCCCAGTATTAGATTTTGCTCTGGGACCTCCCCAGGCCTCTGAACACAAACAGCCATGGTAGAACAGCTGCTGAAGGATAGTCTATTGTAACAGAAAAGGGATTTAATCCTGCAACAATCACTAGCTTTCCAAACAAGAGTTACCATTTTAGAATAAAATCCCTTATTCCAGAACAGCAAGTTCACCTGGGAACTTATTTCTCCTTAAATACATGTCAGAGCAACCATGGGCAATATCACATCTAAAGAAATAAATGTTGTGTCTAATTTATTTGACATTTTTTTCTGCCTTATAATTTATAGTTTTATTGCTGCATTAAGCATTTTCTTAGAAGATCTTGTAGCAAGATTGGGACCTAAATGTATATACGTTTGTATAGTAAATAGAATGAAATTATAGTCAGATGAAAAACTCTGTCTCAGATTATGTTTTTTTTTTTGTTTTTTTTTTTTGTTTGTTTGTTTGTTTGTATAAATAATATGGAAATGATTTTTATATGTACCATGAACTTCTGAGTTAGATAATGTACATGAAGATCTGCTTCTTAGAATGGACACCAGAAAATGTGAGAAATACTCAGTGCTGATCAAGTTGCAGGGGGCAAGGAAGCAGAGTTTCCTGGCAGATGGAGCTGTAGGCTGACACTGTGGAAACATTCTCTGTTTCTGGCTCCCTCACTGAACTTCTGTATAGGCTTTGTGATAATTTCAGTGATTGCTTTGGTAACACACTCAAAGGCCTCACATGGGATGCAGATAACTTTTTTTAATATTGAGTGTATCTATGCAGTGTGTATGTTCAGCAAGTCTTAAAGAAAATATAGATTCATTATTTAAAAAATTTTGATCATTTTTCAATATATAAATAATCTCTTAGACATTTTCCTATTACAATGTTTCCCGGAATAACAACTGACAAGTATGGCAAGTTACCTTGAAACTTCTAAAATCAGGATAGTTGATTCATTAATGCTTGTGCAACAGAGATTCAGACTATTAAATTGTCCCATAATCAGCCAATAATAACAGCAGAATAACTATTTGAACAATTACCTAGTGATCTGTTATAGCACATACTATTTATAAGTCATTTTGCAGTTAAAATAAATACATTTTTTTGGAAAAATATTACTAAGTATTCCTTTCAGGCTTGTTGGCTTCCATTGTTGTTTGGGGAGTCTTGAACATATATCCTTGTTACTGCTGTACAGATCTGTGTTCTAGGTCAGGAAAGCATTAAAATGTCTGTAAGGAGTTGGTTTGGACCTCAGTGAATATGATAGAAATGTGTGCTTAACCACATACTTAAGAGAGCAGCCTTCTGCTTACAAGCTAATTCTGAATTGTTTCATAAGTCTGTAGTTAATCCAGAGAAAGGGGAAACATAGTGTTTCGCTGCATAGGGAGACAAGGTGAGAGAGCACCAAAATCATCCTCCTGACTGGGAAAGTAGTAGGGGAAGGACTCCCTACCTGTTACAAGCACAGCATTGATGTGGTGGCAGAACAAGCACTACATCTGGTGGCTGGCACGGAAGAGCAGATTATTGTATAGCACTGGTTCAACACATCATGACAAGAGAATAAAGAGACTCTTTCACATCTATATCCCCAAAAGAGTGTAGAAATGTCTAAAACCTGTCTGTATTTTAGCAAACACATTGAGCTTGATCTACAGGATATCAGATAGGGCTCTTATTGTCTAGCTGAGGCACAAAATGAGCATGTTTTCTTCAGATTTTTCTCTCCTACAAAAGGTAGAGAGAAGTGTAACTCCCCTCCCCCCCCCCCAAACAGTAGTGAAAAAAGCATATTGGTTTATTTATTTGCTTTTAGCACAAAGTTACAGAAAACTATTGTACTAAAAGAAAAGAAGCTAGGCATAATTCATAAAGGAAAGCATTTATTTTGGGTGAATATAAAGTCCTAATTAATTCAGCATATTTCTTATGCCTTGCATTTTATCCTTTTTTAATTAACTCATTTCTAAGCTTTGAACCTTGTACAAAAATATTTTATTGGAATTTCATTACCATTGTTTTCCTTGGTAAGGCAGCTTATAATCTTCATGATATTTTTGTAAAGCCATCACTAAGCAACATGCTTTGGCATTTGTATAAGCCTTTGTCCACCTCCCTCCCTCCACCCAAATGCACACATTTGCATTTACTGTTAAAATATTATGGATGCTGACACCAGTTTAGCCACAAGACCTGGTGTTAGACTGTCTCTAATTGATTTAATTATTCATAATTGCTCAGCTGGGGCTTATGTGTACTTCAGCATGATTAAGGGAGAACATACAAGTCTGCAGCTAATGATGTGTTCCATCATAATTTACAACCGTGAAGTTGCTAGAGCTAAATTGTATAGGCATAGAACATTTCTAATCCTGTTTAGAATGTTTTTTCAGTTCCTGCCAAAAGAAGAAGAAAGAAATAACCCAACCACACTTCTCAAGCTCCTCATAAGTAAGTTTTAAGGAAAGATTGGAAGAGCGCACTGTCTTTTTGTTTAAATTAAAATAGTTGGTAGAATCAGAAGATCAACAGATCTGAGTCTGTTGCACATGATTTAATTGTAATACATTTCTATTTTTTACCACTTTTCTAAATGTATTTGCTCACCCTTCCTTTTCTAAGCATATTTGTTCATCTTGTGCCAGAAACAATATGATGAAATATTCTGTGAAAAATGTCATTTGTGATCAAAAATAGAAGTAGCTTCTGCCAATATGATGCATGAAAATGATCACACAGTGGTTTCCCTAATTGTCACCAAACATGTTTTCATAATTAGTTCAAGACAAGCAATTCTGACAAAGCCATGTACATTTTATGAGACTACATCTCTGAATACTGTTATTGAGGATTGGTGCCTTTCTCATCTTTCAACAGTTCCTTACATATGAAGAACACTATTGGGAAAAAAAATAGCAAAAATGCTAAAAAAGAAACATGATTTCCAGTATCTAGTAACTAGATAATTTCAGATTGAGACTCTTTTTGGCTTCTGATTGGGAAAAAAAATATTTTTGGGGAAGTAAAAAATAGGAAACCAAAACAATGATGTGGTATGCTGTGCATGATTAATATTTTTGAGACTTCTGTCCTAACATTGCTAGTATTAAGTTGAGAGTTTCTTGTGAATTCACTCAGACTAGAGCCTTAGCTGGAGAGAAAAAGTTTCAGGATTGCATTCATTTTAACGTTAGGCAGACAGGCTGGTGACGCAAACTAGAAAATGCAGCATCATTGCCCTCATAGTACAGGCAGTGTGGCTTTGTCTGGAGCAAGTCTCAACTGCTGCAAACATGGCATTAGCTTTCTGTGGTACTTTGTATTTTGGACCCCTCTGAACAAAGAAGGTTCCAAAACTGAAGGTTCTTCCCCAAGTCCTGGTTCCTAACCAGATGTTTTTTTCTTGGACCTTTGGAGAGACACAAAATGCAGCATTTAGAACCACAATGTATTATCAGAAGGATGTAATTACAATTATTTATTTTAGCTGGTTCTGAACCAGGGAATCCTGA
Organism: Anas acuta; assembly: GCF_963932015.1. Taxonomy (NCBI): domain Eukaryota; kingdom Metazoa; phylum Chordata; class Aves; order Anseriformes; family Anatidae; genus Anas; species Anas acuta. The sequence goes on along the minus strand of NC_088982.1, from coordinate 13,208,018 downwards.
TATGAAGCTGGAGCCAGTAAAGGCTTGAAAAACTACTGACAATAAGCAATTCTTCATGGAACAAAACTATTACAATAGAGAGCCTTTGATCTTGCCTGTCTCCTGTTGCCAATTGAACTTTGTCACCATGCACTGTCATCCACAAGGGAGCACTTTTGAATTAAGCAGTCTACAGCAATTTAGTCTGTTCCAGCTTTGAAGTGCCAACATCAGTCAGGCCAGTACTAACTTTTTTCATTAAATTTTTTTTGAGTTCTCTTAGGAGTTTAGCAGTCCTGGCATTTAGATAACTAAAGTCAAGAAACCGAGGCACTAAGACATCAAAAGCAAGAGGGGCCCCTAAAATACAAATGTGAACAATCATTAGGCTCTAATGGTGCACTTCATTAATGTCCACTTCAAAGCAAAAGTTTACTGACTTTGGGATTGACTAATTTACACATTGTGGGAAATTGCTGCCAGCCATGCATGTAACCACTAAATGTTTCTGGAATAAATAGAAACGCCCTCTTCCTTCAGAAATCAGGAACTGCAAACTGAGCCTTTAATTGCAAGACGGCCTTTCATTTGAATCGGAATGGAAAACCTGTCTAGCACATAAATCACTAAAGCTGCAATGTCGTTATCATACAGACACACAGATGTCAATCAGCATCCTTTTGCAAATTTCTCTCTGTCCCCCCACACTCTGTAGCTAAAAAGGAGCATCACAGCGCTATCTGTTTTTCTTTTGGATGTGCTTATTTATTTGGAATCTCCAGAAATTCTTGTGTTACTTTGGAACCTAGAGCCTACCGGTAAGTCAGTATCTCCTAAGTGAAGTTGAGTATTACATCACTGAGTTTCTTTCAGGGGGAGGGGGAAATGTTGCAGTGCTGTAACTGGTGGTGGTAAATGGTACACTGGTACACATAGTACCACCGTACTAACAAACTGCATTCATACTCATCCAGTCACACATACACATACACATGTGTATATATATATATATATATAACCATCAACTAAGCAGAAGGAGTAGAATATGTTATTCTGATAATCAGAATGCAAGCCTACCATGCTAAGAAACATCTACAGCATAGAAACTATCTAAGCAACAGCCTCACACAGACAAGTCTAAGATGATGTGGCCCAGCTTGTGAAAGAACTGAGCACATGCAAACTTTCTTATGCTGCCAGTAAGGATTGCCTGTGTTACAAAATGTGGTTGTGTTTGAATGGAATTGTGATAACTGAGTGAGAGGACAGGGGGCCACTCACAAGTTAGAGGTCAATGGAAGCCAGAAAAATTGTGTTCAGCTGATGCTATGGTGAATACAATTTGTCCTTGTCTAAACACTAACCACTAAGAGATGGTAACATCCTGCCACCTAACAGATTGTTTCCAATCTTGTTCAAGCATGATCAAATCTTTTAACTAGACAAGCCTCACTGTGGCTGTAAAATCTCGTCCCCTTTCAAAAAATCAAGCTGTTGGTTCTTATGTGCAAAGGAGCCTAGAAAACATTTTGCTTAAAAAGGATCTGCATAGGATTGCCAGAAATCCACACTTTAGGATGAATGCTTAGAAAAATAAAACTATTATGGATATGTATTGGGCAAAATATGGAGAGATGGCTGCCAAGGACTGTGATGAAAATAGGGAAAAAATTATAATGCTTCTGCTTTATATTTCAACTAACTTCCTTAATTTTTAGCAATTACCTTCTTGTTGCAACATTTTAATAAAAGTCTGTGCCTTCATGCCTGGTAGGGAAGCTAACTTGCCATGGGCAAGAATGGCAGAAAAAAAAAAAGGGGGGGGGAAGGAAAATGGAAAAAAAAAAAACCACTTAGCAAACCACAAATTTCAGAGACCTAGTCACATCTGTGTTTTATCAGCTTTTTCCGGATAGTATTACACCAAACAATTGTCTGCAGATCGGTAGACAGCTGAGACTTTAAAGTGCTGAATTACTGAGAAAATGCTAGAGATAAAAAACAGCACATGTATCCTATCAATGTAATGAAACCAACCTGCTGCTAGCGCCATAGTGCCTTAGTTCTAAGTACCCTGTAGAGGAACGGAAGGCTTTCATTTAACTCTTAAGAGGAAAGCAAGGGAAAGAAGAGTAAAGGTCATCTAATACCAGCCTTAATCACAGAACTGAAATACTCTCAGATATATGAAGGGAGGAATGCTTGGCGTTCAAAATAAAACATCAACTGCAGACAACAAGAGTGTGTCTGATGGTACTGGGGGTAGCATTTCCTGTTGGAAATTCCCAAGACTTGGGCTGATGTCAAGTGGAGTTACAGATGCATAGAGCATGGCAAAAGATGAAACTAAAAAAGCTGGGTACTCAAACACTGCCACATAAAGGCTAGTTCAATCTGCTAGAAAACTCTCCAACAGAAGGTAGATTCAGTACGGCAGCCAGAAGGTACACTGGAAATGAATAATGGATGTTTCCTGAATGGAGCATGGTTATTAAGCATCAGAGCTACTACCCAATGACAGATGTAAAAGTTGAAGTTATGTTTAGAACTCCAAAAAATATTCCAGTGTGCTGGGAATTAAGTATAAAGAAAATGGAGAAATGTAGAGATTCAAATAAAGCTCCTCAGACATAAAAGATTGATTTCTGAAATTCTCTCTTTTTTTTTTTTTTATTTTAATTTTAATTTTTATTCTCTGTTAGAATTGCATTGAAGTTTAGATGTCAGTTTTACTCAGCTGAGTATAATATTCAAGTGTCTCAGATGAAACAATTCAAAGTACTCAACTCTTCGCCCATGTAGTGATAACTTCAAGGATGGTTTTATTATTACTTTTTTTTTTTTTTTTTTAATGTGGCTTTGAGACATTTCATTGAAGCTAAAATTGTATTCTGCAACCTTCTAGTGGAAGAACAGCAAGGCTAAAATAAATGTAACCTTATTGTCGGGTCTTATAGTTCCACTGTAACAAAGCAGAGAAATTCAAATAAGGACTGACCTGCTGTACTGGATGCTGTACAACAGAAACTAAATACAGCCCATTCCACAAAGAAATTTTAGGAAAAACAAAAGATAATGAGTGAGGGGGAAAAAAAGCAGCTAGTCAATATAAAGCTTTTTGCATTCATATACATTTTAATCAGTTTTTGATTAAATGTATGAAAGCAGTCTTTCTCCACTAGTCCCTCAGGCTCCAAATGACTCTCAATTAGCCATTTCAAGTTAGCTAATTTTTGTCTATTTTGTGGTAGAAACACAGAAGAGACATGAAAGAAGAGCAATATTTACTTCGGGCAAGAAATTCCTTGCTTTAGGAGTAGTGCAGGGGAGAGCACAAAAGCCACAAAGACATTTATGAGCAAATAGAGAAGATGGCAGCTGAAGCACGCATCATGGGGAAAGTGTGAGAGATGAGTACAAACACGTAAAAAGAGGATCTTTTGTAATTCAAAAGTGACTTTAAAGTCTTCTGCATTAAAATACATGAACATACCATTAATGTCACAAATTGTCTTAACGCTCAACAGGAATTTGATGAGCATTTTCAGATTAACAATTTTAAAGAACCATCCATTTCATATGAGTATAGGGATGTTCTTGGAAATGGGTGTACCACAGACACATACTTGAACTGTATTTGCATACATACCACTCATTTCATGCATTTCCAGTTGGCCCATTTTAATTCACTGTACTATGCAATCGTGTAAGAATGAGATAAAAGTAAGATGCACAAAATCTATAAATTCACTTTATTGTCACCTAATTTTACTACATTCTCAGTAGAAATATAGCAGAGAACTGAGCAGTTCCAAGTTTGTTTTCAAAACTCCTTAATTAAATGTCTACAAAATCACATGGAGGTATATAAAAAAGGCTTTTATATACCAAAATTCTTACTAAGGATTGAATTATGAGATTGAGATGTCTTGCATAAATTAATTCTAATGTGGTCTCTGTGCATGCTGAACACTCTCTTCCATAAATCTACGAGGACACTTCTGCAACACTTCATAGGCTCCTGTTCATCAACCAAAACAAACAAACAAACAAAAACTTTGTGTAAATTCTATGTCAGATAGACATTCTCTGTCAAAATAATAGACTTTCTAGGTGTATAAAAACCAGCAGAATATCGAAAGATGGGAATAAACTTCAAACATCTTTATGAGCAGAATATGACTGGAGTCACCCTGTGTATTATGGTTTTAGGGAATGTAAGTGATGAAATTAGTCCCATCAATACACAAATATAGAAGATTTTCTTTTGTTTACAAAGCTAAGATTTCAAAAGTTTCCAAGCAATAGCGCATGTCATTCACTTATTGTTCCAATTCCTTTCTTCTTTAATGTTGATTGATTTGAAGAGATTGTCTTTAATTCAAAAGCTGTTTTCATTTTAGTTTTCATCTTTCTGTCATGTTCCAAATGAGATGAAATTGAATTACCCTCAAGTATAAACAAAAGAGTTTTGATTTTCTTATTTGCTTTATCCCCCAAAGACCGCAAAGATTGCATATAAGCATCTTTTATTTCTTCTACCTCTAGTCAAGAGAGTGTTCATTCTCCATGATTGGACACAAATTTTCCATTATCAGTCCTTTTTCACACTTTGTGCATCCAAATGATAGACTTTTCTTGTGGGATAAGAAATTCTATGGCTTCTACTTTTATTGCTATCATATCTTGCATCATAATATGTATATGATGATACTCTGTGATCTCTCTCTCCAATATGCAGCCTGTCTCCTCACTGAATTGCTGTAACTCAGCAGTTATCCATGAATTACTTTAAAAGAAAAATGTTTAGGTACTAGGATTTTGTCTAGGTAGCTTGATCTTCCAGACTCTTCAGAACAGGACAGAGGATATACCTACTTTTATCATTTAATCAAGCTGAATACACAAAAATCTAAGAAATCTGATTTTGACAACATGGCCAAGCATAAACAAATGAGATCCTTCTCTACAGACTACACTGTTCCCCTTTTTAAGGGAAAAAAATAAAATAAAAAGGAAGTTTCATGAACAAAATGTGGGTGGAATGAGGTGTGAGAAATCAAATCTTGGGAATTCTGATAAAATCAGTAGGTGATGTCCAAGGAAAAGATAATCATACCAATGCATTTTTTTTTATTTTTTTTTAAACTGTACAGCAAGGTCCCTAGTGGCAGATGATCACAATCTTACACTTAATACAATATAATAACAATTTTTCACTTGCTTTCTTTTGGTGACATTACCCTCACATATAGTTATTTGTTACTGCTATCACCCCTTCTCAAGTTAACTCTTAACATTCTGCAGTGTCCGTCTGGCTATTCTGCAAAGCTATCTCAAACTGCATTACAGTACCTAGCCACATGCATACGATGACTTTCATTTTTATGGTATTTTCTTCCATCAGTCACATTGGAAGAACAGAGCAGTGCTTAGGTTTACACAAGTAGCAATGCACATAAGTATCTTCTGCCTGACAAAATCAGGCATTGACTCAAGCTCAATACATGTCCAGTTCAACATGAAAAAGAGATAAAAATATAATCCCTTAAAATAAAACAAACATGAAAGCTGTCCAAAAGGTCAGTCCTATCCCCTTAGAACTAATGTAAAGGTGCTGTAGGTCAATGTTTCTGTCTTTATAGCCTTGAAAATATGCTTTTAATAGTACTGAAACATCTCATTCCTTCTTACTCCACATTTAAAGGCAGCCTAGGAAAATATGCATCAGCAAATAAGACTCAGGAAGACAAATGGGTCTTTCAAATGTTTAGTGCGTACAAAAGCTATTGCAAATTCTCCGATTAGCACTTTTGACTTATGCACGGTGGCTAGATCCCAGCAATGATTTACTGTTATTGGCTCAACCACCACACTGATGACATGTATTGTTTGTTATTTTAGCAAATTGTTTCTTCTCCAAGACAATTCTATTCTAATTGAATAGCATACACTGAGTGTCAAAAGCTTTAACAGTTGTGTTTTGTTTTTTGTTTTTTTCTTTTTTCAAATCCTGTAGAGGGAATGAGTCAAAATTAGTCAGAATTTTGAAGCTATGTACAATTTTAATTAATGTATTTATTTCTATAGCCCTATGTTGACAAACTGCTGACCTAATGGTTTCTGGGTGGAGCTTAGCTTGATTTATTCCAGGCGAGGGAAAGACCAAATTTGTTTTTGTATGTTTACAGCTATTTATAAGACTTGTAGCCGTTGATTTTGGAGTACATTCTTATCCTGAAATACTTTTTAAGGTGTTATACCTAGTACAGAAAGACCAGCACAGATTAATTAGCATCACGACACAGCGAAAATAAGAATTATTTTAATTATACATTTTCATAACAGAAAATGCATGATCACCTGCTCAGAGTCCCTGTTAATATAAATAGAAGAAATTTCTCTTCCATTGAAATGAAGCCAAGAAACAGAGAAACAATCTATCCACAGTTCAGAGTGCTATATAATTTTGTGACTGGCCAAGCATCATCAGACTAAAAGTTTCTGAAGTTTCAGCACCCATTTCACAGACATGAATGACAGGCAGTTAATTATGAGGACCAGTAGGAATAAAGATGAAGTGGTTATGACTTATGATGACGTGAAAATCTTCAGGATGCACAAACCCTCAGAAAACATATTTTTACCAAAATATTTATGCAACTCATATTCTTCTAGTTTCTCTTTGGTATCATCAGTCAAGAACTGTGATCTTAGATTCAAAAGTTTTCGTCCTACAAATTTACAAAAATATTATTTTCAGTATTTCCTTAAAAAATATGATTCTGTATTATAGACTCCACGTACCTACACTGAGGACTGAATCAATCTGCATCAATATCTAACTAATGTTGTCTCTCTGTCAGCTATATACTCAGATAAGGTATTCTATAGTTGCCAATACAGATACAGACATATTCTGTATGCTCTTAATTACATAATTCAAAATAAGGCATGATTAAAAAACTTATTATTGCCCTTAATTTATATGATAACATAGAAGGTTTCTCTTGGTTAAATTACATGAAATGTTGTAATAAGCCTTTTCTTAAGATATTACTCTCACCACGACAAAATCCAGATTAAAACAACATATGCATATTATAGCAAAAGTTGATAAATGATAATCGAGTCCAATAATACACTAAAGTAATCTTAAATTACTTAAAGTAATAGTATTTTGGAATCCTTCCTGTGAGCAATCTGATCAAAATGAAGCAATATTTAACCAATGATCTATAGTAGTAGGGAGCTTTACTATTTCTCTTTTGAAGCCCTGCTATTTCTTTCTTTCATTTTTTATTTTTTATTTTTTTTTATCCCAATATCTTGTCTGCCATTTGAGTTTCAGCTAAACTATTTCTCAGTGAGTGTTCTGGTATCGACTTTAATCATGAAAATGAAGAATACATATTTTTTTTTTCCCACAAACACCTTTCTGGTTCTTCCCTGAAACTCAATTTGAAACCGTAAATTGGAAGCAATTGACAAATACAATTTTTTGTAGGTTGCCCCCTTAATAACTTCATCCAGAATTAACTTGAAAAATAACTTTGCAGGGATAATCCATAGTACTTGTACATTTAAACCAGAGAGCTTTCAGTGAAATACTTAATTCAAACACCTGAGCAAATATGAACTCTAAAGGGAAAGTAAAATGCCTATGTTTCCTCCTCTGCAGCCAGGTCTGCACTGTAAAGTTATTGCTATTACTGCAGAAAACAAGGCCTCCTTTTGCTTAGTGGACATTAGTTGTGAATTAAAACATTGAAAGTAAGAAGCTTGCCAGTTTCACAGACCTTAACACATCACTCTCCATGACAACATGGAACTCAGAGGAAGGAAGAATATTCCTGGGGGAAAAGCTGAAAAGTGCAAAGATTTTTTTTAAATTATTTATTTTGTTTAAATCTGGGATGTTGTGTTTGTTTTTGTTAGCTGAAAACTACTGTTTGAAGTCCGTTTGTGTTGGTAGATTACTTTATCTTCTCTTCCTTAGGGAACAGACACTACACTATCACTTTGTATACACTACACTGATAGTGCCATTACATTTGAGCATGGAACTGTATGCTGTTATGCTCAAGTGCTTTATTTTCCCCTAGAGCTCTGAAACACTAGAGGAAACTTGCTGGTAAAAGGACGTGGGCCTTACTTTTTCTTTGTTTTCTTTGAAACTTTGAATTTGAGTCTTGAAGGGTTGAAGTGGCTTTTTAGTATGAAGAAAAATGTTAAAGGTGCAAGAGGGAAAGAGGTTAGGAAAAAAGGCATTAAAATAACAAACAAAACAGCAACATTTTCTCAATTATACTGTAAAATAAACCATGATAGACAGTCATAAGAACACCACAGAGAAACCCTCCATAGGAAAGGTATAAACATATCAAAAATATGTAACATTTTTCAAAGCAATGAAGTTGCTTAAGAGCCTAGGTCCCCAGAATGGTCATTTAAATAAATCATTTAGATGTCATTGAAAGTTTTATCCAACAAGGATATCACTCATGTTTCTACATCCACATAGTTCCTTTTATGCTGAAGGAACTCTCTCCATTTTAAAGGCTGCAATGCCTCTCATTGACAGCTTCAATCACACATTACTCCCTATGTGTTGGTGTATACCCACAACTAGACCTGTTAGCCCCAGAGAAAGAGGTTGTTGTACCTGCTGTTGATGTTGCTAGACTTTAATGAAGAGAGATCAGAATTTATAATCTCTCGCTTCCAACTGGCATACAGGGAGGTTCCCTTTCCAGCTGCCTCTTCAGATGGGCTGGCAAGCTGATGACAGATGCTTCTGTCATCAGAAAGTACTGGACCATTGAATGCAGTTTTTATGATACTGTCACATAGCCATTGTCAGACAAGTTAAGTCACCTTGGGACATGGCATAACGAGCCAACATGAAAGATGGAGTCTGAAGGTTAGCAGCTGACTAAGGTTGCTTATAAAGATAGAGAAGGCATCTTTAAGTGTGAGCTCTAAGTGTCAGGATGTTGGAAAATTCTCTGCATTTTTAGAAGTCTTAGGATTTCATTTTTTTCTTTTATTCTTTTTATTACATTTCTTTTGGTTTCTAATCCAGATAGGGTCATTTTAGTTTTCATCTTTCCAAAGAATGTAGCCTCACTTCCAAGTGGAAGAGGGAGCTAAGAATTTATCCTAAGAGCTGAGTGTTTGTGCAGAGAGTGGACTCCTGAGCCTTTTCAGGGGTCATCATTTCTCTAATGGCTTCTCTCTATCTGTCTTTTCTACAGAAATAGGAAAACAGCAAAAGTACTGACACGTGGTAGTATACTTTTCTGTCAGAGAAAAGCCAGAGCGTATAGAAGTCACTGTCTACTACTGCAGTGTAAAGAAACTCTAAGAAAAATAAAATGCTTTGTGTGACAGTTTTGTAGTCAACACAGGTCCAGTAGGATAGCTTATATTTATATATATCTAAGGAAGTAAATTCTGTCTTCCAATTGTTCAGGAGTATCTGAAGTATTCACATACTTCAGTGGTACTAGAGGAAAATTTACAGGGTAATGTCTGCTTGAATATTAATCCATTGTGCAAATATGATCAAATGTCTTGTTATGTGATGGGAGCATCTTAGCAGACATTCCTCTAAGGCCTTACCACTTCAAAGGCAGTGATTATTTTTCACTCAATCCAGAGTGAAATCAGTCATCAAATGTAAGCATTGCCCATGACCTTAAGAGATGTTAGTAATAGTGGTATTTATCAATTGGGGAGATAACCCTGTTCTGGAAATTTCACTGTCCTTACCTCAGCTGTACAGTTCTGTAACTAGACTCTGAAGGTAAGCTTCTATATTTTTCCCATGTTCTATTTAACAGGATGGCAGAAAATGTTTATTTTTTGTTCAAAGCAATATGTCATAACAAGATTCTTTTCATCCATTACAATTTTAAGAGGTATTTTAGTCTGGCATATTTTGTTGCAAATTGTAGCAGTGCTTTCAAAGAAATGCTTTTAAGCATAAATCTGCTGTTTTGATCACCTTGTATTTTAGAAATAAAGATTATTTGATCTACACATTATCTAAGTAGAAAGGTGCACAATGAACATCTTCTGTCAGTCTTTATGTACAAGTCATATAATTTTTCTCAGAAGCTGAATTAAAGCACTTAAAAATAATAAAGGTTGTAACATACTGAAGGACTCCTGCTAAGGTCCATGATCTCCATTTGTAGGCTGCAGTAAAACATACATAAAAGATAAGGTGTGATAAAGTCAACCTAATATTCTTGATCTCATGACTTGCTGGCTGTTCTTTTCTCATGGAGGATGATAGCTAGCTATCTCATCAAAATGCATAAGCAGTGTCTGTTCCTTCCACCCCCAGACCCATTCATTTTCTACTCAGAATCTCTGCTTGGAGTAGTATAATTGATTTTGACATAATTTACTGCGTACTTGGTAATGCAGTGTTGCAGTCTCTGATAAAAACCATATCAAGTCACAGCACTGGTCTAGAGCTTGAAAGGGAGGCAGTGTAATCACTTTCTTACCCTAATGCACCGCCATCTCATTTCTGCTGGGCAAGGAGCTGCAAAGTAATCATTGTTAAATGATGCTGGCTCCGAAGAGGGTCTTTCACTTCTCTGCCTGACCACTTCCCTTTGTCTCTCTGCTTTATTTCATGGGGAGGCAGCAGGAAAACTTTTCATTGTTGGATTGTCATGGAAATAAAAGACTATGATTATAGTTGCCTACCATCAGGCATCTGCTGCATATCTACTTTGCATGGAGCAAAGATATCCCTTCCTGAATAACCCTGGTAATGTGGTAGCTCAGGAAGATGTGGACAAATAAATACTCAGAAGTGAAAATGTTGCATAAATATCTTCAATCCCGTTTGCACACTCCTAAGAATTTGTTATTGTATTTATGGCTGCCTGTGTCTGGTAATGAGGTGAGGCGGACTACTGTCCCAGTGCAGAGCCTTTGTGCCACCTCCATATGCTATCTGTGATATCTCTTGCCTCTGCTGCTCCTGCTACACAAGCACCAGTGGCCACCATGATCACCATGCCTAGTGGCTTGCAACCTGGCTGCATAGTCTGTACGATGGTGGTTTGAAACTGGAGTGATTTTTGAAAAATGGGCGTATTATAGATATTTAGGTGAGCCCAGGGCTGCTGTGTGCTTTGTGGGGGCCTGCATGGAATTGTGTGTTGCTGGCAATAGATCCAGTCAGGCTCAGCTATTCTCTTTGTAAGGATGTAAAGGTCTGTAATTCCATGGTGACCTCCACCTCCTGCCATTTTCTCACACCAGCTTCTTACAGGGACCAGGTTCCTCAATGAGGCTTGCTGGAAAACTCTCTCTGATCAGTATTTTTTCTTGCATTTCCCCTACGTGTGGGGGATGCCAACCAATCAGAGCTGCTGTAACAAATGCAGGCTGCCATCCCCCATTTCTGAACCTGACTTATGAGGGGACAGAATATCTCCATTCCCAAATGGCACCTGGCCCTGCCTCTTCCCCTTCCTTGTCCTGTCAGAAAGGGGATGGCTCTGCCTCCCCTCTCTGGCACCCACCTGAGCAAATGGCATCTGCTGCATGGGAAAGGAGTTGGAGACCCCCAGGAGGAACAGTAGTGATATGGGGAGCAAATGCCACCACAGTTGGGTGGCATAGGCTGCAGAGAGTGCGCACCGGTTATACTGATGGGGAGGTGAGGGATGCCAGGGGAAAAAATGCTATTCGACATCAGTGCCCTGATTTCCCCAGGCATGGTATTGTTTAGTGTGATTTATGTATCATTTGTATAAGTGGCTAAATGAACACTTGGTTACAGCAGTTCAGGCCATCTAATTTCAGCGAGTGTCAGGCAGCCTAGATCCTGGACTGCAATCATCTCTTCATTCTCAGGGGACAACTGGTTAATTATTTTCTCCTGGTCACCCCCGTAAAATGACCAACCCAACAAAATGGCCAGACGCTGCTAATGATTTTAGGGAACTGCTCAGTCCTTTCCCTGATTGACTGATGTTGTACTGGGCATTCTGAATCACTTACAGATGCTCTGTTCTATGACCACCTTTATGAAAATAAAGGAAAAAAATATCACTTATTAAAGAGGACTATTATTTTATGCTTCCTACAATAGAACAACATATTTATGTATTTTTTTAAAGTAGGAAATACTAAACACACCTTTGCAAAGGTGACCTCATTTTGGTTGAAGCTGAGATTTCCTGAGGAAACAAGTAGGCTTTCTGGATGATGTTTCAGAGTAACTTTTCAAGCCACAACATATATTTTATTTGACAAAGACAGGCATGTAGATTGATTTAGCTTTCTTGTCCTAAGGATTAAATACCAGTAGTCACTCTAGTAGTTTATACATAATGAATTTTTCCTGTAATAGCATTGACCCAAACTCACTAAAGACAGTGACTTTCCACAGCAATTCAGATTATATATTTACTTGTGAGATTAAGGAGAAAATCCCATCCAAATGAATCACTGTTCAGACACAGACAATAACCATCATCGACAAACAGTGATCAAGTTGCAGACACACTTGTTGTACGTGGGGAAACATGTGTAACCATATGCAAACTACTATATCTGATGGTTAGAAGCATGTATATTATACCACCACTGCTGGCTGTTCCTAGGTAAACACCTGAGTCAAGGTAATGGGAGTTACTCACCTTGCAATAATTTCCTTAGAAACAACTACATTTCACAATTTGATATCCAAGCTTTAATTGAGAAGGAGCTAGATATGACTATAGACAGCTAAATACTTGTGCCAGCTGGTTTTTAGATGTTGACAATCCAATCTAGATCAGCTTTATGCTTTGAAGTTGTAAAACCATTTACTTTTATTTTGACAACAAAGTACGGGTCAGTATTTAGCACAAGCTACTGCAGGAAGAGACAACAAGCATGAAAGCAGTGTTTAGAGGGCATGAAACAGTAAAATAATAGATACTCTGTTGTAGATAATCTCTGAAAGAAAGAAAGAAAGAAAGAAAGAAAGAGAGAAAGAAAGAGAGAAAGAAAGAAAGAAAGAAAGAAAGAAAGAAAGAAAGAAAGAAAGAAAGAAAGAAAGAAAGAAAGAAAGAAAGAAAGAAAGAAAGAAAGAAAGAAAGAAAGAAAGAAAGAATCTGTTACAGCTGGGAATCAACAAGCCAAAGCATTTTACATCAAGATGTCTTTTCTGATACTCACTGAGAGTTAAAGTCAGATCTATGTAGCAATTTCTAGTTTTAAGACATAACTCAAGACTCTGTAAGAACTACGAAGTACTGTAGCATAGGGAAAACCTGTATATTTAAATAAAAAGGGGTAATAAGTGATTGTCCTGCCTTTAAATAGTGCTGTCTCCTACTCACATGTGGGGATAAAAAACATCTTGACAGACTACTGATGAACTCACAGAAGCCAGGAAGTCAAGACTGAAGCTGTCCTCAACTAACCCTGTAGTGCTCAACATAGCACATCAAATGTTGCAGATAATCATTTACTGTATTGTCACCTTGGAGGCGTATATAAAAAGCAGACAGCGGAAAAGTAAGATGAGTTCAAGATAAGATTTTAGTCCATTTATGTGGGCTTCTAAAACTGTCCTAGCATTGGCACAATTCCCACTGAGTTTCATAATGTGAAAATGGTTTGTTTATTTTGCTTTTTTTGATTTTTTTTCTTTTTTTCCTTAAAATTTTTAACTTTCCTGTATATTCAACATAGAAGACTAGGGTATGTGTTTGTTTATTTATTTATTTTAGTAAAATCTAGAACTGCTGGAATTTTTTGCATTTGCATAATATATTCTAATGTTTTTAGAAATTTTATTTGGTCTGAGACTTTAAAAGTACTAACTGATGGAAAATCTGTGTTTAGGAATCTAATAAAAGGGAGAATTGTGTTTTGGGGGCTGGGGTGGAGGTGGTGAACAAAAGGATACCTGTCAAAAAGTACACAGGAGTTCAATGAATTGGACTATGCTCTTTTGTATGCTCAGGTTCTAGCCTGGAGTTACTCATGTGCTTGATATTAAGCACATGCATAAGTCTGTGCACGACTGGAATCTATTATTACCATGTTGACATACATTTGTTAAGGGTTTGATTCTACTAACATTTCTATTGGCAACACAGAGAGACACAGTGAGGTCCTGCAGTTCAGGAAGGTATTGCTCTGCATGAGGAGGATGGAAGAGGTTCTGGGGAGCTGTTAATACACCAAGCTTTAGAGACCACTCACAGTAAACCACATTTGAAGTACATTTCTGCAGTCATGTTTATAGCTGTTTATAGTAAAATAGCTGAAGACATCAATCAAATTGCAGATTAAAGAGCTGTGTAAGTATCCAGCCCTAAGGGGATAAGAAAAAGAAGAAAAAAAAAGAAAATGAAAAAAAAATTATTAATGGTTATTTATTTAAGTCCAGTTTTTGTAAGCTCTCAGTAGCGTGAATAAGAGGTTTAAAAAACATTCCTTATTTGTTGGCCTACTAACTATAAATAAATATTTGGCCTTTGGACTTTTAATTTTTATTTTTGGTAGCTTCAATATAAAAATATATATATATATATATATGTCTGAATTGAGGCAAAATAACCCAAATTTTTGGCCAAAACAAGAGATTTTGAGAAATACAGATTTTCTACTATATCTTCACCATGGCAGCTGCTGTTATTTAACAGATAATATTTTGGTAATTTAAAGTAACTTTTACCAGAAGCACAAACCTGTACTTGTTAACTTTGTCTTGGGACTTGAGTGTTTTTTTTTTTTGTTTGTTTGTTTTTTCTCCTTTTTTTTTTCTTTCCTTTTTTTTTTTTTTTCCTGAAGTGTTTGAACTACAGGCTCAGGCAATCTTAACCTTCTGGTTTAAATCCAAATGTTTCAGTTGCAGGAAGCACTACATTTTGTTTACACAGCTATTACCTCTGGAGAATTTAATGTGCCATTTCAATCAAAATTAGTTTGTTAGTAGATGAATTTGGATTGTTTTCTTTGAGCACAAATTTGTACAACTTGGATTTATGACCTGTAGACTACTGAGACTGTATTCTTAGTAGGTCCTCATTTTAATACAATAGTGAGTGGGAATGTGATGGAATATGATGGATGAAAATGATGGAGTCAGTTCTCTTGGGCTGTGCATGCTTTGCAAAAAGCCTACTGCAGACACAAGACATTGCCTCTTCCCTTTCTCCTCTCCTCCTGACTTAGCTCTGGCTAAG
Organism: Anas acuta; assembly: GCF_963932015.1. NCBI lineage: Eukaryota > Metazoa > Chordata > Aves > Anseriformes > Anatidae > Anas > Anas acuta. The sequence continues at coordinate 13,192,821 of NC_088982.1, read as the reverse complement.
CTAGCTTGCTGACTAAAACCAGTGCAGTGTAGTATAGCGTAGTATAGAATCTGAGAGAATAGCCTTGTTGGGAAACAGCTTTACTAACTTAGGTGGTAAAGTGTCTGATGTTGCTAATGTGGCCATTCAAAGCTGTCAAGCTTCTCTCTCTGCATGTTGTGATACCATGCTATACCCACTTGGTTAACATTAGCATAGGGATCTATACTCCCAAGCAGAATATAAACATCCACATAGTTAGGTTTTCTACATTTTCAGTAGTGTTGACAGTTCTTTTGAAACAGCTGCCATCTTTCTACAACAATAAAACAATCTCTTATCAATCAAATATTTATTTGCAGAAAGTCTGTCAAGAAAAATTCTGGGTTGGACACCCCTTGCTTGATCGTATGTTTATATATAAAATCTACTCACACCCACAAACTTGGAACAGAGAGAATTCTCAGTGCCCGCAGTCCATACCCTCCTTTGAGCTCCAGCTGAAAATGGTGTTGAAGTGGAACCTGAATTCCATCCCTCCTCCCCTCACTTCCCCAGAGTACCCCAAACAAGTGTAACTCTGCATCTGGAATCTTCTTAAGACTGCACATAGCCCTTAATTTATCAGAAATTATATTTCTCAAGAACAGGATTTCTTATGGGGATAAGTAAATCTGTCATTAAAGCAAAAATGAAGTTTATTTAATGTCAGCTTGCTTTCCAATTCTCAAACAGTTAAGTATAGATTAGACTATTCCTACCAGACACATTTTATGCAAGGAAATTTGCTTCTCTTTGCCACCTTACTTGTTTCACATGATCTGAACTGTAATTAGTGTGTTCATTATTTTATCCATGTTCAACAGTTTATGAGAAAGGGGAAGGGGAAGGAAAAGGTAAGAGAGGGCTGTAATTTCTTGCTGCTTCCTTGAGGGAGTAGTTTCTTATTAATTTTCATTTGGGAGGCAGGACAAATCTGAATCAATATTTTGTCCTCTTTTTGCATGCTGTGTCTGGTCATTTTGCTGCAAGCGATAATATGGACAGATAGTTCATGGGAAAAAAAAATAATTCCTTAGATAGCTGCACAAGACAAAGCAGCAGGAAACTTTTATAGTATTAGTTTCAGCTGACAAATTATTTTCTGACATGATCTATTTTGTAGAAGCATACTAGACAAGAAATATTATTCAGAGAAGGACAGTAGCTTAGACTATAATCTACTTCTGCTTTTTTTTTTATCTTATCAGTATAGCATCACGTCTCAAGTGTCTGTTAATGATACGTGTCAGCCTTGGACTCCATATGGTGAATATCTAGAGCAGATATTGGCTCCCAAGTAGCATGGAATGTCAAGAAGTGGATTTGAGTATATTAGCTTTGTCATCTTGTACCAGTTAAGCAACACTTGATGAAACTAAGCCTCTAAACTAACTCTGTCTTTTAATTAAATCTTTTCTATTCAATATAGAAAACAAAAGACATTAAAGAAAGGGAGTGTGATCTTTAAGTTTTGTTTGTATGTATGCTTGTTTTCTATCTCTACAGTCTGTTGAGTTGGGAACACCTGAGCTCTGAAATGGATTCATGGATTTCAGGCTGGAGTTGCCTCATTTTCAGTGAACTTAAAAATAATTGTGACAAAAGAGTTCAAGTGTATCAGCCACTGACCACAGGTGCCACTCAGGCATGTAACTTTTCACTTTAGCGCATGGGGGCTTGTGACTATACATGTGTTTTGAATGTGAAGGTAAAAATTTCAAAAAATCTTTTCTTTATCTTTATCTTGAATACTCTGATCTGCTAAATATGTTTAACAAATATGCTTAATGAATGTGTTAAATACAAAGCTGTCCAGAACACAACTGCCACAACAATTTTTATTCAAAAATACTGGGATGGGGAGAATGATCTCCACCTTTCTGTAATAGCCCAGTGGCTTGGGACTTCTTAATAATTGGGCTAGTCAAGACATTAACTATTAACCTGTCTTTGATTCAAATTTTTGCTTTAGTGTTTTACTGCCTCTTAACAGTTAGAAAATACTGGAAAAAGGCCCAGAACCAAGTGTTCCCAGATTTTTGGCTTGCCCACAACACTACTACAGAGTTACACTGCCTGTTTCTTCTTGGTCCATATGTCGAGTTTTATCTACCTTTTTGCATAGTTCTCAGTTTTTTCAAGAAGGACTAGAAGGTCGTTCATCACAAATTCACCCATAAATGTGTGATAGACATGTTAGACTTAGCTCAAGCTTAGTTCTATCTTGTTGCTCAAGTTTCATATTTTCTGAAGAAGTTGTCCAACTGTTTGCATTGGATAATTGCATTGTAAGTAAATAGCTATCTCTGACATATTTTCTAAGAGCAACCAATCATCCACACTTACAGGGAGGATTTCTACATCTTTTATCCGGGAAGTCTATCAGACTATGGCTAGCCATTCAATTCATGTCCTTAAATCTAGGGCAGATTTCACACACCACAGTCTGTACCATTTTCTGCTGGTTGGTTAGCTGTGCTGTGAATCTCCTTTGTTCATCAGTAGTTTGTTAACTCTGATCAAAAATTGAGATAATTCTGGCTGTGTTAATCTTCAGAAGTGAACCATAACCTTCAGCCTGGAGATGCCTATGTCCACTTTAAATGTAGGTTTTGCAACAGACTTTCACAGAACATTAATAATTCAGTGCCCTGCTGAAAATCTCTTGCTAAGTGTTTTTGCTGCTTAATATGGATTTCTGGGATCGTAATCCCTGAAGTTTTGAAGATATGCAGCTGAAATACCAAATTGTTGGGAACTATGGTCTGAGCAGAAACACCAGTAAATAGTGTCATAATAGTCCTTTGAAAAATCATGCTATCGTGCTGAAAATTGGGTACCAAAAATTTCAACCTTGCTCTCTCTTCACAGTTATATTTTAAAAATTTTAAAATGATATGGACAAGAAAAGTTAATGACAAATCTGTCTACGTAGAAGAGCTCAGATGGTGTATCCTAAATGTAACAAGGGACTGTGTTTTAAAAAACACAGTATTGAAATACCAAAAGGAAAAATTAGGAGTACCAGTCATTGCTGAGTGAAGCAGATCTCCTGCAGAAAAAATAGCAAGTGATTGTGTAATTAAAGATCCTGTTATAATGTTTTTCCTGTCTGTATTCAGAAAAGGCTGTACAGACAATACAATGTATTTCTTTTACAAAGTTTTAACTGATTGATTTTGTAGCCTTAATAATAGTCTTCTAATAAATACAACATTTAACTTTTACCCCTTGAGTTATAATATATATTCATCCATGAACTGAGAATCAAAATACTGTTTTTTGTTTCTTCTGTGTTGCTCTGTTTTTCAAATCTTCTGTTGTTATCAGTGATATAGAGACTAGAACTTCATTTCTTTTCCAGCAGTCCATTAAATGCAACATTCCAGTGATTTATTAGGAGCAGGTGTTAAACATTTTATTCTCTTTCTCCTGTGACTGTATCAATAACTTACTCAGTATGATATTTTGACTAGGTATTTGGTAAACTGTCTAACAGAATTAGTGATGAAAAAAGGATGCATATTAACCACCAGTGTAGTTTAAGTAAGAGGTATGAGTTTATTTCTCAGTTTTGTTCCAAATTCCCACTTCCCACCTTGTTACCTTCATTTGTTGAATGTCAAGTGGTGTTGCCTCCTGGCAGATCTTGTGCAACTCAGTAGAACCCTGTGCTACCTGGCAGGTCATTTTTTTTTTAATTTAATTTTATTTTTTTGTTTTTTGCTGGTATTAATTTAGTGTTTATAAAGTACATTTTACAACACAGACTAATGTCAAGCATATGATTGGCCTTTTGTCAAGCACCACCATTTAATAAATCAGAATTGTTCAAGGAAACTTCCAAGATCCAGGTCCTGGTAATCAGCTGGATTTCTCCTAGAATTATCATATAATTACAAAATCTATAACAATGTTGGGTACATGCAGCTGGAGTTTGTTTAATTAATCACAGAATCACAGAATTTCTAGGTTGGAAGAGACCTCAGGATCATCGAGTCCAACCTCTGACCTAACACTAACAAGTCCTCCACTAAACCATATCACTAAACTCTACATCCAAACGTCTTTTAAAGACCTCCAGGGAAGGTGACTCAACCACTTCCCTGAGCAGCCTGTTCCAATGCCTAACAACCCTTTCGGTAAAGAAGTCCTTCCTAACATCCAGCCTAAAACTCCCCTGGCGCAACTTTAGCCCATTCCCCCTCGTCCTGTCACCAGGCACATGGGAGAACAGGCCAACCCCCACCTCGCTACAGCCTCCTTTAATGTACTTATAAAGAGCAATAAGGTCGCCCCTGAGACTCCTTTTCTCCAGGCTGAACAAGCCCAGCTCCCTCAGCCGCTCCTCGTAGGACTTGTTCTCCAGACTCCTCACCAGCTTCGTCGCCCTTCTCTGGACTCACTCGAGCACCTCCATGTCCTTCTTGTAGCGAGGAGCCCAAAACTGAACACAGTACTCGAGGTGTGGCCTCACCAGAGCCGAGTACAGGGGAACAATCACTTCCCTAGACCTGCTGGCCACACTGCTTCTTATGCAAGCCAGGATACTGTTGGCCTTCTTGGCCACCTGAGCACACTGCTGGCTCATATTCAGCCAACTATCAACCATCACTCCCAGGTCCTTCTCTGCCTGGCAGCTTTCCAACCACTCATCTCCCAGCCTGTAGCTCTGCTTGGGGTTGTTGCACCCCAGGTGCAGGACCCGGCACTTGGCCTTGCTGAACTTTATACAGTTGACCTCAGCCCATCGGTCCAGCCTATCCAGATCCTCCTGTACAGCCTTCCTACCCTCGAGCAGATCGACACACGCACCTAATTTGGTGTCATCTGCAAACTTACAGAGGGTGCACTTGATGCCCTCATCCAGATCATTGATATAGATATTAAAGAGGACTGGCCCCAGTACCGAGCCCTGGGGAACGCCACTAGTGACCAACCTCCAACTGGATTTGACTCCATTCACCACAACTCTTTGGGCCCGGCTATCCAGCCAGTTTCTAACCCAACGAAGTGTATGCCAGTCCAAGCCACGAGCAGACAGTTTCTTGAGGAGAATGTTGTGGGAAATGGTGTCAAAAGCCTTACTGAAGGTAGACCACATCCAAAGCCTTTCCCTCATCAACCAAGTGCATCACTTTGTCATAGAAGGAGATCAGATTCATCAAGCAGGACCTGCCTTTCATAAACCGATGCTGACTGGGCCTGATCGCCTGCTTGCCCTGTAAGTGCCACATGATGACACTCAAGATAATCTGCTCCATGAGCTTCCCTGGCACTGAGGTCAAACTGGCCTATAGTTCCCCAGGTCTGCCCTCCGGCCCTTCTTGTAGATGGGTGTCATGTTTGCTAGCCGCCAGTCAACTGGGACCTCCTCCAATAGCCAGGACTGCCAATAAATGATTAAAGGTCATTTGTGGGTTTAATTATTAGTTATCAACCAACATATTAATCATTTGTGAAAGACATGGTCTTTATTAATATAGATATATATTCATTAAAATTAATAGTCACAAATAAAGTTGGGACCATGGTGGCGTGTAGTAAAACATTACCTCAGTAATATATGGGATTCAAGAATTAATGTAATTCTACCTTTATATTATCTCCTGAAGTTATTGTTTGAAATAAAACATCTTTCTCCAAGAAACCTCAGTCTGAACTTCTGCATAGGTCTAGCCAAATTAGTGTCAATCTCCTAACCATGTCTACTCAATGGTTATACATGGCAGTTATACTGGTTATACTTCCACTATTGAAAAACTACTTCATGAATTATTTGGAGATAGAAAAATAATGCTGACATAGAGGGTTTTATAAGTAGTAACAATTTCTCTTTAATACCTAATCTATGGCTTTTTTCTTCCAAATGCAAGGACATAGCTCTGGAGGACAACAATTTCTGTTTTGAGCAGGAAGATTGATTTTTAATCCAAGTTGACAAAATCTTGTTTGTTTGTTGTTGTTTTGTTTTGTTTTGTTTTCAGTGGTCTGTGATCTTGATTAACTATAGAGTGATTCACTGTGGGAATATAAACAACGAGTCACTATCTTTTCCTTCAGTAGAGACGGACTCCAATTCAATGATCACCTGTGATACCAGTTAGAGAAGACCCCAGCAAGTGGAAAAACCCATTACTTTTTACAATTTCAAGTTTATATAGCTGCGCCCAGCTCAAAAACATTGCTCTCCCATCATGTATTTTTGAAAAATGTTACTCCTTCACTGGGGAGAAAATTCAAGCAGCAACTTACTGAATTCACAGGGCTTTGATAAATTTCCTAATAGAATGTGTAGGCTTTAAATGCCATGGAAATTCACATTTGAAAAAAAAAAAAATATCAGAAGGCTGGCTTCTCATATTTTATAAAACTTTGAAGTAGCATTGTAGCATGTAGTCACCATTTAGTCCCTACTATTTTTTGGTACATCCATCTACCACATGACATAATTTGTAATTCCTTTCACAGATAAAGAATCAACATGGCACCAGATTAGCATCAGTATTATTACTGCTACTGGCTTTTTTTTTTTTTTTTTTTTTTTTTTTTTAAACAGAACAGTTACCCAATGTGCACAGATTCACAAACTGATTTCATTAGGATGAGTGATAATTGAATCTGGCATCTCTGATGCAATCCCACTCATTTACAACATACAAAACTCTGTTTCCCTAAACACAGAAGAAATCAAAGAGGAGAAAAATCCTTCACAGAGAGCTCCAAACTCCTTTAATCCAGTTTCTGTCTGAAAAGTTCTCACATGTTTTTTCACTACTTCTGTTGTTACATACAGTATTTTCTTGCCTTTTCCTTCACATTCTCTGGACAACCTGCTACATGTAGCACACCTTTTCAGTGCATCCGTTTATTATGTTATTTCTGCTATGTGATCATGCAGACACCTTTGTTTTGTTTTTTGATCTGTGCTTACATTTAAAGTACTGATAACAGTAATTTTAGCTCCTTCATTCAAAGAATGAGCTTAGTGACTTTCTTCATCTGTCTAAAATGAAGGGAATTTGGCACCCCAGAGTTTATGAAGTTAAATTCAATACTTATCAAATCATAAGGCAGATAAAAAATGTTAGCTTATTAGTATTATGGAACAATTTGGTAGCTTTGCTAGGTTAGTGATGACTGTTGGCAAGGAATATGCAGGAAGGTTCTTCTAAAACCCAGCCAAGACCTCTGAAATGATCAGCTCTGCAGGTACCTAATATGATTCAGGTCATTCTTTTCTAAATTCTGAAGCCTTTGGTTTTCCCCTGAGTTTAAAACTGTAGTCTTTATCCTGATTTCTGCAGACAGCTCCAAGAAAAGTTTGAATGGCATTTGAAATATTATTATTTGAGGCAGTAACTGACTCTAGATAAGTTTAATCACCATTACTCAATGTCCAAAATGTGAACCCTGATACATATTCTATTTTTCTTTTTCCTTTCTCTGGCATAACATTTTACAGCAGGGAGTCATATGAGGGTGGGAAAATGTATTTGGAAACATAAAGCCAACCTAAATCCAAAAGATGCAAGTCAGTGTGTTTTACCCCTATTGTGAAGGGGCACTTTTAGGAGTGTGTTGAAACATTCCACATTATGGAACTGGACAATAAAGCCAAAACATTTAAAGTTAAACTTTCTTCCAATTCCATGATTTATTTCTCAGAAATAATTTCTAGCTGCGATATTTTCTTTATATTTTATTTGACCAGAGTTGTTCAGATTGTCCTTGTATAAACAGTTTGTGGATTTGGATCTGCCTTTCATTGTATAAACTTTAGTATGCTTCCAGAGAAATACATAGATTCATATGTAAGAGGGTTAGAAATGTTAACCCATTCATGCGATCGCATATGTACAGTATTTGTGTATATGAAGATGCTGGGATATTTTTAGAAGAAGCAGAATCATTTCAGGGAAATTTTGGCATAAACTGAAGAAAAACATTTAAAAACAAAACAAAACAAAACAAAACAAAACAAAACAAAACAAAACAAAACAAAACAAAACAAAACAAAACAAAACAAAACAAAACAAAACAAAACAAAACATAATGATTCCTTTCAAACATCCTATGAAAAGATTTATTTCGCAAATTCCCTGTTGAAGGTCACCCCAGGGACTACTGTATTTTTCACAATCACCACAGTGGGCTGCAGAAGCAATCGAATGACTGATAGACTGATGGACTAATTTTCAGAGTATTGTGTAAGTTTTTAAGACCATCGCTCTCTAATCCAAGAGATTCCCGAGAAAAGGAAAGGGCAGTATCACATGACCCAGTTACAATTGGGGACTGTTAGTGTTAGGTTAGAGGTTGGACTCGATGATCTTGAGGTCTCTTCCAACCTAGAAATTCTGTGAAATTCTGTGAAGTATTCTCTTAGCCAAACCAAATTTAGGTCTTATAGACCATCCAGACTTGGCCTCAGGTTGACCTTAATGTTTAGAGATTAGAAAAAAAAAATAGTGACAATGTTATATATAAATAGGGAATAAATTCAAAGATGCTTCAAAGGATGTGGAGCAAAGAAATGTAGTAGGCTAAAATATAACTATTTTAGCTCTTACTCAGAAAAAATCTTCACTACATTCCTATTGTGCAAAGATATCCGAATGTCACTCTTTCTCCTTTCCTCTCCCCCTGAGCTGCTGGTTAGTTGTCATTTGTTGGGATCACTTTGCTTTGGTTGTTCCCCTCCTCTAAGAAAAATATGCATAGGTTTTTCAAGTCTGGCTACTTTTTCTCATTTTTCAACTTTTTTCCTGAATATCTCTATTTACCTCTGTTCCTAACATCCAGTCATTAAGATGCTGTCTAATTCTAACTGGAAAATCACTTCCCTTGTACACCCAAGGAAAACACATTTTCAAACATCATTGGCTTTATAACTAAAAAACTTATTAATGAACTATTTAATATTTATACCTGAGTTCTTCCAAGATATTTATTATGAACTCAAAACTTGGTACCATTAGAAAGTGAATAGATGGACTATTAAATGATATTAAATAATGGACTATTAGATGGGTTGAAATCCCATTAAATCTAAATCAATTCATGCTTTGTGAAAACATAACTAGTAGTTCTGGTAAAGTCACATAAACACTTCAACAATCTGTTTTTGTTTGTATTAAAAACAGAAGGTTTGTAAAAGCCTTTTCTTCTGTCATAGAGATTCTCATTCTGTTTTCAATTAATGTATGTCATTGAAGAGAAGCTTCACTAAACTGAAGGAAACACCAGAGTTTCAACGATTAGGGCAGAGGGAGCCATCCAACAACCTGTAGGGAAGGTATTTTATTCCTCCCTCTTTTTTGGAGTGGGTGAGTGATCACAATTAAATGTTAAAACAGCCCACTTCCCAACAGTTTTTCATGTCTGTGTCCTACACACATGGCAAGAAGTACAATAATCTCAACAAACTGCAGCCATGCCATCATGTGCTGGGTCCAGATCCCATCACACAGTAATCATTGTATGTGCAGTGGTTCACCTGGACTGAAGTGTGCCAGAAAGATACAGATGTGCCCAGTTCCAACAGTCTGCATTTTGATCATCTCAGGGAGGCCCCATGGTCGTATGACATGTGACAGGGCAACTGTCACAAAAGTATGCCTTAGCTGTGACTTGATGACAGGGACAAATTTGATCATGTGACAGTATATAATATCCTATGATAAAATCAGAGGCATGGGAGGGACCTTAATGGATGTATGTCCCACCATCTGATGGTATCTACCTTGTTGCCTTCTTGCAGCTTGTTCTTGCAGAAGTGAGTGTTAAAGCACTTATGGAGTTGGAGGCTTGGCTACTGATGCCTTCTGTGCCACAGATTCTTTGACACAAGGCAAAAAGGCTGAATTAGCCTACCTCTACTTAAGTTCCATGATTTTTTTTTAATGGGGAAATTTAGTGTTGTTATATTCTACTAACAGTGATCATCCAAACAATTTTAAAAGAAATCACTGAAAACATGTATAAAAGAATAAAAAATTAAATCCCATGGTTTACATCTACAGTAACAGTATTTCATTCCCTATAGAGAATCAATTAATTTTTGGAAATCCTATAGACTGTGAGAAATAATTGAATGAAAAAAGCAAAGATTATGTTATTGCCCTTGATTGAGTGGCCATACCTGCTGTTTCTAACTCATATTCAAAAAGGTTTGTGAGATATCCTTCTGCTTTTGGATAGCCAGTGTACAGTAGTTCCTAGCTTGTGTACTTCATAATGTAAAACCTTAAAAAGATTGTAAACAATCGTTTAAATAAATCCTTTTCCACAATGAGCATTGGGATTAATGCTTTGATGTTACACTTTCAAATTACCCAACATTTGCAGCTGTTACAGTGCCTAGTTATTAAGTGCAGCTTCATATAAAGTATGCTGCTACTACTTGCTGTGATCTCTATCAGCTCTCAAGTTTTAAAGTCTGTGTTTTTCCAGTAAAGCCTGGTGCAACTTTGACTTGGGCTTCTCATATATACCAAGTATCTAATCCTCCAATAACTTTTTTTGTTCCTAACTCCCTTTGAAATCAAAATAACTTAGAAATACATTTGAGAATCAGTGCCAATATTTTAATTAAAGTGTCCATGAATAGGATTTCTAAAAGTACACAAAGGAATTAAGAGAATAATTATAATTGAAAACCATGAGTCTTGGGCTTTAAACTCTCTTAGGGTACTCCTTAGGATAGAATTTCCAAAAGACTTGAGTGTTTGGCGGTTTGTAATAATTTAAGTTATTAAATTTATGAAGAAGCTGCTGGGTGTTCAGCACATATGAAACTCAGCCATCAGATAAATGCCTAAATGAATTTCTCTACATATTTGACATTCTTGGTGTCTCTTCCTAACACCACAGAATTATGGAATTACAGAATGGTTACAGTTGGAAGGGACCTTAAGGATCATTTAATTGCAACCCCCCTGCCATGGGCAGGAACAACTTCTACCAGACCAGGCTGATCAAAACCCCATCCAACCTGGCCTTGAACACTGCCAGGGATGGGGCATCCACAAATCCTCTGGGCAACATGTTCCAGTACCTCAGCACCCTTGTAGTGAAGAATTTCTTCCTAATATGACTTCCCAATACAACTTCCTAATATGACTGTGATGACTTATGACACAAGCCTCAAAAATCTGATTAATTTTCTCTCCAGCAAGTGACAGATGAACTTTTCAAAAGGATATTGTGCAATTTTCAATGGGGAAAAAAGTGAAAGTGCCCAATGGGAAAGGAGAAACAAACAAATATTAAGGAGTGATATAAGCTATTTAAATGACATGTAGCTAACGGGAGAACACTCAAAGCAAATGGATCCTGATTTTAGAATTTGTATTTACTAGATCCAAAAATCATCAGATTAATGCTTCCTTGGGGCTTTTCTCTTGGTACTGAACAGATTAGGAAGGGGCAAAGAATGGCTTGAATAGTAAGGGAGATTTCTCTGAGATCTTTGACCAACTTTAATGCTTAGAATCAAAGGCAGATATCAGAAAGGACTGCCAATGCAAGAAAGGAGAAAGTTTTGGGAAGGAGACCACCCTCTATCCACATCACAACTTTGGATTGCTTCTGGCACCCACAAGTCCTGACATCATTTGAAAACTCCTGAGCTCTACATTTCACTGTTCAGGAAGCCTCTGCTTCTTTCACGTACTGACTCTCATTAGTTCACTACTTCTGTTGCTTGGTAATCCTTGCAATAGTTATATTGCCTTATTTTACAGCTTGGCATGTGTTATTGAACACTTGCTATTTAATTTTCCTGCCAACTCACTGTTTGCCAGACTCTTTACCTTCTTACCAAGCCATTGACAATGCTCTTCTATTATTTTTCTGTCAGACTCACTACTTTATTTATGACTAACTTCTGTCTCTATTCTATCCATTTCTACTCTTCTGTCTTCTGCAGTGTTGTTCTTGTTATTATTACTATTATTAATTATAATTATTATTTTTAATTTTTAATTTTAATTAATAATATTATAATAATTATTAATAATAGTATTATTAATAGGTGGTTTATTCTCCTTTCTTCTTTGGTGCCATCCACCTGCGTTCTTTGTCTTAACTTTTTGATTCTACAACCTCCTCCTCTTATGTGGGTTCTACTGTCTTGTGTTAAAGAAATCTCTTTATCTGTTATTTTGACCTGTATCTTCTATCATCTTTTAACTATACTGAACTACCTATCTGTCCATTTAAATGTGATATAATTAAAATCTGCTATTCTGTCACTTGCCGATCTTTTAATGTTTTTCATAATGTCAAGGTGTTGTACTTTTTTTCCCCTTTATCCTTTTTTTTTTTTTTTTTTGTCAAAGATGATGTGACAATACTTTGACAATATTATATCTGTCAAAGTGCATGTCATCAGTGATTCCAGTTACTTTCTGGAAAGCCTTTCTTGACTCAATTTTTCATCTTTCCTAAATCAAAGCATCATTATTTTGCTTTTGCTAAATTCTAGACTTTTCTTCTTCTTCCAAAGTCAACCAGAAGAACCTGACAACTGTAATCTTCTCATCTATGCCTTCCTTGTAGTCCACATCATGCTGACATATCTGTCCAGATAATTCCTTTATAATTGTGAATATATTTACCATGACATTATGTTCATATTTTTTCTCTCTTTGAATTGTTCTTCTCCTCCACTGTGTTATATTATATCCAAGTTTGTTACGTTATATCCTGCAATATGATAAAGGCAAAAGAAAAGCTCTGCTTAATTCTAGTAGAAAGTTTTAACTACATTGATCAATTCCCACAAAGTATTGTAACACATTCAAGGAAAAAATGGTAGATATAACAAGTACCATCAGCAAACCTTTGACAAATCTGGCCACAACATATTTTTGGCCATCTACTTAAGGCTGTGTATCATATATAGCAATTGTCTAATTGCTATACTTTTTCTAGCATGGCAATTGCAAGAAACTTGCATATTTTTTTATTTTTTTTTTGTTCCTGAGTTTTGCATATGTAATACTGATGTAATTCAGTTCACTTCAATGAAGTTATTCCCCACTAGATTAGCCCACATACTCAAATTATATTTCCCAGTTTCCAATATAAACACCCTGGTCTGCAGCCCATAAATTTTGGTTAGTATTTAACTGAACAAGGAATCCCACTGATGCCAATACAAGTAAAACCCATTGAAAAGGTATATGGACAGTAGAATCAAGACCTCATAAAGTTGAAGACAACTATAGAGTTAACTAATCCCTTTGCTGCTTGCTCTCTAGAGAGGTTTAGAATCCTCCTGAGCAATCCCTCTGTATTGGAAAACGCAATTCATAATAGAGACTCAAAGTGGGATTATTTTCAATCCTTTCTTTTTCTTTAGTCCTAACAGGATTTAAATTTGCCTTTCATTTCTCACTCATATCTTTCCTGCTAGCTTTCAGATTTCCCCATTTGTTCTCCTTCACAAATGGACCTTTGGACAAACATTTTGTATGTGGGATGGGTCACCGTGTTAAAAAGATTATCTCACTATGGAGTCCATCAGCATTTAGTAACAGCACTTATATTTTTCTCAGGTTGCCTTTATCTCTTAATCATTATTAGCTGACTAAGATTTATGACATCTCCTTCATCCAGAGATAAAATCAATTAGTTGAAAAATCTTCAGCTTGTCAGCTATAGAGAAAAAAATATAACTGTGGGCTTGGATGTGTATAACTGTATTTTCCAGTTCAGCAATCATGTGCACATAAGAACAGCCACAACCCCCAGCAGGGAATGGTCAGCTGGTCTCAGCCTATTGAGGGCTCTTGGTGCCAGCCAGTTTTCAAAGAGGGAGGAAAGGCCCTAAGGAGTCCAAAGGATTTTCCCTACCCTCTTGGGTAATTTACACCAATCTTAAACATGTATGTTTGTCTGAAGTCTCTTTTATCAGCGTGGTAATCCCATTACAGACAAATGAAGATGTAATCACAGTTTATTCAAATCGTTTGAAAGCTTTATCCCCTTTTGAGAAAAAGGAGAAAGTACAACTGGCTGTAACTGACTTCTTACACTCCTACTGGGACACTAGTAAAGCAAAAAAATTCTTTAAAAGCATTAGCAGTTAGATATGGGATGAAAAGTACAGCCTAAATGCTGCCTAAAGAAAGGAATCTTCTCCTTCTGATGGACTTCACAACATATTCAGTACTGCTACTACTAAATTAAATAAAGGAAATTAAGAGTGTTCTATCCTTGGATAGTCACACACTACAGTGATATTTTCTACTAATGACATCTCTGCTCAACTCCACAAATGGTAGTGAGGATAGGGATGTTGGTTGAACTGTGTCTCCATCACTGGGGTAACCACTGGCTAATTTGCAGAGATTCTGTCTTTTGTGAAATGTGCAACAGTGACCAGAAAATTATGGGAAAAGAACTAGAAAACCTTGTGCATTTTCAAGGGGAAAATTAACTACTACAATATTTCTCCATTGGTCTTGTTTGTAGCAGAGGGAAATGGAAACGTAGACCCAGGGAAAGTTATTTGTGCAGAAATAAAGTATTAAACATTAACAGCCCCAGTGAAGTCTCCAAGATGAAGAAGTGCCAGAGAGGATCCACAGAAGGTGGTAGGAACCCCTTGTTAAAACTTCACGTGTGGAACAACTTCCTTGTCCAGGATATGATGCATTCACACTGCTCTCAGATGCTGAAATAAAAGCGACAAAAATATTCTAACGCTTCCCCCCAAATCACACCAAACAGCAATTGTAATCATTTTATGATTAAATATATGCCCAGATAGCCCAGAAAAAGAAAATGAAGTTAATTGATTTTAGTTTCTGAACAAGAAAAAAAATCTCTACCATATCAAATGAGAAGTATAATGTTAATTTTAAAAACATTGTATACAATAAACATTCCTTTATTAGGCAGATGTCTTTAACATGAGTTTCTTGACTTCATGATGAAATTTGATAAACAAAAGTTTATGTTCTGCAGTTTTCAGTATAGGGCAGTATTGCATGAGGTGATGATTACTTTGCATTTCCATTAGCTAACATGAATCCCTTAGGTAAACTCCCCTTACCCTCAGAAATCATTATTTTTATTTCTTTTCATTACCACAGTACCCCAACCTAGACTAGGAATTAATTACATGAGTACATAATAAGCAAAACATTTTTGCTTTGAAGAACATAGTCTAAATAGAATGAAATTGGGAAGAGGGACTTGGAGCAACTTGTCTGGCACTGTACAGCAAGTTAGTTTTGTAGCTGGGAGTAGTCTTTACTTTCATAGCTCCATAGTATCATTTTCAGCTAATAAAATCCAGCACTTCCACTGTAGTGGTACTTGTCTCTTTCTTTTTGCTGAGCCTTTCCTTTGGCTGGAACAAGTTTTCTTGCAGCCACACAGTGAACCAGAATTGAGAGAGGGTAGAAGTAACACAGCCAGGAAAAAAAAATAATTTAGTTTTCAGTTGGATCAGTTCCCCGGTCTGAGTCATTGTTCAGCTGTACAAACTCTCGTGCTGGCACAATGGAAGGAATGACAAAGGCATGGAAAGGGCCTGCCAGGGTAAGGAGAGGGGATGTTCCACAATGAGAGTAGCAATGTTAGCAGCAGTGCTGGTTTCACAAGGCTGAAATGGTGGCCTCATTTTCCTCACAAGCTTTGTCTTAGTTTCACATTGTACCAGAGCTGCTTTAGTATTGGTGATGATACCTCCTTTTCACACTGTGCAGAGCGTGCATGTGTTCAGAAGGAAACATTCAGCTGTGTGAATATTGTCCTCTGAAGCATCTGTGTCCTGTGGCTTGGAATACAAGAGTTGCAGAGCCTAAGAGAAAGAAGCCTCCACAAGAAAGATTCAATGAAGGAGCAGATACTATTCGTGATTTAGGTAGCATGCAGAGATGAGAGGTACCAGGAATCATTGTGTTCTCTGTTTCTTTAGAGAGTGTGTGAAGTTATAGAAGTCAACAGGTATTTGGAATAAAAAAACCCTCTAATTTGAGGTACCTTGGGTATGGTTATTATCTGATGAAAACACAGAGTCATTAAAACCAGCCACTTGTGCAGAGATAAGTTTAATCTTAATGACATGGTTCTCTAAAAAAATTTCATTTTTCTATCAAAGAACTATCAAAGTTCTGATCGTTTCTGATCATTTAGTAACGTGTCCAAGAATATGAGTATAAATGATCTGGCAAGGAGATTTCTGAGTCACTAACTAAGATTTACTTTATTATACTTTGTGATGCACCTGATAGAGTGATTATTATTATTTTGTTGTTGTTAGATGAATAGCCTCTATGGTTTAAATGTTTTCAATTAAACTCAAACAGGATCACTTCACATTTTCTGCTGGATGCATCATGTCAGACCATGTTTTGGCCCCGAGTATATTTCCCTGCTCACAGAGAAAGGAAAAAAAAAAAAAAAAGAAAAAAAAAAAGGATATTTCCAAATTCTCTTTTTCAGCTGGGAGTTCCTTTCCAAAGCTGTTGAACCTGGGGTCTGAGACACAAAGCAGAGATCCGGCAACAAGGGGTACAGAAGAACATTGAGATTATGAAGAAGCCATGCCATGTTGCAGGAGATCCCATTGCAAGTGTCAGAGCTCTCTAGAAAGGTCTAAGAACTTTGCCGAGCTTTTTCATAGCCTTTGCAGCTATGAAACATGAACCTTGGGCAGTATTAAAGAGCACAAGCAGAAGACAGAACACAACTGATCCATGCATCAAACTGGATGCTGGTTCAAAAGCCCACTGAATTCCTTCAGTGGCCTTTGGACTTATTGCACTTGTACCAGTATCATCTCGCAATTTCTCTAGACATTTTTTTTAAGCTTTTTATCTTGAACAATGGTTTTGTGTCCTGATCTTATTATAAGCAGGCAGTAAGGTCCATGTTACAGATCACTGTCTTGAGAAGCAGATTCCCCTGCAGGTTTATTTTGATCTATCATGAATGTTACAGACCCTTTCTTTTTTTTTGTGGTTTGCTGGTACTCCCTGATAAATGAATTATAACAAGATCTAAACACCAGGAAAATCCAAACTAGAATCATGGTATCGTCTTTGTAGTATTTGTGCATTATGCTGCCAGAAATTAATAATGGCTATCGCTCTTTCACTTTGTAATTCTAACAATGGCTCCCTGATTATTAAATCAGCTGGTGAGCTAATATTCTCCCCAGAATACATGTTAGAAATTCCACTGACCTATTTTTCAATGTCATTTTATCACACATTTAAAACAAAACAAACACACAAATGAACAAAAACCAATACCATTCATATTCTTTGATTTAGTACTGATCCATAATTTTATGATCTACTATAAAGTGTTTTTTCTTTTTGTTTTGCAATATAAAATGTGTTTCCCACCACATTTTTTTTTCATTAAAATGTATCATTTGGGAAAATACTTTATGTGTTTTGAACTGAAAGATAGATTTTTCTGAAAGACAAAAAAAGTTTTATGAAAGGGAAAAAGGTGGAAAAAACTTTCATTAAGATCTACATTTTTCTTTTCTTTCCATTGGTGAAACATATATAAAAACATATGTCCAATCAGCAAGGGTTTTCCTCTTCAATAAAAAAAAGCAAATGCCAAAAAAAAAAAATTTTTTCTTTGGTTGAAATCATTTAAAAAAAAAATCTGATGTTAATTCACATTTCCTTGTAATTAAATTTCCAGAGTGAAACTCTTACAAAAATGTGTTTATTTCACATTTGCTTTGTGAAAACAAAAACTGTGAAAAACTGAAAGTCTTAAAATACTGAAATGTACCATTTCAACCGTGCTTGAACAAAGAAGTTAGATGTTCTGGTTCTGAAAATTATTTATTTCTCTTTTAGATAGTACTACAATATATATGAAAAATCAAAATGAGCCAAATTACTTATTTTAAAATTAATTTTTTGTTCAACCTAAAATATTTTTTTTCTGGCATTTTATTTCATGCATTTTGTTTATTTTGTTTTAATCTGGAAGGTTATATGGCCAATTATGAAACAAATATAATGAAAACCTCGTAAAATAAAAATTCTGGGTTTGCTCAGTTCTAATACTCTTTGCTTGCAGAGACTGTGCAGACAAAAGCAGGTCTGCCAAAGCCTGCTTACCCACCCAGGCTAGTGTGGTTGTGGCATTTCAGTTTTGTAGCTAATAGACAGACCACAATAGTTATCATTATATCCCTGATCATTCTGCCTGTAATGATTATATTTAGGGCCCAAAAAATATCAAAAATTGATGAAAAAGCTTGTTAATATATGAAGCTTGCATAAAAGTTAAATGTTTCAATTTTTAAGCAATCTGCTTATCATGGTGCTAGAGAAAAGGCAGCATATTTTTAGCTGTTGAGCCAAGCGTGGGGATAATTGCTGTTCTGTAGTTACAATCTTTATCTTGTTTATCTTTGCTTATAAAGTTCATGAGAGGCATCTAACTAGCTATAAAATGATAAAGCTTATCATAAGTGTTGAGAAACATGCTGACCCTTAGGCTATGTAATGTTGTGCTCTATCTATCTGTATACAATAGATCCTAAATTAATTACATTTTACAGTATTGACTTATTGTTCCCCTTATGAACTATGTCACAGAATAACAAAGTGTCATAAACAGTACAATGCCTGTTTCCTTCTTAAATGTTATTTTTAGTTTCTTATAATTTGTTACTTTTAAAATTATTACTAGAGAATTGAAGAATCTGTAATAATCTCTGGGGTTCAAAAGTTTGTCATACTCAGATCTACGGCTCACGTTGAGCAAACTTGGGCACATATTTAAATTCTTGAATGTTGTAAACTAGAATACAAAGGAGACGTGTTGCCAGTCCACAAGCCTGCAAAGCAGAGAAGAGCTCAATTACAAATTTCTGGTTGTTTCTGTATATAAGCATCTTAACACAAGGCTCCTTAACAGTTTTCCTTGGTTCTTTGCGTATGTCTTTTGCCCTCCCTTGGAAATAACTGTATGTCTGCTTCTCCAATCTAAGCACCAGAACTAAACTAATCTAAACACATCCAAAAAACTAATAATACAGCTGTCATTTTACAGAAGTTTCCCGAAAAGACGTGAAACAGACTACCTGATGTGTTCCGGGGAATCTGGAATCTGCAAAGAGTGTGGGATCATTGCTGACAGTCTGACATTCTTTGCTCGAGTGGGTAAACGCCAAGTCCAGTTTTTCCTTCCTGTTTCTTATGAAAGGACACATATGGCTGCAGCCTTACTGCTTTTGGCCATCAGCTCCTCAAATGTTTTACAGTATTCACAATTGTATTTGGCCATTAGAATAAGTACAGGGATTGAAAAAAGGTAAAAGCACATTGTCAGTTAGTTGTATTGGTGAACACACTGGCTAGTTCTCATTTTTTTCTGATCAATGAGTTCTACAGAAACTCTATATTCCTAACTACAACTAGCAAGAAGACTGTGCAGCAAGGACTGCAAGCTTGTTCCAATATTCTATCTATATTTCACTTCCTGTATTTTATGAAACAGAGAAGGGGACAGTGAGAGAATCCAGAGTGAAACAGTCAAAGCAACAGCTAGGAGAATGGTCTGTACAGAAGCACTTTAGATTATTTATGTGTAGGACAGACCCTCTTTTTTCTAGTCAGGTGGAAAGGATATAATAAAGAGAATTAACTATTGGAGATAAAACCGTACTATGGAATGATACAGTTCTGTTACATTCTTTATAAGAAAAAAGAGAAAAATTCAACAAGAAATCTGGAATCTATCATGATTTAATAATGTAAAAGGAAGACCTGACATTGTGACCCAAAGGGCAAGAGTTTACATTGACCTAAAGAAAAAAAATCACCCTTTCTTTCCCCCCTCCTGATTCTCCTGAGAGTTAGCCAACTGGTTCTATCTTCACCTCCCTCTCTTCCTCATATAGGGCAGCATCTTATGCATTTGCAGGGCAGCGCCACAACCTCTTCACTACTCCACAGCTTCTTGTACAAGATAAGGTTGATTGGCCACATCTGCCAGCCAGCTGTGTCTGCTCTGTGAGATCATGGAGCAGGAGAAAAGCCACAACACGATGTGCAAAACAGAATCCCATCATGAAGCACATTCCTCACTGCAGCACATCACTGAGGCCTCTGCTCTGGCTTTGCATCGACTGTTATAGGTATTTCTCCTGGTACATCATCCAGTACATCATCAGCTCATGCAACAGTATACAAGAAATGTCAGCTCTGCATAAAGTTAAACATTTCATAAGTCTGAGGCACTAAACTCAGGAACTGGGAAGAAACTGCCTAGATTCTATTGGACTGTAGTTTACAGTGAAGATATTGCAACATCAATCTTGAATAGAAACAGTAGGGGGGTAGTTGGGAAAGTATAGATTTTCCTGGCTTTTAGTGTCACCTAAACCTAATGAAGACTTTGTAGCCTCTAGGTTTTAGGTGTTTGGTGCCCAGGATGGAGTACAGATGTCATGTGTTTATTGTGTAAGCTTCCTATAACACTCCTGGGGAAGGTTATGTGGCTCTGATACTTTTGTCATCATAGTGAGGATATATTCTTTCTGCCATTGCTCAGCTCTGGCTCATACATGTCACTTCAATCTAGGAGCTGCACAGACGTATCAGTATGGCACAGGGCATGAACTAAAAGAGCTTCTAGACAGCATCTGGCTAAAATACTTCTATGAATACATTAACAACAAAAGGAAGATTAAGAAGAATCTCCACCCTTTAGTAGATGTGGGGAGAAACATAGAGACAAAGGATGAGGAAAAGATTGAAGTGCTTAATGCCTTCTTTGTCTCAGTCTTTAATAGTAAGAGCAGTTGTTCTTCAAGTATTCAGCCCCCTGAGCTGGTAGACAGGGAGAGAGAGCAGAATGAAGCCCCCATTTTACTTAGTAGCATGGCTGAGTGGTGAACTTCAGTACTAGGTTAAAGGTTGGACTAGATGATCAACCTGAATGATTCTACAATAATCCAAGAGAAAAAGGTTAGCAGCCTACTACACCACTTAGACACATACACATACAAATCTTTGGGGCCAGACGGGATACAAAAGAAGGTACAGAGGAAGATGGCAGAAGTGCCCACTAAAGCACTTTCCATCATTTATCAGCAGTCCTGGCTATCTGGGGATGTCTCAGTTTACTGGAGGCTAGTACAAGTAACACCCATCTACAAGAAGGACCAGAAGGAGAACCCAGGGAACTACTGGCCTGTCAGTATGATCTCAGTGCCAGGGAAGGTTATGAAGCATATCATCTTGAGTGCCATAATGCAACACACTGGGCAACAAGGTGATCAGGCCTAGTCAGCATGGATTTCTGAAAGCTAAGTCCTGCCTGACTAACCTGATCTTCTTCTATGACAAGGTGACATGCTCAGCGGATGAGCAAAAAGGCTGTGGCTGTGGTCTACCTAGACTTTAGTAAAGCTTTTGACACTGTTTCCCACAGCATTCTTCTGGAGACACTGGCTGCTCATGGCTTGGATAGACGTATGCTTCACTGAGTAAAAAGCTGTTTGTCTGGCCGGTCCCAAGTGTCATGGTGAATGGAGTTAAATCCAGTTGGTGTCTGGTCACTACTGGTGTTCCCCAGAGCTCAGTATTAGGGCCAGTTCTCTAATGTCTTTATCAAGGGTTTGGACAAGGGGATCAAGTGCACCCTCAGTGGGTTTGCAGATAAAACCAAGTTTGAAGGGCATGTTTATCTGCCTGAGGGTAGGAAGGCTCTACACAGGGATCTGGAGAGTCTGGATTGATGAACCAAGGCCAACTGTATGAGATTCAAGAAGTCTAAGTGCCGGGTCCTGCACCTGGGGAACAACAACCCCATGCAATACTAGAGGCTGGGAAAGAGTGGCTGGAAATCTGCCTGGCAGAAAGAGAACTGGGGGTATTGGTTGATAGGTAGCTGAACACAAGCCAGCAGTGTGCTTGGGTGTCCAAGAAGGCCCATAGCATCCCAGCTTATATCAGAAAGTGTGTGGCCAGCAGGACTAGGAAAATGACTGTCTTCCTGTACTCAGCTCTAGTGAGTCTGCATCTCAAATACTGCGTTCAGTTCTTAGGCCCCTTACTGCAGGAAGGACATTGAGGTGCTAGAGAATGTCCAAAGAAGGGCATCAAAGTTGGTGATGGGTCTACAGAACAAGTCTTATGAGGAGAGGCTGAGGGAACTTGAGTTATTTAACCTGGAGTAGAGGCTCAGGGGAAACCTTATTGCTCTCTACAACTACCTTAAAGGAGGTTGTAGAAGGGTACAGGTCAGTCTCTTCTCCCAGGCAACAAGCAATAAGACAAGAGGAAATGGTTTCAAGTTGCACCAGGGGAGGTTTAGCTTGGATATTAGGAAAATTTTCTTCACTGAAAGGGTTGTGAAGCATTGGAACAGGCTGCCCAGGGAAGTGGTTAGGCAGCCTGCTCCAATACCTCACCATCCCTGGAGGTATTTAAAAGAAGTGTAGATGTGGTGCAGATAGTTTAGCGGTAGATTTGGCAGTGCTAAGTTAATGGTTGGACTTGATGATGTTAGAGGTCTTTTACAACCTGAATGATTCCATGATTCTAAGGGAGCAGAGAAAGGCAGTAGTTACACCCTTCTCTGAAGCATAAATAATTCTATGCTTGCATCTGAAGAGGTAACTTAAGATCTGTGTTTCAAAAATCAGTCTTGAGATAAGGACTTATTTGGGTTCAGAAGGCCCAGGCCTATGTTTTAAAATATGGCCAAATGGGGAAACATGGGTACCACTCCATTGATTTCTGCTGCAATCAGCAAAGAATGCAACATTATTGTGGCTGGAAATCAAGTGCAGAAGGAATACCTACAATGTAATGGTGGTCTGAGCACTCAGCAGAGCTTAGAGAGACCTAGGTTCAGTGTTTGAGGCTGCATAGTTCTTGTGTTCATGGCTGAGTATTCATACTACTAGGCTGCTACACAAGGTGGAGGAGAGATGGGAGCAGAAACCAACTTTCTTCATCTCACTGTATTTTGAAATTAAATTATTCTGTCGATGCCTGGCTCATCTGTTGTGAGAATATCAAAGATAGCAGGTTTTGCATGTGCACAGAGCCAGAATTTACAAGTCATGCCATCAGTGAATTTGGTGGGATGTCAAAATGCAATGATAGTCTTTTCGAATTTCCACTTTATCGACAGATACTTCAGTTCTGCTTTAATCTTGATGTAGGTACCCAAGCTATTTATTGGATCTTCTTTTATAATTATTGTTCCAAGTTAGTCAAATGGTAGAAATTACATTTTTTTACCATTTCATTTGGAAGAATGTGCTCATTGAATCATTGGTCATATTTCAAGAACTCCACCCCATAAAAAGCAGCAGAACATTAAAACAAACAAAATTACTTTTATTTTAATTTCTTTACAAATCAGGTATTGAATAATTTCTTTCAGAGGTTTGAAGGAAGGTGGAAAGGAGGTTTTGAATTTTGCATTTGTCATACACAATGGGCTGAATTTTTTTCTTTATATTATCCTGTATAAATCGGGAGCAGTTCCAATGAAATCAGTAGAGTCACGCAATGGTAAAATTGGTTAGCGATCACAGTCTGGCTGAGTAGGCCCATGGCATTAATCACTTTTAAAGATCTGGTCCCTAAGTACTTAATTTCTAGGAAACAGCAGAATGTGACATTACAAGGATCCTATTTAGAGACACACACTCTGCAGATCAAAGCAGGAACTACTGGAAATGCTTTCTGAAGGTATGTGTAACTATAAAATGTTTTGAGTGGCTGCCAGTATTTTGTAATCAGTGTTGTAAAGTTTTGTGATACTCTTGATGTCTGCAGATGTTATGTGGCCCGTGGCACAGAGCTGATGTTCTAAATTACCAATTATGAAACCTAATGGAGCCCTGAGAACCAACTCCTGCCCTCCTTTGGGTACTGGGGCACCCTTTAAATGCCAGCAAAGGACCGATGCTATAAATAAAACTCTGTCTCCATAGTGACAGGCAGTTCAGTGCTCAGCTTTCAACACTTTAAGAAGGTAATTACTGTCTTTTTTCTTTATATTTTTCTATTCTTGGTTTATAACAGCAGTAATAACCTCCTGAGTTGGGCATTTCCTGGCAATTAATGACTGACAGTGTTAAGAGCACTTGGCTTTACCTCAAGCCCTCAAATCCTCCAGCCGGTCATTAACTGCCAGGAAATACCCTTCCCCATAGTCATTATTGCTTAATTATGTAAACCTGGATTAGAAATTTAATTAGATTACGTTAACATTCTCTGATTCTCTCCCCTTCTTTTTCTCCCATATCCTAAGCATCGATATTTGCCACACATATTAGATGGTGGGGCTGACGTTTACTCCAAAATAGTGGCAGTATAGCAAGTGATGCATATAGTCTCTGGGAAACAAGACCAATTGATTTTTTAGCCCTTGATCAACAGAATTTTTCTATTTGTTCTTGTAAAACATATTAGATCAAGTTGAAGGCAACTTCTAAGCCCTATCTGCTACTGCTTTAGGTGGTGACTGAGAGGAATTCTCACTGGGAACTGGATGACTCTTCAGTCTGATGAATGAAGGAAGGCATGTAATGGAGGTCTCTGAATCTCTGCCTTAGCTTCTTGATGCCAGCTGTACTTGCTTCAAGCAAGAGTGTTCCAGGCATTACTATGTTTTGTCCCATTACTTTTAACAGCCCAAGCATATAATTGCTGTAGGCAAACACTTAAAAATGGGATTAGTGGCTCTGGCTCATTTCTAACCAGACAGCCCTTGAAGTTGCTTTCTCAGATCCATTTCCTTTATCTTGACATGGGACCTAGGATTATCCAAATGGCTAAGACAGCACCCAAGTGAAAGTGTCAAATAAAGATGCTCCTCCTTATTTAACAAGTTATTTTTTAATCCACAGTTCTTAAAGATCTCCCGCACAACATAGCTACTGCAATGCCCAGTCCATTGTGCTAGAGGCAAGCAAGTTGGAACGCATTACCTCCCTAGGCCTCTGTGCCATTGACTACTGTGGATACCCGAAGCACCTTATATCAGCATCATCAGTATCTTGTCAGTACATTAATGAGATTGCCTGCTTATGCCTTCTGATTTTAGTCCCAGAAGCTTTACTTGATCCCTAAACATGGATAGAAACTGAAGCATACCATCCCCTTATATCTGGACAAAATAGTATTCAACCCTAAAATCCATACTTGTAATTTGGGGAGAAATCTTCCTAAATTGTTGATTTGTTTCTGACTTCTGTGCAGGCTGTATGGATCCATTTAATGACTTAGTGTCTCTGATACTCCATGCAGCCGTAACTACTCAGATACTTCATAAAGTACTTCAGTGTTAATTGTTTTAATGTATAAAGGGCATATAATTTGGATCAAAGGGCACTTTCTTTAAAGTCTTGTGTTGCAGCACTGGTACAAAATATTAGAACATGACCTTTATGTCAAGAAGTAATAAACAGAGAAGCAGCAATAATGTGGACATGAAAAGTAATTATTATATTACTGAATCATCTCTTTAATTTGAAGTCTTTTTAAAAAAGCACACTATACTGACTACAGCCTCCATCAATCCCTTGAAGAAGCATTAGCACGTTATGACAATGAAACACAAAAGCACGAGTGTCTTTTGAAAGGTCTTTAGTGTGAAACATTCCATTCATTTCAGCTGTGTATTTTAAAAGAAACTAAAACAAAATCCCCACACAAATGGAAATAACCTAAAAACAATGCAAAATAACATTCATGTTTAAAACCCTTTCCTCCTTTTATGAGTTTATAAATTTTTAGAAAAATGTGTTGAAAACCATATCCATTAGAAAGGTAAATTATGGATTTTAGAGCCAAAGTTTTTATATATGATTTTAATTAACCTATTAAAGTATAATATTCCTTTTTGTGTAACATATTACACCAACTGAGATATGTATGCTGGTATCATGTAACTTTTTTTGTGGTAATTAGCTAACTAAATAAAGCTGAGACTTGCCTGTTTTGCAGGTGGAGGAGGCTTTTCCTCTGATACTTGAGGTAATTGATTTCCATCTGCCATTTTAAAGGCATACCACATAGGATGGAGTTCCAGTCCTTTACTCACTTGCTAATGGAAAAAAATGGGACAGGTACAGAAAACTGAATACTTACAGTTTGTAGTGGTCTTGGTTTTCTTTTTCTCCTACTTGTGTTCCTTTTCCCTGTACCTGCTTTGCACAGCTGTAAAGCTGGGCTTGAGAGGAACCACATTTACTTTTATAGCATTGCAAGGGCACAAAGCCAACCTGGTTACTCCTGGCAAAAAAAAAAAAAAAAAAAAGGAGAGAAAATAAAAGTGACTTTAAAGCTGCTTTTAAGAAATTCACTTATGACCATGGTGAACTGGCTCAATCTATATTGAGTTAAAATAGGTGATGGAATTAAACAAGCATTCCCTCCTTTCTTACAACAGGGTGAATCAGAGAATAGAGCCCAAGTCTGAGATGCGATAGACACTTGTTTATGTCATGATGCTGCTACTGACATGAGAATTCAGTTTGGTGCCTTAGTCTCCCAAATACATAATGTTGCTTGCTTCCTGTGTTACAATGACTGACATATACTGACAAAAAGCATTAAATAATCATTGAGACTTATTACACCTTCCAGGAAGTCAATTCAGTCTTTAAGAATGAATAATCCATTATTTTGATGATTCACATCTACAATTTGAATTCAACTGCAGAAATCTGATCGGTTTGGAGGACGGAATGAGAAGGCAGAATAAAATAAGTGTAGTTTACACATCAAAAGGTATATCATCTTTTGAGAAGCTTCATAATCTGAACAACTGCTGAACCCCTGACACAACAGGAATACAAGTTAAGAAAAGCTGCTAACTTCAGTGCAACAGTGTATATTTCATATTTTGATAGTTTGCTAGAGCATCAACATCAAAATGTAAAGTAACACTTCCTCATATTGGCATGCTATACACTTTATCTTTCTTGATGGAAGCATAAAACTACATTTTAAATAGTGCATTTTGTGAAGGATGAGTGGCTAAAATATTCATTAAATGGAAATAAACTTAATAGTTAATACTAACAGGTCATTGCCAAGCAAATTGGAGTAGACAGACAAATTCAACTGATAACGAGATTGCTAATCTAGTTTGCCACTTCAGAATTTAGAGTGAATAATAATGACTGGGGGAGGCAGGACAAGTAGTACAGAAAATGAAGATTTCTTAATAACATTTACAGAAAAAAAAATACTTAGAGTTTGCTTTTCTTCCTGTTCTCCCAGGACAGGTATAAAGTTCAATGAGAGCAAAGAGTTGTTGTTTTAGCAAGGATTTCAGGACTGATCCTCACATTATATAACAGAATTTATCTGTGTCAGGAATCACTTCAGACTCTTTTTGCAAGACTCAGTGATGAATGAAAAGGCTATTAGTGCTGTGGTTCATATAATCTTCTGCCTCTCTTGCATTTCAAAAAAATGTATTCAGCTGAGATGGTTTAAGCATTTCTCTGCACAGAGAAATATTGCCAAGATAGCCTATATTGCTTTGGTTTAATTGATATTGTTCCAATTAAGTGCATTTGCACTGTTGTGTCAATGTCCACAAAGCATGATACTATATTTCCATTGCAGACAAGGTATCTGAGCCTTGCTTGGTATTGTTTGGAGTTGCACTATATTCTGGATAGTTTTTACAGTATACTGTAGGGTACTTTTTGGCATCTGAAGGAGCAGTGCTGGCAGTGACAGCTTTCTGCCCCAGAGTCACCTGGAATATTATTCCATTTCCAGGTGGCTCTTCACTGAAGCACAGAAGAGCACAATGCTACATCCTTTATCTAACAGCTGTTTCATCAGATTGCTGCAGTGGCTGCAGAAATAAGACAGCCTTATTTCTCTATCTTCAGATTCCTATAGTTCATGGGAGAAGATTTACGGATGGGTGAAATAATCCATAACATGGGAGTGTCTTTACATTGTAATCTGGCTGAAAAATCACAGAGGAGAAGTCTTCCTGTGCAAAGCACAGAGTAGACATTAAGGGGGTAGTGCTGTCACATTTTGCATGTTTGTGCTGCTCTCATTTCTTTGATGTTTGATGTCATCCCCTGGCAGGCCCAGGCATAGCCACAATGTACGTGCAGAGAGGCTGAGAAGCTAGGTTTCAGAGCTTCTGAAACGTGTTCCCCACATGGCAATGAGGGACATGTGACAGCTTCTTTAGCTTTACTGATAAATGATGACCTTATAAACTGCATGGAAAAAAAAAAAAAAGTTATTTCGTGGTGTCTTTAGTCAATTAAAAATAATAATAAACTTATGTTGTGTTTTGCTTTTTTTCTTTTTCCCTTGTTTTTATTTTTGCTAGGTAAAAGTGGAGAGATTTCTGTAACATTTTCTGTGTGTTTTTCACCACATTTTCATGGAAATGTTATTGGATTTGTGGTTCTGTTTTTTTTTTTATTTTATTTTATTTTTTTTATTGTTATGTTTTAAACAGTTCTAATTCTTGAAATCATGCAATAGAGTACTGGACTTTACAGCTTGAGCATCTCAACCTGCCACAAAAAAAAAATAAATATTATGGAATAATATTGACCTCTGTGTCTCTGAAATAAAATGAAGCCACCTATTTGTTGTCTTTCCTTTGAGCATAAAGGAAGCTCTCTGTAAGAGGTAAGTCAGGACAAGAATGTACAGCATACTGCACGAGGCCCATGTGTCTGAGCCACGCTCAGCGTGGAGAAGCATGTATGCAGGGCTGTGCACTCTGCAAGGCAGGCACTGAGGGATGCAAGCAATGCCACGAATGGCAAAGGAACACGAATGAGCCAACTGATTAAACTGATAGGAGCCAAACAGTGCGGTGCAGCCTTTGATGGGTGTCAGAGGTCACTTCCATACAGTTCCCCAAGTCCCCAGGACACACAACCTTGCTGACCTAGTTACCAGATCAGACAAGAGCGCTGCGACTCCATTGGCAAACAACAACCTAACAGATTTAGATAACTGATAGACTACTAAGCAAATGCTGTAAAAGGGAGTGAAGGAGAAGGAGCTTGTCAGGAAGGAAAGGCTTAGGGAGAGATGGAAAGAAGTGAGAGAGAGAAATTACTTGTTCAGAAAATATCTACTTCTGCATCTGTATTTAACAGCAGTACTGGGATGCATGAGAAACTGAGGACAAACATTGACAAACATCAAGGTGTGTCAAAACTCCCTGAAATTGGTAAAGACTGTATTCATTCTAATTCTTCATCTGCTAAAGAATGTATGGATTTTTTGGTATTTTTTTAGCTCTCTGGGGGGTTTAAGTATTTAGATACCATTTTAAAAAAAATGAGGTATCAACCTAAAAATATAGTCAGCTACACTGTAGACATTCATGCACCCATTTATCTTTATTTTGTAGAGCAGATTTGCTTTGCCCTATCACAGCATACTCATTTATTTGCATATCACATATCAAATATTTACATATCACAGCAAAAGAGTCCAAATCTACCTTCAAGCAGTTGTTATGCCGAGATATTAGCTCTGATTCCTAAAACAAGCTGTGTTAGTACAGCACTGTGCCAAGCTACTAAACTTCATCTGTTAGAATGGTTAGTTATTTTGGAGCCAAAATAGCCCTGGAGAGGCAAACACTGGTTTTGGTGTGATGCTTATCCATATCATAAACACTCCCTGATACATCAGTAGACTGTGCTGATCAGTAGACTGTGCTGTCTGTGCCTTCCTATGTATTTCTGTAACAGGCAATGAAATAATCACCTGTTTGGGCTGGTTTTGATATGACCATGATAATAAACATACCTGATCTCAAAAGTTCACTATGGTCATGAAATGATAAAAAAACAATGACAATTTATTTATTTATGTATTTATTTATTTTTATTTTTTACATTTTAGGAGCCATCTGAGATATTTTACTGAGGCACACAGTGCATAAATAAAGGTGTCAAGGGCTGTAGGAGACATTTTAGGGTGCCTGAGTGATTCACATAAGGCTGGAAGATATGACACAGAATCTATATGAGACCCATATCACATCCTTCTGGAAGGGTGATAGAAGAGGAAAGATGCCCTGTGTCATCTCAGGATGCTAGGATCCTGTTTTGGGTAACCTAATCACTGGGGCAGGAAGGTTGTCCACGTCTTCATTTCACAATCACATTGTCAGCACAACAGAGAAGAAAAAATCCACTCAGGTGGCATGAGCTACCTGCCTCTCCCTTGTGAGCTGACATGCTGCAAACCAGATGTGAGCTGGAAGCCATTTAGACAGGTTGGGGTCTTGCTGAAAGGTAACGTAATGTTGAGAAGCAGTACTTTGCTTGAGCACAGTTCTGAGCTAACACATCTAAATGGCTTCCAGAGCCCAGCTGGCTCACCAGCAAGTCTAGCTGGCAATTGTTAGCACATGGCAAAGTGATCACACCCAAAGAGGACGTGTCAGGACTCTACATCACATGTCCATCAGACTTGTTCACTGGGTTTGCATGGCAGCTTGTGATTGTGAGTGAGCCAGGATGAACTGGATGGGCAAAAGCTTGTCTGGAGTTTACAGGAGTCAGTAGCAGGAAAGTAGAATTTCTTATGCTTAAACTGAGGATATTTGAAACAAAATATGCAGAGTGAAAATGAATGGGATCCTTTTTACATTTGCTTTTTACAATGTAAGACACCCTGTAAGAGGAAAATTTGAAAAGTGTTCTGAGTGAAATTAAACTGTGCAGATGAGATACAGAAGTTACCCAGCACAGCCCTTCCATTCACCATCACAGATAATTTTTCAGAAGCTTATGTGGTTTGTTTAGTTAAACAAATTTCCTTAGAGACATGATTGACTATTTTTAAGCTGAACACTCACAGTAACAATTACCTGTGTTCTCAATGTCCATGAGCCTCAATAAACAGCCTGTGGATTTATGTCTTAGTGAGAACTAACCTATTAGTTTCAGCCATAAATCTCATGTGCCTTGTGTGCAAAGTGAATTTTAATAAAAATCATATAAGGAGCCAGACTTGCTAGGCAGGGTTTCACGTGGCTGCCAACATTTGAAAACAATTAATAGAGACCTTTTGGGGGAGGGTAAGTAGAACCAGGTCTTTAGCTCCTGTTGAAATACAGTGGACGCAGTGAACTGCCTGAAGGACAGAACAGAGAGGTGTGCCCCCCACTCCCCTGAGCAATAAAATAAATAAATAAATAAAAGGAGGCCATCACTTATAAATAAGGGCAAATGGAATGGAAAGGGTCATTCCTCTGAGCCTGCAATCTCATCCTCTCCAATACCCCGCTGCCAGGGAAAAGACAGTAAGTACGATAAAATTAAAGAGCAAAATATAATAAATATACATAAATAAATATAAATCTGCACTCCCTGTCTGAAAATAGGTTCTGGTCCCAAATGAACAGAAGTAGCATCTGTGTTCAGTTTCAAAACCCTTGCCTTAGGTGCTCCTTGTGAACTCTTCTGAGTCGACAGAATGTTTTGGGTTGAACAGAGTCAAAAAAGTTAAATCTGAGAGTCAGTGTTCATTTTTACTCTCCTGGTCAAATTAGCTTTATAAGCAAATAGTTCAGACCTTGAAAAATAAATATGAAACATTCGAAGAGAAAATGTTAGGCCCTGAGCTTCAGATACTTTGTACTGTCTCTGCAGCCCTAAAGGCTGAAAGGTTGCTCCAGAGGGGAGGCCAGAGATTTCTGCAACACACAAGGAGCCTCCCAGGGTCTCGGTGTTATGTCTGCCCAGCCCATACAGGACTAGCAGCTGGTGTAAATTAACCTAGCTCACAGGCTAGAATACCCTGCTACAATACACTGAGGAATGAACGTCTTATCACCAGGCTGGTAAAGGACCTGGGGATTGAAAGCCACCTTTCCTTCCCATCCATTCATACCAAGTTTAACCAAATACAGCTGAGTACAGGTCCACTTTATTTTTAAAACCAATAAATATGTAGGCCTGGCCCAGGTAGGAAATGCTGGTGGTGATAGAGGGATAGCTACATTCCACCTGACTGCTCTTAAGGAAAACATGACATGTCTGTTTTGAGTTACAGAAAAGGCACCTACCAGTACCTATGTATATTGTGCTGCTACTCACACACTCTGTTTAATTCCAGGTTGGGATGTTTATAATAAAACTGGTATTGTAATTACAGATGGAATCAATCCCTTTCCTTGGAACTTCTTGCTGGAAAAAAAGTGATAGACACTGGTTTTATGGTCAATTTTCTTAAGCAGTCAAGTGTGGATTCTGGTATCCACCACCATGTATATGTGTATATATGTATATATATATATATGTATATATATATATGTATATATATATATATATATATGTACATATTACACTGAAAACATTGAAGCTTGGGTGAATCATTCAGGAATAAAAAGATAAATCTAAATGGGTTGAATTTGAGCCAGCTATACTATGTCCAAACAGGAAGATCTAGGTCCAGCTAACATGTCACTGGGGCCTCAGTGCTGCAAGTACTGTCAGGCAGTCAAAAAGTGCCTTCCTTGGGTTCACACAGTCCTCCTCAGAACACAGAAGGAAGGACCAAGCTTTTTTCCTCCCCAGCTAGCTTTTCTGCAATACTTTCCTATTCTTGCAGGAGTATGGCAGGTTATTTGACTGACTTTGCTAATCGCAAGTAGTGGCAATGAAGATGTGTTCACATCTTAAAGCAAAGTAAGGATTAATTAGAAGTATATAGAAAACCTGTACTCTTCCTTGGCCAGGAAGCACTAAATACTGGTTTCTGCCTTCAGATATAGGTACGCTGTGCTGATTATAGTTACTGTCAGCCAGGTATATGTAATTAAGCACAGACTGGACTCAAATACAGTGTATGGCTAGACATGGGGGAGGCAGAGGGAGCAAAATTGTCAGGAGCACTAAGAGACCTCGAGGAACAAGGTTGATTTCATGCCCTAGTTCAGGGTTTACTTAGGATCGTAACATATCCTTTAAGACTGTTAAAGGATTGATCCAAAACTGGGAGGTGTCTTTCCATCTACCTCTGTGGTCTTTTGTACCTGGGAGTCTTTTGCTATCTTGCAGTAAATGCTCAGGTATAAGCTGCAATTTCAACCTTCCTTTTCTTGCCTCTGGAAATCCTATGGAGACTGCTCAAATTACCCAAGAGAGTAGTGATAGTATATTGTTTTCTTGGACTTTGTGTAATTACACACAGGTAATCCTGGTTTATTTCTGTTATCCCTTAATTGAGCTGTAAAATTTTTTTTAAGATTAAAAAAATGCCTCCGGCTTTCTTAAGACTCTAAATTAAAATGCAACCAAACAAAAAGAACCCTCCTCAGTTAATTCTATTGACACAGACACAAAAAAAAAAAAATGCCAAATTTCATTGTAGAGGTAGTTTTTTGTTTTGTTTTGCTTTGTTTTTTAATTATGAAATCCCAAAGAGATCCTTCAAAACAATTATATGGATTTTTTTTATTATTATTATTTATTTTATTTTATTTTATTTTCAACTGCCCTGGAGTGCTGTGTCTCTATTTTCTCTCTCTCAGCCTAAGATAGTTTTTATGACTAAAGTATCAAAACCCTGAAAACAGAGGTTTGTAACAGCAATCTTGATAGATCTTTAGCTGCATGGGTGGGCGCAGCTCTGGCAATTGCTTCTTTAAAAGTCTCATTCACGCTATCACTGCTGTAGCAGTGGCACCTGTTAGTGGTGCTGCTGCAGTCTCTCAGCGTTTCCATTATAAACCTCTCTTTTCATGAGTTCATTTCTTGGCTAATAAAAGTTTCCTCACAGCTGAAACTTGGCTGAAAGTGACTTTGCCTGGGAACAATTATTATTAATATTTTTTATATAAATTTCCCTTTAAAAATCTTTCTGTTATTTTTAAATTAAAAGTGAGAAAGGTTTACAGGGTTCAGATGCCTACACTGTGCATATACAAGTAGGTCTGGCAACCCTACTCACAGGTAGATGCCAACTAGAAATTACAGGACGTGATTGTCCTGTGGGTGATGCCAGCTGAAAAAAGGGTCATGACCAAGTGTAAACTGCATGGAAAGCCTGTGGCTCCTGTGTACTTGGATGGCACTGGGTCCTAGCAAGTGTGCGCATCTTTGGCCAAGCTTATTGGAAATAGATATATATAGGAATTTCAGGTTAACTGAAGGAAGAGCACAACAGTGTAGGAGCTCCCTCTTGGAAATGAGTTGTGCCAAAAGTTGCTAGGGGAGTAAGCTAAAGCAACCTAAAGAGCATAACCTTAGCATATGGTGCTCATCAGGTGTGCCTGTGCTTTCACTGGACGCATAGTATCAAGTACAGATGAGGACAAAGTGCATCCTGCCTCCTTATCATGCATTACTCAGGATTTGCTGATCTGTTTTTCCCCTGCTGTTCCCACGTATCCTTATCAGACACTGAGTTTCCAGCAGCACCCGTCCCCCCACTGCACACTGCTTTCCTCTCCCCCCACACCAAGCTCAGGGCGAATGTGCTGCACCATGTGTTTCTTGTGCCCTTGTTGAAGAAAGCTCTTCTCTTTTCCCCTTCCAAAAAGCTGGTCAGGAGGAGGTCACCATATTCAAATGGTGGTTCTAATGTAGATTGCTGGGGGAGACTGGACCTCCTCCCTCTGTCCCCAGTAATTCTGAGCTAGAGAAGATGCAGGATGCTGAAACATTTAGTAGTATTGACCAGCTATTCATTCTGGGCAGGAAGTGAAACATAAATTAGAAAATTCCTACAAATCCACAAGGGCAGGATCCCCACCAAGGAATTTTGGATGAACATACTTCATTGCAGTAGAAAATATTCCCAGTTCAGAGTGGGGTATGCAAAGAAAATCTCCGACACTGCCTTCTCATTTTGTACAATCTCATAACAGGATTTGGATAGCAATCAGAACTTGTGATAACAATAGAGAATTTTTCCTCTTCAAACAACATAGACTTTTTTTTTTTTTTTTAATTAAAAAGAAACCACGCATCAAGTGACTGAGAATCAAAGCATCAGCCCTGAATTTTTCCAGCAGTGATGTATGTAGTGTATGTAGTGTAGGATGTAGTGATTAAATTTGCATATATTCTGGTACATAGATGCCAGGCATACCCTTCAGCTCTGCCACGCCTTCTCCCATGCAAATCCATCTCTCCATCTGGGCTGGGATATGGGCAGGCACAGGGCTGCTCAGGCAGGGCTGGGAAGCAGCTTTGTACACCATGTGCATGCTGCAGTGAGATGTCCCTGCCCTGGGGACTCTGGGCTGGGCATGTGCTGATGCTGGCCGCCCAGCCTGCCAGCAGCATCCTAGCTACTTGGCCTTTCCCTCTGTTGCTTTATGCCCAGATGGAGCATAAGGAATGCCCATGGGGTTAAACTGCTCTGGGGAGAGGTGGAGTATCAATTCCAGACCCCTTGCTGAGGGTGGGTATTTGAACCAAAGTATCAGACTTCCCTACCCAAATGAAGTTACCCTGCTTGCTCCTTAAGAAAGAGAGGCTGAATGTCTCTCTTCAGAGACAATAAGGATGCTTTTCCTTTTCCAGAAACTGGGATACCCAGCTTCCAGTCTCTCCTCTATAGCCAGACTAAGTACCTACTCTCACACAACATAGCGTCCTGGTCTCACAGGAGGTCCTAAATTCCCCTGGCATCCCTTCATGCTCAAGCTACTGACCTCCAGCACTCTCCTTTCCTCTCTGTGCAGATGTGAAACTCACAACCATTCCTTTGCTTTTTTTGCTCACACTTAAAATGTTGTGGGTTACATCTAGCCATTGAGTGAAGACAGAAACTCAGCTTTTCCATTTTTCACCTTATCAAGGAAGAAGGTAGCTGCTATCTGTATTTATCAACCCATTGTCTTCCCCGTTCCCTTTCCTTCATTCAACATTCACTGCAAAAGTGTGAAAATAAAAAATACCAAGCACAGCCTGTTCCAGAAGTCTGGCCTCAGCTCCAACATGCCATCTCAAGTAAGTTGCTTCTCTGCTTTGGTTTCCCCATTGCTAACAGGAAGTTATGTGCATCATAAGAGAAATTGTAGCCTACATCAACAGGAATTTACTGATTTTTACTGTCTGATGTCCTGGTCTTAATGTGTATAAAACATAAATAGCACGTTATGGTTTTCTTAAAGGAAAGGGGCTGAACCATACAATGCTGCCTAAGAGAAAGAACAGAATTTTATAAACTCTTTAGCAAACAGGATCCTCTTTGCCTTACCCCGACACTTCTGGTGCAGTGTTATGGATGTGGACTTTCCCAGAAGTGCCTCTGATTTACAGCTCAGCCTGTGGAAGAGGAGGAATCAGGCCCAGAGACTTCAGATGATGCTATTTTTAACCACCAACAATTAGATGTTATACAGTTAACTAACAACAGGGTGGAAAAAACTAAGAGGAATTGTAAATATATCCTAATAATTGTATTGCAGCATAGGATTTATAATTACTAAATGTGTGATAACTGCTTCCTAAATGCCCATGCTCTTTAAACAACCCAATTTATAATTTAAAAAGCTGACAACTCTTAAAGTGTTTTATTTTATCTTGTCTGAAATAATTGAAGAGTAAGTTATTGAAAACCTTTATTTTTCATTAGCCTTAAATTCAGCTACAATTAATGTGCCCAATTTGATTATAAACTGCACAAATTAAACAATAAAGAGCTGTCTAATGAGAAATTAATTATGAGGAACAGAAGAGGAGCTGGGCTGGATAAAAGCAATAAGTTATGGCCTATGGCAGGATGTGTCAGGTTTTAAAGGAGACAAAGGGCTTTTTCCTCAATGTGTGCCAGTGCTGATAGGGCTCATCACAGATCAGTAGATCCAGAAGCCATAACAGCGCGGTAATTGAAACTGCCAAAATCAATAGTGCTGACAACCTTAATTAAATTAAATATGTCTCTGATGAGCTCAAACAGCATGGCAGCGGACCACTTGACCCTTTCTGGGAGCCCCGCTTGATGGAGTGCAGCGTGCAGCGTGATGGATTTCACCCCCGAGGACCGCCGGAGCCCTTGCACTCCTGGAGAAAATTGCTCCGAGAGGAATGGGCTCCCCGGCACAACTCTGTCTGTGGCTCCAAAGTGCAGCACAGACTTCTTGGCTTGCTCCAGCTTCTGCTTCGCCTGCAAGGCACGGGGCTGCTTTGCTGAGCGCAGCACAGAGGAGTTTGCCATGCCCTCCGCTGAGCAGAACTAACAGCTTTGTTTTCTAAACAGACAAAAAACTTCGATTGCATCTGGCTGTCTGCGAAGCATTTGTCACTGTCTTTTTATTGCAAGTGGTATATCAGGTGACCAGTTTGGGATTAGATCTAATTCAGGCTGATTTTTTTTTTTTTTAATGTTCTGTCTTTTTAAAATAAAAAGCAACTGGACAGAGATGTGTATTACCCTAGAATTATCTGAAAGATGTCATGAGATTATGAGGGAAAATATGAGCTATAAATGTACAGGAAACAAAGAAAAATTCTTGCTGCTGAAACCACAGAGCTGGAATCCCAGTTCAGCTCTGTAGTCAACGTTTGTTTTTCTCGCAAGGAAATTGCATGAGTAAATATTTTTGCAGAATGCTGTTCTCTTGACCACGTAGTGCTGACTTCCTAAACAACATGAAATAATTGCACCTCTAGGTTTTCAAAATGTTTATGTCAGCATTAACAGACTGTTCCTTCGTTATAAGCCTGTCAAAGATCACAGGCTGAGATTATTGCAGTAGATTCCTTTCAAATGCTGAAGTTGTTGCTGTGACAACTGCGGGAGAGAAGAGATTGTCAGAGGTGGACAAACTGGGGGGGTTTCCATACCAAGAAGTTTTAAATGGTCCACCTCCCTCTTTAGGAAAATGCCTCAATCACAACAAACACTCCCCAGCTAAGCACAAAGGTCTCAGAAAAGTAAAATGTAACTTTGTATCTAAGAGCACAAGGTTTTAAATCCTGCCATTGAGCTTCATATATATAAATTAGACTAATCTCAAAGAAATGTGATCTAGATACTGTAATTCTGTTCCATGTATAACATTTTATGAAAGACAACTATTCAATATATTTCAAAGCATTGCTATCCTGCTAGGAGCTCATGCAGAAATTTATGATGCTGGAAAAATTATACAAAAGATGATGTCCTTGAATCATGAGCAGGCCCTCCCTCTTGGTGTGGTTTATTACATTGCTAATTCAAATATAGTTTTGTGTCAGGCAAGCTGTTTTATAGCAGCCTCTTTAATCCAGCCTTGGAAACTTTGTAATCCAGTGCATAAGAAAGCAGTTTGCAGGGGGTGGGAGGAATTCAGATTTCATAAATGCTTGAGCCCAACTTCCCCTTCCCCTTCCCCTTTCCCCTTTTTTTTTTTTTTTTTTTTTTTTTTGCTAACATGCAGCGATAATTCTGAGGTTACCAGTGGATGAGAAAATTTATAACCCATGAACATGTATTTTCTTCTGCTGTAGTTTGCCCACTATGTGCTTTTGCCCCATGGTGCTGCATGGTGATTACAAGGCAGCTGACCCTTTTGCCACAGAGGATGCTGGTGAGATGCATGAAGGCAGATGAGTGATAGGGAGTTAATGTAGCATAGAGCACAGCTTCCCATCTTCCCAGCAGAAACCAGTAGAATTTTGTTGCCTGAAATAAAATTTGCTGGGGCAAGGCACTTGGGATACTCTAGACTTGTGCTGTCAGATGGAAGAAAAGGCCCTGAGCAAGCCTATATCACACTTCAGTCTCTGCTAACTGACTGAGAGCAAGCTCTGGTTTATAATGATGGGGAAATAAGGCAGGATTGAATAAACTATGAGGTCTGTAGTGAGGGAGAAGAGAAGCAGTGATACCACCTGTCTTGTTTGCTGGTAATTAGCACATACATTAAAACATAAATCTGGGTGAAACTGCAGTTTGTCTTATCCTTACCTCTCTCTGTCCTCAGTGACTGTCTGGGAACCCTCCATTAAGCCAAGGCTTGAATTGTGGTCTTGGATGTGTCCCCCAGCAGCTCTGGGCATTTGGGGTCTCCCGCTTTATCAGCAAGTCTGATTTCTCTCCCAGACTGACCTTCTACATTTTACTAAGAAAGACTAGAATTACCTTGAGGAGTCTGAGGAGTTTTTATAAGCAGCAGTTTTCAGGACTCTATACATCTCATTGCTTCCTTGCAGACCCATTTTTGTTTGCCAGAATATTTAGGACCTGGCCAACAGCAGCCAAGGTCCCGCCTCCCTGAGTGATGGCTCCCACCAGAGGCTCCCTCCAAAAGGGCATGGGTTCTCTGAGGCTCAAAGGAAAGAGCTGAAGACTTCTGTCCCGTGCCCCTACACAATGCATCACCCTTGCACTGGCCATCACCATGTTGCTGTCCTGCACTCAGTTTTGTTGCCCTGCAATCCAGGAGATGGAGGGGAGTAGCACCAGGAGCCTTGGACACAATGAGAATACTTTCAGTGGTGAGTGGAGGCTGTTGGACATTTCTGGAAGGATTCATGAAGTTAGTGAAAGTCTCAAGTGCTCAGATCAGAGAACAATGTCAATTTTGCATTTTTTTCTGGAAGGTCTGAGCTGACAAAACAAGAACTCAAAAGCTTCATCCTTGAGGTTTTGTGCTTTTAGTTTCTCTTGAGCCAAACATTCAAAGCTTGCTCTTGTTGGGAAAACAGTTTAGAGTAAGTGATTCTTAATCTGCTTATTCAAGATAGAGATATGCTCTGGAGCCAAGCTTTTCTGAATGTTCTGTTTTTTTTGGCCAACCAGACTATATCTCCCTATTCTTAAAGAACGCAAAGTATTTTTTTGTTGCCAAAGAAACCCTTTATGTTTTGGGCAGATCTGATTAGCTACAGGCACCTTCATCCTTCAGTTCTCAACCTTCCCCTCTGTCCTGCAGCAGCTGACCTCTAGGTGACCATGGAAGGCTACCCTTGCCACTGAGATCAGAATGCATACAGCCTTAATGGAAAGCAAAAAAAGGAGAGCAGCGTAAAGGTGTTGAATTGAATTTCCATTTGCATATTCTACTAATAATTTGGCCTTTATCTCCTACATTGTTCTGTGAGCTCTGAAGCTTCTGATTAATCTCAAGTGATGTGTCTGGGCTAGTCTTGTGTCACCAGCCTTTGAAGTGGGGAAGAAA
Organism: Anas acuta; assembly: GCF_963932015.1. NCBI lineage: Eukaryota > Metazoa > Chordata > Aves > Anseriformes > Anatidae > Anas > Anas acuta. The sequence goes on along the minus strand of NC_088982.1, from coordinate 13,152,687 downwards.
ACTTAGATAGTAAGACAGATAGCTCGGAAGGAGCAATTTGTATAAGGAGGAGAGCCGACATTGATCATGTCACAGCATTACTACCAGTAACAAGTACACTTCAGCTCTGAGTAGAAAAGACTCATTTTCACAAAAGAACTTTGGCTTGAATAGCTGTGGAGAGCAAAAGCCATGCAAATTAGTTTTCCAGAAGCACCATTTCAAGACACACACACACCAAAAAAAAAAAAAATCTTTCTTGTTTCCTAACTAAAAAGGATGCATGGAGAATCTTGCACATAGCAGGTGCAGGGATGTTTTTCGGGGTCACTGAAAAAGAAGACACAGTGTAGATCCATGTCATGGCACAAAGGTAAATGCCACAGAGGTATGCAAAAGTATTGCCACAGAGTTCCTTTCATTAATGTCCTGGCTGCAGCTGGTCTTGTCAAAGTCCTTTCATGTTCCCAAAAATTCTTCTCTGCCTTGACATCAGCTAAATGCAAGAAATGTGTGGCAGCTGGTGTTCCAGTCACTGTTTCCTGTACAGTTTTCAATTGTCCCATGTTGGTTGTTGCATTTATCCCATCCATGAGCCCACGTTGTAAATATATAACTTTTACATTATATTTATACAGGGACAAGTTCCTGAATTACTTACCTTCAAATGTGATCTTTCTATTCTTAGTCACTATTCAAATATTCATATTTTGGGTGTAGCTGCATGAAAAATGAAAACTTCTGTACTGTACATCATATACAGTATAACCCATTAACATTCACTCTAAGCAAAATTTGGCTTGAAATAGAGCTTTAGGTGCTGAAGGAAAGTCAAGCAATTGGAAAGGTAATTTTGCAGTCTGGCATATCTGGAAAAGGTGCTTGTGCACCACATACATTGTGAGTCATAAGGTTGAATCCATTTAAAATATGGTCATAGGTCTGTTACACACTTCTAATATTTTGCATTTTTCTTGTGTTCCAACATTATTAAAATGTGATTCCAATGGACCTGGAATCTTCAATCAATTCTAAGATTTTTTAGTGCAATTTCTCAGGGACTGCTTATTTGAGAAGCTATTCTTGGCATCTCCCTCTTTACAAATTGAGTGAAAATTCCATTGTCATCCAAGGCACATAAGACACATAAATTCCAAGGAACATTGTGATTTTTTATTTATTTATTATTAAAATTTCCAGTCTTTCACAAACCACAGGTTTGTTAACATCTGGTTATCACTTGAAAATGTTTGTTAGTACTCTCCATTTCCCAGCAGCTTGTCCTAAGGTACCAAACAGAGCAGCAACCAGGACAGGTATCCATCCTGTTTATATGAAAATGATAGAAGACCCTTTACTGAGTTTCCTGAAATCCAGAAAATTGCAGCAGGGCAGAAAAGCTAGGGTTGTGACCTGAATGCAAGACACACCACTGCAAATAGTCCCTGGTCAAGGCCTGCCTGCTTATGCACAGCTCTCTGGGATGAGACCTGAAAAGCCACCAGTTTTTCTCTTTCGTAACAGAGGCAAGCATGGCATGAAGCAAGCTGTGAGTCTTGGTCTTTTTTTTTTCTTTTTTCTTTTTTTTTAACCTACTCTAGGTAACAGGATTAAATATTTCATTAATGACATCAACATGACTTCTAATTGTAAAAGAAAATACTCCAGTATATAAGACAGACTTAAAAAAAAAAAAAAAAATCAGTTACTATACTTCAGTGCAGAATACAATGATGTTTATTTATTATTGATTATGATTTATATGATATATGATTATTCATATATGATCGTACATGATCATATATTATTATTGATTTATTAATATTTTTTTTTCAAAAAGTAGAACTAAAATGTTACTTGAATACTTTTTTGCTTTAAGACTCTTCCATAGAAACACAAAGGTTATTTTTTCTGGTCTGCTATTGCAGATGCTTTTTTTTTTTTTTTACTATTCCTAAATAAACGTTACTTTTGTCTTTAGTTTTGTCTGCTTACAGACACAGTTAAATAATATCACTTTTGTCCTTGCACTCACTTTGACTTAAATTCTGGAAACTTTTGATGCCCTGATAGTGTCTTTTGACAACACAGAAATACAATGAACTGTGCATGCCCTGAAGCACAGACCTACAAAATTTAGAATAACATGAGTTCACACTGAAGGACATTTTATTGCCTTATTATTATACTATTACGGGAAATAGTCTTAGGAGGAATGGGAATATTAAGAAATTATTGTTCATTTGAGTCAGAGGTCAAATCAGAGACCTTATTGCAAATGTATAGAAATTATCTTTACAGCTCCTAGAAGGTTAGATGGAGTTCAAGGCCAAGCATTCATGCAACTGAGAAAGGTCAAATTATACATATGATAATACTTGGTGACAACAAAGCCAAAGGTCAAGTCTGAGGCATTATTGTTGAACATACAGAGAAAATTACCATTCAGATATCATATGGCATTCCTGCTGGCTCAGGGGCCAGATTCTTATCCTGGTTCTGCTGCTGTAAATTGAACGATTGCCATTATACACCTGTGCATTAGGAAGACTGGGTTTGTTCTTGAATTTTTAGCCATAATTCAATGAAGTTTCCAGTCATGAAAGTAAACAAGATCTCCTTCATACTCTGTCATTTCCATTTCCACATTTTAAGATTTTAGAATTCCTGATTTCTCTTCAGAAGATAAATCGGCTCCAAGAATTTCAATTTTGCTACTGCAATATCTACGCATGCTGAATTTCTTGACAAACAATAAGCCAAGGAACACTCTTCTGAAAACTAAATAGTTAATAAGAAAATTATCTATTGTAACTTACAGGAAAAATACATATATGTTTATGCACATTTTTGATAAGCAATATTTTATGTATGCCACAAACTGTTTTTTGGTCTGCTATCAGAGTAAAACTTCTAAATGCCCCCATTTTGAAAAGGTTTTAATTTAGTTTGTTACCTTGGATAAATGGAAGAACAAAAGACTGATTTTTAAAAACATTTGTTCTTCTAAGTTGTCTAATATCTTCTTGAAAATAGACCACTTGTGTAACTAGCTGGAAAGTTTAAAACATGTTTAGCTCTTAAAGCAAACTCTTTTTTGTTGTAAGAATGTGTAGTGTCACCTTAGACCAAGTATAATGGTCCTCCCCAAGCCAACAGGAGAAGATGTTCTGATCGTAAGGGAAATGACAATTTGGGAGCTTATTGAAAGAGTGGGATAATTTGTATATTTACTCTAATATATTGTTCTTGGCATTTTGAAACACTGTAATGATTTTTCTACTGATACAGTTAATAAAGGCCCATAAATGCAGTGCAAAAGAGTATTACCTGTGTATGCTGCTTCTCTGTAATGTTCTGTAAACTGTACCATAATATTAATGTTTAATAATACAATGTAAAGAAACATTGCTGTTAAATGGAAACAGGTACATATTAATTATCTTTTAATTTATTCAAATGTAATTCTCATTAGTCTCTGGAAAGTCTTAATGAGTCATATAAAACAAAAACAATTCCACTGCAAGACAAATGTAATATTTTATTCCATTCCTACTTGAATGTCCGCTCTTACAGTGATATTATCCTTTAAAATTGCTTACACAAAACTGCATATTCAGAAACATTAAAAAAAAAAGGTATCTGTTATATAGTGAACATGAAAATGACATGGATAAAGAAAAATTAACCTATTCTTATATCAGTGTGTATATGTATACAGGTATGGATACATGCAGTTTACTTTAAAATCAGTTTAATTTCAGAGACACTTGGTTTCATTTTCAGCCATTTTATTAACAGTAAAACATGCCTCACTAGAGAAAGAAGACATTTTCAAACAGTGAAAAAAAAATACAGCATTAATAATGTTGAATCCAGTATTGTAGATTGTGATTGAATGAAGTGGTGTGTCTCTGCAAATGTTATTGAATTTAATACGCTGATTTCTGCCCTTACTATGACTTCAGCAGGAGCTGTTGCATACTTAAGCCAGCAGACCCATCCATCTTATTTAATATTTATCTGCAGTATCTTTTGAATTATGTTACCTTCTGTTCTATCCTCTGTGCATATTTTTTTCCAATTCACTACATAACATCAGCCAATCACTGTATTCTTGTGTCTCTGTATAATTACATAGAGAAAATTATCATACAAAACCACCCAGCAATTCTGGTCCAGGCTGCTATCAGAAATCTTAGTGACAGCATTCAAATCACATGGGATATATCACTCTTGGAGCAGGAGTGTGACCAGGTACTGAAATACTTTTTCAGAAACATTGACATGCAGGAGATACTAAGTACCTGGTGCCAGAAATTTTATTCTCCTTTAACATGGATCAAGTCAGGTTCCCAAAATCAAAGATCGAAGTATCTGCAAACTCACCTGTTGGTTAGAGGAAAAAAAAAAAAAAAAAGTTGCTATGGAATGGTAAATCTTACATAAAAGCCACAGAGAGAGAAAGAAAAAAAAACAAAACAAAACAAAACAAAACAAACAAAAAAAAACCTCTTTTTTTTCCTGACTATTCTCATGTATTTCATGTGGAAATTTAATATTGCCCTTGTCCTTTAATTCTGATTTACCTATTTTTAAGACTAGTAAACACCCAGTAAAGATATCTGAAAGCTATCTCCATCTTTCCTGAAATGAGTATTTTGAAAGAGGCTTATCCTATATCTAGCAAATTCTAATCCCTATGAGCTAAACTCTGGAAACAAGTGAGGAATGTAGGTAGAAAGCTTTTCTCTTTCAAAGTCGGAGGGTAATAGCACGTCCTTTCTGTTCCAAAGTCATAGTGAAGACAAGTTCCTCTTGATGAAAGCGCCACAGTTAATCCGTCTCAGGATTGGTGTCTCCATGTAGCACCCTGGGGAACTAGAATAAAAAGAAGTGTTTTTCGCCTGGTGAGCTGTAGAGTTACAGTGCAGGAAATCCTTGTTGTACAGTACACTATATTGTTTCGCTAATGTATTTTTTCTGTGCTCTGAATGAAGCGCTTATATGCAGTGAAATTGGCTTTGAGGCAACAGATGAAACCAGAATGGTGTCAATGATCTGCCTTGCAGCAGAACAAGAAATCAGCTGATGGATCATGTTAAACCACAGACGGCTGGATCCCACCACGGCCACTCCTGCTAGCAGGCCCATCAGCATGGGGAGCTCCTCTATTAATGCCCGTGACACTGCTCTCTGCAGCGAGGATACTTCCAGCACACACTTCCTAAGGAGCCAGGCTCTTGTCTTGGTGGTTAATTGTGATCATTTGTTTAAGAAAGTAAGCTCTTATTTTCCTCATGACTTATTTTTAATTATGTTGTTCACAAACCTCACATATTTCAGTTTTTAACCCCACATATTCTCAGCTTTTTAAAAAGCCACTCAGGGTGGGAAAAGGGAAGACTGGCTTCTTCAGTAGAAGTCATTTGAGAGTGTCTTTTCTCCCTTTTTTCTGTTTTGTTTTTCAGACAACCTGCTGTTGAACGTGAGATCTGATCTCCTGACACAGCCCTGAACTTCAAGTCTCTTTATCTGTGCTACAGTACTGGGAGAGTCCTCACCAGGCAGAGGGCCGCTCTGCAAGCAGTATGCAGACACACGCAATGCAAGAGTTCCTGTTTCACTAATTTTATCACTTTATTGCTTATTGTTATAAGGTCTCTCCACCCTCAATGAAAACTGATATTCTGTTGGTTTGTTGTTGTTGTTGTTGTTGTTGTTGTTTATTTACAACTACAAAGCTGTTCAGATACAAGGAGTAAGAGTGATACATTTTTGAAGGGTATATAATTTCCATAAAATATTTGTGTGGTTAGACAATTAAGAACACTCAGGCTATTCCCTCAGCTTCAGAGAAACATTTTCTTTGGATATTCTCTTTTGTATTCTGAAGAATTGCTTTTATATTTAAAGCCAGGTCAGTATATAAAAAGCTTAGCTCTGGATGATGAAAGGTTTTCAAGAAGCAGTTCTTGGGGACTAGTTGGAGAATATTTCATCAGTGTTTATTGCTAATCAGTTTAATCTGTCATTGTAACTGATGTGATAAGGTTTCTGGTCAGCTAATTCTGGATATAATCAAACCTCACTTTCCCAGGTACCCTTATACAACAGGTATGAGGCTCTGGAACTCGATGGCCAGGTAAGTGATAATGTGGTCAAAGGTCCATCACGGCTGGAAGGGTCACCCAGAGCAAGTCAGCCTACCCTCCATATCACCATCAGCTTTGTCATGAAAAAAGAAGTTGTTGTCATAGGTGACTCTTTTCTGAAGGGAACAGAGGGCCCAATATGCCAACCTGGCCCAACACATAAGGAAATCTGCTGCCTCCCTGGGGCCCATTACCAGAAAACTCACTCACCTGGTACAGCCCTCTGATGATTATCTATTACTGTTTTTTCACATTGGCAGTGATGAAGTAGCAAAGAGAAAGCCAAGGTCAATGAAGAGGGACTTTAGGGCCTTGGGGAGACTGGTTAAAGGATCAGATGCACACATATTTTTCCCTCTAACCTTCCAGTAGCAGGAAACAATATTGAAATGAGCAGGGAGATCTAGCTGATCATTATGTTGCTGAAAGGCTAGTGTCACTGACTTCTCGGTCATGGGATGGTCCATGCAACACCAGGCCTGCTGGCACTTGATGGTATACACCTTTCTCTGAGGGAAGACGGATTTTTGTGCAAGAGTTATCAGGGTTGATTGATAGGTCTTTAAACTAGATTTGAAGGGGTAAAGTGATAAAAACATGTTTGCCAGTGATAAGCTATAGGACAGCATGACAAAATTAAGGGAATGGATGCTAATGAGATCCCTCAGTCTGCTCCATGAGGTGCTGGGTAAAATGAAGCACATTTGAAATGTTTCTACACCAATGCACATAGCATTAGGAACAAGCAAGAAGACCTAGAAGGTTTAGTTCTGTCCCAGAGCCACAACACCATTAATAAAAGTGAAACATGGTGGGACTAGTCCTGGGCCCTTGTCCTGAGTCCTGGAACCTGGGGCTGATGGACCATGACCACAGGAATGGCAAACTCCAACCAACTCTGAACTCATGCAGGATTTGATGCTCCAGCTGGATGCATATAAGTCTATGGGGCCTATTGGGATTTATTCCAGAGTACTGAGAGAGCTGGCTGATGTCATTTTGAGAGCTCTGTCAGTTGTTTTTCAATGATCTTGGAAATCTGGAGAGGTTCCTGTCAAGTGGGAACTGGCAAATGTTGTTCCTATTTTCATGAAGGGCAAGAAAGAAGTCCCTGGTAATTATAGGCCTGTCAGTCTCACTTCAGCGCTTGGTAAAATTATGGAGAAAATTGTTAAAGAACACATGAAAGACAATATAGTCATCTTTCCAATGCATCTGGTCACAGCCAACATCGATTCCCGAGTAGAAAGTCCTTTCTAACAAGCTTAATTTCCTTTTATGAAAAAGTTACCTACCTAGTTGACCAAAAGAAGCCAGTTGATTTAAATATTTTGGAGATCAGCAAAGCTTTTGATACTGTTTTTCATGGTATCCTTCTGGACAAAATGTCCTGCATACAGATAGACAAATATATAATATGATGGGTGAACAATTGGCTAACAGGCTCAGTTCAAAGGATGATAATAAATGGGGTTACATCAGGCTGGCAGCCAGTCAGTAGTGGGGTTCTGCAGGACTCTATTTTATTTATTTATTTATTTTTAATTATGCTTTTATAAATGACTTGGATGGAGGACTTGAAGGTATACGAAGTTTGCAGATGACACTAAACTAGAATGAGCTGTTGATTCCATCAAGGGTAGAGAGGACTTGCAGAGAGATCTTGACAAATTAGAAGGATGGGCAATCACCAACAATATGAAGTTTAATGAGAGCAAGTATCAGATACTGCATCTGGGATGGGGCAACCCTAGCTGTGTTTACAGAATGGGGGACAAGAGGATAGAGAGCAGCCCAACAGAAAAGGATCGGTGGGTTCTAGTTAAGGGCAAATTGAATATGAGCCAGCAGCGTGCCCTGGCAGCCAAATAGCCAACTGTACTCCAGGGTGCATCAGGCACAGCATGACTGGCCTGACAAGGGAAGTTTTGGACACCACAACATAAGGACATAAAACTATTAGAGAATGTCTAAAGGAGAGCTATGAAGATGTTGAAGGGTCTAGAGAGTAAGATATATGAGAAGTGACTGAGGTCCTTTGGTTTGTTCAGCCCAGTGCAGAGCAGACCGAGGGAAGGCCTCATGGTAGCCTGCAGCTCCCTCGCGAGGGGAGAGGAGGGGCAGGCGCTGAGCTCTGCTCTGGGGACAGCGACAGGACCTGAGGGAACGGCATGGAGCTTGGACAGGCTGGGACAGGTTAGGTGTTAGGAAAAGGTTCTGCACCTGGAGGGTGGTCGGGCACAGGGCCCTCAGCCTGCCACAGCTCAGGAAGCATTTGGACAATGCTATCATACATAAGGTCTAATTTTGGGGTGGTTCTGTGTGGAGTCAGGAGATGGACTCAGTGATCCTTGTGGGTCCCTTCCAACTCAGGACATTCTACTATTCTATGAATCATGTAAGGCTCATAATGGTGATACAAGCCAATTCCTTCCAGAGTATATTTGGCAGAAGAAATACCAAATTAATTAATACCTGGCCTTAACTAACCACCCTCAAATCATTTTATAATGAAAAAAAAAGTATATATTTGTCAAAACATCAGTACAATATAGGAAAGCCCATGCTTGTTTTGCATGCTGATGTTTATGGGAAGTCTGCTCTTTGCCTTGGCACTTGAAGCTTTGCAAAAGCATCATATTCTGGCCAACCTTTTCTACCTTTTCTCTCCAACTCCTTCCCTCCAAGAATGCTCTATACTCTGTTCAGCTTTTCCATCATTTTTTTAGACAGGCATTCACTCTGATGGAGAGGAAAGCAAAGTGGCTTAATTTGTTCTTTAAAAAAAGTGAATTTCCTCATGTTCAGGGTCTGTCCTAGTAAACCTGGCTTTGTCTCAGAAAAATTAGTGTTCTCTGTTTTGCAAACCTCACCAAATTCACTGTTCAAAACAGCAGTCTGTGTGATGACTGGGGAAATCAGCTACTCTAATGTTTCATTATTATAATGCAGCTGTTAAAGCAATTCCTTTCCGTTATGTTCAAAGCTTTCTCTATCCTCTAGAGCAGAAATTTGTCTGGAAAAAAATTGCTACAACTCCATGTATAGATGCCAATGAGCTGCTGTAATATTTGATCCATTTATTTTGATTGCATACATTCTCCTGAATACCCATATTTTTGTTCTTTCACCTGACAACTATGTCCTATATATTTATTTAGTAATAGTGTCCTCTTCATCTTCTTATGATTTTTTTTTCCAGACTGATTGTCAACTGGTATAAATACATTTAGGGTGAACAGTTAATCATGTTTTAGGATCAAGCCTCTCATGCTACTAATATGAGGATCTCAAAGTGCTGAAAAATGCTCACTGTTTTTCTTGCAGTAATATTGCAACTTTTTCTGAGACATTCAATTCTAAGTGTATTTGATCACCCCTTTTTTTGTACTCACGCACCTATCTGAGCTTGATGAATAATTCACAGATATGTTAGGTGAAAATTTTATATAATTATTTTTGATACCATAACTGAAGCGGGTGAATCCCCCACAATAGGAAAATATGACTTTCAGAGCTTTAAGGTCATCTGTTCTAGCCTCTAGTCCATTCATTTTCTTCTTTTCTGCAAATGGAAACTGCTATGAAAAAAAAAAAATCTGTAACTCACTTCTATATTCTGGTGTGTATTATGAAAGTGCTGTCATCTTCCATTTTGACCTGACTGATAATTAGCACATTTGTATCTTTATGGAGTCTTGAAGCAATATATGAAACATCAAGGAGGTAACAGCAAAGGTTAAAGATGCTTGGTGTCTTATGTTTAAAACAGTGCCAGAAGAAGTTTTGTATATTTTTGAAGAGGAGGTTGCTATTTCTTTCAGCGCAGCTGTATGATTTTATTTTTTCATAACAGCTCTGCATGTATTAGTCTCCTACAGGGCAATTTGCTTTATTTAACATGCCACAGAAAGCTACTGCTGTTGCATCAGGGAGATGGAATGCTTCTCTTAAACTGTAATGCCAATAATTGCTTTTGGACTTCCACACAAAGAAAGTTTTGGTCTTCAAACTGTCTGGAAGGGTTTGTCTGTAATTGCTGTAATGTACAATCACTCCTAGAATGAAAAGGAATATGACATATATTTAGAAAGTTCAATAAGAACAGTGCAAACAAGCAGTGCTATTATCTAAGGCGGTGAACAAGCCTCATGTTCTGAGGCTGAGCCTCAGAAATTGTTTTATTGCACATGGTGAGCAGACACATTGTTAATATAAATGTATAATGAAAGCAGTTGGAGTAACCACAAGAACACCCTCTGAAGCATCCATGTTTGGTTAAACATATTTGTCTGAATTCATACCAGGCAACTGGGCTGATGGATTATTTATGCTTGGATTCTCCCCCTCCAAACTGATATACAGCAGAAGAGGGACATCCCATTTATACAAGTTCATTACCTTCAACATTCAAAGACAATAAAAAGGCAAAATAGTGTGTATTTTCCAATTGTCACAATTGTTAAAACTTTAGATGTACTTTCAGGGAGACATCTTGGCCAAATCTCTCTACACTTAAGACACCTTCATAAGTTTGTCTGACTTACAAAATGAAAGGCCCTGCTATTGACTTCAGCTGCCTGTATAAAAATATGTCAAAATTAACAATAAATAAATAAATAAATAAATAAGGATGCAAACAGAGAACGAAGTTACAGGTAGGGAGGTAAGTCAACAGTGACCTAAAATTATCACTATGGCTTAACAGGATTTAATGTAGTTTCCTCAGAGTGGTGGGAAGCTGCCTTAACAGTCAGCTCTGGTTTAGTTAACTCTTAGCAGACACAACCTGTAGAAGTCAGAAGCTGGCTAGAGATGGGGGAGGCTGGGGACTCCTCTCCTGGTGCTGTGTAGCTGTAAAAATAAGTGGAAACCCCGAAGGATAAAGGAACAATTCAGACTTCTTAACTACAAAACTTGATCAGATATGAAAAGAACTGTTAAAACTCTCTGCAAAATAATATTCTGGGAGGGGAAGAAAATTTTTGCATTAGATGTTTGCATATGACTTCTGCTATTGCCTCATATTTTACAGCCCTTTCCACACATGAAATAATGATTTTCTTGTCATCCTGTTAATTGCTATGGAAAATAAATGCATTATCATAACTGATAAGCTATCTTCAAGTAAGAAATATTTAACTGAGGCAGATGAATTTCAAGACAGATATCTATCATTATATTTTCATTAAAAAAAAAAGTTCCTAGTATTAATACTAAAGAGAGAGAGAGAAAAAAAATCCTTAAAATTTACTTTAATTTTAGTAAAATATGTCAACATATTCCTAATAATATCAATGTATTTATGAGTGTTGTTTTTTTCTGACATGCTAACTTCCAAAACTGATTTTTTAAATCAAAATTTTTTAAAAAAATGGTTAACATTGCCTTAATATGTGTGCAGCTCAGACCAGCTAATGAAGAATTCTTCTGCTAACTAATCTTCATTTCTTAGTGTTTTCTGGTTCCGCTATATCAAGCTGCTAAAAACAAAATATAGTCCTTAGGGCAATCTAGATACAGATCTTTCTACACTGTGCTTGCAGTGTAGAAAGAACAGATTACACTGGTCTTTCCATGGGTGCATGATGGAGATTTGTGTTTTAAGTACAATGAACTGTGTAATACCATTCTTAATTTTAGGAGACACTGCCCCAGTGCAATACATAATAAAGTTTAATATTGAAATATGTTTATGAAAATGCTGTAGTTTGTGTTGATCATCTGCTCACCAAGATATATGTATTCTTTAAAGCATGACAGAGCTAAACTAGGAACTGCAAATAATTTTTCACTCTTTGCTTCTTTATTTGCTCTGATTAAGTATGCCCCACTGCACAGATGTCCTACAGAAGGAATCTGAGAAGCAGAAAGTAGCAAGCATTTTTCTAGTTGAACTCTCCCTACTTTCCCCTCGGCTTCTCCTCATCTCCATCTCTGTCATCGCCTGGTCCTCCCCTACAAGCCACATCTCAGCACCCTTGTGCCCCACTACCAGAGCAATGCCTTGACCTTTGATGGTGTTTATTGATAACAAGTTTGAGTGTTTTGGCAACTGGTAAAGCATGCAGTGGCCTTTGTAAATTATACTGTAGATAGCTCTGCCTTCAGTTTTATCCTTGTAAGAGTGACTGAGGTACAGGGTCAGATGGCAAATGGTGACTTTGGAGATGTGTTTTCTGTCAGCATTTGAAAACATCAGTCTCTGTGTGATCTCTGGTGGGGGAAATGTCTGAAACAGCATGTTTGTGTCTTCCTTATAGAAATGTTGGCATTTCAACACAAACGTGTTGTGTTCTTAAACTATTTTTAAGGTATAGAATTGGAAAAGATGCACTCAGAAACTGAAGTTATTCTGTAGGGGGAAGGGCTTAGGATGTTGTGAAAATAATTTATGTTTTGCCTACAAAAATTCAGAGAAGGAAGAAGGGGCGAGATGCTGTAAAAGTGTTGTAGGTTGACTCTAATCTTAATTTTACCTTTGTCCCGGAATACAAAAAAGAAAAAAAAAGTCTGTAATTCTTTCAAACAGAAAATTGAGCTTAGTTCTTGAGTTTCTGTTTTAAAAGTGAGCAATGTTAAATACTAGCTTAGAATAGAAAAAAAAATATCTGGTGCTTTCTGAACTGGAAAGAGAGGAGTCTGACTGAAAAAAAAAAAATTAAACAAATGTGATAGCATTTGATTTTGGCTGATCCAAGTGTACGTTTTCACTGAAAAACTGTTTCAGACAGTAATTATGTTGCTAGAACTACTCAGAGGACTATTACCATATGTGGAGCTTTTTTCAGACCAATTTCTTTATAAAAAAAAACATTCTTACTACCTACAGTACCCTTCTCCCCATTCTTCATGAAAGCAAACCTGTGGCATATCCATATTCATCTCCTCATTTTTTCTTTCCAAAGTTCTGCTCAGAACATCCTACTCCTGCTGCAAACTCACTTTGCATCTGGCTCTGCGTCCTACCTTCATTCCCTCAAACCCTGAACTACAATTTTCTCTAATCCTTTCATCCCTTCTTCTAGCCACCCTGCTTCTCTGTATCTCCCCTTGTTCAACCAGGATATTTCTGAGAGCATAACATCAGAAAACAACAAGGCAGGCTTAGAAACTTCAAATAACTTATGTACGCAAGCTGTTCCAAGAGGGATAAATTTTCATTCGATTTCACATTTTGTAATTCTGTTAACATGATAAAATTAGCAGCAATTTAGAATTTTTCATGCCACAGTTTCAAACTGGCTCACACTTGAGATGAAGCCTGCAAGAGAGAAAGCAAAATCTGGGTTGATTATTTCTGTGTTGATTTTATTGTTGATATTTCTCTCTGAAATACAGCAAAATCTAACAATGCGGAACAATGGTTTTACTTTTTGTCTGAAAAAGTTACTAATCACTTTACTGCACAAAAACTCTACCCCCAAAATAATCATATGTCTTGTGGAGGCACACTATACCAAACTTGAACAGAAAGTTGCAGCCTGATACATAGCTTTAGTCCTCCACTGAAAGCAAGTCTTGGTTCACCCTGGTGTACACAGTTGCTACACTACTGACATCTACCTGAAATCATTTACTGATTGAGGATATATTCTTCTGCTTTTTCTGCTAACCCTCTGTATCTCACACTAATTGCAATTGCCAAAATAGATGCCTTTATTGTACCCTGTGGAGAAGAGCAGTCTTACTTTGGACTTTGCAGCCAGAATAAGTTACACTATAGACCAGAAACATTTAACTAGAGATGATCCAGTGATGTGTGAAATCATTTTTTTACAACTCTTCTATTTCAAAAACATATATCTTCATTCCTGTTTGCCCCTTTTGATTTTCTCTTCAGGCCTTTTACACCTTTACATCTTTGCTAGGATTACACTATGAGACATTCATCATTTTGCAAGATTGCACCCAGACTTGAAAACTTCCTTCCCATCAGCCTTTCCAACCCCCACTCCCCAGATTTACACAGATCAAAGCAAATGAAAGAGTAGCAGTGGTACTTCCACTGCTTGGGTAGGCACTCTGATCTGCTAAAATCTAGATGTGGAGCAAAGGAATCTAAAAAAAAAAAAAAAAAAAAAAAAGGAAATATCCCAAAGAGTGGTTCTCAGGCAGCTCTTTTGTGTGGGGATCATATACTTGACACCATGCCTTATGTGGAATGCACATCAAATCACCTGGAGACTCCACATCAATGGTAGTTATGTGCATGCATGTACAACAAAAAGAATAGACCCTTAAACCAGTTGGGTGCATGAGGAAAAAAAAAAAGTCCAAAGAATGTAAATCTAGAGGAGTACATCAACTTTTCCTTCTTTATGCTCTCTTATACCTTTTCGTTGTTGTTTTTCCATGTTTTAATGGATGGATTTTTTTTTATTTTATTTTTTTTAAGGACTCTCCCAGTGCAGCCAGCACTTTATTTTATAAGGTTCTGCCCTTAATCTAACACATCTGTGTTATCTGATCCAAGGCTGCCCATAGGACAGAGGGCCAGATTCTCAGCTCCCATGTGCTTGTGCTGTGGACTTCAAGGGGGTTGCACTAACTGCAACAATTGATGGCTTGCTCTTGTTTGTTGTTGAACTCTTAAATGTTACCATATTTTTCCTTTAACTGTTACTGAAGCCCATACTAAGTACCACTCAGATAAAATGATTTCCTCTGTGCCGAGTTGATTTTTGCTCCAGGCTGGCATTTACTAATTTCAGGGAAGTTTTGCCATCACAGTGAACAGGAGCAAAACAAGCTGTTTGTAGGAGCCAAGAGTCTTCAGTATTTAGATTAAGGAGTTTTTTACCTCAGAACTGAGTCCTGGGTTAAGGTCCATTTGCCTCTTTCAATCTTGGAATGGCAGGAGTGTTATAGTACAAAATAAAAGAAAACATAAAATCAAAAATAGAATAGGAAACTGTATTCCAGGATGAAGTGGGTAAACTCTGTTTACCTTCTGCTGCAGACTTAATAGTGAAAGGCAGTGCCTTTCCTTGTCCCCAGCTATACTCTCATGCTAAACCAATAAGTTGGGTGGACCTGCTTGCCAAACCAAGTAAAAGCTCAGTGAGAGCCAAGTGTGTCCTCACGGGCTCCAGGCCTTTCCTGCTACTCTTCCACTGGCTGCTATGAGACCAGTGCTGTGTTTTTGCTCACTCTGCTGCTGAGCCACCAGCCTGTGGCAACAGTCCATCCCAAACAGAGATTTCTGACCACACCGAGGAGCAACATGTAACAGGACCGTCCCCGAGACACTGGAAAAAGAAAGTGCTGCTATTGCCAAGCATGGCCATCCTCTCCCCTTGGGAGCCATCAGCCTTTCCTCCTGACCCTTCCTCCTCAGGTTGCTTTCAGAGATGGAAATAAGGACAAGGACAACCAACTCCAGACCTCATGCACCCAGTCCCAGCTTTGTTTCCACCCCATGCATGCACTCTGACCCCATGCATAGTGATAGCATTTGATTTTGGCTGACCCAAATGTACACTTTTCAGCATGTCTTGCGTGTTTTTTAATCAGACTCTCTGGTACTGCAACCAACTTAACAATTACTCTCTACACAGTTGGCAGATACACTGAGCACACAAACTGCAGGGACATATTAAATGAAGGAAAAAAAAGTGACAAATGACTCAGTGCAGCATGTGAAATAGAACACAGGAAATTGGCTGCTGTCTGATGTCAGCTCAGAGATCTACAAAGAAAAAGTCCTCTCTTATATCTGGGAGCTCAGGAGCATCCAATGAGTTTTTTAGACGTGTGAGGATCAGAAGTGACTCCAGACCCACCTGTGGCTCCCATGTGGGGTGCTGGTTTCAGGGTGCTGGTTTCAGAGGGATGCCCATCTGCAGGGCACAACCTTGTTCTCCTTTAGCAGCCCATGCCTCTCCAGCTCTCACACAGTGCAGGCAGTCTTGCAAGCCCAAATCCCAGAGAAAGTCATAAGAATAGGGCAGAGAATCAAACATTTAAATAATTTGTAAATGCAGTCTGTACGGATACTCCTAGGAGGTTGTCCTTCTTTTGAGGACTACTATTCAGTGATAGACCTGAAGTTCACTGATGCTGGGACAAGGGGAGCCAAAGTATGGAGTAGTGATGGGCTCAAACAGCATCACTGGACAGTAGCCAGTGCAGTTCACACTGCAAAGGCAACCTCAAGTCTTGTGTCCATACTATGATGTTGGAGTGTCAACAACACCCACACCAATGTGTCTAGAGACAGAGAACAAAGGCAGACAGCTGGAGGAGCAGCCCCAGGTGGGTTTGTGTACCAGAAGGAAGAAGGAGAGAGGGCTTCGTGTTTTTACAGGAAAAATAAAAAAAAAAAGATGAGGCATTAGCTAACTTCACAGGGACAGTTGCAGAAAACAACAGCAAGAACCTGGAGATAAAGTTAGGCTGGAAATAAAAGATGCCTCTTACTGTGTGGATAATTAACTATTAAAACAAAAATCTTTGAATCTGAATGATGACTTCTTCATCTTTTAGTATTTCCAGCTACCTTTTTGGAGGCTATCTTTTATCCAAACACACACTTTTTTGAACTCAATACTGTTGTAATTGGATGAAATGAAATGGCCTGTAATGCATATAGGAAGTCATATTAAGCAATCTGATGTTCCCATCAGTCCTTAGACATTATAAATGAACCCAGAAACTTCTCAGGGTGATGATAGATGTGGAGACTGCAACTCCCAGAGTGAAACCCTCTGTTTCAAGCAATGCAACCAGAACGCTGAGATCAAGCCTGCCTGTTGCATGGCTTTGCTGCCTTCTGCAAGATAGCATCGTCTGCAAGCTGGCCTCTTATATGCAAATTAAGAGCAGCCCTTGGGCCCTGGCACTTGGCCAGCTCGACCCTCCTTTGAGCAAGGCTCTTGCTTGGGATAACCCCTCGGCTCCACACGGAGAGAGTGGAGAGAGTGGCGAGGGCTCTCCATTATTTAGTCCCCAAAGATCCTGGCAGAAAGTAGGAGCACTCCATGTTTAAGGATTTTGCCCCACCAAAGGGTTTTTGTTTTATTTGGATTTGCTTTTTTACTTCAGTAATTGAGTTGAGTAACTTCCTCAGCTCTCATAAAGATACCTGGAAATTGTCATTACAAGCTAATATTCAAATAATATGTTACTCTTATGGTGCTGAGTCAGGCAATGCATCCCAGCTGGTTGCTTGCATTCTTGTATCTGGAGAAACCTCTGACTGATTCTGCTATTTCTATCTCTGCTTCACCAGTCTGTTTCAACATTTTCACAAGTTTCTCCCTCTCTCTGTAAGTGATTCATTTCTCTCAACTCTACAAACTGATAGCATTGCTAGCTAAAAGAATGAGCACTTCAAATATTCATATATTGGTTACGCTTTCAGATACAGCTTAATTTAAAAAAATCAGAGAAGCAACATAGAAGATCCAATCAGTATTCTACATCAGTCTTCCAGAGCATGACACAAACATAAATAAAAATAGACCAAAGTAAAATAGATGCAAAAAGAAATCTTATGGATCAAACATAATTACTAAACATAGCTTTAATTGGGAAAAAAAAAAAAAAAGTAATCTTTACTAGATCTTTATAATTGAGTATAAAAAAGAGTTAAAAAAGGTAAAAAGAAGGAAATGAGTAGAAAATATGATCTTTCAAAAGCAGTGACTGCCTAATGTACCTGATTTGCTAGTTGTTGAGGTTTTTCTTCAATGTCTTACATGTTCTGCATAGGCTTTAGCAGAAAATGAATTTTGTCAAATGACTGAAGATAAGATTATTGCAGATTCTTAGAAAGGGGAAGTATAAGAATACTTAAAATCCCTAAGGCCTGTTTTATATGCTCCATTCTAAGAGTTGTGGATTTCACTGAGACCTACTCCCATGAAATTATCAGAAAGTTGAAAAAGTCCTTTATAGGCACCCAGGGATTAATCTGAAACCTGATGAAAGGAAGGGAAGGGAGGTACTGCCCTGGGCTGCAAAGACTTTGGATCAGTGCATGTTGGGCAATCAATTGAAATAGCCTCATTTTTTGTTCTTGTTGTTGATAGATCTCTTTTTCCACTGATTTCTACATCTATTTCAGCTTGGGAAGATATTGGGTAGTGAGATATTGGCTCTCTGAGTGTGTCATGGCTGGGTCATGAAGGAAAGCAAGGGGATCTGTGGGATGAGATCCCAAACCAATCCTTCTTTCCCTGGAAATGTTTGGCAATACAATGGGAAGTGCAGCAGGGTCAACTAGGATTGCATCTCTCAGAGATACCTTTTGCCTGGCGGCTCCAGTGTGTTGAAAACATGGGCTGGATGATGAACATTTGGTAACTGGCTGCTTTAATGACTTCACTGCCTAGTGGACACCTCCTCCGAGGTGGCTGGGATTAATAGGGTGCAGCAGGGCTGGGTGGGTGAATACAATGGGGTTGGGGCAGGAGGGGTCTGGGCTGGGAATGGGGATACAGCGGGGCCAGGCTACGTACTATCTCAGCAGCAGGGTTAATCCTGGTGGGCAGAACTGGAGGAGGAGACACTGGGGGGCACCTGGTCTCAGGTACTCTCCATCACCAGCAGAATGGGCGATTCAAGAGACATCCTCCACCGTAGGGCTCACCAGCTGAGCACCACAGAGGTGAAGCCAGAAGGGTAAAGGTGAGAGGGTCCCCAGCCCTCTGGGGGCCCAGCTCAGTATTTGCCCTTAGCCCAAACTCCTGCGGTGGCTCCGGTGCTGCCCCTTGCCTGCTGTGCTGTGGCTGGGAGGGGACCGGGGGCAGCCGCGATCACCCGGCTTGGGGCTTGCAGGGCGACAGCGCTGTTTGAAACCCCTCCGAGTAAAATTACAGAAAAGTCTCACGGTGCCTGTTTAAACAAGTGTGCCTGAACAGGAAAATCAAACAGACAGGGAGCGACTTCGGTTTCTCCACTTATACGATGTTTGAAATGATAAGCGAGGATATATTTTCACATAATTGGGCTGTGTCAAGGTACCGGCCGTTTGATCAGATAGGAACTTTCTATGTAGTCTCACATCAGAGGACTAGTAAACTACAAATTAAGGCAGGCTTCAGATTCTGTCTGCAAAGTAGCCAAATAAATTGAATTTTATCCCTAAAGGTCATGCTGGGGGGGCTGGCTGGGGGGGCAGATGGGGAACACAAAATGCAAAATAATGTCCTAGGACAAGTAAATCCAAAACACTAGAAAAAGTAAGGGAATTAAGTGGCTCTGAAAAAGTCTCAGTCACTATTGAAAACCTGTAAGTATTAGAAAGTTGCTGATTAGTACCCATGAACTTAACAAAGAGTTTTAAGAGTCCAGACTTCCCTCACCCCAAAAGAGATCTGCAGGAAAGCAGAGCTAGAAAGGGGCTGGGGAAATGTAATGAGTCATTGCCTCATTGACAACGTTTGGTTTGGTTTTGTTCCATTCCATCTGTGGGTTGCTTTTCATTTGAGTTGGTGTTTGCCTTCTTGTAACCATACCTTGGCAGGGGTGGGACACTGGTGTGGGGTGAGGGCCAGGGAGCTCTGCTCAATCCCCTCCATCCTTCCATCCCCTTCATCCCCGCATCTCTCCATCACATCCCTGAAAAATCCTGTTCTTCTACAAGGCTGCCCCATAAGGTGATACC
This sequence comes from Anas acuta, assembly GCF_963932015.1. Classification (NCBI taxonomy): domain Eukaryota; kingdom Metazoa; phylum Chordata; class Aves; order Anseriformes; family Anatidae; genus Anas; species Anas acuta. The sequence continues at coordinate 13,132,941 of NC_088982.1, read as the reverse complement.
TCCTGCAGACCTGTGGCTGGTCCCCCAGCCTTGTCCTCCAGGCAGATTCTCAGTCTCCAAGCAAAAATGCCAGGAGGGCTTCAGGGGACTTGTCTGGGTCACAGCCAGCCCTACTGAAAGGGGGTCACTAGAAGCCAGATTTAGTCCTAAAAACAAAGTTTATGGTGTCTTTCTAAGATGCTCATAGTAGTCTTTTCTCAATTTTTCTTCACCTTCTTTCCTCCCTCCCCTTATTTTTCAAAATCTCATGTGCAACAGAGATGTTCCTTGTCACTGCTGGTGAGCTCACTGTTCCTGTCCCTTGTCAGCTCTTTGCACACTCCTGTAGCATTTCCTTCTCTGTCCTTATTTTTCTACACATCACCAGTATTTAAATAGTGTGGATAAGTGAAGAGGAAATGAATTTACCTGTGATTTAGGATTTTCCTTGTAAATAGCTACATCTGAGGCAAGTGGATGGCAAGCTGTCCCCTATCCCCCAGACCCATTTGAGGGTGACCGCAGCATGGGGTGTGGATGTCAGGTGTGTATGTACAACCATCACCTACTGCCAGTGCTTAAAGCACTGGTGACTGGCAAAAACTAGGCTGCTATGGGAAATTTTGGTGTAAAAGAGGTGAAAAGGCTTGCATAAAGCCTAGGAGAGAGAACTGAATGCACCCCTGCTCTACCTGCTGGCACAGGGCCTGCCCTTTGCATCTCTGTAATTTATGTGGCAGCCATAGCTCATTATCTCTCCTTTCGTTTTATAGGGGTCAAAAAATAATTAAATAAAAATAAAAAATGAATAGAAAGGAAAAAAAAATAAAAGTAGGTGCAAATACTTAGTTGGCATCCTTTAAGTTGTTGCAGAAGTAAAACCTAAGCTGACCCAAATCCAACCCCAGAGTAATGGCACTATTAGCAGGCCAAATCCCGTGCAGCCCCACATCAGCAGCATTGTCACCAGGGGCAGGATGACACCCTGTTCCTCTACAGCGTGGCCCATGCTGTCAACCTGGCCCTTTGCAGCCAGCCTGGGCTCATCCCTGCAGGGGATACTCACTGAGTTGTAGGGCTCCTGCCTTCAGTCTGTGGATTGCGAGAAGTTGGATGCTGTTTGAAAGGCTGCAAGAAGTTCTTCTCTGAGTGACAGAAGGGTAAAAGAAAAAATAAAAATAATAATAATAATAAAAAAAAACAACAGCTGTTGAAAAGCAAAATGACCCAACACCAACAGAGAGCCCACACTTGTTACATAAATAATGTCAAAAACACATATGCAGGGAATAACATGAAGGCAGCTGAAGGCAGACTGATGTCTAGAAATGTTATCTCTTCTGTTCCAAATCCTAATTAACCCAGCAGTGGACAAGCCAGGAACATTTTAGATTATGTCTATGCTTGTGGTTGATGGAAAATCTGGGAGGAACGTAAGCTTTCTAAAAGACAAATTCAGTTCCCCTACAAAATATTTGGGGTTGCTCCCCTCCTCCTCTGGCAGTGAGGTTGTTTGGTTACATTGATTTATTAGAATGATGTAACTTGCAGTATCATATCTAGCCATCGGCTGCCACTCAGCAAGAGGATGTGGTGAGATCACATCACCAAAATAATAAGGCGCTGGAGTTCCTAAACAGGAGGTTACATATCATCAGGACAGCTTAAAATACTTGGGGATGGCTTTGATAGTTGCAGGAGTGTGATGTTGTTTTGTATTTCCACAGACAGTGTCTGGAAGATACCTGACTGCAGTTACTCTGTTGTTCAGCCGTAGCTTCCTTCACACAAGGAAAATAAAATCCATGTATATGTATATGCATGAATATATATTTTCATACCTTGGAGGTATTTTAGCTTAAGGTGATCACATTCTAACCATCTTAATGGAGAACAAAAATAAATTTTTGCCCCAATCTTTTTTCCCACTTGTTTAGAGGGATATTTGGGGCCTCACGTTCCACAGATGCAAAGTAAAGGTGTGAGGTGGAGGGGGCTGTCTTGTCTTGTGAAGCTGGGTGACATGGGCAGGAAGGTTTGAAGAGGGGTCCAGAAAAGAGCAGGCCAAGTCCAGCTTCAGTGCCTGCAGGTTGAGTCGGGGCTCCCGGCCCTCCTCCAGCTGCTGCCACCAGATGCACAGCTGGAGGAGAAACCCTTCTACACAGACATGGCCCTGCCATGCACAGGCGTTGGATCTCTTGATTTTTGTTTCTGTGTCCCTTTTTTTCTTTCCCCCAGGAGCTAATTATTATCTAGCTGAAACGTATTTCCTTCTCGAAAAAGGGGGTTTGGGTTTATTTTTCGGTGTTTTCTGTGTGTGTGTTTCTTTTTTTTGTGTGTGTGTTTTTGTTGTTGTTGTATTATATTTTTTTTCCCAATTCACACAGACATTTCTATTGGGAACAGACTTAGATCTGGACTTCTGCACTTTGCAGGGCTTTTTCAAAACATGGTGACGTTTGTTTCTTCTGCTCTATATGTTTTCTTGCTGTCCTCTACACAACATATTTTCCAGCAATTTGGTGAGATGTAAGGAATAGCTTTTACACAACAGGCAAAGAAATGGGGGGATTATTCCAATGGTCTTGCAAGTTTGGAGTATTTCATCTTCTTCAAAAGGGGAAAAAAAAATCCCAAACTGTGTCCCTGTGAGCAAATGATTAGAAGAAGGCTGGGAATACAATAATTACCCCAAATGGAAACCCAGACCGCAGTCAAACAATACAGCTTTTGTAAACTGGCCTCGCCTGTAAAAAATCTAGGAAATCTCATAACTAGAGCTGGCGAAATCCTTTTCTTATGCAACGATATGTAAAAGGCTCCTGAGAAATGAGGAGTAAACATGGAAACGCTGTAAAATAGCATGATAATGAACATGCTCTGAGCATCGGAGATCGCCTTGGCGGTACCAGCGTGGATTCCTTCAACCACAAAGTATTTTCTCATGTTAAAGAATTTGGGACAAATTACATTTCGTGACATTTCGCCAATAAACAAGCACGTGAAGACAAATAAACTGGGACTCGCTGTAATCTACCTTGATCGTTGCGGAATTCAAGGGGTACCAAAGGAACTGGGAGCGAGACAGAGCGTGGCTTTGAATGAATGTCCTTTATGAGAGAGAGAAGATCATTTATATCCTTCATATTTTATAGTTTTGCCTCTAGGAAAGAAAAGACCGGCGGAGCCCCGACTATCATTTACTCATAATGATCG